>NC_057864.1:83023381-83645881 GCF_019393635.1 Dromiciops gliroides
TCATTACCCCTTTTTCCCCCGAGAAATTTTTACCTGACCCCAGGTATATAGGTATATAAAATAGGCATACAAATCAAACCTTTACTGCCACATTTTTTTGTGGCCCCCACATTCAATTACACAATGCTATATGCAGTCCCAACTCATAGTTTAAAAAACTTTGCTCTATAGGGCTTAGGGAAAGCATGATAAGAATTTCAGGGAATGAAGCTGTGTGAAATATTGGCTTCTACAGTGATGAAAGTATTACTTTGGATATTCAAATGGATTAGTAATTTCCTTAAATTTGGAGTTTCCTAAAACAATAATGGTAAGAACTTGTCCATTCATGTCCATCTTGTGCAATTCTTTTAATATCCTCCCATAAGTTTACCAAAGTGTTTCCACAATATGCCAGAGGCCTACCTCCAGTTCTCTTAACATTGTGAAGATTCCAATGGGTCACTTGGGATGTTTACCAGAAGTCCTTAATTCTTACCAAAGGACCAACCCATCTCCTTATATGAAATAAAATTTTCTGATGGTGTCTTTTATACTTCTTATTCAGAGCTCCTTATTGGTTTCATGTCATAGCCCATTTCATCCAAGCTATATGAACTACATGTACTTAATCATACAATGCATGAGTCTCTGAACAATTGTTCAGAATGAATATCACACAAAGGGCAATGAAAAGGTCCACAGTAGGTATGGAGGGAGTACCTTCTTTGAAGAAAGCAAGGATTCATAAAGTCAGATAATCAAAGCAGATATGTATGCATGAGTCCAAAGAAAACATTAGTGATTACATTCTTGGATATACGGGAGGGTTGATCACTCATCAATTTTCTCTAAGTCAATAATTCAATATTCCAACAAAGGCTGTACTTATTAAAAATTACTTTATTTACAAATATTTGTATGTTTCAATTAGAAGTGAATGCTTCCTCAACCAGAAAACTACTTTTCCACCATTGTGGATATTTCCATGTCCACTGAGAAAATGGATAACACATTAACATTAAACAATTGTACTAATTATGACTGCTGTACTTCATATTTTTATTACAAGCATATTGATTTTTTCCTATTTATCTTTTTTATTACATGGATTTATTACAAGCATTTGTCAAACTACTAGAAACTACAGAATGATTGAAGTTTATATCAGAGCCAAATGCTTATCTAGTAAATAAAAATTGGTTGTATAGCTATTATTTAAAATATAGATTATGTTTAAAATATCAATAACATAAAAATCCTATCATAAATCATTAGCTCATGGAAAGAAAACCGTTGTTTACATGGGGTTACAGAATGTTATCTCTAACCATTTATTCAGAATATACAATGCTATTTTTGTCATCAGTATAATAATACAATTTTAGGCATCTTCAAAATCACATGGCTCATTAGCATTTTTATGGTAAATGATGTTTCAAAGTGAAGATTACAAAAATATACCCGTCACTCCAAAACAAAAAGAGAGAAAATAAAAGAACTTTAAAGACTTCTCAGATAATATAAGCATCAGAATTTCTCATTTACTTTAAATATTTCAAAATGTTAACTCTCTTATTTTGGGTTTCTAATAAACTTGGAAGTACTCCAATTGTAATACATACATGCACTTTATTTGAACTCTATTGGACTTATTTTGACTCTTATTTTTATTGTCAATGTTTCAAAACCCTCCAGTGAACAATATGGGATCCCTGGGGTTGCTAATTTAACACCTGCTCATTTATTTGGCTGCTAACACAGATGTGTAGCTTAATGAAAAATGTGATGCCTTTGTATTTCAGAAGTAATTATTTAAATGCATATTGGATTTTATGTTTATTTAAAATGCATGATATATGTATTTTATTATATGTGAGACCATCATTGATAGCAAAAGTCTTCAGGTATTTTGAATTGCTAAGAAATCAATTTAAATATATTATAGAAAGGCATACACTTGAATATGCTATATAAACATTATCAAAATGTTTCAAAAGCTTGAGTTTTTTAAATCCACTGGTTATTATCCTTATGGCAACACAGGAATTTACTGTTCCTTGCAGTGATCACTGAGCAAATGTATTTTGAATATAAGAGAAGTAAATATTGAATGACATGCACCTGTATTAATTTACTCAATCCATTCACCAACAAATAGTAAATCCTTGTTGAATTGAATTGAATGCCTATGATTAAGGTACTGTGTTAAAGCTGTAGAGGTTAAAAAGAAGTAGAAGCTGTTAACTATTGTCTTCAAAGTACTCACAATCTAGATGGAGAGAGGAATTAAAACAATATACATTAAGACAATAACTAAGTAACGAGGGAATAAATGCTAAGAGCTACCAATGATAATACATTTCATGTTCTAAGAGCTCAGGAGTGGAATAGAGGATACTGATCTGAGAGCTGGGGAAAGGATGTAAGTGGAGAGAGCTTCATAAAAGATCTAGGACTTCATTTCACTTAGAAAGTAGAGTAACTAGTAGGAAATTTCTTTAGTAGAGAAGATTAAGAAGAATATTCTAGGTGGGCAGATGGTGTGAAAGTGTAGAGTCCAGAAGATAAAAATACCTATACAGGGGATAATGAATAGGTTATACAATTGGATCAGAATCTGTGTAGGGGAGTAATGGAGATAAGATTGGAATAGTACATTGGTTGAAGATCATAGGGGTCCTTTAATGAAATTCTAAGACTGAGAATCCTTTAAAATGTTCTAGTACATCTGTTACCTTGAGGCACTCTACTTATACATTGCACTAACTAAAGTACACTTGCCACAGGCAACCATCACAGTTTGTACAATCTGACCCTTTATAAAATTATATAGTGGAAGCATGCTTTTGCTACTACCCCAACTTCTTTTCTATACACTTCTTTCTTCTTATCCATTTGAGCTTGATGTTTGTGATCAGGCTGTTAAATAGCCATGTTGGTTATAAAAACATGATGCTTAGAAAAGTCACATGACAACTAATCAGGTACCAAACAATGAATGTATTTAAACAGGAAAGTAAAAAAGATTAGAAAAAGATACAGAAAAGTTTATGTAAACTGATGTAGTATGAAGTAAACAGAACCAGAAGAAATATTTATACTATAACATCAGTATTATAAAAGTGGACAATTGTGACCAATTTTGTAAGATGATTAAGAATGAAATGAGCAGAACCTATAGAACAATTTATATAACCACAACACTGAAAAGGCAAACAAGTTTGAAAACTATTAGATCTATGATCAATACAATGACCATTCATTATTCCAGAGAGGAAATGAGGAAAAATGCTATATCCAGTATTGAGAACTGATAGATACATGAGGTACATATGCTTTTGTGTGTGTCCTATGAAGGAGTTTGTTTTGCTTAATTATGCATATTTGTTACAAAGTTTTTTTTCTTTGTTAATGAAGTTGAGGAGGAAGGGCTAGAGGAGATTTCTGTTAATTTTTTTTAAAATAGAGAGCAGTGGGGATATTACAGAATGAAATATTTTATGCATTTTTGGATCAGTTAATTTTATTATGTTTTCATTTATTTAGCTTGTTACTAGATTTCTCTCAGTGTAATAGTAATCCCTGTGGTAAAAAAATGAAAGTTTTTAACAGTCGGTTAGTGATAATGGAAAGACGCCAGTTTTTGAAGGACCACCCTTTGGGGAGGAGACTGTGATGAATGGCCGTGCATGGGTTATGTATGCCAGTCTGGCTGCTAAGTACTCCACTTCCAGGGTGCTAGCTTAAAAGGCAAGGAGAGAACGGAAGTGAGGTCTTTGATCCACTCTCCTCGTCCAATGGTTGTGCTGCATACACAGACGCTGACTGGAGTTCTACTCAGCCCGACTCGCTGTAGCAGCACGTGTTTCACACGGCTCTCCCTCTCAGAGGTGGTATTGGGGTTTTGGTGAGTCCTATACGGGTTTTGGTGAGTTCTATACGGAATATAGACTAAGCTTAGACCTAAGACTATTTGTTTGTATTTTCTACTTTTCTATCTCTCTAATCAATATCACCTTGTAATTTCCAAATAATAAAAGCTCTAACTAGAGGCCAGAGGCTTCTTTAACTTACTGATCTGGGAGATAAATAAGGGAAAGGTTAAAAGGGGAAGTTAATGCTCTAGTATCCAATTTTAAATCTCACATCCCTATATATAATACAAAAACAAAACATATAAATGTACTATTTCCATTAAAACAAAAAAGAATAGGAAGTAAAGAGAATAAAGTGCTGAATAAAAGGGGTAGCTGAACAACAGCTAAAAAGCAAGCTATCAGTTCAAAGAAGAGTGTAGATTTCAGTCCCCCCCCCCTTTGCCCTTACCCTTTTACTTCCCTAAAGAATAAGTTAAGTTTCTTTATCCAAATGAGAGTATATGTTATTCCCTCTTTGAATCAAATCTAGTGAGGATAGGGTTGAAACAATGTTTACCCCTCCTTTTCCTCTATTGTAATATTTTTGTTTCACCTCTTCATAGGATGCAATTAATCCCAATCCACTTCCCCTTTCCTCTTCTCCCCATAAACTCCCTTTTAAACCCCTAAATTTTCTTTATATCATCACATCAAAGACAGTTTATACTTATAGCATCTGTATATACTCCTTCTGTCTACCCAGATACATATATAGTTCTCAAGAGTTATAAATATTATCTTCCCGTGTAGGAATGTAAACAGTTTAACGTTATTGAGTAACTTTTTATTCCCCCCTATTTACATTTCTAAACTTCTCTTGAGTCTTGTATGTTAAGATAGAAGTTTCTATTCAGTTCTGGTCTTTTAATCAGGAAACCTTGAAAGTCCCTAGTGTCATTGTATGTCCATCTTTTCCCCTGAAAGAGAATGCTCAGTTTTTCTGGGTAATAGATTCTTGGCTGCAGTTCAAGCTCCTTTGCCTTCCAGAATATCATTTTCCAAGCCTTGTGATCCTTTAATGTTGAAGCTGCCATGTCCTGGGAAATCCTGACTGTGGCTCCATGACATTTAAATTGCTTCTTTTTGGCTGCTTGGAGAATTTTTCTCTGTCACCTGATAATTCTGGAATTTGGCTACAATATTCCTTGGAGTTTTCCTTTTGGGGTCTCTTTCAATATGTGATTGGTGGATTCTTTCAATGATGATTTTATCCTCTGATTCTATAATATCAGGGCAGTTCTCCTAAATAATTTCCTGGAATATGGTGTCTAGACTTTTTTTCTGATCATGGCTTTCAGGCAGTCCAATGATTATTAAACTGGCTCTCATGGATCTCTTTTCCAGGTCAGTTGTCTTTCCAATGAGATATTTAATATTTTCTTCTATTTTTTCATTCTTTTTATTCTGCTTGACTGATACCTGTTGTCTCATTGAGTCATTATCTTCCAACTGTCCAATTTTAATTTTTAAGGCATTGTTTTCTTCAGTGAGATTATACACTTTTTTTTTCCTTTTGGCCAAATTAATTTTTTAAGGGGTTGTTTTCTTCAGTCAGTCTTTGTGCTTCCTTTTCCAAGCTGCTGATTCTTTTTGTGCTTCTTTTTCCAAGCTGCTGATTCTTTTTTCATAATTTTCTTGTGTTGCTTTCATTTCTCTCCCCATTTTTTTCTTCTACCTCTCTCAATTTATTTTTTTTTTGCATCGCAATAAGGGTTAAGTGACTTGCCCATGGTCACACAGCTAGTAAGTGTCAAGTGTCTGAGGCCGGATTTGAACTCAGGTCCTCCTGAATCCAGGGCCAGTGCTTTATCCACTGTATCACCTAACTGCCCCTCAATTGATTTTTAAAATCCTTTTTGAGCTCTTCCATGAAGGCTTTTTTTTTCTTGAGACCAATTCATCTTCCCTCTTGAGGCTTCACATGTAGGCAATTTGAGAGTATTGTCTTCATCTGAGTTTGCGTTTGCCTCTTCCCTGTTAATACCGAAGCTCTCAATGGTGAGAGCTCTTTTTTAGTTCTTACTCATACTGTAGCTTATTTTTTTT
Organism: Dromiciops gliroides; assembly: GCF_019393635.1. Taxonomy (NCBI): domain Eukaryota; kingdom Metazoa; phylum Chordata; class Mammalia; order Microbiotheria; family Microbiotheriidae; genus Dromiciops; species Dromiciops gliroides. The sequence goes on from NC_057864.1 coordinate 83,029,327, forward strand.
TAAAGTTGAAGTCTGCTTTGGCAGCACCAGGGTCCCTGTTTCAAGCTTCTTGTGCTGGGGTATAGGGGCTTTGTCACTGGCTTTCTACACTGAGTCCTCTATGGCTTGTAGATTTCTCACTGCCCTGGGCTTGCTGGCTGTGCACTGGGATTGGTAGGACTGGTTGTGCTTATCCTGTGTTTGGCCCTCCAGCTGGAAACCTGCCCTCTTGGCTGGTGCAGATGGGTTTTGCCACAGTCCTGCTGTGCAACCAGCTTGTTGAGCCAGGATCCAGGGGCCTCAGTTGCTTGGCTGTGGCCCACAGCTTCCTGCTGATGTGCCCCAACCCTCTCCAAGCTGCGCTGTGCCTCCCTTTTGCCAGAGTGAGACCGACCTTTCCTGAAGTCTTCTAAATTATCTCTGGTTGGAAGACTGTATCTCTCTGTCCCTTTTCAGGTTCTGTAGTTTCAGAATCTGTCCAGAGGCTTGATTTAATATTCTTTCTGAGAGAAGAGAAAGAGAGCTCAAGTGACTGGCTGCCCTCTCTCCACCATCTTGGCTCAAGAGTGTAGATTTCAATTCAGTATTAGTTTTATTATTACTAGCTGTGTGGCCTTAGGCAAGTGACTTTCTCTTTTTGTCCTAATTTTCCTCTTTAAAGAAGCAATTCTCCTACCCTACATGATCTGTTCCCCATTTTTTTTTGAAAGAGCTGTTATATGCTTGCTTTTGGAATAAATTTTGAAAAAAAGGAGCCTAAAATCTTTGGTGAGTGGAAGCCTTAGTAGAGAATAAGAACTATTTTCATTTTTTTTCAATTTGTATCCCCAGCATTTAACCCAGTGACTGGTACACAGTAGACTTATTGAATTGAACTAAAAGTCAAGGTGATTAAAGACATAGCAGCTCCCAGAGCAGATTTGAGTAGACAACTGGAATTACCTTCTAGCAGTGTGAAAGGTCTATGAAACTATATCCTATCGTCTGTTGTCATCTTTTGTAAATGAGCTTGTGAGAATTTAGTATCTCTAAAGTGTTCCTCTTCTACCCCCATTTAAAACTCAGCCTTTTACTGATCTTTGATTTCAGCAATTTATACACATGGCTTACACATACTAGGGTCCTGGACCCTGACATGTATCTCAATCTGAAGAGAAAATCAGGTTCAGAAACAGGTCAGAGCCAATAAATCTAGCTAAATATAGAAGGAGCAATACCAGACACAAATTGCAAACTGATGAAATTGGGAGTAGATCCTTTAGTATAAGGAAGGGAAACCTTGATGATCGTGCAGCTATTAGCTTTTAGAAGGAACAACAGAAGTGCAGAATTCAAATAACTAGGATTAACCGTAGAGGATTAACCATCGTAGTAGGTACGAGGAATTTCAAGAATCAGAGAATTGCAGAGTGGAAAAGTTTCTAAGATGCCAAATATTTGTATGAGATTTCTCTTTGCAGTGTAATAAGTAAATGGTCATTTAGTCTTTATTTAAAAATATCAACATGAAGGGAACTTAATTTAAGTAAGGAAAGCCAAAATAATTTTTGATATGTTTAATTATTTGGAAAGGATTTCCTTCTTAATGCCTAAATTTAGCTCTACATATTTCTTTCATTATTCCTAATTTATATTTCTGGGGAGCAAGTATCTTGCATTAAGTAAGACATCATTCTTCAATACTATCCCTTGAAATTTGCTACCACATCTTTTAAATGTTCTCTTCTCCAGACTAAATCATTTCAGTTCCTTCAACAATTTTTTTTAAGTGACTTGCCCATGGTCACACAGCTAGTAAGTGTCAAGTGTCTGAGGCCGGATTTGAAATCAGGTCCTCCTGAATCCAGGGCCAGTGGTTTATCCACTGTGCCACCTAGCTGCCCCCCTTCAGCAAAATCTAATGTGGTGTTTATAATCTCTAGTCCTAACCATCCTGGTTGCTCTCATCTTGAAGTGTTCCATCTTCTTATGTGCTTCCCAAAATGTATTGCCTAGAAGTGAACATAGAACTTGAGCTTAAGTCCAACCATGGAAGATTAGAGCATAATATTTGCTACTTGGTTCTTGACAATATGTAGCTCCACACATCTCTGAATGTAGTATGAGACAGTATAATCTTTTGTGACTCAGATGCTACAATTGAGTCTTACTGATCTTGTAATCCACCAAAACTTTATTTCTTCATATAAACAATAGTCTAGTGATATATCACTTTTCCCATACACACACAGATACACACACATATACTCCCAGAGCTTTCAGCATCTGCTGAAGTCTATTTAAAAACAACACATTTATCTCTATTAAATATCATACTGTTTTGTATCATTCTAGCCTGTTGAAGTTTTCAAATCCTGTTTGTCAGTGAAAAGTTCAGATAGGTGGAGATTTTGAGGCATATAATTTTAGCTTAACATAGGAAACAATTCCTACTAATTAGAATTGTCAAAATTGTAATAGGTTGCCTTAGAATATAGTAGAGTCCTTAAACAAATGTTATATGAATGCTTCTTGGGAAAAGATGTAGAATGGATTTATAAGCTTCAAGTATAGGTTGAAAAAATGATTTTAATTCTATTATTCTAATTCTGGAATTCCTTGCATCTACACAGAAATAGTCTTTCAGCTCATCAAATTCTTCAAACTTACTCCAGGACAGGGATAATTCTCTATCCACATTGTTGTCATTCTGACAGTCATTTTCCCCCCTAATCATCCCAAGATCACCAGCAGCCTTGCAGCTACTTCCAATTCAATCAACACAGTTTCTTTCAACCACTTACAAGAAGATAGAAAGAATTATGATTCTTTTGCAAATTTTCTGAAATCAAACATTTCTGTCAAACATATTAAACTTGGAATATGAAACTGAAATCATTATCTTTCTCCTTTCCACAAACCCTTGTCTCTTCCTAACTTTGCTATCTTTGCAGAGGCCACCACCATCGTTCCTGTCACTCTGGCTAGAAACCAAAGCATGAGTCTCTACTCTTTACTAGCAAACTCCATATCCAATCTGTTGTCAAGTCCTTTTGGTTCTACCATTGTAACATTGCTCCAATGCATTTTCTTCTCTCTTCTGACACTGCTACCGCACTAGCTATGACCTAACATTTGACCTTTTGGTTGGTCTCCCTACCATAGAACTTTTTCAACTCATTCATCTTTTCTTTGTCAAACTGAACTTACTAAATAAAGCATAGGTCTCACCGTGTTACTATATTTATATTTAATAAACTCCAGCAATGCCCTGTCAACACTGGGATAAAGTATAAAATTCTGATAACCTGGTCCACTCCTACCCCTCTATCATTCTTACATCCCACCTGTGTAGTCTATGGTCCCATGACCCTGGCATGCTTTCTGCTCCTCCCACAAAATGCTATATATATCTTCCTTCTTACATTTCCATTTGCTGGCCACCATACCTGGAATTCTCTCTCTCCTCATCTCTGTCTCCTGGTTTCTCAGACTTCCTTCAAGTCTCAGCTAAAATCCCACCTTCTTCTAGATGATTTCCCCAATTGTTTTTAATTCTATTGCCTTCCTCTAACAGTTATATCCGGTTTATATTGTATATATTCTATTTGTACATAGTTTGCATGTTGTATCTTTTGTTAGACTGGGAGCTCCTTGAGAGTTTTTACAGATTTTTTCATTTTGGTTTGGTTTTGCCTTTCTTTTTATCTCAGTGACTAGCACTTACTTATTACTTATTAGCAGTACCTTAAAAATGTTTGTGACTGATTGACAAACACAAATATCATACTTTTGCATTGCTCTCAGGACCGAGAACCAAATGGAAAGGATATTCAATATTGTATCTTAGGAGTTCCCTCATTTGCATTTTCATCATTTATTCCCCATATAAGGCCCGCTATGTTTCACAATAACTTACTTCCCCAATTCGAGCCAGACAAACTAAGTCAGAACACCAACCTTGTATCTTTGTAACTTTTACTTTTTAGAGACCCTTAGGTGGAGGAGGGCTTCAATATCTGATCAGAACACTTTGAAAAGAGTTTTTGTTATATGATAGCTAGAGCTTTTCTGAAACTCCTTCCAAATTCATCCCCCCTGAGAAACGCTTTATGAAAAGGAGCATGTACATATCATTGGTAAGCAAGGGGAAAAAACCTCCACCATGATCACCATAAGAAAATAAAGCAACTGATAGACTATTTCTATGTGGGTGAGCAAAAACTGCCCTTTATAAAAATTTATGCCATTTTAGAAATTACTTTCACGGGAAAAGAAAAATGCATTAATTTTTGCTAAATATCATGTTGTGTATTTCATGCCCTTTTATTGATTTCCTATAAAACTCTTACAATTAAACATGACCTGTCAAATTATTACAAACCTAATTGATATGCATGGGTCCTTTGGAAACATTTTCATTTAAAATATATGTAAACCCTTAAAAATGAACTTTTTATTTTGAATTTCACAATTATCTCCATCTACCTTATGTACAAACACGTTGCTAAGTTACAAAAATAATATTGGAATAAAAATGCTCTTCCTGCTAATGATTTCATTTAGAGCCAAAGATCTACTATTAAAAAGTCCATTATTGAAAATTATGAAAAAAGACTTAAACTTTAAGTAACAGATTATTAAAGGCATATTTCATTTTTTAAACTTGGATAACATGACTTTAAAAATTATCATGGATTAGCAACACCAAAAAAAAATACGAGATAACTTTTTCACAAAGAAAGAACAAAAAAGGGATAATATATAAAACCATAAATCTCTACTATATGCATTTTATTTTTAAATATATATATATATACATATACATATATATGTAATGTTAATTCAAATTTCAAAACTGTTCATTTTGCCTGTGGTATCTTTTTGGTATTTTTCTTTTCCCTTATGTACTTGGTTTTATGAGTCTCTTTTTCTCTCTGGTAATACTATCAATAGCTCCTTTCTCTACCTCACCCCCCCCCCAGAAAAAAAAAGGTAAAAACACCCCACAATATTTGAACTGAATAAACATAATAGTCAGACATAACAAAACAACATATTTTCCATGTCAAATGTATTTGTTATTCCATTTAGGTCCATAATTCTTTTAACAAGAGGCAGATAGTATGTTTTGTCATTGGATGTCTGGAGCTGTTAGTAAGGCATTTAATTGAGCAAGATCTTAAGTCATTGTATTTTTTTTTATTTCTTTGCTGTGTTGTTTCAGTTTATAATACAATGCCCTCACTTCCATTATTTCCTATTGCATAATAGTATTCCAATGCACTTATATACATTAATTTATTTAGCTATTCCCCAGTTATTGAGATTTTATTCTATCATGAGTTCCCTGGAACTCTTCTGTATCATTGCATTGGTGAGAATAATATAATCCTTCACAGTAGATCAACACACAATGTTGATGATACTGTGTACAATGTTCTTCTGGTTCTACTCATCTCACTCATCATCAGCCCACGTGAGACCCTCCAGGTTTCTCTGAACTCCTCCTGCTCATTGTTTCTTATAGCACAATAGAATTCCATTACATTTATATACCACAACTTGTTCAGCCATTCCCCAATTGATAGGCAACCCTTCAATTTCTGATTCCTTACCACCACAAAAAGAGCAGCTATAAATATTTTTGTACATGTGGGTGCTTTTCCCTTTTCTATGATCTCTTTGGGAAAAAGACCCAAAAGTGGTATTGCTGGGTCAAAGGGTATGCACAGCTTTATAGCACTTTGAGCATAATTCCAGATTGCTCTCGAAAATGGTTGTATAAGCTCCACCAACAATGAATTAGTGTTCCAATTTTCCCACAGCTTCTCCAACATTGATTATTTTCATTTTTTTCATATTAGCCAATCTGATAGGTGTCAGGTGGTATCTCAGAGTTGTTTTAATTTGCATTTCTCTAATCAATAGTAATTTAGAGCATTTTTTCATATGGGAATAGATTGCTTTTATTTCTTCATCAGAAAACTGCTTGTTCATATCCTTTGATCATTTCTCAATTGGGGAATGACTTGGATTCTTATAAATTTGCTTTAGTTCCTTATATATTTTAGAAATGGGAACTTTATCAGAAGTACTGGCCATAAAAATTATTTCCCAGATTTCTGCAACCCTTCTAATTTTGGATGCATTGCTTCTGTTTGTACAAAAACTTTTTAATTTAATGTAATCAAAATCATCTATTTTGCATTTCATAATATTCTCTATCTCTTGTTTGGTCATAAATTGTTTTCCTTCCCAAAGATCTGAAAGGTAAACTATTCCTTCCTCTCCTAATATATCTATGGTATCACTTCTTATGTCTAAATCATGTACCCATTTTGACCTTATTTTAGTATAAGTTGTAAGATATTGGTCTATGCCTAATTTCTACCATACTCTCTTCCAGTTTTCCCAGCAGTTTTTGTCAAATACTGAATTCCTATCCCAGAAACTGCATTACTAATGTCATTTGCTACTGTGTCTCCTATGCCTAGCCTATTCCACTGATCCAACACTCTATTTCTTAGACAGTCCCAGATAGCTTTACAGTAAAGTTCCAGTTTTGGTACAGCTAACCTACCTTCCTGTCCTTTTTTTTCATTATTTCCCTTGATATTCTTGACTTTTTGTTTTTCCACATGAATTTTGTTATTATTTTTTCTAGCTCTATAAAATAATTTTTGGGTAGTCTGATTGGTATGTCGCTGAATAGATAAATTAATTTAGGTAGAATTGTCATTTTTACTGTATTAGGTCTTCCTATCCATGAACAATTGATATCTTTCCAATTATTTAGATCTGATTTGATTTGTGTGAAGAGTGTTTGGTAATTGTGTTCATAGAGTTCCTGGGTTTTTCTTGGCAAGTAGACTCCTAAGTATTTTATATTATCTACTGTTACTTTAAATGGAATTTATCTTTCTATCTCTTGCTGCTGGACTTTCTTGGTCATAGAAATGCTGATGATTTATGTGGATTTATTTTATATCCTGCTACTTTGCTAAAGGTGTTAATCATTTCAAGTAATTTTTGAGTTGATTCTCGAGGATTCCTTAAGTATACCATCATATCATCTGCAAAGAGTGATAATTTTGTTTACTCCTTGCCTATTCTAATTCCTTTAATTCGTTTTTCTTCTCTGATTGCTAAGGCTAACATTTCTAGTACAATATTGAATAATAGAGGTGATAATGGACATTGCTGTTTCACCCCTGATCTTATTGGGAAGGCCTCTAACTTATCTCCATTACATATAATGCTTGCGGATCGTTTTAGGTAGATTCTGTTTACTATTTTGAGGAAAGCTCCATTTATTCCCAAGCTCTCTAGTGTTTTTATTAGGAATGGGTGCTTTATTTTGTCCAAAGCTTTCTCTGCATCTATTGAGATAATCATATGATTTGGGTTAGTTTTCTTGTTGATGTGGTTGATTATGTTGATAGTTTTCCTAATGTTGAACCAGCCCTGCATTCCTGGTATAGATCCCACCTGGTCATAGTGTATTTATTATCCTGGTCATCACTTGCTATAATCTTCTTGCTAATATCTTCTTTAAGATTTTAGCATCAATATTCATTAGGGAAATTGGTCCATGATTTTCTTTCTCTGTTTTTGCTTTGCCTGGTTTTTGTATCACCACCATATTTGTGTCATAAAACAAATTTGGTAGAACTCCTTCTTCACCTATTTTTCCAAATAATTTGTATAATATGGGAATTAATTGTTCTTTAAATGTTTGGTAGAATTCACCTGTAAACCCATCTGGCCCTGGAGATTTTTTCTCAGGGAGTTCATTAATGGCTTGTTCAATTACTTTTTCTAATATGGGCTTATTTAAGGATTTTATTTCCTCTTCAGTTAACCTGGGCAGTTTGTATTTTTGTACATATTTATCCATTTCATTTGGATTGTCAAATTTATTGGCATACAGTTGGGCAAAATAATTCCTAATTATTGATTTAATTTCCACTTCATTGATGGTAACCTCACCACTTTCATTTATGATACTGGTAATTTGGTTTTCTTCTTTATTTATTTTATCTTTTTTTTTGATATTTTCATAAAACCAGTTCTTAGCTTTGTCGATTAATTCTATAGTTTTCTTGCTTTCAATATTATTAATTCCTCCTTTAATTTTCAGGATTTCTAGTTTAGTATCTAATTGGGGATTTCTAATTTGTTCTCTTTCTAGCTTTTTAAATTTCATGCCCAATTCATTGATGATCTCTTTCTCTTTTTTATGCATGTAAGCAGTTAGAGCTATAAATTTTCACCTAAACACTGCTTTGGCTGCATCCCATAGATTTTGGTATGTTGTCTCATTATTGTCATTCTCTTGGATAAAGTTATTGATTGTTTCTATGATTTGTTGTTTGACCCATTCATTCTTTAGAATGAAATTATTTAGTTTCCAATTGATTTTCAATCTACTTTTCCATGGCTCTTTCTTACACGTAATTTTTATTGCATCATGATCTGAGAAGGATGCATTTACTATTTCTGCCTTTCTACATTTGACTGTGATGATTTTGTGCCCTATTACAGGGTCAATTTTTGAAAATGTGCCATGTACAGCTGAGAATAAGGTATATTCCTTTCTATGCCTATTAAATTTTCTCCAGACATCTATCATGTATAACTTTTCTAGTAATCTATTCATCTCTTTCACTTCTTTTTTATTTATTTTTTGGCTAGATTCATCTAATTCTGAGAGGGGAAGATTCAGATCCCCCACAAGTATAGTATTACTGTCTAATTCCTCTTGTAACTCATTTAACTTCTCTAAATATTTGGATGCTATACCACTTGGCACATATATATATAGTACCTTTTAGCAAGATATATTTTCCTTCCTTATCTCTTTTAATGAGATCTATTTTTTGCCTGTGCTTTGTCTGAGATAAGGATTGCTGCCCCTGTTTTGTTTTGTTTTTTTTACTTTAGCTGAAGCAAAATATATTCTGCTCCAGCCTTTTAACTTTACTCTGTGTGTATCTCTCTGTTTCAAATGTATTTCTTGTAAACAGCTTATTGTAGGATTCTGGCTTTTAGTCCACTCTGCAATTTGCTTCCATTTTATAGCAGAGTTCATCCCATTCACATTCGCAATTATTATTACTGTCTATTACCCTCCATTCTATTTACCCACTTTGTACTTCCCCCCCTTCTTTCACCCTATTCCTCCTCACCAATGTTTTGCTTCTTACCCCTGCCTCCCCCGATCTGCCCTCCCTTTTTATCACCCCTCCCTGTTCTTTATCCTTTTCTCTCTTTCTTTTACCCTCTCTTCTATCAGAACCCCCTTACCCTTTCTCTTTTATTTCCGTAAAGAGTAAGTTAAGTTTCTTTATCCAAATGGATGTATATGTTACTCCCTCTTTGAATCAAATCTAATGAGAGTAGGGTTGAAACAATGTTCACTCCTCCCTTCTTTCCCTCTATTGTAATAGGGTTTTTTTTTCACCTCTTCATACGATGTAATTCACCCCATTCCACCTCCCCTTTCATCTTCTCCCTATAAGCTCCCTTTTTAACCCCTTAATTTCCTTTATGTCATCACATCAAAGAGAATTTATATTTATATCCTCTGTGTATAATCCCTCTGTCTGCCAAAATACATTTACAAATCTCAAGAGTTAAAAGTATTATCTTCCTGTGTAGGTATGTAAACAGTTTAACCTAATTGAGTAAATTTTTTTCCCCTGCTTACCTTTTTAAACTTCTCTTGAGTCTTGTATATTAAGATACAAGTTTCTATTCAGTTCTGGTCTTTTCCTCAGGAAACCTTGAAAGTCCCCAGTGTCATTGAATGTCTATCTTTTCCTCTGAAAGAGAATGCTCAGTTTTGCTGGGTAATAGATTCTTGGCTGCAATCCAAGCTCCTTTGCCTTCCAGAATATCATATTCCAAGCCTTGTGATCCTTTAATATTGAAGCTGCCATGTCCTGAGCAATCCTGACTGTGGCTCCATGACATTTAAATTTTTTTCTGGCTGCTTGAAGTATTTTCTCTTTCACCTGATAATTCTGGAATTTGGCTACAATATTCCTTGGAGTTTTTCCTGTTGGGGTCCCTTTCAGGAGGTGTTTGGTGGATTCTATTAATGATAATTTTATCCTCTGATTCTATAATATCAGGGTAGTTCTCCTTAATAATTTCCTGGAATATCGTGTCTAGACTCTTTTGCTGATCATGGTTTTAAGGCAGCCCAATGATTCTCAAATTGTCTCTTCTGGATCTTTTTTCCAGATCAGTTGTCTTTCCAATAAGGTATTTCACATTCTCTTCTCTTTTTTCATGCTTTTGATTCTGCTTGACTGATTCCTGGTGTATCATGGGTTCATTATCTTACAACTGTCCAATTTTAATTTTTAAGGCATTGTTTTCTTCAATGAGATTATGCACCTTTTTTTCCATTTGGCCAGATGAATTTTTTTTTTTTTTTTTTTTTAGTGAGGCAATTGGGGTTAAGTGACTTGCCCAGGGTCACACAGCTAGTAAGTGTTAAGTGACTGAGGCCAGATTTGAACTCAGGTACTCCTGAATCCAGGGCCGGTGCTCTATCCACTGTGCCACCTAGCTGCCCCTCAGATGAATTTTTAAAGGAATTGTTTTCTTTAGTCAATCTTTGTGCTTCCTTTTCCAAGCTGCTGATTCTTTTTTCATAATTTTCTTGTGTTACTTTCATTTCTCTTAAGTCATTTTAAAAATCATTTTTGAGCACCTCCTAGAAGGCTTTTTGTTCATGAGACCAATTCATCTTCCCTCTTGAGGCTTCATATGTAGGCAATTTGGGAGTACTGTCCTCATCTGAGTTTGTGTTTGCCTCTTCCCTGTCAATACAGAAGCTCTCAATGGTGAGAGTTCTTTTTTGTTTTTTTGCTTATGATGCAGTTTATTCTATTTTTTATTTTTTTTTAAAGTTGAGGTCTGCTCTGGGGGCACCAGGTTCCCTGTTTGAAGCTTCTTGTGCTGGGATATAGGGCCTGTGTCACTGGCTCTCTACACTGAGGCCTCTATGGCTTGTAGATTTTTCACTGCCCTGGGCTCCCTGTGTGAGCATGCTGGGATCAGTGGAAGTCACCCTGGGCTTCCTGTCTGAGTGTGCTGGGATCAGTAGGCCTTCTGGCACCTGTCCTGGGGGTATCCCTCCAGCTGGCAACCTGCCCTCTTGGCTGGTGCTGGTGGGTTTTGCCACTGTTCTGCTGTGCCACCGGCTTGTTGTGCCAGGATCCAAGGGCCTCAGTTGCTCGGCTGTGTCCCACATTTTCCTGCTGACTTGCTCCACCCTCTCCCGCACGCTCTGCTGCATTGAGCTGAGCCTCCCTTTTGCTGAGTGAGACCGACCTTTCCTGAAGTCTAAATTATCTCTGGTTGGAAGACTGTGTCTTTCTGTCTCTTTGCAGGTTCTGTAGTTTCAGAATCCGTTTAGAGGCTTGATTTAATGTTCTTTTTGAGGGAACAGAAGGAGAGCTCATGGATTTGCTGGCTACTCTCCACCATCTTTGAGAATTTAACTTTTTAATCAGTATAGTGGCAGTACTTACAGAAAAGATGAAGGTAGTGATCATGGTGCTGAAATTGCTGAGAAGTCTGGAAGTATGACCTGGGTGCTGCTAGAAACAAGCATTGAGTGTAAGGGCAGAGTCAGGGTTCTTAATCATATGTCCATCCCATCTATGTCTCACTATAAAACTTTGCTGCTACTTCATACTTGCTTGTGGGGCCAAAGAGTTGAAGTATCCTATTCTTGCATTTATGTGTATAGTAAACTACTTGAAATGTAATCTTTTGAAAATTTGTATTCCTTCTCAGCTACTTAAACATAATTTCTTCAAAACTAGTACAAGAAGTGGGATAGAGTCTTAGAAATGTATCTGTATAAGTAATGAGACTCCCCAAGGAGGACAACATAGGTGGCATATACATTGTTCTATTTTCTAAAATTTTAAATTTCTTCTAATAGCTTAGGGTATTTTGAAATTTGTCCTTCCTTGAAAATTATTAATTTCCATAGGGAAGAATCTGATAAAAATTTTGCTCATAAATTTGTATTGATCTGGGGCAGATAGGTGGCACAATGGATAAAGCACTGGCCCTGGATTCAGGAATACCTGAGTTCAAATCTGGCCTTAGACACTTGACACTTACTAGCCATGCAACCCTGGGCAAGTCACTTAATCCCCTATTGCCTGCAAAAAACAAACAAACAAACAAAAAACAAAAAAACAAAATTGTATTGATCAATGTTATATCTAGGCAGTTATTGAGAACAGTTCCTTTTGCAATGATTCTGTAGTTTTGGTACACTATTTCAGTACACTATTCAGTACATTATTTACTGAGTTCTTGCAGATATTTGGAGATTTATATGCATAGTGTGGCTATTTTTCAGTGATTATGCCTTTAAAATAAATCAAAATCACACAATAGTACTGCTTGGTGCAGACATTCTCAGAGCTCTTCAGGATTTTCAGCCAGTATTACACCTACTTCAACTAAAGTCAAGCTCTTCTAACCTCATTTAAATGAGAGAAGTAGGGAAGGGAAGGACCTTTGGCCACATCAGAGGGCAAGACCTCTGTCTTCCCTATGCATAGTCCAAGAAATGTTTCATACAAATGTATTCAGTTCCCTCTTAGAATATTTACAGAGCTTTCCTCAACACCCTTCTGTATAACATTTATGATCCTAGTTTGCAGCTGGGAAAAAGATTGTGAATGATTTTTCTGTGGCAAAATACTACCCTTTGTATTAGTATTTTATTTAAGCTTCCCATATGGCTTTCCTCAAAAGTTAAATAAGCAAATGAAATAAACAAATAGATTAATAAATGAATGAATAGATAAATAGATAAATTAAGAATTACATAAATAAAAACATTAGGCAAACAACTCTTCTAAACTTTGAGGACAAAAAAAAGCTCCTTGATGAGCTATGATCAGGAATTCTATTTAGAATCATGTAATCATTTAAAATCTGAAGACCTTCATTTTCCTGGAATAGTATATGGTTTAAAGAAGCCTGTTTCTGTCAGGTTTAGTGAGATGTATGCTCAAATGAACTGTGAACATCTTCTGATGTCTTCAGGATGTGTCTTTGACAAGAAGGCATTTCCCCAATGCCATTCGGTATAGCTAGGAATGAAGAAGGATTTTCTGCTTAAGTAATTATTCTGTCATATGAGTAATGAATTCCACAGAGCCTTGAAATCCAGAAGAAACACATGTTGAAAATATGTGAAAATGTCTTAAATATTCATGGGATTGAACTGAGATATGAAAACACAATCAGAAATAGTATTCCCCTATTTTGCTTATTTTGCTCTTTTCAATGTCTCAATGAAGGTGCTCATAGTTACCCAAAAGGTATTTTTTTTCTCAATAAAAAATTTCAGTTGTTTCTGGGCCTTTTGATTTTTCTGTTAGATAAAATATTGAAAAATCATCTCCTTTTTGGTGGCCTTTATTATTTACAGTAGCTTTATCCTGGGAAAGATATAAATTATGTAATCACAACCAAATTTTAGTTTTCAGTTCTATTCATGTATAATACTATGATACAAAAATCATTCAAAGGGATTTAGGTTCTTGCATATTTAAGTAAAATACCTATTTAATGAAATAAGTAAATTAATAATTGTAATAATGTAACAGAATACTACTGCTGGCCCCAAGTGGGGGTTCTATACTTCCCTTTTCCACAAATGGGCTGTTGGATTATGCTCAAACCATATGGAGTCCTTGGAGAGCCTGGCCTTTTAAGGCTCTCCCCTCTACACTCTTTCTGTGTCTTTGTCTTTTTAGCCCTACCCTGGAGCCTAAAGGAAAAATATTTAAAATTTAGATGTGTCTCATGTCTAGAATTTGCTACGAAAAGAAAAAAAAAACAGCAGATAGGAGTTAGGAGGATTATCTGTATTTCTTTTTCCCTATTCCCTTGTCTTTTTTATTAATTTCACCATTGCTATTTATTTTATTCCTATTAATAAAACCTGATTCATTTATGGAAAAGAGGCTGTTAGGCTCCTTTCTTATTGGCTTGGGACAAATATCTAAACAGGCAGTTGGGAGGGAAGGGAGCTTTGGGCATAGAGGTCCCTCATTATTTCCAGGACCTCAATATTACAGTGAGCTACTCAATTAACTTGCTCTATATCAAATTTGGCCCTCACATTCTACAATATAGACCAACTAAAGGGCAATTATTTCCTCCAAAGAAAATGCTTAAGACACAAAAGACTCATAAAGACACACTGACAAACAGGATAAAGAAATAATTGTTATATTTAAAATATAAATAGTAAATCACTTATTCAATTTTTATATTCTGGGAGGTTGATACTTTAAACATTAAAATATGGAAATCTGTTTGTGGAATTTTGTTTAGTCATTTCAGTCATGTCTAACTCTTCATGACCCCATTAAAGTTTTTCTTGGCAAAGATACTGGAGTGTTTTTCTATATCTACTCTGTGCATCTAGCTGTCCTATTTGTGTAATTTCTGATAAGACAGTTTTTGTTTTTGATTTTTGTTTTTCCCCTTTAACTTTTGCTCTCTTCTTTCCCATAATTCCCTCAAGGTCCATGTCTTCTTTCGATCAGTTGTCTGAGCCCCTGACTATCTGTGGGCTTAGAACTCCAGAAGTGCCAGCAGCCTCCTGCAAATTCCTTTCTTGATAGTCATTTCTGACTCAAGGACTCCAGGAACTCCAGATATCTTGATATCATCAAGCTTTGTCCATGACTGCAAATGTCTACTTGAGGTTTGCTCTTTGGTCACTCAGGCTTAGAAAAAGAAATACAAACTATAAGAGGAGTGAGGCTCAAGTTCAAGCTTACCTAAGCAGCATGTGTTCCTACTTTTATGGATAAACAGCTAACTTAACTGTTAGATACCTGCCCTCTTTCTCTCCCCACCCCCCCCCCCTTGGTAAATGCAAGAAAGAACTCCCATAGGGTCCACACATGCTGGTAGATGCAAAAGGAGAAAGCACTAAAAGTCTGAGTCACTCTTTACCCAGACATATTACTTCTTGATACTTGATTAGTTAAATAGGAAGAACTGAATAGCTAGTTCTTCCTGGAGTTTAAATAAGATAGGTAAAGTCAATTATTAAAATGAAATAGAAATATTTAACATATTTGAAGTGCTTATAACCATAATATCAGAAAGTTAAAGCTGTAAGGGACCAAGAAGTCATCTGGAGCAAATTCACTATTTTATAGAAGAAGAAATTGAGATCCATTGGGGTTGATACTCATGCCTTTGGTCCCATAGGCAATAAGAAGTAGGGCTGGGATTTGTTTATATTAGATATTATTCAAATTATCCTGGTAAGAGGAATGCCTTTTTAAAAAGTAAATTTAACACATTCTGCCTTGATGAAATGTTTCTCCCTCACAGAAACAAAAATCAACAGATTCTATAGCGAATATTTCCTAGTGATAGACTGTTTACCTTTATTTTTTTAAATCACAAAGTCATAATTATAAAACACCAAATTCAGCCATTCTCTTCCCTCCCAATTCAGTTCAATTCAAGGAAGTCTTTGTCCCTTCGAAATGATGTTGTCCTTGAAGTTATAATCTAGGTTTGAAGCATGCCTGAGACATTTATTATCTTTGTGATCCTGAGCAAGTCAATTACAACTTTGAACCTCAGATTCCTCATCTGTAAAACTAGTACCTCCTTCAAAGGATTTTGCAAGGACCACATGTGATAGTTTACATGAGTTGCTTTGTAAAATGTTGTACATAAACGTAAACTTTTATTTAATTCAACAAGCTGCTATTAAGTTCCTATTTTATGCAGGAAACTCTTCTTCATTTATATGAGGGTTCTTATATTAAGCCTTAGGATCCCTCTTTTGTATAAAGAGAGGCTTCCTTGCTGGTCTGCATAGCAAGTGATCTCCCCTTCTTAATAGAACACACTAACAAATCATCATTTTTGCCCCTGAATTCCATGTGTCAACTGTAGCATGTGCCTGAAATGGTGATACCATAGTGGTTTACCATTTTCTTTTCCACCTCGTTTTACAGATGAGGAACTGAGGAAAACACAGTGACTTGTCCAGTGTCATACCACTAGGAAGGTTAGAGCTGAACTCAGAAAGATGAGTCTTCCTTTATTCCAGACCTAGTATTCTCTCCACTGTGCCACGTAGCTATACACATACACATATATGTGTATATATTTACACACACACACACACACACATATATATATATTCATTTTAAAATATAGATAACAGCCTCTGAGAAGTTACCTAAGTTTTCTATGATCACAAAGCCAGTAAGTTTCAGTTGTGAGATGTGACCTCAGTCTTTCCTGACTTAATTCCAATATTATCAAATATTCTGCTCAGTCACACCATATGTGTCTCCATCACCTGCTGTGTGATACTCATTTTGAATTATTTGGATTCAGCTATATTCCATGCCTCATAGCTATTTAGCAAGACTAGATGTTATATAGCAATAATAAATCAACTTAAAAGTTACTTTAATGGGAATCTTGAGGTCATTAAATGAAGCTCTCTGCCTTACCAAAGGCAATCCATTCTACTCTTTTCCTTTTGGTCATCTCTTCAGCCAATTCATTTTTCATCTGTACTATCTATCCCATGTAGACATACTGACAAATACCATAGGGTATCATTCCAAATACATATTTAAATCTGGACAATAGGCATTATAAACCACTTGGTCTTCCCAGCATTAATGGATAAACCAGATTTATTTAAGTGAATAAATTTCTCTTCCAGGATATTCTACAATGTTAGGGGACTTGAAGCAATCATTACATTGTAATTTACAAAGAGGAGTATGTTGAACACATTGATGCTAACCAAAAAACGAAACAACAACAACTACAACAGCCCCCCCCCCCCCGGCCAAACTCCTTTTTTAACCTGTATTCACTCCTGAATGAGTAGTCTAGTAGTGGTATCTACTTTTGATGATCATACATCTCCTTATTTTATGCTTCACATGAAATTTATTTAAAAGTACTACTGAATAGGATTTTTATCATGTTATTTCTTCCAAAGGAGTTTGAATGATTTTCATGTACAGACATGAAATAACTCAGTGTAAAAACCTTAGAAGATATTTTGACTTATGCTATCCTTTTAAAAATAATCATCAAACAACAAGGTCAATGGAATAGTATATTTTCTGATTTTTAAAGGAATAAAATGATGGAGCTGCAGTCTACTTTTGAATATCTCTGATGAAAATCTTGTTTGGTTGTTCCCTTTTAGCACTGTCAGGAAGGATGCCCTCAATTCATATCTAGATTATTTTCATAAAGATTTTTGTATAGAGAATAAACATGTGGGACATTAAATATTGATGCTCTTTTGGTTGCCTTCAATATTAATAAGAATAAATATCATTCCCCCTATACCTTTGGCAGATTCTTCCATTCAAATATGATCCCTCAAGGTGCAAATAATTGGGTCAATGCCCTTATTTATCTCCTCTATGTACTCTTGTTCTAAACTAATTGCCTTTCCATATTTGCTCTCTTTTGTCTCATTTTTACTTCATTTATGAACACATCAGTACTGTGATTATAGAGTCCACATGTAGCGGTTCCACTATCCTGGATGAAGAAACATTTGTGATAATGATTTTTGTGAATATTTTCCATTTTTCTTCTGATTTCTTTCCATATTCATTATTAAATATCTGGTATAGCATTGCTTACTTATTTGGAAGTTTTCCTAAGCTTTATTCTCAACTGCTTCTCTTTCCTTTATAATGTGGCATTGCTCATAATTAACCATAAATATTCTTTGTAAGATTTTAGAGTTTATAATTTAACAATGTTTTATTTCTCTCCATTTGCCACTTAAGTCATATATTTGGAGAATAAGGAGCTTTCTGTACTCTTGGTCTATTTGATGTGGCAATTATTTTATGTAGGTTAATCTAGAAATTATATATTTATTTATGTGTGTATACATATATATGTACATATATGCATATTTATATGTGTATAATAAAGTCAGTGTTAATTTCATTTCTATTGTCCATTTCTTTAAATATACATATTTCTAAATCTACAACTTTAAAAATATTGTTCTATTGTCAAGACTAGATTAGTTATGATCCTGTGATTTGACTCTTTAAAAAAAATATTCATTTATATACTCATGTATACAATTCATTTAAAAATTGAATAGTTCCCCATTGGTCAATAGAGAGGTACAGCAGGTATAAACAAATCTCAACTTGTCATTAATCATGATTTCTATGAACCACTTCTTAGTCTTGAATACAGCAGGTATTCCTGCAATACAATTTTGTCTTTCAAAGGAGCTGACAGACACTCAAAACTCCCATTTGGGGAAATCAGATTTGTTAGACACCAGGACAAAAATGACTCTTTTATTCTCTGTGATGGAGAATGTTTGGGATTCAACAAGTTCTGTGATTGGAATACAAGTCTGTGGTTCTAATTTCCATGTTGCTGTGGTGGGCATAGAAAGTATGGAAATGTTGTAATCATGGTAAACTCTTGAGTGGGTTGCCATTTGTCCCATAAAATGGACTACTCACATGGATCTTGAAGCCTTTGAAGTATCTTCAAGTATGTAGTCTTGATCTGACCTATAAAGGAAATGTTACAAAATTTATATGAGTCATAGAATTCTCCTCATCTGTGGAGTATGCAAATTTGGGTGATCTAGAGAGTAACAGGGAGACATATTGTGCTCCTAAGCAGGTTGCTTTATATTCCTAAGATCACTTGCATATAACCAGAGGCATTTGAAACATCCCAGAAATATGATTACAAAAGTAAGTGGGCTGGATAATTGCAAAACTAAGGGGTGGCAGATGGATAGAGCATATAATGCACTCACTAACACTCAAAGAGCAGTAAGAGACCTAGAGGCAGGGCTTTAGCACATTGGTTTGATCCTTTGTAGTTGACATAAAGATATGGAGAAAAGTTAAAAAATGTTTTCATTTGATGTCAGCAAGGTGGCACAATTGATAGAGTACAGGGCAGATAGGTGGCATAGTGGATAGAGTGCTGGTCCTGTAGTCAGGAAAAACTGAGTTCAAATCTAGTTTCAGACACTAACTAGCTCTGTGACCCTGGGCAAATCACCTAACTTCTGTTAGCCTTGGATTTCCTCATCTGTAAAATGGGTGAAAATAGCACCTATGTCCTAGGATCAAATGAAATTATCATTGTAAAGTGCTTATCATAGTGCATGGCACAGAGTAAAGATTATATAAATGTTAGAAAAAATAATTATTTTTATGGGCCTTGAAGTCAGAAAGAGGGAGTTAAAACCCTGCTTCAGATATTTAATAGCTATGTGACCCTGGGAAAAGAATTTCACTTCATTCAAGCCTTGGTTTCCTCACCTGTAAAATATGAATGATAGCCCCTTTTTTCTCAATGTTATGAGAATCAAATGAGTGAACATATGTGAAACATTTTGAAAACCTTAAAGTGCTACATAAATGGTTATTATTAGGAAGTTTAATGATGAGAAGAGTGATATAGGTGGATCAGTATTTGAAAAATATCATTTTTTCAATTGTATGAAGAGTGAATCGAAGTGTTTGTGGGGGTTGGGTGGGTAGTCAGAGTCTGGAAGCAAGTAGACTAATTATAAAATTTTCATATCCCAGGTGAAAGGTCAAAGCCCTGATCTTGGGTGAGAGCTCATGAAAGGTTAAATATAGTTGTGATATTAGAAACTTGAGTGACAAGAAAGATCGTTTCCCTTGACAGAAATATCAATAATTTTAAGCTATAGAATATAAAAATCCTACAACTTTTTTCAGAATTTCTACAAAAATTACATCATCCCTTCCTCAAGTACTAGCATTAATTATTTAAAAAAACCTAAACAAACACACAAACAAAACAACAACAGCCACAACATCATAAGGATTAAAAAGTTATTTCTTGATCTATGTAATGACATTTGTTTGGTTCATAAAATCATATTATTTTAGAATCATAATTGACCATAGGCAAATTGTCTATTCTACCCCTCCATTTTACAGAGAAGCTAATTAAGACCCCTAAAGGTTGACATTTGATTAAAACCTTAGTGTTCTAGTAGCAGAGCAGTCACTAGTGTATAGAGCTTATCCCTACCAGTAGGCTCTTCCTCCTACACATTACTTTTGCTATACTTTTTAAATTGAAAGTATATACTATTTAAGATGCATTATGTGTTAAATAGGCTTTTGTGGAATAGCCTAGGGATTCTATCCACCATTTGTAAGATTAGTTCCATGGGAAAATGTGTTGCAAGTCGAAACAACCAAATTAAAAATGAACTTTGAGACATAATCTACTTGTAAGTTGGGAACTGCCTGTACTGATTAAATAAACCATCTGTTTTTAACACTGTGATCAAAAGTGAGGCATAGTGAATTGAGTGCTGAATTTGGAATCAGAAAGATGTGCAATTAAATCTGGAATCCCAAACTATTTAATGGCCATGGGGAAGTCGCATAACCTCTGTGAGGGTCATATTTTTTATCTGTAGTTAGGGTAATGAAACCTGTAGTACCCAAGTTTGTTATGAGACTCAGACCATATGTATTTTATGTTTGCTATATGATACGAAAAATGCATATAAAGTACTATGAAAACCTTAAAATGTTATATAAATGCAAATTATCATCATCATTACAATGATTACACATGTTCTGAGACAAATTATAATTTCTCTCTTGTATTTGATAACTTATTATTGAATTAGGAAAATTGTTTTTCCCCTTTTCTTCTTCCTCATCCAGAAATCAACCAGTATGGGAAATCTTGGGAAAATCTTACTCAACCAGGCTGAGAGAATTGAGGAATTCCAGCTTCTTGTATTTTATCAGACAAGTTTAGGGTAGAAGTGGATTTCCTCTTTGACAAGGGTGATCCAAGTCACAAAGTCCCCAGACCCTCATTAGAATGAGGCCACACATCTCATTATAATAGTCATTTTCTCATTAATTGTTAACCAGTTAGACTTAATTGACATTCTCGGGAACATCCACTTTTCCAAGGGCATATAAATTGTGAGCATGGGGGTCTTTGGAATTCAAGAGTGCCACTAATCTCTTTTATTAATAAAATGCTAGCATTATTAATAAAATGATTACACAGAAATTATGTCTCTTGAACTTTTAAAACCTCATAGTTGAGAAAATTGACAGGTAACCCCCCAAAAAGCTATCTAGATTTTTTGTTAATATTTTATATATTAGGTTTGTAATATAGAGGAGTCTCCAAAGTCTTGTTAGAGTTTAAAAAATTTAAAACTCTTCCAAGATTTTTGCAATGTCCCATATTTTCTATGTTTGAGGAGTCATTAGAGGATATTTCCATTCTCACATAAAATTTCCTCCTTTCTCCTTTGATATAGAAGGCATTTCTAACTGAGAGATTTCTTGGAATGAAATTCTTTGCTGGTTGAAAAGGGTGAATACAATTGGAGGTAAAATCCCCATGGTTTGACAATTTATATGCACAAGGCCAATAATGAGATTAATATAAGACATATACATTCAGTTTTGTTTTATTTTCTTTATTTGGACTTCCTTAATGTATTTTTGCCAATCATGCTCATTCAATTTTCAACCTCAACATTCTGATACATGACATTATTACCTCATATCTAGACTACTAAAATAATCACCTTAAGTAGTCCTTCTAACTTTCTCAGCTTCTCTGCTCTATTCTTCCTACATATTGCCATTGTATTAATCTTCCTAATTTACCACTTACATCATGAAAAACTAGTGCTGAAAAACCCCCAGTGACTTCCCATAACCTGTGGGTTAACATTCTAACTCATTGTCTTGGATTCATGATCTTCAATATTCTATTCTCACCTGACTTTTTAACCATTTTTTCACTAATACTGCCATTAACACTCAGATATAGTTAGGTTGGTAGACTCCCTTTCCCCCTCACATATTTTACTCATTCCCACTATAGTTTTGCTCATAGTTTTCTGTCTTCAAGATAGAAGGTCCTTTGTCCTTTTCTACTCTCCAAATAACAGCCAACCTCCAAGATACAATTCAAATTTCTTCTTTCACTAAAAGTCAAACAAGAAGAAAAGAAAATAAAAGCACACAAAAACAAGTCACTTGTTTCTGATCAGACCTTGGGGATTCACTGCCACCCCAAAATTTATCCATTTTGTTTTACTGCTCATTTATCATTTGCATGCATATGTATGTATATATGTGTACACACATGCAAACACACATATATACATACATATGTATGTATATATAAAATTGTTCTTATGCACATGCCATCTGTACACCCCCCCCACCCCCGCAATAGACTATGAATGCCTTGTAACAGAGTCCATGCTTTGTTTCATCAGATTGCATGGAAAATAGCACTAGCAGCATCTAGAATCATCTTTTACGACAACCCTGACAGTATCTCCAGACTACATTAAGCATTTTTTAAACCCTTATATCAAGGCAAAGAGGCCTTAGCCCTTTCTTACAGATAACTATCTAATTTAGAATTTGACCTTAATGAGAACTTTTTTTGTGAAAGCATGCAAAGGAAATTGAACCAGCACAAAAGACAAGCTAAGGAGACAGTCATGGCTCTCCATCCATGTAATCAGTATTCCTGACTTTACTATGCAAATTTCCCATTAACAAAACCTAGTTAAGTTCAGTTCCTGCTGCATTTTGACATGCAAAAACAAAACAAAATTAATAAACAAATGCAACAACAAAACAGACTATCTTCAGTGAGTTTAAAGACAAGAGAACTATTCTTTAAATTATGCAAGTTTTTAAGGAAAAATAAATTTTAAAGATATTTATGTATATATAATACACATATATACTTATGTGTGTATGTATTTATATATTTTACTTTACCTAAATTTCCTCCATATCCTTTGCTTTACCTTCCAAGAAATCCATTCCTTGAAAAAGAGTTTTAAAAAAAGAAAGAAAAAGAGGAAAGGAAAAAAAATCAGCAAAATCAATGAATAAAAATAAAAATTTGCATTATATGTAATATTCTACACTTTTAGAAATATAATCATTTCAAAGGGGAAGGGGGCAGTTGTTTTCATATATTTTCTTTGGTTCCAAATTAAGAACAGCTAAAGTTTATTTTCATTATTTTTGTTTGTTTCTATTTTTGACAGGGCAATGAGGGCTAAGTGACTTGTCCAGGGTCAGGCAGCTAGTAAGTGTCAAGTGTCTGAGTCCAGATTCAAACTCAGGTCCTCCTCAGTCCGGGGCCTATGCTTTAGCTCCTATGCCACCTACCTGCCCCTAAAGTTTATTTTCAAAAGGTATCTGCATATGTTAAAGACTTTATATTTTGTTTTTAGTTCCCTTATTGCAAGATCAAACTTTCCACTCTAGGGCTTCAAGAAGCCCACAACACTCCTATGCATAGACTGAACCAGATTAAAAATAATTGAGAAATAATATTAAAAAATTAACAATAATGCAATAAAACATAATCACTTAATATATAGACCACAGGGACCATTGTGTACAGTTTAGTTGCCCGCCCCCATTGCTACTTGAGTTTTATCCCACTGTCCTATAGTTTTTAAAAAGTGACCATATTTAAATACTTATGTAGCTGGTTCTCTTATTCCTATATGCTACCATATATTTCATGAGGAGAGGTAGGGTTGGGAGAAAGGGATGTTACTAGAATGGAAATATCAGCTTCTGAAGAAACTGTTAATATCAATTATACAACATTTTTGCATAACTTATAAAATATGTTGGTTTAGAAGGGAGATCATGGGTTAGAGTCTAAAGATTATTGATCTGAATTTAGAGGACATAGGTTCAAATTCTCTGCTTTACCAACTACTGGCTTTTAGACCTTAGGCAATTGATTTTACCTTTATGTGCTTCAGTTTCTTTATCTGTGAAGTAAGAAGAATGCTAAATCTCTCCCACCTCTAAATCTATGATTCCCCTAAATAAAATTGTCTTAATAACAGAGGTGGCTTAGTGGAGAGAGCAGCTGGGTCTGAAGTCAGAAAAACCTGAGTTCAAATCCAGCCCCTGGTGCTTACTAGCTATATGACTCTGAGCAAATTATGTAACCTCTGTCTGCTTCAATTTCTTCAAATGTAAAATGGGGATTATAACATCTACTTCTCAAGGTTGCTGTAAGGATCAATTGAAATATTGATAAAGAGCTTAGAACAATGCCTGGTACATAGTAGGAACTTAAAAAAAATACTCATTCCCTCTCTCCCCACCCCAAGATTTCCCTCAAGTCCTCTAGCAAGAGATTTTTTCATGAGAGACCATGAGTGGCTATACACATACATAGCAAGCTTAAAGTTAGTCATGCACATACCCTTTGACCCAGCAATACCATTATTAAGTCTTTTCCCCAAAGAGATCATAAAAAAGGGACAAGGACTCACATGTACAAAAATATTTATAGTTGCTCTTTTTGTGGTGGCAAGGAATTGGAAATTGAGGGGTTGCCCATCAGTTGGGGAATGGATAAACAAGTTGTGGTATATGAATGTAATGGAATACTATTGTGCTATAAGAAATGATGTGCAGGCAGATTTCAGAAAAACCTGGAAAGACTTACATGAACTGATGCTGATTGAGATAAGCAGAACCAGGAGAGCATTGTACACAGTGTCAACAACATTGTGTGATGATCAAGTGTGATAGACTTGATTCTTCTCAGCAATACAATGGTCCAAGATTGTTCCAAGGGACTCATGATGGAAAATGCTCTCCAAATCCAGAAAAAAAGAACTGTGGAATCTAGATACAGATTGAACCATACTATTTCTATTGTTTTTGTGTTTTTTTTTCTTTTTTAAGGTTTTTCCTTTTGCTCTGATTCTTCTCTCATAACATGACTAATGCAGAAATATGTTTAATGCGATTGTACATACATAACCTATATCAGATTACTTGCTATCTTGGGGAGGGGAGAGGGAGGCGAAGGAGGGAGAAAAATTTGAAACTAGAAATCTTATAAAAACAAATATTGAAAACTATTTCTACATGTAACTGAAAAAATAATAAAATACTTTTATGGAAAAAATTAGTGATGCACACAAAATAATGCTAACTTTCCAAATAAGCCTTCATTATGGAATTTGGTTTGAATTACCCAGGAACAGAGCCAAAGCTTTTTAGAGACAAGTAATGCTAAACTAAGGATGATCCATTTAGGTAAGCGCTTTCCTTTTACAACTGAGGAACTGAGGACCAGAGCACCTCAATAATATACCCAAGCAGATGCAGTTACTCAGCAGCTCAGCAGGGCCTAACACAGATCTGACAACTACTCAAGTACTCTTGCCTTGGCATCTTGCTCTATTGCTTCTTCATGACTTATAAAAAGTCTTCTTGAATCCACCACTTTTTTGGTTGTTTTTTTTTTTTTGTCTTCACAATCACTTTAAACAACATATCCTACGTGTTTTTTACCTGCTGTGTAAAGAAGCATCCAAGTGTAAAGATGATTATGATGCACCTCTCCCAAAATAACCTTCTTCAAGCACAAAAGACTATGTTTCCAAGCTTCAGGGAAAATTGAAATCCTGAATGAAGACTCCAACCCCCTGTGCAGAAGTCTACATGAGGGGAATTCTTCTCCAGCTGCTTTCTACATAAATGCATCAGTGTTACTACAAAACCAACAACAAAATAGCCTTATGGGAAATATGTGATTAATATCACATTGATTCTGCTGAACAGTTTGTCTAAGCAGAACCAATTATAAAGCCTATCTATCTAAAACTAGGGGCTATAATTACTATTACTGAATTAGAAACACACAACTTATATTCATGAAGACATTTACATAAACATCAATGTTATTTTTGAATATGGGAACCAGAGATTCTTGGATGCTATAGTTGCATCAGCATTTATTTTTCTTTAGTTGGAATGATTTCCTTCTAAGGATGTAAGAAGCCATCATTGGCATTGTTAGGTTCAAATTCTAGGGACATTAAAATTCAGCCTACTGAGATTTGGTGATTCTAATATCTGGAAGAATTCCTAATGCAACACGGGATATCTTTTTCATCCAGGGCTGCTGCTTCTACCTTATATAGGCCCTTATCACTTTTTGTCAAGAGAGTCATCTCTGCCTCAAGTTTCTTCCTACTCCTATCCACCCTTTACTCAGTTGTCATCATGATTTCCCTAAAGCACAGATTTGAAAATATTACTCCCTACTTAATAAACTACATTGGTTCTCTGTGACCTTCAGGGTCAAATATGCAATCCAATTTAGCTTTAAAAGCCCTTCATGCACTCCCTTTCCGTATGGTTTTAGTCGTCTATTATAAGATAAGGTCTTTGTCTTGAGACCACCATGACAGTCTCCTCTTAAAGGAAGCTGTAGTTTATAGAATCTATGACTAGAAAAATACTGACAGTAATATTTTAAAGGTTAATCCATCTTTGTACCTCAAAATAATGTCTTATTACCACCAGTTTGTCTTTATTCACTGTACTTGTGTATCTTCCTAATCCCTTGCATTCCCAGATCATTGACATGTAAAATGTCTAGATCCAGGTGGCCATTGAAATCAGAAACTAAGTATCCCACTCTCTGGAGGGTATTTTGGGAGGATATCTCCCCCTCCTCTCAGGTAAATGGACCCATGTTTCTATGTTCCCCAACAGAGAAGCGCTTATGTGAGTGTTACCTTATATATGCCCAAGTTGTCTTTTGAATCTCTTTCTCCCTCTCTCCTCCCCTTCTCCCTTTGTGACCCTTCCCTGTTATTTGCCAATAAAATTTAGTATTCAATTGATTCTCATTACTTAACATATTATTCATGGCATCTGAACTCATTAAGGAGTTGTTTTCCCCACTGTCTCTGGCTGCCTACAGACCTTTCCTTAGAGATAAACTGGATGTATGGACAAGGACTTAACCTATTGACAGCAGCACCTAAAATGGAGAAATATGACACTGTGATCCCACTTGTAGAAAACAAGGGTCAATAGGGGAACCCTACATTCTCCTAGGAGGAAGTCCTTTATGCCAGAGGACTATCAGAAAGCATCATTTTATACTTTACTCCCCTTTATATATACTAGATTTTAATTTAATTGGAATTTTTCTATTCCTTATACACATCAATCTATCTCCCAACTCCATGCCTTTTCTTTTGCTCTCTCCTCTGCCTGGAATGCCCTGCAACCTTGCTCTCTGCCTTCTGGTTTGCCTGGCATCTTTTGAGAATTATGTCAAATTCTACCTTTGGCACTAGTGCTTTCCTGGAACATCCTGTACACACTCACACACCCTACCCCAATGATTATGCTTTTCCTCTGAGATCACTTTATATTTAGAACATAATCCTCCACCAGATTTCTTCACAATAACCTTCTAATAGTGAAGCTAAAAGAATTATTTCCACTTTAGAGATGAGGAAACTGAAGCTCAGAGAGGTTAGGCAGCTCATTCATGATCACAGAGCTAGAAAACTTCATAGATTGGAATCAAACTCATGGTTCTCCAGAATCCAAGTATAATGCTTCTTCTGTCCTGCTCAATTTTTCCCAAGCTTCCCAAATTATTTATTTTAATTAATGCTTCAGAAATATAAAGCCTTTTTGATCCCAGGGAAACTCAAGCAGCTTTGAAAGTAGTTGTCAAGAAAAATGGTTTTTAAGACTTGATTACTAACAAAATCCTATTATAGTCAATAGCCATACCTAAGAGATATTGTGGGTGAGGTTCCAAACCATAGCAATAAAGCAAATATCCCAATAGAGCAAACCACACACATTTTCTGGTTTCCCAGTGCGTATAAAAGTTATGTTTACATTATACAGTGCTCTGTTAAGTGTGCAATAGTATTATGCCTAAAATATTATATATATACCTTAATCAAAAAATACTTTATTGTTGAGAATCCTAACTATCATCTGACCTTCAGCAAGTCATAGCATTTTTGCTGTTAGATGGTCTTGCCTTAAAGTTGATGACTCCTGTCTGAACAGGGTGGTGATTGCTGAAGGATGGGGTGGCTGTGGCAATATCTTAAACTAATTCCACAATAGTGATTTATTCCTCTTGAACACTTAGAGGCCATTGTAGGGTAAGTGATTGGCCTAATTTCAAAATTGTTGTGTCTCAAGAAGGGAGGCCCAAGGAAAGGGAGAGAGACAGCGAACTGTACTTCAGTGGAGCAGTCAGAATACATGTCACATTTATCAGTTAAATTAGTGTCTTATATGGGCATGGTTTGAGGCACCCCAAAATAATTACAGTGGTAAAATCAAAGATCACTGATCACAAGTCACCATAACAAATATAATATTAATGATGAAATAGTTTGAAATTTTAAGAGACTTACCAAAATACAATACAGAAATATGATGTGAAATTATTCTATTGGAAAAATGGCTCTGTTAGACTTGCTAGATATGGAGTTGTCACAAACCTTTAATTATAAAAGAAACCATAATATCTATGAATTGCAATAAAGCAAAATACAATAAAAAGGTATGTCTATAAATAATGCAACAGCTATTAAAGATTCCTCTTCTTAGAGGGAAGGAAAGAGAGAGAGTGGGGGAGTGAGGGGGACAGGGAGGGAGAGGGGAAGGGAGACCTGAAGAGACACAGAAACAGAAATAAAGAGAGGAAGTCAGCCAGAGACAAAGAAAGAGACAGATAGCCAGAGAGACAGAAACAGAAAGGAAGGAAGTGAGGGAGAAATAGAGACATGCACACATATGCATACACATACATATACATATACATACATACATATATATATACAGATATATATATACCTTAGCATATATATATGAAGATATTTATCATATATAATGCTAGCATGCAAACTCAAGAACAGTGGACATCATAACATTTTTTAAATATAAGCATCCAAATTCGTTAATGAGAATTGTCTATAATTTCTCTGTTTTGACTCTTTATCATTATGTATAGTGTCAATATTAACACATATATAAATTTGATTAGCTCCTTTTTCTTGTTATGTTTGAAGGTTATTTTACATTTGAATTAACCGTGTTTATCAAGATTAAAATAATTGACCTATAAATCCATCTGGTACCAGAGATTTCTTCCACTGATGGCTTGTTCATTTCTTTTTTCTGCAATTGAGATGCCTAAATTCTGTATTTTCTTTTCTGTTAATTTGATCATTTTACATTTTGTAGACAATTATCTATTTGATATAAGTTGTTGGTTTTATTGGCATTTAATTGAGCAAAACTAATTTCTAACAATATCCTTTATTTTTTCACTAAATGTAATTTTTTTCATTTTTGATAGTGGTAATTGAATTTTTCTTCTTTTTAATCAAATTAGCTACTGATTCTAATAATTTATTTTACTATAAAAAATCTCAATTGTATTTTTAGAAAAAAATTACAAATGAGGAACACTGGTTCACATAGATATGAAGTAACTTACCTAAAAGGTCTTTTCATTGATAAACAAGCCAAGACAGAGGTCCTAAATCTTGTGCTTCCTAACCACAGTGTTCTTTCTCTTATATCGAACAACAAATAAAATGAATGGCTTAGGTAATGCAGATATTCTTAAGTAATTTTTTGTAATTTTCTTTTCTCAAATGAAAATGCATCTTTTACCTTTCTTCTCCATACAGTCTGCTTACAAAAAAAAAAGAAAAGAAAAATAAATAACCCAAACTTTGAAAAGTGTTCCAGAAGATGATATGTGTAGCAATGGAAATATGTGTGTACATGTATGCATGCATGCATGCTTGTGTGTTTGTCTGCATATAAGAATGATGAAAGGCATTAAGTGAGTGTTTCTGTTCCTAAACATTTCTTTACTAAGTTACTTCAAATGTCTTCTTCCTAATTTCAAAAACATAAATGGAAACACAAAAAATAGTCAATATACTTTATAGTACTTTAAACATATCATCTATCAATTTTACATAAAAAGCAATGCATTCTTGGGAGAAAAAAAAGTTGAATTCATATATTTTATCCATTACTTAGAGTCCTCATACAAGTAAAACATAACAGCAATCATTTTGTAAATTGATGGATGTTGGTTCAACAGTGAATATCAGTATACAGGAAAGGGATATTCCATATATCCCAAAACCTTATAAATGAATTGTGAATTTCATTGCCTCTAAAATCTGCTCTGCACCACCAATTTTCGAATCTCTTGTCCATTTATTTCTTCAATTTGCCTCTGGGGCTTAATTTGGTTGTATAATTTTATATGAGATACTATTCAGAGCAGTCATATTATCAGACATTTGTTTGATAATATAGCTTCACAATCTGAAGACAATGGAGAAAAAGGAGGATAAAGCTACAAACTGTTCAATTCAGTCAATTTCAGTGGTGCCAACACGAGAACAGTGGTTTGATATAGAGGGAACATTCATCATTCACAAAAAGAGGGTGATTGTTCAATATTGATTGATCTAGTCATCTTGATTTTATTTTTAATAGCCTGTTTAATTCTGAATTGCTGTTTTCATCAACCTGAAAATGATTTCACCTGAAATATCTAATTTGGTAGAAACTTACTGGAAGTATTTTCTTTCTTCAAAATGTTTCCTTGCCAACCGGGAAAGATGACTCAATATCAAAGAGACTCATTTGGTACAGAATCTGTCCAGTCATTTTTCTATGCACTCAATCAAAATTCAGTCAAATTTGTCCTGTATTTTGTAGTTGATTGACATTTTTATTAAGCAAACTTTCTTGAAGCTTTGACATTAAAGAAACTGGATATAACTTCAATGTTTACCTTTGCATATTACTGATATTTTAAGTAATTTAAACAAATGAGAGGTAGTATGACAGCGAATAGCGAGCTTATCTTTAAATCAGAAAAAAATACAGGTTCAAGTATTATGAATTGTAACATGAACATTGACTACATACTTCACTTTTGGTGTCCCAGGTAACTCTCTAAGGCTATATGTTCATAAAACAAAATTGTCAAGAATAGGAACTATAAAGATAATGCTTAAGTTAAGAATATTTAGTTCCCTCGCTGATTCCGAATTTGGAGAAGCAAAATTAGTAATTTAAACATTTTATTTTTTGAATCCATCTACAACAAATATCCATTCATCTATGAACAGAAGCTATTATCTTTTCCAATTAAACCCACCTCCTTCCAAGTTTTGCTATTTTTGAGGATAACCCCAATTCTGAGTCATTTTCACTCTTTTCTTCTTTGTCCTTCATCTGCCACCTTCTAATTTTTTTTCCTACATTTGCTCTTCTTTACACACATTTCTCAGACCTATTCACATTTCCTATTTTCTCTCCTCTCTTGGCCACCAATTGAATTCAAGCCTTCATCAATTATTACCTTAATTAATGCAAAAGCCTCCTCATTCTCAAATCTCACTGATCTATCCCTCACTCAGCTATGAAACTCATAATTTTTAAAGCATTAGTCTAACCAGATTACTTTTCTTCTCAAGGATGTTCATTTGTTCTCTCTTATCTCCAGGATAAAATTCAAATAACTCATCTTGGGATTTAAAGTTCTGTACAATCTAACTCCTACCTACTTTCCCATAATTATTTCAAATTATCATCTTTCATGAATTTTATATTCTGTGCATCCAGATCTACTTGCTCTCTCTGAATTCAGTATTAATCTCCCTCCTAGGATCGTTAACTATGCTGTCACAAATTAATTTATAACAAGAGTTTTATACTTGCTTCCCTTGTGTATTTTAGTTGGAATGATCACCCACTTCTCTGCCTGGTTTAAGCAGTTATAGACATCTCTGAGTTTAGCTAAAGTTTACTTCACAAAGGATTACTGGTATGTCAAGCTGTCATGGGTATCAGAAATTCTCCAGATTGGCTAGTTGCTGTTCTAATCCAGTGACTGGTTCCCCTGTGAAAATGGGAAGCCCTAACACATTTAATTGGTTAGTACAAACATTACAGTGCTCATGTCCACAAGGCTTATTTGTACCCAGTTCTCTGATATTAGTGGGGTGGGGGAAATGGCCTTTTTGTTATTGTTGTTTATCTGCACTAAATTTTGTATCTACTAATTACAAACTGATTAAATATAATTAAATGTCTTTTTAGACTATTAGATTTCTATTTCCTTGATGAACTACCCATGATGGCACTCCCCCAAAACTTAAAAAAAAATAAACCCACAACTACATTTGATTTAAAAATCTTTGAAAGTTGGCTAGGTTAGAGGAGAATGAATTGTCCAGAGTTATATGGAAATCATGTGACAAAGAGACTTACGAGGTTCAGCTCCATCTCTCCAGGCTGATTATCAACTTCAAGTTGTGATTAAAATTATTGAATATTTTAACAAATTATTGTGAATAAACTTTTATTATTAATAATAATAATAGCTAGCCTTTATATAGTGCTTTAAATTTTGTCAAGTGCTTTACATTATTTTATCTTATTTTCACAGTAACTCTGGGAGGTAGGTGCTATCATTACCCTATTTTACAATTAAAACATCTAGGGGCAGACAGGACTTAAGTGATTTTCCCAGTTTCATATAACAGTAAGTGCTTGGAACCAAAGTTAGCTATTCAATGTACCATGTAGCTGCCTAAGTGATTTAATATTTTTCTAAGTTTGCAAAGCATTTTACATTTATTCTTTTTCCTTTCTTTTCATGTGGGAAAATGAGAGTTAAATGACTTGCCCACAATCACACAGCTAGTAAATGTCAAATTTCTGAGGCTGGATTTGAACTCAGGTCCTTCTGAATCCAGGGCTGGTACTTTATCCACTGTGCCACCTAGCTGTCCCCGTGATTTTATATTTCTAAAGCCTCAAGAATATATGGCAGGAGATAACAGCTCAACAATTTACTTTAAGTTCCTGTGGGAGTAGCAAGACTTTATTATTAGTACATAATCAAGGGATACAGATATGTTATTTGGAAAGGACTTGGATTGAATCATCACATGGAGTAGGCTTCCTTTGAAAGCAGACTACTAAATGATTTAAAACAATAAAAAATAATTGGAGAAGGCTAGTTTTTTTTAATCAAGTAAGAAATTAGTATTAGAAAGTTGAATTAAAATTACAAAGATTCTGAAAGCATATTAAGTTAGGTTATAGTTTAGACAATTGATAATTCTAGCTCAATTGTGATATCACTTAAAATGGATGGCTTTTCCACACTAAAATGGGTGATAAGGAATGCTGGTCCATGGTATTTTAAGGTTGGCATCATGCAACATGGCAGCTACATCTACTTGGGTTTCTTAAAATAACTACCAGATGGAAAACTGTGCACTGACATCCTCCTATTTATTTCAATTAAGTTTTACTTCAGAAATATTAGGTGTTTTATGGATAGTTAGCAGGTACTTCACAGAATGATAGTTTTGCTGTTATATCAGAAGAACAAAAATTGTTGTAACTTTTCCTTAACAAAAAAATTTTGATGACATTGATATGTGACAGTGCCCCCTCACAGAGGACAATATTCAATATCTGAAACTTAGTCTGGGTAATGATATTATAACAGAATGGCCATGTCACTGTAATCACATATAATAATTCATCCAGGGGACATGACAGACAGGGTGTTAGTAAGTGATTTTGGCATTCTTTAGGTGATGTTATCAGAATAAGATTGAAGGCAGAGTCATTTTAACATAATGAGAAACCAAATAAATGGTTTGGCATGTGTTGTCTGGAATGATTTTATTATTATTTTGTATAGAAATTAAACAGGACAAAAAGTTTTAGACAGCTTACACATGGCAATGTCATCATTTGGAGTATACCACAAAACTGTCTTGAATCTTGTTGTTTTATAATGCCATCTAATTAAGCATGTTGCATGAAAGGAGGTAGTTTGATGAGCCAACAAAAGTCCCTTGCAATGTCTTTTTCTGCCAGTATTTCATAATTAGGTTGCAGAATCATAGAATTACAAATTTAGAGCTGAAGGGAACTTTAGAAGGCCAGCTAACTCAACACCCTGCTTTTGCAGATGAAGAAAATAAAGCCCTGAAAATTAAAATGACTTACCCAAGGTCAAATTTTGTGTTGGGAAGCTCTACGTAAATAAATTTCCTTACAAGCCAATAAAATTAAATGCTTAAAATATATTTATTTTTCTAAGTAATTTTGCCTCAGTTGACTATTTTGCTTTTATCACAGATTCCTGTTCTTCCTAGACTTAGATCATCCTAGAGTGCTATGTTTGTAACAGACCTGAAGGACCATTTATCCACCTTCTTCATTTTACTAAGGTTAAGTGTGGTAAATTCCAGTGTTCTTTTCCTTATATGAAATTTCCATTCCTCTCTCAGTATCCAGAAATGTTTATGACTTTACTCCAGATAAGATGATCGATTCAGAAACCAATCTCACTTTTAAGAGTGAAAGAGTCCTTAGGGATTATAGTTCCTCATTTCACTAATGAAGAAATGGGCATAAAATGTTGAAGTGATTTACACAAGATCACACAAGTGACAAATACCTGACTTTACTACCATCCTCATCTGTTCTGCCTCCATGATTCTGAACTTGAGAATTTTCTCTTTGATCTTGTTTCTTTCCTCTTTCTCCCTCTCATCTCTCATTTTCTTCCCCCTACTCTTGTTTCACTTTCAACTCTTCACAGACTTGACCCATAGTTTATCAGAAGAAATATACATGGGGGCAACTAGGTGGTGCAGTGGATAGAGCACTGGTCCTGGATTCAGGAGGACTTGAGTTCAAATCCGGCCTCAGACACTTAATACTTACTAGCTGTGTGACCCTGGGCAAGTCACTCAACTCCAATTGCCTCACCAAAAAACCCCACAAAAAACAAACAAACAAGAAAACAGACAAAAAAAGAAATTATACATGGTGCTCTACCCTTGTTTCTTATATCCTATCATCCTTTCACATTCACATCCTGAAAATATTCAACCCTGGACCATCCTCACCATTTGTCTTTTCCTTTCATACTCCTATACTACTGTATACCATTACAGGAAGTCTTGGGGCAGCTAGGTGGTGCAGTGGATAGAGCACCAGCTCTGGATTCAGGAGAATCCAAGTTCAAATCTGGCCTCAGACACTTAATACTTACTAGCTGTGTGACCCTGGGCATGTGACTTAACCCCAATTGCCTCACCAGAAGAAAAAACAAAAGTCTTACCACTATGCAATCTTGCTTCTTATCTCAACTCTACTAAAACTACTCTCTCAATGTTAACAATGGTCTTTTTAAAAAGTGGTTCAGAGTTTAATACATAATGTATTTCACTTTTATTCTGAAGTGTGATTGCATTTTGACTTTTGGGAAAGTATTTTTTATTGAAAATTTTTGTCTTTAAATCATAGTGATTTTTACTTCACCTTAAGAATTAATTCTCCTCTGTGAAAAAGACAAATGCAATCAAGACTATCAGAAACATAACTTGTCTGAGAATGAACTCCATATTCAGTCATTTAGTAATTACCTAAATTTTCTGCTAAAAGAAAGGAAACATATTTCATTGTATCTCCTTTAAGTCCTTTGACCATTAATTTTTTGGTAACTAAGTATAATGACCAAGTTCTTTTCTTCTTTATTAAATTGGACACCATTGGCTTCTCCATTCTCTTATCTATTGTTCCATTTTTCCATGACATTGCTATTTCTATCTATCTGATCATGACTCCTCCATAATCTTTGGTAAATCATTATCCGTCTTAGCACTGGTGTCAGATACAGGTTTATATTGGAGACTACATTTTGTCCTTCGTTAATCTCATTAACTCTCATAGGCTCATTTTTTAATTTCTCTGGTTATATATTTTCCATGCCAAATACCCTTTACACTTCTTTGTAAACATTTCCAAATCCTATTCTCTGTCAACTACTTCCAACCAGATTCTTAACTCTGGTACAATGATTCTAGGCTCTAATGGAAGAAAGCCTTAACTTGCCTAAAATTATATGTCCATATCACCTTCTCATCATTTCAACCCTATGCCACCATGTATTTTTTTGGAGTGATGGGCCTTTTTCTAGCTCCCTTTTTATGTGTTGTCTCTCCTAAAAGAATTGAATAGTATCTCTTGAAGAGAGGCACACTTTGCTTACGTGTATCTACTGGCATACAATAAAAGTTTAAAAATGTATTTTCCCCATTCATTCATTAATCCCACTCCTGAAGTATAACCTCACATCATTAATTTCCTGCTGAATATCTCCAGCATGTGGAGTGGTCATCTCAATGAAACAATCTGTACTCCAAACCTTCCTTTCTCTATTTCCATCCTACTTAAACATCATCATCCTTTTAGTCATCCAAGTCCATAACCTCAGGAACATTCTAATCTTTCCTCCATCCAATCAATTGCCAAACTTATCCACCAATCATTTCTACTTCTCTAAAATCTCCAATCTGTCCCCTTCATCTCAGTTATTCCATTATCACCTTTCTTCATGCCCCTGTCACCTGTCATCTCTATTATGTTAATAGTGTCCTAAATGGTTTCTCTGTATGTAGTCTCTTCATCAAATAATTCTTCAAACAGTTGAAAAAATAAATCTCCATAAGGCATGGGTTTAAACATATCACTTCAGGGGCAGCTAGATGGCGCAGTGGATAAGGCACCAGCCCTGGATTCAGGAGTACCTGAGTTCAAATCTCCGACACTTAACACTTACTAGCTGTGTGACCCTGGGCAAGTCACTTAACCCCAACTGCCTCACCAAAAAAAATAAAATAAAATAAACATATCACTTCCATATTTTAACCCTATTCCTCTAGGCTAAACATAAACTATCCAGCTTGCATTAAATGTCTTTGATAGTCTGGTTTGTAGCTAAGTGTAAAGCCTTGTTTCATACTATTCTTTGTTGTGACTATATGTTACAGATTAAATGGACTAACAGAAACTCCCTGACCTATGAATGAATACTATATCTTTTTCTTTTTATTCAGGCCCCACCCCCCCATGTCTAAATAAAAGAATGAAAACAAATATCAAGGGCTATTTACCAAACTAAGCATTGAATACAAATAAAGGCGACAAAAGACAAACCAACCTCTATTCTTAAAGATTTTAGATTTTCAAAGGGGAAAATAGCATGCACAATGGGGTTGTGACCAGGCAAAGATGTGTTCATCTGGCAAATCAAAAGAATGGTGATCAGGGCCATATGAGATTTTTTCAGCCAATTAGCCAATCAACTAGTATTTATTTAAGCACCTATTATGTTCCAGTTACCATTTTAAGCAAAATCTACAAAGAAAGATGTAAGCATGCACTTACAAACACCAAACACATATACACAGAGTTCCTTCAGTTGATATAGCCTTTCCATAAATGATGGTATTATTTATTTGATTGTGGTACTCACAGCTCAGACAAAAAGGTGGAATGTTAGGTGGGATTGAGTACAATGAGAGAGTTTGTATGTAGATATTGGGCAGAAGGCAAGAAGATGGAGAGGGCAAAGGGTTATAGGGAATTCTAAGTGTTGTCTGTATCCTCTGGTCTGGGGTAAGCAAATATAGTGGCAAAGTGAGTTTGGGCTTACTAAATCACAAATCAGGGCAAAAGGTCAGCTCTGAGGAAGGAATACCAAAGCATAGTATATTAAGTTTCCTGAAGTTGGTGTGTACTATGTATTCATCTCTGCAGCTCAGAATTTTTGTCTGCCCTCAGGGTTAAGTTCAGTGAAGTGAAATTTTCATGACTTTCTTGCATTCTCTCTCTCTTCAAATTACTTTATATTATACTTATTTGGATATATGTTCTATCTAGTATTACTGCCTTCCTTCCCAATAAAATATAAATTCCTTAAGGGCAGTCTCTGATTTCTTTCTGTGCTTAGATTCCTAGCATCTTCATGGTGCCTTGCGGAAAGGAAATGTTTAATGGGTAATTAAATTGAATTTGACATAACTTCCTGTTTGGCCAGTGGTTAGAACTGAAGTAACGTGGAGCCAAATGTCATATCCCATTTGGTAGTTGCTAGATACAAATACACACACATTTTTACATGTATACATATGCATATTTCCATATTTACGTGTTCTTCTACATTACATGATTATACCGTACCCTTTCCCAAGAGAAAGAAGGGAGGAAAGAAATAAGCATTTTTTTTCAAGTGCTTACTATGTGCCAGGCACTGTGCTAAATGATATATAAATATCTTATTTGAGACTCAGAAAATCTTGGAAGTTAGGTGCTATTATCACTCCCATTTCATAGTTGAGGAAAATAAGACAAATCAAGGTTCAGTGACTTACCCAGGATCACACAGGTAATAAGCATTTGAAGCTGGATTTGAATTAAGGGTTTCCTGACTACAGCCAAATGTGCTATCTACTTTTCTACCTAAATGCTTTTGAGGGGAAGGGACATGCAGTCAAGAACATATAGAATGATTGAAGAATATATGCTAATACAAAGGAAGTCCACCAATACCTGTGTTTATCTCACCTCATGATTATTGTATTCAAAGATGGCTGAACTCTCCTTCCTTTAGACTGCCACATATAGGAAAGACTGCATCACTTTGTCTCCAATACAAAACCCCAGAAATCTCAACTTTCCCTAGACTATTCAGAATTAGCATAAAAATCTCTGCATGTTTATTTGCCTTGAAAATGGGATGCTTTAGGGGCAGCTAGGTAGCTCAGTAGATAAAGCACCAGCCCTGGATTCAAGGGAACCTGACTTCAAATCCAGCCTCAGACACTTGACACTTACTAGCTGTGTGACCCTCAGCAAGTCACTTAATCCTCATTGCCCTGCAAAAAAAATAATAATAGGATGCTTTATTTTTTAGAATATCAAGGACTCTCTAGCAATAATATAATAAGGGCTTTTGAATCCTCAATATCCTTCATCTAGTTAATTTGTTTGTAAGTTCTCAATAGGCTTGTTAAGACATATTAAGTGAATTTGATAGCTTGAGAATACTTTGAGACCAGTCTGCTTTTTTACCTTCAGATAAAAGACCAATCTTCTATGTATCAGGGGCTGGAGGGAAAAAGAAAGATAAAATGCAGTCACTGCTTTCAGAAAGTTCCCAGAATAGGCTGGCTGACTGCTACCCAAGTCTGCAAAATAAACAATTTCTGATGATTGTGTCCGATTTCAGACTAGTATCCTAATTTCAGAATCTATTATTTGTAATCCTTGAAATATTACATTAAATCAATCCTTTTTAAGTAATCACTCCACATTCATATAGAACTTTATATTTTTTAATGGTTTCATATATACTTCTTCAATCACTTTGTGGGAAAAATCTAATTTTATATTTAAGGCCCATCATACAAGTAAGGGAAAGTAAAGCTTAATAAAAGTTGTCACTTTTCATAGGTGACAAAGATAATAAATGATAGAACTAGACTAAACCAAGATTGTGTATCTCATAAGATTTTAAACTGAGTAAGGAGAAGAAAACTGTCCACATGTACAAAGACAAACTTTATAGACAATGATAGACACAAATATGTAATTGTTAATGTCACTGGGACAATTGGTGGTGGGGGTCGTTCAGTATTCCTCTTTAAAGAATTACACCTTCTCACACACAAATCCAATTACAATGAAATAATCTTTCATTTCGGGCACTAGAGAAAGTTGACCAAGAAAGTCAGGGGAGAAAATGGCTCAGAGATCCCATGATTCTCTGAAACGCATCTCTCCTCAAACAGAAGAAAGGCCAATGTTTTTATAGATGGTAGATGGGGTGGATGAATAGGGTTACAATCTGACTGTGGAAAGTTCCCTTTGGGGGTGGAGGAAGCTAAGGGAGGGGAGGTGGTCTTGACTTCTGGAATTATCTCTGTTTCCTGGTACCAATCAGTCAGTAGTAAGTATTTCCCTCACTTCTCAAGGTATGTTCATCCTTCAGTTTAGCTTCTTAATGAGAGTTATCCCAGACCCATGTCCATTAGTTTAGCTGGCCAGTTTAAATGTTAATAATCCCAAATTCCTTGATATGTACCAATGCCATAACAGCATATATATATATATATATTATACCCACATACATATGAACACACACATATGTGTGTATATGCAAATATGTATATGTGTGTATATACACACACATATAAAAGATCAACATATATGTGTATAGGTATATATGTACATAAATACACATATATATCTATTTTCTCCTATAGGAGAAGATGTAAAACATGTTGGAATGGAAGAAGAAGTAAACTTGGAGCCACAGGACCAGAGTTTGTTTCCAGGTTATTCCATTTAGTACCTGTGTGACTTTGAACAAGTCCCTTAATCTCTTTGGGCCTCAGTTTCCTTATATGTAAAATAAAATATTTGGAAAAGATGACATGTAAGACCCTCTGAAGCTCTTAACCCATGACACTGATTCTCTGACCTTTAACTCACTAGAAAAATACCCAAGAAAACAAGCTACTAAAAATGAATTGCCTTGCATCTCAGTTTACAAAAGCAGGGTTTGAATAATAAGTATTATAATGTCATGCTATTGGCAACATAGGGGAGTCTTTTTTAAAAAATAACTCTTACATCACCATAACAACTTCAAAGGGAGGAAAAAATAATGCTATATCAACAAAGCAAGAGGAAAAGAGTCAAGGTTTATAAAACTTTAAAAATATGATTACAAAGCTAAAGTATTTAAAAAATACCATTCACTTTACTCAACAGCAGCCTACTCCATCAACTAATCAGTCAATCTATAAACATGTATTTATTAAACACTTATTATGTTCCAATCACTACGAGAAATACTAGGGATACAAAAAAAAGAGTATTTACATTCTGAACTGAATGAAGTCAGTGCAAACACTCTGACAGGCTTGTATTCTATTATTTTGTGATGGCTTACCCCATCTGCCCCCAGCAAACCCCTCCTCCATACCAATCACCTTGTCTGCACTCCACAAATCTTTTATTTAATGGGAAGCAGTGAGACTTCTTAGGTACGTGAATGGAAAGAAGCACATGTTGAAATGTAATGGGATTGGGAGTGGAGGAGAAAAACCGTCACAATTTCATTTGGGTATAAACACCCAAGAAATTCATTTTTAAAAGATCAATATTTATGAAATATTCAGTTATAAAGGAGGACATTCATTAAA
This sequence comes from Dromiciops gliroides, assembly GCF_019393635.1. NCBI lineage: Eukaryota > Metazoa > Chordata > Mammalia > Microbiotheria > Microbiotheriidae > Dromiciops > Dromiciops gliroides. The sequence continues at coordinate 83,070,353 of NC_057864.1, forward strand.
TGAATTAAAAGAGTTAAATGAATTAAACTCTTTAAAATAACAACTATACTTACAAACAGAGAAATGAGATGCAAAATATCAATTATTTTATGAGACAGGGTATACCTGGACACAACTGACATAGCCTATAAGCCTGCCTTTGGGAAGAAGACCAAGCACCAAGATGACTGGATCAAAGAACCATACCTACCCATTGTAACAGGAATTATTAACTTAGCTATAGTGATTTCTCTTCCTGAAGAGTTTTCCCTGGCTAACAGTTAAATCCCAAACAGTCTAAAGAGCAGAGCATGAACAGGCCTAGGGGTGTGTACAAGATAAAATATGCACTGATGTCAAAAAAAAGGAAGAGCCAAAGAGTAAGAAAATAAACTAGAGACAAGTCACTGAAAAAAAAATAAAAACAAGAAATACAAGACATAAAGACTATATTTGAGCCTAAATTTAATATGGAAAAAAACAGGAGTTATAGAAAGAGAAAGGAAAATAATAAGCTGTGTCAAGATAATGGAACTCAGGGGGAGATTGATCTGGGCTGACTGAGTTGGGGAAGAGTGACTGACTGGTGTACTAGATTGTAAGCATGTCTGGCTGGTACTTAATTAATTTGAATGACACTAGCCAATCAGCTTGAGGAACCTCCCATTTCTGGGAGGGGAGCAGGAAGCAGGAAGCAGACCCTGGGGGAGGGTTCTTCCTCTTTGGCTGCAAGAAATCAGCTTGGTGGCAGAGAACTTCAGAAGTGGGAGATTAGGAAGGCTAGAATTGCCAGGTTATAAGAAATCTGTTCTCAATCTTTCTTTTTCTTTTACTATCTTTCAATAAAGCCTTAAAAACTTAAAATCATTTATTAGTGATTTTAGTCAGTTTCCCCCCAAAACTGGGGAGGACAGATTAGAACCCACATTTATAATTTTAAATTACACAAAGCTAAAACAGAGTAAATACATGTTGTAATCTGAAAGAAAATAAACCACAAAGAAAAAAAAAGATTACAAATTCTGCAGGATTTGCAGAGATCATGAAAGCAGCAAGAAACTTAACAAAGGTTCAAAATAGACATTAAACTTTAAAAGGAGATATTCAGGTTAAATCAAGTTGAAATTCAAAGTAGAAATCATTCATACAAATGACATATTAGATGACTGAACAAAACAGCATAAGATCTCAAAAAAAAAAAAAGATTGGTGGAATTAAAAAAAAATGGGGGGCAGCTAGATGGCTCAGTGGATAGAGAATCAGCCCTGGAGTCAGGAGTACCTGAGTTCAAATCTGGCCTCAGACACTTAACACTTACTATCTGTGTGACCCTGGGCAAGTCACTTAACCCCAATTGCCTCACTTAAAACAAAACAAAACAAAACAAAACAAAAAAATGGAAGAAATGTTGTTAGAAAAGCAAAAAATGAAAGAAAGAAAACTAACCCACTCACAACTTTGAAAAGATATATAAATGATTATAGCTAAATATGACATTATTTTTGCTTATATTTTTGACATCATAATTCTTTTTTGGGGGGCAGGGGAAGTTGGGGGATGGTGGTAATGAAGGTTAAGTAACTTGCCCAGGGTCATACAGCTAGTAAGTGTTAAGTGTCTGAGGTTGTATTTGAACTCAGGTCCTCCTGAATCCAGGGCCAGTGCTTTATCCACTGTGCCACCTAGCTTTCTCCAATTCTTTCTAATTGTATGAATACCTTTTTGCCTATTCATCAAGCCATCACTTATAATAAAGCTATTCAAAAAAGAAACAGCTCATTAAATCAATCAACATATTATCTATTTCTGACAATGTTTCCTACTCACAGAATGGGGTATACAGATATTTAGAGAAGACTAATACCTCACGTAAGAGGGTTGCCAAGCCCTTTTCAGGGCTGCTTTCTAACTTTGGTGTCAACCTGTCACCCAGCTCTCACCAGTCACTCCAAGAAACTATAGCATGCCCAGTGGTCACATCCTGGTAAACCATTTCAGTAGATAGGCTAAACAAAGCTTAGGGTAACTCAGGGGTCTCAAACCAGTTGAACAATGTGTTTCAATGGGCCATGAAGATGATGGAAGCAGGCACAGTGGAGTACTTAGAGCTTGGTTAGACCTTGAAGATGCCACGGTCATCTACTGCATGCCAATCCATTCCCAGTTATTTTGACTTTTGTCTTGCCACTGGACTCTGATGACTGGAAGAGTGAGGGCAATGACTTCCAACAACTCTGCTTCACTTAAATCCAATGTATGCATGAGTTAAAAGACATTTTCCATACCATTTTTACCATTTTTACCTCCCTCAAAGTCCTGTAGCAACAGGCAAGTGATGAAACAGCATGAGTGGATACACTAGGAACTGTAGTCACAACCTTGCACAAAGATAGCCTAGGCCATAGTGTCATTATTTTTTCTGGACCAAAGAGGTAGTGGGATTTAGCAGCCCAGTGGTTGTCTGGGCAGCCTTTTTAAAAGACCACATTGCTCATGTCCTTTTGTGAGAAAGGGGCTAGAAAAACTGCCCTAACTCTATATACCCTTTGATGCAGTAATACCACTACGAGGTCTGTATCCCAGGGAGATCATGGAGGAGGGAAAAGGACCCACATGTACAAAAATAGTTATTGTGGCTCTCTTTGTGGTGGCAAAGAATTGGAAATTGAGGGAATGCTCATCAATTGGGGAATGGCTAAACAAGTTGTGTTATACAAATATAATGGAATACTATTGTGCGGTAAGAAATGATGACCAGGTGGATTTTAGAGAAACATGGAAGGACTTACATGAACTTATGCTGAGCAAAATGATCGGAAACCAGGTGAACATTGTACACAGAAACAGCAACATTGTGTGATGATCAACTGTGATAGACTTGGTTCTTCTTTACAATGCAATGATCCAAAATAATTTCAAAGAAGTCATGATAGAATATGCTCTCCATATCCAGAAAAAAGAACTGTGAATTCTGAATGCAGATTGAACCATACTCTTTGTACTCCTCAGCTGTTTTTTCTCTTTTATGAGGTTTTTCCCTTGTCTTCTGCTTCTTCTTTCACAATATGACTAATGCAGAAATTAAAAAAAGAAAAAAGAAAAAGAAAAGCAGACCTAAAATTGTCTGCTTCACTCAATACTGGCCTGCTTACCTTGGCAGGTTGCATTGCCACTGTGCAGTTGAAACACAAAAAATGTCCAGAAACTTTTGTTTCTGGAAGATGATTCCACTCAGTATTGATACATGCAATGTGCACATACTTATGGACAACATGAAATCCAGTAGATCTGAATGAAGAACAGCTCTTATTAGGAGAGAACTCATCAGGTATCATGTCCAAATAGCAGCCCTGAATGAAACTAGGCTGACCAGTGAAGGCCAACTAAACAAAGTCAGAGCTAGATACATGTTTTTCTAAAGTAGCCAAAGAGATGAGGAAAACCATGAAGCTGGTGTAGGTTTTGGAATAAAAATCGATCTAGGGAACAAGCTTGTATACCTACTATAAGGAATAAATAACAGACTCATGGCAATGTGATTGCCACTTGCATTAAAACACCACGTTGCTATCATCAGTGCCTATGTTCTCACCATGGCAAATCCTGATGAGGCCAAAGAAAAAAAAATTATGAAGACCTGGGGACCCTCGTTATCAATATGTCAAAAGAGGACAGGTTTGTAATTTTGGGTGACTTTAACAACAGAATAAGCACAGACTATGAGACATGGGAGGGAGTACTTGGGAAGAATGAAGTCAGAAACAGAAGCAGCAATGGTCACTTACTACTGAAGACTTGTGTGTCTTGTGACCTCATCATCAATGATGTCTTCCATTTACCCCAGTGCAATAACACCTTGTGGATCCACCATCACAGCAAACACTGGCATTTAATAGATTATGTCATTGTAATGACAAGAGATTTATGGGATCAGACAGTGATGAAGATGATGTGTAACATGGAGCGCTGGACCAATTGTAGACTTTATTCTCTAAGCTAAATATTTGCATTTAACCAAAATGGTGATCCCTAGGCAAAATGACTACCAGAGGGGCAGCTAGGTGGTGCAGTGGATAGAGCACCGGCCCTGGAGTCAGGAGTACCTGAGTTCAAATCCGGTCTCAGACACTTAACACTTACTAGCTGTGTGACCCTGGGCAAGTCACTTAACCCCAATTGCCTCACTAAAAAAAATGACTACCAGAAAACTTAATGTCAACAAATCAGAGTGCTTCTCAGTGTCTGAAAGATGAACAAACATACAGCTGTCCAACGTGGAGTAGAAAAGGAGTGGGCAGTGATCAGAGATTTGGTTTATAAGCACTACATTTATTCATCAGCACTAGAACACTCCCAAAGAACAAGATCAGTTTGACAAAAATAATGGGGAATGTAAGAAGCTGCTAAATGAAAAAATAAGAACTCCACAAGATTTATCACCAGGATAGTTTGTCCAGCCAGTTTTTAACTCCATCAATAGTAAAGTGTAAGCAAAACTTAGATGCAGGATTCTTGTCTCAGTAAGAAGGCAGATAGAATTCAGTTTTATGCTAATAGTAAGAATCCAAAGCACTTTTATGATGCCCTGCTGACTATTTATAGGCCAAAGATCTATGGTGCATCTCAAATACTCATCACTGATGGAGTCACCTTGATTAGTGATAAGAACATGCTCCTGGCAAAATGGGATGAACGCTTCTATAGTATTTTCAATAGCCTGTCATCAATTAATGCTGAAACCATTGACTGTATGCCTCAGTTTGAAGTCAATCTCTCTTTAGCCAAACTTCCAACTGAAGAAGAGGTTTTGAATGTCATCAGGCTCTTTTTGTGTGGCATGGCACTTGTTGCTGATTCTATTCAAGCTGAGATTTACAAGGCAGGGAGTTCATTGCTCATAGAAATGTTGACAGAAATTTTCTGGGTTTTATAGCAAGAGGAGGTGATTCCCCAGGAGTTCAAGGATGCCTTCATCTATGTCTATAAAGGAAAAGGGAATAGCTTGCCCTATGACATCACAAGGGAGTCTCTCTGTTAGTCATGGATATCAGAGTCCTCCATAATAAGTTGATCCTTCACCTGGAAGATCGTTATCTATCTGAGATCCAGTACAGTTTCAGAAAGGATTGAGGAATAGTCAAAATAGTATTTGCTCTCTGATGGAGAAATGCCAGGAGCAGAAGAGAGGTCTATGCACAACGTTCATCAACCTGCCCAAGCCTTTTGATACTGTCTGTAGTAAGGGTTTGTGAAAGATCATGGCAAACTTTGGTTGCCCAGAGAAGTTCATGAGTACTGTACAGCAGTTTCACAGTGACATGTTTACACATATTTTGGATCATGAATAATTCTCTTATGCTTTTCCAGTAACCAGTGGAGTGAAGAAGGACTGTGCACTTGCCCCTATAATTTTTAGCTTGTTATTTTCAGTACTATTGTCAGATGCCTTCAGTGAGGATGAAATCAACCTCAAGGTCAACTACTGCACTGACAGTAAATTATTTGATTTGAAAAGGCTACAAGCCAAGACTAAAATGGAAGGCAAGTTGGTGTGCAGTTTTTGTTCACAGATGGTTGAACACTCAATGCTGTCTCTGAGACTGAGATACAGCAGAGAATATATAGATTCTCTGATACTGGTGCCAATTTTGCTTGACAATTAACACCAAGAAAACAGAGGTTCTCTGCATTAGCACATCATCCATATGTGAAATCATCACTTACAGCAGATGGAGAAATATTGAATGCTGTGAATAAGTTCATTTTCCTTGGCAGTATATTTTCCAGGGATGTAGAAATAGGTGATGTGGTATATGCACTCATTGCCAGAGCTAGCTCAGTATTTGTGTGGCTCTAAAGTAAAGTGTGGGGGTATTAGACTGCCTACAAAATTGAAAGTCTGCAGAGCTATTGTGCTGACCTCATTGTTATAGGCCTGTGAAACCTGGACAATATAGGAATGCGATGCCAGGAAACTGAATCACTTACATTTGAATTATTTTAGAAAGATTCTGAAGATCGTCTGGCAAGATGAGGTACCGAACACTGAAGTCCTTTCTTGAGCAGAACTGCAAAGCATTCAAACTCTACTGGAGAGAGTACAGCTCCTTTGAACTGACTACATTGTTCAAATGTCAAATGTGTGTTTGCCTAAGAATATTTTAAGGAGAGACACAAGGCAAGCACTCACACTCATGCACATGTCATAAGAAGGGATCCAAGGATACTTTCATGATCTCTCTGAAGAACCTTGGCATATAACTGTCCAGCATGGTGTGCATGCATCAAAGATAGTACTATGCTCTTTGAACAAAGTAGAATTTAAGTAGCCCCAAAAAAAGTGATGTGCAAATATAGAGACATCTCCACTGTGAATGTTCATGTGGACTATTTGTGCCTGACCTATGGTAGAGACTTGTGAGCTCATTTTGGTTTGACCAGCCACAGTTGAACACATTGCACCTTAGCCGACACAATCATTTCATCCTATTCAAGCACAAAGGGCAACAACCAACTCACAGAACCCAAAGAGAGGGAGGCATATTTTCTTAAAGACTTTCTAGAGTCAAACATAGTCAATAACATTAAATAGCAGCAAGCCCCCCTTTTTTTCTTTTCACTTATCCTATAGTGCTTATATACATACATATATACACACATAGATGCATACATACACACACATATATATTATATATACTATCTCTATCATCTATCTATCTATCATCTATCTATCTATCTATCTATCTATCTATCTATCTATCTATCTATCTATCTATCTATCTATCTATCTATCTATATTTGGTTCTAATTCATTTTCTAATGGGCAGATCCTAACTGACACAACTCATTTTAACTTTCTCCCTGGCTCTTACTGCACACATATGCATCCTCCATTATTGGAATGTTATTTAGTAACAAGCATCCTTTCCTCTCTGCCTCTACTGGTTGTTATCTCACTCTTCTCTCATATACCCACTCCAACTTTAGTCTTTCCCTTCAACTGTATTCATCTTATTCTTGCACATATCTAACACAATTTTGGGGTGAAACTTAGGATTCATGATGATTATTCCCTTATGGAATTTTTACGGATACCCATTGTCATTTTTTCTTCCCTTTCCCCATTTTCAAACCTTCCTATTTATAACCTCCCCCAAAAGCTAGTGATTGAAGCTATTTAGTCTATGGAGTAGTGATTAAATGCTTCCTCTTTTCCTTTTATTAATTCTTTAGATTTTTGTATCTTTAACCTTTCATGATCCCATTTTTTTTACTTCTCAGCTCACTTTCTGTCTCTGTCTATGTCAATGTGTCTGTCTCTCTTTTGGAAAATAAAATATATTAAAATGAGATAATTTATTTCATTATATTTAGCCTTTCATTGATGATTGCATATACTGACCTTTATAAAGGGATTTCCCAAAAAGTCTTCAGCAAAAGCTGAAGGTCTGTAGAGGCTAAAAGGCACAGTCATTAACATAGAAAAGAAAAACCTGAAGATTCAAAATAGACATTCCCCACCATAAAAGAGGATGGGAGACTTGAGTATTTTAGTGGTATAGGAAGAAGCCAGGAAGATAAGGAACTTGGTTCTGGGACATGGAGACAGTTAAATGTCTCAGAGTGATTAAGCTCCAGTCAGGAAAACAATTCTCAGACACTTCCTACATTTCTGACCCTGGACAAATCTCTTGACTTATTTCTGCCTCAGTTTCCTCTACTCTACAATGAGGATGATAATACCATCTACCTGCCGAGCATAGTCCCTAGAACATAGTAGGTTCTTAATACTTGTTTATTCCTTCCTGAATTCAAAACTTCCTTCCTAGACATTCATTTACATAAGTCCCAAACCTTAAGGAAACAGTGGGAAAAGTGGTTTAGTGGGAAAGATTTTGTTCAAGAAGAATTTGTCCATAGAACAGGTAATCCTCCTTTTGTGCTCTTATTTGAAGGTGATAAAAAACCTCAGGGTTTCAGCTTTGAGAGAATAAAAACAAAGAAGCTTCTGTGGATCCAAAACTATGGAGAATTATCCTAGTTGTAAAGCTCTGTAATATCTAAACTGAAAGGAGCAGAATAACAGCCTAACATACTGCAGCATCTATGAGGAGCCAATTGCCAGGGCAGGATGAGTTGAGCACATGTTCCCCAAAGGAAGATTGCATGGTTTTTGTTTTGTTTTGTTTTGTGTGTGTTTATGTTATTTGAGGTGTTTGCATGTAGAAAAATCTGCTTACTTATATTTTTTGTTTCTCCTTTATTAAAATTATATATTCTTTTGTTTATTATTTTTTTCTTTTCTTTTCTTTTGCAGGGCAATGCGGGTTAAGTGACTTGCCCAGGGTCACACAGCTAGTAAGTGTCAAGTGTCTGAGGTCAGATTTAAACTCAGGTCCTCCTGACTTCAAAGCTGGTGCTTTATTCATCACCACCTAGCTGCCCCTCTTTTGTGTAGTGTTACGTAGAAATATACAGGATATTTTATCCTCATGCAACATGAAGTACTTTTCTTTAGGGAATATTTTATTAAAGGTTTTCAATTTTTTCTTGTGACTATAAAATAATCTTTAACTATTTTAATTTTTTCTCCTTCATTCACAAAAGGCTTTCTTATGGTCAATGAAATTATTAAACTTTACTATCGTATGCCTTGAATTGTATGTTGCTCTTTTTTTTCTTTTTCTCATCAAGACGATTTTACTGATCAATGGTTTGTTGTCTTCATTCAAATATTCTGTACAGATTTCTTGTATTATTTCCTATATGCTGTTCAGATGTTTTTGATTTATATTCACTATATTGGATGGTCAGTTGTTCCCATTGCCATAAAGACATTAATAAGCATGTTTTTTGACAATGACTTTTAGACAAAATAAGAAATCAATCACTGCTGAGTATAGGCATATTCTCAACTATTTGCTGGTATTCAAATTAGTAGTAATTTGGCCTTTTTCTTAATGGACTCATTATTGCATGCCTGAATGTTTATAGTAGAGCTCTACATTTTATGTTCAATTGAAAGCACATTTTACATTCAAAATGCTATGCACATGGTGAATTTATAGCATCTGGTGAATGATTGCCGTGTAAAGCATCATGTTAAGTACAGTGATAACAGTATATAATTCAGGCTCTTCAGAGATATTTTGTGATACAAAATTAATGATGAGTTTGTACTTGAGAGGTTGTGTTTTGGAGAGAAATGAATGCTGGAGTGGAAATCAGAAGATGTGGGTTGGAGTTCTAGCTGTGCCAACAGACCTCTCTCAATGTTAATGTCCTTATTTGTACAATTGAAATAATACACTTGCAACCTTGGTTTGTATCTACAAGGTCAGTTTCTACCAGAGGGCCAGGATTTGTAGCAATCCTGTGTTTATGAAATGGCTTATGCTTTTGTCCTCATTTAAAGAGAGGAACTCTCTAACAATGGAGTTTTAGCTTCTAGGTCTCTACTAAGAAAATCTGCTCCCTCTAAATTGGCTTGCATTGTGCTTCTCATGCCCTTGAGTCACAAATAAAGCACACCAAGCAGCATAACAACAAAAGTCAATCACAGATGTTTATAATTGTTTTTTAACTTGCAAATGAGTATTCTAACAAAATTTTTATAAATGCACACAATAAAGTAGAGGCCAGGTAGGGACTACCTTGAACTCCTATTAGGTTTTCTCTCAGCACTCTTTGCTAATAGAGTGAACACCCAACAAAATCACTTCCAACAGTCACACATTTCTCCACTGATTCATAGAGAGGTCAACTCTCCAGGATCTGAAAGTTTTTGAAATGAACTGCAGGCGTCCTACAGGCACCTGATTCAAAGGATGGGCTACAGTCATCCTCAGCCCTACTCTCCTCTTCTCCTCTACTTTCACCTTGAAAATACAAAACAAACTTCCCACTGGCTACCTCCTTTAAGGGATATCTCCTTAGTTAATTTTCTTTCTTCCTGAACTGGGAAGAAGTACAAATGCCACAGGTATTTATAGCCATCCCATCCCTTGCCTTAAGTGGTTATGTCCTATTAATAAAGAATTATTGTGTATTTGAAGGGAGATAATGCATGAGAAACAATAATTTCCAATCCGTAAAACAAATTATAAAAGTGAATACTGACGATAGGAAATAAATATTCCTAAGAAAGAAACATAAGAATAAAAAGCTCTTTTCCATATTCCCAACTTATCTAGCCTTATCTTCTGACCCACAGATTTGAACTAATCTCACCTTAAGTGAAGGAAAGCCAATTAAAGTAATGAAAGAGGATAGCCCAAAAGCATCGAAAAGAGATGAAAAATGATCTACATGTACAAAAATATTTATAAGAAGAAAGGAAACATATTAATTATGCATTTATTATGTGCCAGGCATTGTGCTAATATACTTATATCAGTTCCTTTCATGGTAGCCCCAAACTGGAAATTCCTCCAATTGGGCAATGGCATAAAAATATGGTTATCTGAATATAATAAACTATTGTTACCCCATAAGAAATAATGAACTTGATAATTTCAGAGGAACATGGGTAAAACTTTATAAATTAATCAAAGGAAAAGTTAGCAGAAAGAAAAATACTGGACTTTCCTTTTTGGTGAATATATGAAAACTTCATTATATTCTTCCAAGAATGGGCACATACTATAAAGAAAAGTAGCATGTTTTGCCACAGCAAACTACTCTTTTTAATCTCTAATCCTGTAGCAAAAGTACCTTCCCTCTATTTCTCATTGGTTGAGGAATGGAGATACATAATCTTTCCAAATTATCTCTACATATTTCCCCTTAACATGTCCCCCCCTCCCATTACACACATCTTTGAAAATGGTGGCAGTCTCCACCTTTGGAGTGTTGGAAGTTAATATACATGAGCTAACTAACCAAGTGTAGCACAAATTAGCTTAAACCTTTGGCACACTTGGATTAACTAGACTATTAGTCTTGAAGTTTCACCCAAGATCAGGGCTTTGACCTCTCACCTGAGATATGGAAATTATATAATTAGTCTACTTGCTTCCAGACTCTGACTACCTACCCAACTCCCACAAACACTTCAATTCACTCTTCATAAAATTGGAAAAGTGATATTTTTCAAATACTGATCTACCCATATGACTCTTCTCATCATTAAACTTCCTAATAATAACCATTTATGTAGCACTTTAAGGTTTTCAAAATGCTTCACATATGTTCACTCATTTGATTCTCATAACATTGAGAAAAAAGGTGCTATCATCCACGTTTTACAGATGAGGAAACAAAGGCTTGAATGAAGTGAAATTCTTTTCCCAGGGTCACATAGCTATTAAATATTTGAGGCAGGGTTTTAACTCCATCTTTCTCACTTCAAGGCCCATAAGAATAATTAATTTTTCCTAACATTTATATAATGTTTACTCTGTGCCATGCACTATACTAAGCACTTAACACTGATAATTTCATTTGATCCTAGGAGGTGGGGGGGTGGGGAGACTTTATTTAATTTATCTCAAAGTGAACAGAAATAGGACAATTGTTTAAACATTAATAAGATTATGTAGGGGAAAAAAGTTTGGAAAGATATCAATTGCTCATGGATAGGCAGAGCTAATATAGTAAAAATGACAATACTACCTAAATTAATTTATTTATTCAGTGTCATACCAATCAGACTACCTAAAAAAAATTTTATAGAGCTAGAAAAAATAATAACAAAATTCATCTTGAAAAACAAAATATCAAGAATATCCAGGGAAATAATGAAAAATTTCACAGGAAGGTGGGTTAGTGGTACCAAACATGAAGTTTTACTATAAAGCGGCAGTCATCAAAACTATCTGGTACTAGCTAAGAAATAGAGTGGTAGATCAATGGAATAGGCTAGGCACAGAAAACACAGTAGTAAATGACACTAGTAATGTAGTGTTTGATAAACCCAAAGACTCCAGCTTCTGGGATAGGAATTCAGTATTTGACAAAAACTGCTGGGAAAACTGGAAGATAGTATGGCAGAAATTAGGCATAGACCAACATCTTACACCTTATACTAAAATAAGGTCAAAATGGATACATGATTTAGACATAAGAGCTGATACCATAGTTAAATTAGGAGAGAAAGGAATAGTCTACCTATCAGATCTTTGGAAAGGAAAACAGTTTATGACCAAAGAAGAGATAGAGAATATTATAAAATGCAAAATGGATAATTTTGATTACATTAAATTAAAAAAAATATACAAACAGAAGCAATGCATCCAAAATTAGAAGGGAGGCAGAAAGCTGGGAAATAATTTTTATAGCCATTACTTCTGATAATGACCTCATTTCTAAAATATATAGGGAACTAAATCAAATTTATAAGAATCCAAGTCATTCTTCAGTTGAGAAAAGGTCAAAGGATATGAACCATCAGTTTTCTGATGAAGAAACCAAAGCTATCTACTCCCATATGAAAAAATGCTTGAAATCTCTAATGATTAGAGAGATGCAAATTAAAACAACTCTAAGGTACCACCTGACACCTATCAGATTGGCTAAAATGACAAAAAAGGAAAATAATAAATGTTGGAGAAGCTGTGGAAAAATTGGAACACTAATGCATTGTTTGTGGAGCTGTGAACTGATCCAACCATTCTGGAGAGCAATTTGGAATTATGCCCAAAGGGCAATAAAGCTGTGCATACCCTTTGACCCAGAAATACCACTTTTGGGTCTTTTTCCCAAAGAGATCATGGAAAGGGGAGAGGGACCCACATGTACAAAAATATTTATAGCTGCTCTGTATGTGGTGGCAAAGGATTGGAAGTTGAGGGGATGCCCATCAATTGGGGAATAGCTGTACAAGTGGTGGTATATGAATACAATGGAATAGTATTGTGCTGTAAGAAACAATGAGCAGGAGGAGTTCAGAGAAACCTGGAGGGTCTTGTGTGGGCTGATGATGAGTAAGATGAGCAGAACCAGAAGAACAGTGTACATAGTATCATCAACATTGTGTGTTGATCTACTGTGATGGACTATATTCTTCTCACCAATGCAATGGTACAGAAGAGTTCCAGGTAACTCATGATAGAAGAGGATCTCCAAATCCAGGGAAAAAAAAAGCTGTGGAGTATAGATGATTAATGAATCATACTATTTCTTTTGTTTTTGGTGCTGTTGCTTTCCTCTTTTGAGGTTTTTCATCATTGCTCTGATTTTTCTCTTATAACATGCCTAATGCAGAAATATGTTTAATGTTATTATGTATATATCTATATATATATAGATAGATATAGATATAGAAATATATAAAACCTATATCAGATTATCTGCTTTCTAGGGGAGCAGGAGGGAGGGGAGGGAGGGAGAAAAATCTGAAATTGGAAAGCTTGTATAAACAAAAATTGAGAGCTATCTTCACATTTAATGGGGAAAAAATAAAATACTTTATTAATAAAATAAATAAATAAAATTAAAAAAAAAGAAACCCCAGATAATTTTCCCTAAACTTGGGACAGAAATAGGGTGACCACACATATATATATATATATATATATATATATATATATATATTTTTAGTGAGGCAATTGGGGTTAAGTGACTTGCCTAGGGTCACACAGCTAGTAAGTGTTAAGTGTCTGAGGCCGGATTTGAACTCAGGTACTCCTGACTCCAGGGCCGGTGCTCTATCCACTGTGCCATGTAGCTGCCCCTACCACATATAATTTTAAATGCCACAAAGGTTGGCAGGAAAGGTCTGTTGTACCAGGATGAGAGTGGAGTACAGTCCAACACAGGCCATGCCAACACAGACCCAACCCCAGCACAGCCCCAGCCCCAGAGAACCAGGCCTCTGGAGTTTGTGAATCACCTTTGGCAGCAGCTGCTTCTGGAACTCTGCCCACAGGCAATGAGAAGGGTAAAATGGTTGGTTAGGGGGAGATTACAGGGGTGTCTTTGCTGACATAGAGGCGGAACTCTGTTTTATAGTCCTTATTCAGATCCCTGTCACAGTTTTGGGTGGTGGTCCCAGGTGGGGGAGGAGCACAAACACAGGAACTTTCATCCATAGTGGAGCAAAACTCTGTTCCAGGTTCCAGGGCAGAGAATAAGGCCTGTGGTTGCTTGAAGACCCTAGAACAGGCCAGGAGAGTGGTGAACATACCTCTCCTTAAATCATACCACCTTTGAAGAACTAAGGACTTACAAATTCCTAGAAGTATTTTGTAGAACAGCTGCTCAAACCCCCTGAAGCCTGGGACAGTACACCCTCCACCCTAGAAGCAGTGCTCCACTTTAACAAAGAGTTAAAATTCAAGAAATAGGTTGGAGAAATGAGTAAACAGAAAAAATGCTGACCCTAAAAAGTTTCTATGGTTACAAGAAAGATCAAAATACACCCTCAGAAGAAAATAATAAAGTCAAAGCTCCAACATCCAAAGCTTCCAAGAAAAATACAAATTGGTCTCAGGCAATAGAAGGGCTCAAAAAGGACTTTGAAAATAAAGTAAGAGAGGTAGAGAAAAAATGGAAAGAGAAATGAGAGTGATGCAAGAAAATCATGAAATTAAAGTCAATAACTTGAAAAATCAAATTGGCCAAATGGAAAAGGAGGTACAGAAGCTCTCAGAAGAAAATAATTCCTTAAAAATTAATAGTGAGCAAATGGAAGCTAATGAATTTATGAGAAATCAAGAAACAATAAAGCAAAATGAAGAGAATGAAATATATAAAGTAATGTGAAATATCTCATTGGAAAAAACAGTTGACCTGGAAAATGGATCCAGGAGAGATAATTTGAAAATTATTGGGTTACTTGAAAGCCATGATCAAAAAAAGAACCTAGACACCATATTCTATGAAATTGTCAGGGAAAATTGTCCTGATATTCTAGAAGCAGGAGGTAAAATATAAATTGAAAGAATACATCCAACACCTCCTGAAAGAGATCCCAAAATGAAAACTTCCAGGAATATTATAGCCCAATTCCAGAGCTCCCAGGTCAAAGAGAAAATATTGCAAAAAGCCAGAAAGAAACAATTCAAGTATTCTGGAGCCATAGTCAGTATTACACAAGATCTAGCAGCTTCTACATTAAAGGATTGGAGGGCTTTGAATATGATATTCCAGAATGCAAAGGAACTTGGATTACAACAAAGAATCACCTTCCCAGAAAAACTAAGTATAATCCTTCAGGGGAAAAAGGGAATTCAATGAAATAGATGTCTTTCAGATATTCTTTATGAAAAGACCTAAGCTTAAAATTTGACTTTCAAATACAAGACCATAGAGGCATATAAAGGTAAAGAGGAAAATAAGTCGTAAAGAATATTAAAAGTTTAAACTGTTTACATTGCTACATGGGGAGATTATACTTGTAACTCATAATAACTTCCTCATCATTAGGCAATGAATTGAGTATATTTAGACAGAGGGCACAGGTGTGAGTTGAATATGAAGGGATGATAGCTTTAAAAAATAAAATTAAGGGGTGAGAGGAATGCACTGGTAGAAAGGGAAAGGGAGAGATGAAGTGGGGTAAAGTATCTTACATAAAAGAAACAAAAAACGCTTATACAAAGGAGTGGAAGATGGGTTAGGTGCTGGAGAGTGAGTGAACCTTACTCTCATCAGAATTGGCTCAGAGAGGCAATAACATACACACACAATTGATTATATCTTACCCTGCAGGAAAGTAGGATGGGAAAAGGATAAGGGGGGCAGTGAAAGAAAGGCGGGCAAAGTGGGGGATGATGCATTCAGAAGTAAAACACCTTTGAGGAGGGATTGGGTGAAAGAAGATAGAAAATAGAGTAAATGTCATGGGGAGGGAATAGGATGGAGGTAAATACAGTTAGCAATAGTAACTGTGAAAAAAATTTGAAGCAAATTTGTCTGACAGGCCTCAGTTCTCAAACACATAAAGGACTGAGTCAAATTTGTTAAAATAATATGCATTCCCCAAATGATAGGTTATCAAAATATATGAAATTTTCAGATGAAATAATCAAAGCTACCTGTAGCAATACAAAAAAAAATGCTTCAACTCACTATTGATTGGAAAGATGCAGGTTAAAACAATTCTGGGTAGTACTTCATACCTATTGGGTTGAATAATAGGACAGCAGAGGAAAATGACAAATGTCCTACGGGATATGGGGAAAATGAGGCATTAATACACTCTTGATAAAGTTTTAAAAGGATTCAAACACTCTGTAGAAAAATTTGGAACTTTGGCCAAAGTGCTACAAAATCATGTATACTCTTTGACCTAGTAATATCACTACTAGGTTGGTATCCTAAAAAGATTTTTTAAAAAAGTTGAATTCAAAATTGAGGAGATACCCAACAATTGGGGAATGGCTGAACAAATTGTGGGGTGAGATTATGATGGAACATTATTGTGCTATAAGATATTATGAGCAGGATGCTCTCAGAAAACCCTAGAAAGACTTACATGAGCTGATACAAAGTGAAATGTAATGTATACAAAATAACAACAATATTGTAAGATGGTCTGCTGTGAGTGACAATTACTTTTAGCAATATAATAATTCAAGACAATTCTGAAGGACTTATGAAAAATGCAATCCAAATCCGGAGAAAGAACTGAAGCTATCTGAATGCAGATTGAAGCAAAATTTTTCAAGTTCCTTTTTTTCTAAAGTTTTTTTTTGTCTGTTTTGGAAATGTTTTGAATGACTATACATGTCTCATATATTGAATTGTTGGAGTTCTTAAGGCGAGGTGCAGAGGGAGGGAAGGAGAGAATTTGGAACACAAAGTTTTAAAAATCAATGTTAAAATTTGTTTTTCCATGCAATTTGGGAAAAATAAAATTTTAAATAAATGGGAAAAAAGAAGTTTAGAACCTAAAGCCCATTGCCTTATATATGAGAAAATAGCCTTGCATACTCAGGGATTCTGTTGGACATATCACAGTGACTCTTGAAAATCATCTTTTGATGTAGCTGATATGCTCTCTATATTTAACAATTCCTATTTTTCTAGAGTACAGTAAAATTAGTCATGGTTCAATTTAACTGATTTTCCTCTGAAGATGTTTACATGTTGAAAGTCAGTAATGCTAAAAATCTATTTTTTCCCCAAAAGTCTGTGTTTGGAAAATTAAATTTGCCTATTTAGTAAAGTTTCAGATGTTTTTGAATGATTATTTTGTTCTTAGAAATTTTCCATGAATATCTTCCTTTCATATAGTAAGTACTAAACAAATGTCTTTTGAATTTAATTAACTATAAAGAAAACATGTTTTTTCTCACTCTGTGCACAAGAAACATTTAATAGAGATGTTGCACATGCGATTTTGATTACTTAATGAGAATGGAAATTCAGCAATATAAAAGCTGAAATTTTTTCTTGACTCTGGTACCATTTACTCTGAAAGAGAAAAAAAATGACTCAACTATAGTTAAGGTATAGTAAAAATAAAGATGTAATATTTTAAAAGGGCTGCATATTCAAGTAGGTCATTATGGCTCTAATATGATAAAATTTTGTATATAAAGGGGGAGAACCTTGTTACAGGAAGAAAATATTGGCTTTAATTCACCCCTAAGTAGGATTCTGCATACTCATTCACTTACATACAACTCAGATCTGCCACTGGATTAATTTTGCATAAATAAGCAGATTTGAACTATGACTTTCAAAATGGATATCCAGTAATTATTAATTATTGCTGTTGTTAAGATATTCATTATTTTCTTTTTTCTTTTAGATGATCAGAAATCCCATAGAAATAGATGCTGATTGATATACCTAATGAGTTCTTAGAAAACTGCTCAGTTATAAATGTTATTTGTATTTTATCATCTGTGATATTAAATGTATGATTAGACTCTACATGGGACAGACTGAAAAGTTTTTTGTTGTTATTAGGTGGTACAGTGGATAGAGTACTGGGACTGGAGTCAGGAAGTCTTATCTCCCTGAGGTCAAATCTCACCTCAGACACTTACTAATTGTGTGATCCTTTGCAAGTCACTTAAACCTGTTTGCCTTACTTTTCTCATCTGTAAAATGAGCTAGCAAAGGAAATAGCAAACCACTCCAGTATCTTTGCCAGTAAAACTCCAAATGGTCTCATAAAGAGTTGGACATTACTGAAAGTCACTGAAAAACAACAATTGTTTATGTTGTTTTCTTTTAATGAACAAAAAGGTTATTTAGTTACATTTTGGTATGAACCTACGATTTGTATTTGGCATCATAATTTTTTAAATGGTGTTTATATTGAATCTAGTCTATCTTTTCCATTTACACAGGATCGTGAAGGTTGATGCACATAGATTATGGTTAGATTCTTTATTATGGATATAAATTGGACACCAGACAGTAACATGCCATCTGTCTTCACTATTAAATCCCATTTAAATGTTCCATGCACAGTGAAACTGGTCTTTACCGTATGGTGTACCCTAAGGCCTTCTCCAAGGTTTGGAGTAATGAGCTGAATAGAACTTATACTTTATTTCTCTGCATGCCTATAAGAGCTGTGATGAAACTGGACGATTCATAGCTTCCTGGCTCAGAAAAAGTGCTTTTGCAATTGACTTGATCAATGCAATGTTTATGTGTGTGTGTATATGGACAAACTTATAATAGAGATATTAACATATGTACACATATATATCCATAATATCCATACATACAATCATTTACATAAATGTAAATGATTGGAATTGACATGTCTTGTATTATTTCCAATTTTTAATGTAATTCAGGAACTTGTTAGAAAAAAATATATATAGCATGATCCCTATAACAACGCAAGATATATTTATCATAACATATATTAATAACTTGGATGAAAAAATAGTTTTGTTCAAATACTTGAAATGAAAAATTTGTTTTTGTGTGAAACAATGATGATGTGAGATGTTATTGATTTGCTACTTTTAAGACTTTTGGGTCATGTGAGCAACCACATGAAGTAGTAGACATTTTCTCTGATCCTACAACCTTTTGAATCACTTTAAAACAGAAATTATGCACTAAAAATAAAACAAGT
Source organism: Dromiciops gliroides (assembly GCF_019393635.1). NCBI lineage: Eukaryota > Metazoa > Chordata > Mammalia > Microbiotheria > Microbiotheriidae > Dromiciops > Dromiciops gliroides. The sequence continues at coordinate 83,089,323 of NC_057864.1, forward strand.
TTAGCTCATTTCATGGTCTAGGACATTTAGAATCCAAGAGATAGTAAAAACAAATAAAAAAAACACCACCACATGAACTGATGTTTGTTATTTATTTTAAATAAAACAGTTTTATTATTTTCCAGTTACATATAGAAATGGTTTTCAACATTTGTTTATATAAGATTTCCAATTACAAATTTTTCTCCCTCCCTCCCCTACTACCCCCCCTCCCCTAGACAGCAGGCAATCTGATACAGGTTATATATACATAATAACATTAAACATATTTTTGCATTAGTCATGTTATGTGAGAAGAATCAAAGCACAAAGGAAAAACCTGAAATCAGAAAATCAACAGCACCAAAAACAAAAGAAATAGTATGGTCTAATCAGCATCCATATTCCACATTTCCTTTTTTTGTTTTGTTTTTCTGGATTTGGAGAGCCTTTTCCATCATGAATCCTTTGGAACTTTGCTGTTCTGTTGGATTGGTGAGAAGAATCTAGTCTATTACAGTTGATCAACACATTATGTTGATGATACTATATATAATGTTCTTTTTGTTCTGCTCATCTCACTCATCATCAGTTCATGCAAGTCCTGCCAGGTTTCTCTGAACTCCACCTGCTCATCATTTCTTATAGCACAATAGAATCCCCTTACATTTATATACCACAACTTGTCAGCCATTCCCCAATTGATGGACATCCCCTCAATCTCCAATTCCTGGCCACCGAAAAAAGAACAGCTATAAATATTTTTGTACATGTGGGTCCTTTCCCCTTTATGATCTCTTTGGGGAAAAGAACCAAAAGTGGTATTTCTGGGTCGAAGGGTATGCACAACTTTTTAGCCCTTTGAGTATAATTCCAGATTGCTCTCCAGAATGGTTGGATCAGTTCACAGCTCCACCAACAATGGATTAGTTTCCAATTTTTCCACAGCTTCTTGAACATTTATTATTTTACTTTTTTGTCATTTTAGCCAATCTTATAGTTGTCAGGTGGTACCTCAGAGTTGTTTGAATTTGCATCTCTCTACTCAATAGTGATTTAGAGTATTTTTCATATGGGAATAGATAGCTTTGATTTATTCACCAGAAAACTGCCTGTTCATATCCTTTGACCATTTCTCAATTGGGGAATGACTTGCATTCTTATAAATTTGATTTAGTTCCCCATTTATTTTAGAAACGAGGGCTTTATCAGAAGTACTGGCCATAAAAATTGTTTCTCAGCTTTCTGCATCCCTTCTAATTTTGGATGAATTGCTTCTGTTTGTACAAAACCTTTTTAATTTAATGTAATCAAAATCATCCATTTTGCATTTCATAACATTCTAAATCTCTTGTTTGGTCATAAACTGCTCTACTTTCCAAAGATCTGAAAAGTAAACTATTCCTTTTTCTCCTAATTTACCTATGGTATCACCTTTTATGTCTAAATTATGTACAAATTTTGACCATATTTTAGTATAAGATGTCAGATATTGGTCTATTCCTAATTTCTGCGATACTCTCTTCCAGTTTTCCCAGCAGTTTTTGTGAAATACAGAGTTCCTATCCCCGAAGCTGGCATCTTTGGGTTTATCAAACAGTACATTACTGATGTGACTTACTACTAAGTCTCCTGTGCCTAGCCTATTCCATTGGTCCACTCTATTTCTTAGCCAGTACCAGATAGTTTTGATGACAGCCACTTTAAACTAGAGCTCCTGATTTGGTACAGCTAACCCATCTTCCTGTGCATTTTTTTCATTATTTCCCTTGATATTCTTGACTTTTTGTTTTTCCAGATGAATTTTGTTATCATTTTTTCTACCTCTATAAAATAATGTTTAGGGGCAGCTAGGTGGCACAGTGGATAGAGCACTGGCCCTGGATTCAGGAGTACCTGAGTTTAAATCTGGCCTCAGACCCTTGACACTTACTAGCTGTGTGACCTTGGGCAAGTCACTTAACTCCAATTGCCTCACCAAATAATAATAATAATAATAATAATAATAATGTTTAGGTAGACTGATTGGTATGGCAATGAATAAGTACATTAATTTAGGTAGAATTGTCATTGTTATTATATTAGCTTGTCCTATCCATGACCAAGTGATATCTTCCCAATTTTTTTAGATCTGATTTGGTTTGTGTGAAAAGTGTTTGGTAATTGTGTTCATAGAGTTCCTGGGTTTGTCTTGGCAAGTAGACTCCCAAGTATTTTCTGTTATCTACCATTATGTTAAATGGACTTTCTCTTTCTTTCTCTTGCTGCTGGACTTTCTTGGTCATGTATAGAAATGCTGAAGATTTCTGTGGATTTATTTTATATCCTGCTACTCTGCTAAAGTTGTTAATTGTTTCAAGTGATTTTTGAGTTGATTCTCCAGGATTCTCTAAATATACCATCATATCATCTGCAAAGAGTGATAGTTTTGTTTCCTCCTTGCCTATTCTAATTCCTTTAATTCTTTTTTCTTCTCTGATTGCTAAAGCTAATATTTCTAGTACAATATTAAATAAGAGAGCTGATAATGGACATCCCTCCCCCCCCCCCCCGCCCCGATCTTATTGGGAAAGCCTCTAATTTATCTCCATTACATATAATGCTTACTGATGGTTTTAGGTAATACTGCTTATTATTTTAAGGAAAGAACCACCTATTCCTAAGCTCTCTAGTGTTTTTATTTGGAATGGGTGCTGTATTTTGTCAACAGCTTTCTCTGCATCTATTGAGATAATCGTGAGGTTTTGGTTAGTTTTCTTATTGATGTGGTTGATTATGTTAATAGTTTTCCTAATGTTGAACCAGCCCTGCATTCTTGGTGTAAATCCTACCTGGGCTGTAATCTCCTTGCTAATATCTTATTTAAGATTTTAGCATCAATATTCATTAGGGAAATTGGTCTATAATTTTCTTTCTCGGTTTTTGCTGTGCCTGGTTTTGGTATCATCACCATATTTGTGTCACAAAACAAATTGAGCAGAACTCCTTCTTCAGCTATTTTTCCAAATAATTTGTATAATATTGGAATTAATTGTTCTTAAAATGTTTTGTAGAATTCACCTGTAAACCCATCTGGCCCTGGAAATTTTTTTCTTAGGTAGTTCATTGATGGCTTGTTCAATTTCCTTTTCTAATATGGGCTTATTTAAGGATTTTCTTTCCTCTTCAGTTAACCTGGGCAGTTTGTATTTTTGTATATATATATATATATATATATATATATATATATATATATATATATATATGTATTTATATATTTATTTCCATGTCATTTAGATTGTTAAATTTATTGGCATACATTTGGGCAAAATTATTCCTAAGTATTGCTTTAATTTCCACTTCATTGGTGGTAAGATCACCCTTTTCATGTTTGATACTGATAATTTGATTTTCTTCTTTCTTCTTTTTAATCAAATTAACCAGTGGTTTATCTATTTTATTGTTTTTTTCTTCATAAAACCAACTCTAAGTTTTATTAGTTAATTCTATAGTTTTCTTGCTTCCAATTTTATTAAATTCTCCTTTAATTTTTAGGATTTCTAATTTAGTATTTAATTGGGGATTTCTAACATTCTTTTTCTAGCTTTTTAAGTTGCATGCCCAATTCATTGATCTCTTCTTTATCTTTTTTCTTCATGTAAGCAGTTAGAGATATAAAATTTCCCCTAAGCACTGCTTTGGATGTATCCCATAGATTTTGGTATGTTGTCTCATTTATTGTCATTCTCTTGGATAAAGTTATTGATTGTTTCTGTGATTTGTTGTTTGACCCACTCATTTTTTAGTATGAAATTATCTAGTTTCTAATTGATATTCAGTCTACCTTTTCAGGGATCTTTATCACATGTAATTTTTATTGCATCATGATCTGAGAAGGATACATTTACTATTTTTGCCTTTCTACATTTGACTATGATGTTTTTGTGCCCTAATACATGGTCAGTTTTTGAAAATATGCCATGTGTTGCTGAGAAAAATGTATATTTCTTTCTATCCCCATTCAGTTTCCTCCAGACATATATCATATTTAATTTTTCTAACACTCTCTTCACATCTTTAACTTCATTCTTATTTATTTTGTGACTAGATTTATCTAATTCTGAGAGGGGAAGATTCAGATCCTCCACTAATATAGTGTTACTACTTACTCTTATAACTAATTTAACTTTTCTCTAAGAATTTGGATGCATACACGTTTAATATTGATATCACTTCATTATCTATAGTACCTTTTAACAAGATGTAATTTCCTTCCTTATATCTTTTAATTAGATCTAGTTTTGTCTTTGCTTTGTCTGAGATAATGATTGCTACCCCTGCTTTTTTTACTTTAGCTGAAGCATAATATATTCTGCTCTAGCCTTTTACCTTTACTCTGTGTGTATCTCTCTGCTTCCAATGTGTTTCTTTTTTTTTTCTTTTTTTTTTTTTAGCGAGGCAATTGGGGTTAAGTGACTTGCCCAGGGTCACACAGCTAGTAAGTGTTAAGTGTCTGAGGCCGGATTTGAACTCAGGTACTCCTGACTCCAGGGCTGGTGCTCTATCCACTGCGCCACCTAGCTGCCCCTCCAATGTGTTTCTTGTAAACAGCATATTGTAGGATTCTGTTTTTTAATCCACTCTGCAATTCACTTCTGTTTTCTGGGAGAGTTTATCCCATTCACATTCACAGTTAAAATTGTTAACTGTTTATTTCCCTCCATCTTCTTTTCCCCTTTGTAATCTTTTTTCCCCTTCTTTCCCCTTATTGCACTTGACCAGTGTTTTGCTTCTGGCCACTGCGTCCCTCAGTCTGACCTCCCTTTTATCAGTTGCCTGTCTTTTTCTTGCCCCTTTTTTCACCAATTGTGCTCTCCCTTCTATCAATACCACCCTTTTCCACCTTCCCCTTGTGTTTCCTTACAAAGCAAGCTAAGTTTCTTCATACAAATGGGAGTGTATTTTCTTCCCGCCCTGAACCAAATCTGATGAAAGTTTGCAACAATGCCCACCCCTCCATTCTTTCCCTCTGTTGTAATGGGTTCTTTTTCTGCCTCTTCCTATGATATAATTAACCCCATTTCACCTCTCCCTTCCTCTCCTCCCCCTAGTTTTCTTTTATTATGCCCCTCAAGTTTCTTTATATCATCATGTCATAGTTGATTTAATAACAATACTTTTTCCAGAGATACAGATCTTAAGAGTTGAAAGTATTGTCCTCCCTCATATGGACTCAAGCAGTTTAACATCATTGGACAACCCTTTTCTCCCCCTTATTTACCTCTTTATATTTCTCTAGAGTCTTGTATTTGGAGATAAAATTTTCTGTTCAGTTCTGATCTTTATCTCAGGAAGCCTTGAAAGTCCCCTAGTTCATTGAACGTCCCTCTTTTCCTTTGAAATAGAATGATCAGTTTTGTTGGGTAGTTGATCCTGGGTTGTAATCCAAGCTCCTTTGCCTACCTGTATATCATATTCCAAGCCTTGTGATCCTTTAATGTTGAAGCTCCCAGGTCCTGTGCAATCCTGACTGTGGCCCCATGGTATTTAAATGGTTTCTTTCTGGCTGCTTGGAGTATTTTCTCCTTTACCTGATAATTCTGGAGTTTGGCTACAATATTCCTTGAAGTGTTCCTTTTGGGGTCTCTTTCAGGAGGTTTTTGGTGGATTCTTTCAATGATGATTTTATCCTCTGATTCTACAATTTCAGGGCAGTTCTCCATAATAATTTCCTAGAATATGGTGTCTAGTGTCTTTTCTTGATCATGGCTTTCAGGTAGTCCAATAATTCTCAGATTATCTCTCCTGGACCTATTTTTCAGGTCAGTTGTTTTTCCAATGAGGTATTTCACATTTTCTTCTGTTTTTTCAGTCTTTTGATTCTGCTCATCAGATTCCTGTTGTCTCATGGAGTTATCTGCTTCCATATGCTCAATTTTAATTTTTAAGGCCTTATTTTTCACAATAAGCTTTTGCACTTCTTTTTCTGTTTGGATAATTTTTTCTCTCATTTGGCCAATTGTATTTTTTAAGGAATTGTTTTCCTTAGTTATTTTTTGTGCTTCTTTCTGCAGTGTAACTGTCATTTCTCTCATTTCTTTTTCCATTTTTTCTTCTACTTCTCTTATTTGGTTTTTAAAATCCTTTTTGAGCTCTTCAAAGAAGGTTTTTTGTTCTTGAGACAAGATCATCTTCCCTCTTGAGTCTTCACTTGTGTTTGTTTTGACCAACTCATCTGCGTTTGAGTTTTGGCCTTCCCTTTCATCATAGAATCTGTCAATGTTAAGGGTCCTTTTTTGTTTCTTGCTCATGTTGTAGGCTATTTTTTTTTAGTGAGGCAATTGGAGTTAAGTGACTTGCCCAGGGTCACACAGCTATTAAGTGTTAAGTGTCCAAGGCCAGATTGGATCTCAGGTACTCCTGACTCCAGGGCTGGTGCTCTATCTACTGCACCACCTAGCTGCCCCTGTAGGCTATTTTTACACTTATCAAGTTGAAGTCTGCTCCTGGGACACAGGGTTCTTGGTTTCAAGATTCTTACTGTTCTTAGCTGCCCCACTCTCAGCTGTGGCGAGTGGCCACAGTGTTGAGCTGCCCACTGAGCCTATCTATGCTGATAGAGCTGTCTACTTAGCCAAGTTTTGCTGAGGTGAGATGTCAGATGAGATGAGTGGTGGTTAGCCACACTGAGCCGAGCTTTGCTGAAGTGAGCTGCCAGCTGGGATGAGTAGTTCTGATCTGCCCTCCCCTTTTACTTGGGTGAGACAGATCTTTTCTGAAGTCTTTTAAATTATCTCACCTAACAGGATTTTGTCTCTCTTTTTGTAGGTTCTGTAGTTCCGGAATCTGTTTGGAGGCTTGATTTAATGTTGTTTTGGAGAGAAATACAGGAAAGCTCAGGAAAGTTCCTAGTTTCTCTCTGCCATCTTGGCTCTGTCCCCAGAACTTACCATTGAACTGATGCTTGTTGATTTTGAGCTCACTTAGCACCACTCCCTTCACATCACAAGATACCAGCATCATGGATGCACCATCACACACAAGGACATGACACAGGCTTAAAACAAAATGTACCCCCATACCTTCCTTTCACCTTCCCTCATTCCATTTCTTGAAGGCCCCAACTACAGGCTGTGGAAACTTGTCCTGGTTATTATTATGGTTTAAATGTAAGTTTAGTCCTCCCATGGCTGCTGGATGCTGTGGCTGTTGTAAATAGTGAAAGGTCCATAGCTTCTTAGGAGCAAAAGCCTGCCACAATCCTTTAGTAATAGTGCTTCAAAGTTCTGAACTGATAGTGATGGGTTAAATAACTCTAGTTCCAGTGAATATGGAACCAAACAAATATCCTATAATAAACACAGAGCTGATGCTGGGGTAGAAAGCTTGGTAGCACCAGAACTACAAAGCTCTGAACTGTTGTCACTGGGCTAAAAAACTAAGGAAAAGAGAAAGTAGGACAAAAAAAGAGGACAGGATAGTGTGTCTATCTAGCTAGGGGATGTTGGTGGTATGGAACTCCAGCAAAGCTGTGAAAAAGAGAACAGCATCCAACTGTGTCCTATTGTGACCTCCAAAAAGTTTGTAGGTGCAGAGACTTAGGCTGGTAAACCATTACTTGCTCAGGATTGGAGGAGGGTGAAATGCTTTGAGATCCAGAGCCAAAAGAAATGATAGAAGGGAGAGAGTCACAAGTAATATGGAAAAATAAGGGAGTGTGTGGGAGACACTACAAAAAATTTCAGGGAAAAAACCTCAGAGACCTTGAACATGAATAAATAAATCAACAAGAAAAAAATTAAAATAGAAGGAAAATGGCCTCCAGATATAGTAAATGAGTTCATGTATCTATGAATAAAGACTACTGAATAAAGAAAGTGATTCATTCCTTGATGAGGCAGAGGATCCAACAAACATGAAAAGAATCTGGGTTGGAGCAGATAGAGCAAGAGTTAAACATTTAATAATGTAAATTGCTATCTCTGCTCAATACATGTTTATAGAAAATTTTAAAGAGTTTATACATGCCTAAGCTCACATAAGAAAATATAATTATGAATTGTGTCTTTGGTGACAATAAATAATTTTCCAATAATCCTTAAACTGTGAGAATCAGAGTGCTACCAACCTTCTGAGAAAGATACTGCAGGGAAGCTCCACCATGAAAAGAATGCATGTGACAGTGTCCAGAAGTGATCTTTCTGGGGCTTTGAAGGTCAGATCAGTGTCAGGAAGTGATGTCTGCCACCCGTGGGTCATGTCAATCAGAGCTACCAGCCAATTAGCTTGGAGTTGCGTGTGTGTGGATGGCCCTGTTTCCTGTTTCACAGGAGGCTTCTGGGAGAAGCTGGGGAGAAAGAAGGGTCTTTTTTGCTTCCAGACCTGGGGCTTGGTGGAAGGACAGATACTGGCTCTTAGATAGCTTGTTGAAAGCTGTTTTACCTCTCTCTTTCTCTCTTTGCTAACTTCTAATACACTTTAATAAATACTTAAAAGGCTAAACTCTTCCTAAAGCTTCTAATTTAAGGTGACCATTCATTAGATCTTAGACATCACAGCTAGAATTTTAGACCTTACAAAACAATTTACTACTGTTCCTACTTTCTCTGGTCCGAATAACTTACAATCTGAATTCAGTCTAAACGAGTATATATATATATATATATATATATATATATATATATATATATATATATATATATATATTCAAAATACTAACCAATAACATTTAACATTTAGATACTGCTTACTATGTGTAAGGCACTCTACTAAATAGTTACAATTATTATTTCATTTGATCCTCACAATAACCTCAGTAGTTAGGTGCTCTTTCCCCCCATTTTACAGATGAAGAAACTGAGGCAATCATAGGTTAAGTGACTTGCCCAGCTCCTAAGTGTTTCATACCAGATTTGAATTCAGGCCCAGTGTTATATCCAATGTGACACCTACCTGGCTAATAATAACACTCAAATTCACCAAAACCTCCTTATTGAAAAAAAAATCCTCCTTATCCTCTATCAACTTTCCATAACATTTCAGATGCTTTCCTTAATGTGATATGATTCCTTCATTTTTATTTCCTTCTTTAATCTCTCCTTCTCTAAGTCCCCAACCTTTTCTCAGATCATTAAGATTCGTCCTTGAGTCCTTTTCTCTCCATTCTTTTCCCTTTGGCAATCTTTTATGTCTAAGTTAATGACTCCCAAATTCCTGATTCCTTCACTGACCTCTCTGTCTCTAGGCTTGAATCTCTAATTATCTATAGAATGTTTCCAAATGGAGTTTTGCCAGAACCTCATAACCAATATGTACTAATTTCTTCCTGGGTTATGAAAGAGATGGTGGTGCCTTTGACAGAAATAGGTGTTCCCCTGAACAAAAATGTTTTTAAAAGAATTGTGGGGGGCAGCTAAGTGGTGCAGTGGATAAAGTACTGGCTCTGGATTCAGGAGGACCTGAGTTCAAATCTGGCCTCAGACACTTGACACTTTCTAACTGTGTGACCCTGGGCAAGTCACTTAACCCTCATTGCCCTTCAAAAAAAAAGAATTGTAGATTTTAGGGGGCAATAGTTTTTTTGGGTATATTAAATTTGAGATGTCCCATAAAAATTCCCTTGGTATAATCACAGGAAACCAAACATTCATCTGAAGAAAATATTGGAGTGAGGTAGAGTAGCCCTATATTTCACTCTCCTTTAGACAACCTACAAGATTCTTTCCCCTGTTCTTTTTAAAGGTTCAGTTTTTGGGAAATTAAAGGAAGATGACAAATAGAAATCCTTTCTTCTAGGCAAGATATAAATACAAGACCAGGAGTATTTAGAAACAAATCACCTTTCTTCTTGTAGAAATTTTCTAAAGAAAGAATGGTGGAATGCAGGCAGAGAACTGCAATGAATGTTTTTCTTCTAATGGGGAGACCACAGCAAAATGATTTCTTCATGAGGATTTTATAAGAACTGAATGCTAAATGGGACAGGGTACAATAAGCAAATTGTGTGTTAGATAAGAAGCAGACACTTTAGTTTCATGAGCCAGTGGCTTGGAAAACTGTCTTGAAGGAATTAGGGGGTGAGAGAAGGGAAAGAAAGAAGCAAAGTTCCCGTAGGCAAGAAAAAAATAGAAAACCTATCAAAACAGGGACGAAAGATAATACTATCATGCAAAAAATCATAAAGAGAGAGAGAGAGGTGAGAGAGAGAGAGAGAGAGAGAGAGAGAGAGAGAGAGAGAGAGAGAGAGAGAGAGAGAATGAGAATGAGAATCAAATTTGACAGTGAGGACAAATCTCATATGTGACACTTTCTTGCCATAAGGAGAGCAAGCTCAACACTTACTTGAGATGTCAGAGTTCAGGATCTTTGAAGTTCAACTTAATGACTGATGCAATCTGCCATGAAAGCCATTATATGATTTTATATGTTTTAGCTCTAAAGAAGGAGCATACTACAATATTATATTTAAAATATAGCTACATCACAAACATTGTCAACTTTGACTATATTTGATTCATGGAGTTCAGATTAATTCAAGTTCCAAATAATTCAGCTACAGATTATCAGTCTAATTTACTTAGACAAAATCATCATTTCTCTAGATTACTTTGTGCCAGACAAAACATGATTAGGTTAAAGTTAAAAAAAAGTTAATATTTATATAGTGCCTATAAACCTGTAGACTCATAAAAGCTTATAAACCTAGTTCTATATATTTCAGGGGGAGTTGATCAGGGAACCCCTGATTAATTGGATTTACTTAGTGAAGTAACAGGATATGTACCTTTGTCTAAAAAGAAAAGTGCCATGTCAAACTTGATCATTGCTCATCCCACTTATACGAACTATATTTGAAGATTTTTTTTTTTTTTTTTTTGCGGGGCAATGGGTATAAAGTGACTTGCCCAGGGTCACACAGCTAGTGAGTGTCAAGTGTCTGAGGCTGGATTTGAACTCAGGTATTCCTGAAGCCAGGGCTGGTACTTTATCCACTGCATCACCTAGCTGCCCCATATTTGAAGAATTTTACTCCATGGAATTCTTTTTTTTCTTCTCTCAACCCCTTAAATTTGATTTCCCCAAGTCTAAGGTGCTTGTCACATTATGCTCATATTTTATTTTCTCTATTTCAAATTCTACAAAGTAGTGGCCACTTCCTGCTACAAGGTTCTGATAATTTCCAAGTCAGAAACCAGTTCTTCCCTGTCATTGAGAATCAGATATAGAATAGAATATCCCTTTGTTGATTTCTTCACCTTTTCATATATAAAATTATTACTAAATCTAACCATGGAATTATTAGTTGCACTTATTTTTGAGAGTAGGAATTAGAATCAGAGAGAGGGAGAGAGAAAGAGAGAGAGAGAGAGAGAGAGAGAGAGAGAGAGAGAGAGAGAGAGAGAGAGAGAGAAGAGATAAGAGAGACAAATGGAAGAGATACAGACCTGGGCAAACATAGAAAGAGATAAAGAGAGAGACAGAGTTACTCAGAAAACATCTAGAAAATTGAAGTCCACCACCATCACTAATGGGCCATACCTTTGTGGACAGGCTTATCATCTGTTTCCCAAATTCCTCATCATTTTTTACTTCTCTCAAAGTCATGTATAACAGCATTGCTTAAAGTATCTTCCATTAGCAACCACTGGGCCCTAAGATTCCTTTAGTAGGTCCATGAGGTAAAAAAACAAACAAAAATAAAACAAAAAATTATAATAATATTAAGATGTTATTTGACTATTAAAATATTTCTCTCTTTTGCAACTCTACAACTATATGAAGTTGAATTCTTTTCATATACTTCAAATAAAACAATATATTCTGACAGATTACAAAAGCATATATGAGAATTCAACTTATCTTCTATTAAGCTAGATGTTTAAAAGATTTACACATGCATGTAAAATGATGCCACTATTCTTACTTTTTTTAGGTTTGAAAACTAAAGTTATTTTTCTTAAATTTTTATTTATATTAACAGGTAATGAATTTACAATTATCATTTTGTAATCAATGAATAAATATTTTTTAAATTAAAAAAAATGTCCCATGAAGGTGGACATATGCTCTAGTCTTTTCCTTTAGGCCATGTATCTTGTGGAAATGACAGTTCAACTCCATATTAGTCTTCGTGACTGGGGAGTTGTATGAAAACTGATTCATAACTAGCAAAAAGTTTTTGCTCTGTGGGATATAAATGAAGCTAAGAATAAATAATTATCTTTTACATAGTCCTTGATTCATTTTGTATGTATCTATGCTTTCTTTCCCTTATAGGGTATTTCCGACATAGGCAGGGGGATGAAGATAGATTTCCCTCTCCCTCCCTCCCTTCAAGCTACCACCCCAGGGGCAATAGAAACTAAAAGAAAATGGCAGCAAGAACAAATAATTCCCTGTCTGAGTCTTCTGATTTCTGTCTTCTTATCTAAGAAGAAGCCATTGACCAGTGACATTGAGAAATGGACATTTACAACTCTGCTGTTAAATTTTATGAATTAGAGAGGGTAAGTTTTAGAAGGTGGTGCCAAGTATTCAACTGAAGGTGATTTTCCTAATTACACTTCTCTGAAGAAAGGAAGAACTACTTCCAGGATCACATGGGAAGGATTTTCTACCTTGGAAATTGATATCATTTTATTGATGTAAATGACATGAAAAGGTTGCATTATTAATTACTTTATTACTACCCCCTAAGAACCTTGTGACATTTCCATCTGATTGGCAGCTAAAACCATCCAAAAATAGTATTTCTTCTAATAGAATGTGAGCTCTTTGAGAACAGGGACTATGATACTTTTCTATTTGTATCCTCTGTGCTTAACACACATTAAGTATTGTACATGTATATATATTTTTTTCATTCATTTATTCCCTTAAGAGCTATGCCTTGCTGGCCAAGGGATTTGGCTGTTGTGAGTTCCTTTGGCAGTACAGGTCTGAGATAAATGTGAAAAGTAGTTTTTTAAACTATTCAGCAATGCCACAGAATGTTCAATTACCATTTGGGAGAATATAATGACTGTTGCTTTCTGTTTTCTGTATGTATTCATGTGCATTAAGTATTTTGAATCAATCATTTTCTGTGTAGGAAGAAAAAAATAGCCTAAAATACCTACCAATTTTTATATTGAGTACCTTTTCTTGAAGGTCCCCTTTAGCCTACATTTTAGGGGATATATGGGACATGAGTCACACCTTTAAGTCATATTAATAAAAAAAATAAGAATCAATGATTGACTAATTCAAGGCTGTATTATTTTGATGTCTTTTTTTAACATTTTCATTAGCTTAAAATAGTATCTTCCTTCTAATTTTGCAATATTATGCCTTTTTTACTTCTTTCTGTCCATTTAATTTATATTTATTTATCTTTCCAGATGAAAAATTAAGTTGTATTGATACCATAGATGATAATTTGTTTGTTATCACTGAGCTACATTCTCGGGTAAGAGTATTGTTGCATGAATTTCACCTTTCCTTTTGTACAGAACATCAATATTGCAACCAATTTAATGTAGTAAGATATTGGGCCTGGCATTTTAATGTTTCATGTGACATAACACATTAATGTTTCCACAGTGCTGATGACAGCAGAAACATTCTTTCAATGATGATTTAATTCACAGTCACAAACTTAATAGTGCTTAATAATAAAGTAGTTTCACATACAGGATCTCAAAATTATTGTGACCAAGTCATTTTAGATTTCATGATAAAATTATTGTCTAGCACTGGTCCTCACAGTAACTTTCACAAACACACACACACACACACACTCACACACACACACACACACACACATACACACACACACATATATATCTTCACCTTTTTATAGATAAATTTATTTATATATATTCTAATATATATATAGTCAATCTAATATAGAAAAATAAATCATTGAAAATATATTTAATGCAACATTCATTTCTATCTGATTTTCAGGAATGATTGTATTTTTTCATATGTCTAGATAGGAAGTATGGGTTTATACCTTCTTTAAAAGCCTACAGGACTTTTTAATTATGAAATAAAGATGTGGTCTTTCATTCATCTTACCACAACAAGAAAGAAATATTATAAAAGTAGAAAGTATATTGCTTTTAGAATCAAAACATGTGGTATTAAATAATTGCTAATGAAATCATTAGTTGTATGACCATGGACTTCCATTGTAAACAGGCAAGTGCTGTATAAATGTGAGTTATTACTTTCATAACTAACCTCTCCCCATTTTTAGGAGAATATAAAATCACTGAGGTAACTAAGAACTTATTTGAGATGAGAGTAGATCAATTCCCTGCCCCCAACCATACCCTGTCCCCTACAAAAAAAAAAAAAAAGACTTTTATAGGTGTCATTTGGTTTCTTGCCATTGACGTTATTTTCAGTGGTATAACTGTTTAGAACCTGACAGGTATTTAAATTAAGGACATATACTGAATAGGAAATTATCCAAATAATATGAGAAAGTACTTTTAGAAAATAGATATGATAATTAAAATTTGAGACTCTAATTCATTGTTGGTGGCAGGGTGAACTGATCCAACCATTTTGGAGAGTAATCTGGAATTATGCACAAATTGTTATTAAACTGCCTATACCGTTTGACCCACCAAAAGCGATACTAGTAAATTGTGGGTATGCCTGTCAATTGGGGGGTGGCTGAACAAGTTATGGTATATAATTGTGATGGAATATTCTTGTGCCATAAGAAATGATGAGCTCTATGATCTTCAAAAACATGTATAGACTTGCATGAAATAGTAGTCATCTCTAGGGTGAGAGAGAAGGGAAGAAAAGAAAAGGAAGAAACAAAAGAAATTTAGATAATAACTTTATTATATATTTAAAAGGAATAGCAAGTTGTACATAATAGATTTATAGTTTTATGTGTAATCTTCTTCTTAAAAATTATATTATGTTGAGGGCAGCTAGGTGGCGCAGCAGATAAAGCACCAGCCCTGGATTCAGGAGGACTTGAGTTCAAATCCAGCCTCAGAGAGTTGACAAGTGTGTGTGACCCTGGGCAAGTCACTGAACTGTCATTGGCCCCAACCCCCAAAATTATAGTATGTTATGGAAATGCTTATTTTATTCCATAAATTAACAATTAAGTTAAAAAAGAAAATAGACTGATATGACTTGTTCTACTAAAGATGTATATTTTATAATCTTATTATATCTACTAATATAAAGAGATAGTGTTGCTGAGTGGGAAGAGCCTTGGATTTGAAATCAGAATCCCTGAGTGTGTTGTCCCACTTACAACATGTATGACCATCATTTAACCTTCACCTCAATGGAGGTATTTTTATGTAAAAATTTGGAATAAAACATTGGACATATTGTAGAGTAGTGGTATCAAATTCAAATAGAAACATGGTCACCAAATGGTACACAAAGATTCCTGTGGACCCCATGTTGATTTTATTTTAAAATATAATATTATTTATTGTATTATATTTTGTTTATTTAGTTAAATATTTCCCAATTACTTTTTAATTTGGTTTGCTCCACACTCAGTTGTGCTATGTGTCATGTGGCCTACAGCTCATATTTGACATCTCTGTTATAGAGGAATATAGTGTTCAAGTATCAGTGAGACAGTATGGCCTTTGAGGTATCCAAACTGAGATTTTTTTGATTCTTTCTGGTCTCAGTTTCCTCATGTGTAAAATGAACAGGCTTGTTGACCTCTCTGTTCCCTACCAGGCATAAATTTATATTTTTTTCTCTATCCTCCAGTAAAAATATATATATTAGTTCTTTTTTTGTTATTCTTTGTAATTAAAGAGAGCTAAAATGACATCATAATTTCACCATCGATGTACAATGTGTTCAACTGTGTTTGATCAAACCAGTCACTACCAGCCCAGAAGACTCTACCACAGGTTAGGTACAAATAATCCTCATGAACATTTTGGAAAGTGATATATCAAAATTTACATATCTCATTTTTTTTGTAGCTATTACAATTCTGCTTTGCTCAAAAAGCATAGCACATTCTTTGATGGGGGCATACCATGTTACATGGTCCTGGGCTAGTCTCTCCCTTGTCCCACCTTTGATTCCATAGTTCTTCAGTGCCTTTGTCTTTGTGTGTTTTTGTCTTACTTCCTTTGACTTCCACGTGAATACTTACCTTGTGTGAGTTATCCATAAAATAGTTTTTTAGGCAAATGTACTTTTGGCATTTGTGCTATATGGTCAGTGCATTGGAGTTGAATTCTCATCATTAGAGTTTGAATGCTAGGGAGTTCAATTCAACAAAGGACCTCAGTGTCCAGTATCTTATCTTGCCAGGCAATTTTCAGAATCTTCCTAAGACAATTCAAATGGAAGATGTTTAGTTTTCTGGTATCATGCTAGTAGACTGTCCAGGTTTCATAGGCACACAGCAATGAGGTCAGCACAATGACCCTATGGACATTCAGTTTGCTAGGCAGCTTAATACCTCTCCTTTCCCCGACACTATTAGATCCTCTCAAACATGAGTTAGCTCTGGCAATACATGGTGCATCAACCTCATCATCTTTGTGTATATCCTTGGTGTGATAAAGTAATGGGATATGGCAGATGAACAGGAGCTCCACCTGAAGATTGATTTGGAATTGATTGAATTGGGTAAGACTGAGAGACTGAGAACCTAGTTAAGGTTGATTAAATTGAGACCACATGTGGCCAAACCTGAGTAGAGTGTGTTCTCAGAGGCTGTGGACTGTGACATCAATAGGAGACTACTCTCAACCAATCAACTTGAAGTTGTGTAAGGACTGCCTCTGCTCTGGACCTATAAAGAGCTTCCACACTCAGTTTGAGGGGCAGTTCATGACTGAAACAGGTTCATGGTGGAGGACTTGAGGAAGAACCTGACCAGACTGGAACTCTAGGTTAGATAGGCCTTTTCTTAACTTTCCGAACTCCATGTGAATACCTGGTATGCTTCAATAAATGCTTAATGCCCAAAGACTGGTGCTAAAACTTCTAATTTAAGGCAATCACACTTTAGATTTTTTAGACAATACAATTCGATTTTAAACATCACATTGGAAAGTATATTGCCAAAGAAAGTGAATTTATATACACAGCAATCAAAATTTATCCATTTGCTGTAACTAATGGGTCTACATATGGATATCAAAGTTATGGCTGGTAGAGAATCTTTTTTCTTTGGTATTAATCATCAGGCCCAAATGAGCACAAATGGCAGAGAAGTGTTCCATACTCTATTGCATTTCAGCCTCAGAGAGTATATTATATATAAAATTATATGGAAACAAAAAGTTGAGCACCAATTCTACCTCAATTTTAGCCTTGGTTTGTAGCCTTTTCAAGTTAAACACTTTTACCATAAGTGTGATAGATGACCATGATACCATTTTCATTCTCATTGAAGGCATCTGATAATGTTGCTGAAAACATCATGATAGCATTGGTGACTGGGAAAGAGTGAGAATATCATCCAGAACCCTGAAATCATGCTGTTATAAAACTGGTGTACAATACTCATGAACTTCTATAAGTCACAAAATTTCACCATGATCTTCCACAACCTCTCTTGACTTATGGTATGAAAGGAATTGGTCTGTTCAATGACTGTTAGATAGAAACCTTTATTCTGCTTTTGGCATTTCTACTAGAGTTGTCAGGCAGCACACATCCAATATCCCTTGACCCTTTCTGAAGTAACACTTACTTTCTGGTAGATGAACATTTTCCAGGTAAAGCATCAGCTGATTAAGGAGGATTCTGGCAAGAAGCTTAATAGTAATGAATAAGAGAGACACACCTCTGTGATTGTCACAAGAAAATATATTTTCTTTTCCTTTATAGACATGGACAGTGGAGGCATCCTTGATCTTCTTGGGATAAGATCCTCTTGCCATATAATCTAGAAGATTTCAGTCAGCTTTGTATGAACAGTGGATATTCTGCCTTGAAGATCTCTGATGAAATAGAATCAGCAGCAGACATTTTACACACAAGAAGAACCAAATGGCATTCAAAACTTCTTCATTTGTAAGTTTGACCAGAGAAGGTTTGACTTCAACTTGAAGTATTCAGTCAATAGCTTCAGCATTGGTTGATGACAGCCTGTTGCAAACACAAAGGAGGTTCAGCCTATCTCTCCAGCATTATGTTCTTATCACTAATCAATCCATCAGGATGTAGTTAAGGTGTACTATAGGTCTTTGGCCTATAATTAGCCTGAAGGGCATCATAAAAGTGTTCTGGTTTGTTACTTTGAGCATAAAACTTAATTTCATCTGCCTTCTAACGGAGCCAGGAATCCTGCATCTCTTTAACCTTTTTTTGGACCTTCCTTTCCATGGAGTTAAATGCTGCCTTCTGAAAGATGAATAAACTATTCTGCTGGTGAGCCCTATGGAGTTTTTTGTTTGTCAGCTTCTGAATTTCCCCATCGTTTTCATCAATGAAATCCTTATGTTTATG
The DNA here is from genome assembly GCF_019393635.1 of Dromiciops gliroides. NCBI lineage: Eukaryota > Metazoa > Chordata > Mammalia > Microbiotheria > Microbiotheriidae > Dromiciops > Dromiciops gliroides. The sequence goes on from NC_057864.1 coordinate 83,107,740, forward strand.
AGTGTTCTGGCTCATATGAGTAAATGTGGTACTGTACATAAAATCTTTGAAAGCTACCCACTTCCTTTTTTTGCTCCACTTTTGCCAACTGTCTGTTGGCTCAGCTTTCTCTCCAAGTCAGCAGCAAAATGTTCAGACTAATCTGTTGATCTTTAGTCTTCTGATAGTCATCTTGTCTTGAATACCCTGATTTTGTTGAATGTGAATGTTTAGCTTGGAGATCTGTCCCGCACTCTGCAGCACAATGCCTTTATCACTCTGTTAAGGGTTAAAATTCTAGCTAAACTGTCTAAAATATCTAATGAGTGGTCGCCAATAAATTATAAGCTTTAGCAAGAGTTAGACTTTTAAGCATTTATTAAGGAGAATAAGAATTTGGTAAAGAGAGAGAGAAAGGCCTAGATTTCTATCTATTAAAGGGAGAGCACATTTTTAGCTCCTTTCTCCACCAGCGTCCTCAGGAAAGAGCCCCAGAGCGAGCGCCAGTCTCTTCCTTCCTCCTCCCACTAGTCCGCGTCACTTCCTTACGCCAAAGAAAAGACTCCTGGTCTTGTCCTCAAAGACCTTCGTTTCATGGGCGGAACTCTTCTACAGTAAGTCTCCAGCAGGTGGCGTCATTCCAATCGTTACAACTCTCGCATCATGTCTGTCTCTTCTCCTTACAAAGAGAGTCTAGTAAATGCCAATGTTTGCTGTGAGGGTGCATCCATGAAGTTTTATTGAATTTCAATAAATGAAATACAATATTGGTGAAGAGAAGGTTATGAGATGTATAATCTTCACCTGCCAAAATAAGCACATCAGGGTTAGGTGAATCAGACAATTTTTAGGTCCCATTTTCTAGCTCCTTTCTCATGCCAGCAGGTCAGTACTATGGTCCTTTAAAAGGCTGCTCAGATGCCCAGGGTGCTGCCAAATCCCACTGCTGCTTCAGTCCAGTGAGAAGATGGCTCTATACCCTGAGCTGCTTTTCTGCAGGATTGTGATTACAATTCCCATACCTGTATCCATACCTGCTGCTTGATCACTAGTTCATTACCACAGGATTTTGAGGTAAGTAAAATAATAAAATAATGATATAGTAAAATAATGAGATGTAAAATAGCAAAGTTGTGTGAAGTCATCAGCCTTACTCCCTCTTCCAGGGTCAATGGAGTCCAATGGCAAGACAAAAGTCAAGATACCTGGTGATGGCAGATGGCAGTGGCCTCTTGAAAGGTAAGTCAATAACTGAGGTCAATTTAAACCTTGCTTTAAAATATTTTTAATATTATTGAAAATGTTGGTAAATTTGTTCTGCAATAACCAACTGCTGAATTTATATATATATATATATATACATATATATATATATATGAAAATACAAAGTAAATACTACATTCAAGGAAAAAGATGTCTATGAAAAAGAGAATTGGGAGGTAGGAAGGGAAGGTGGATGGCTATTTTTAAGTATTTAAGGAGATCTCATGTAAAAGAAAGATTAGACTTTTCCTCTGTGTATCCAGGGTAGAAGTATTAGTAAATGGGTAGAAGTTACAAAGAGGCGAATGAAAGTTTGCTATTAGGGAAAACTTCTCAAAGATGAGACCAATTTAAAAGTAGAATAGGGGGCAGCTAGGTGGCGCAGTGGATAGAGCAACGGCCCTGGATTCAGGAGGACCTGAGTTGAAATCCAGCCTCAGACACTTAACACTTACTAGCTGTGTGACCCTGGGCAAGTCACTTAACCCCAATTTCCCCACAAAACAAAACAAAAACAAAAACAAAAACAAAAGTGGAATAGGCTGCCTTGGGAATCACAACTGTTGATTTCTAGGCCCTGTTTATATCTTATTCAACCATTAAAGCCTACTCTAACTCATATAACTGAATTCTTAAAGAAATTAATTCAGGCTATTTGCTGAAAAGTCAAATATTGAAGTTCAGGCTTAAATACTTTGGCCACATTATTGGAAGACAAGTCTCATTGGAAAAGCTGTTGATGTTGAGAAAGATTGAAAGCAAAATGAAAAGACCATGGTGGAGAATGAGATGGATGTATAACGTAGTGGAAAAAATGAAAATGAACTTTGACAGAATTAGAGAGATAGAGGATAAAGGGGTCAGACTCATTATGTTGCATGGAGTTAAGAAGAGTCTGAACATGACTGAATGACTGAAAAACACCACCAACAATAAGAAGGACAAAGAGAACCCCAAATCCCCAAACAAATCTCTTATCTTTAGGTAAATTAAAACAAATTTATTTTCACTTTTAAATCATTATGTAGAAAATACATATAACTTTGAGCAGGACTATAGGAAGTCAAAGGAAAGTCCATAGTGATTCTTAGGCCCCTGTATGTGCTTTTCTACAACACATTGTCAGAATGGCTTACATATAGGTTAAGGCCAGGAATTTAGAAGTTAGGCTTACCAGGGGTGACTGAGTTTTGTATCTCAAATACAGAATTTAGCCATTAAGTAAGTAAACCATCAGTGGAGCAAAATGATTGGTGTAGAGTTCAAATCAACTGGTTTTAAGGCATGCAAATATATAATAATAGCTTCAAGAAAAAGAAGAAGTAAAAGAAGGAGAAACATTAAACATAAAATCATAGGCTGTAGGGCTGAAAGTTACCTTAATTATAAACTAAGGAATCTCATCTAGTCCCTCTAATATTATAGATGGAGTCTTGTTTTCATTTTTCTATGCTAATAATTTCCACTTTCTTCAACTGACTCTCTTATGTCATGGTTGCTGATTTTCACCCCATTGAGATCATACCATGTATTCCAATGTGCCAATATCAGTCCTAAAATGTATTACCCCAAAATGAATATAATGCTTCAAGTGATGATTTGCCAGAGCAGAATACAGCAAGGCCTCCCTTATTTTGGACATTCATTAACCGACCCCCCCCCCAGGTTTCTTTCATACATTTCATTCACATTACAAATAGGCAACATAAACTTGTATGGTTTTGAGGGGGGAGCAATGAGGGTTAAGTCATTTGCCAAGTGTCACACAGCTCGTACGTGTCAAGTGTTTGAGGTCAAATTTGAACTCAGGTACTCCTGAATCCAGTGCCTGTGCTTTATCCATTGTGCAACCTAGCTGCCCCCAACTTGTATGTTTTTGAACCTTGTTCGACTTAATATTTATCCCTGTGAAATTCCATGTTATTAGACTATGTGCGTTTTTGTGGAATGGTGAAACCTTTCTTAATCTTATATGACTAGTGTCATGATTGCAAAAATTAGGAATGGGGCAACAAAAAATGGCATTCTACTGATATTTGTGGAGCAAAGGGAAAATCAGAGGAGGAATAGACCCAACATTCTTTGATGTTAGTACAAATAATGGAAAACAGAAACTCAAACTATTTAACACTTCATTTTTAACAGGGCAGAGGCCACTGAATATCATGGAGGGAACTCTGGAATTGTAATTACAAAGAAATGAGTTAAAATTTGCCCCTTATTACTCATTCTATGAACAGGAAATTTACTTAATCATCATGTGCCTTAAGCATAACCTGCAAATACTCTTACTGTAATAGATGGATTCGACCTACATTTGAGTGGGAAGGTCTAATGCTTTAAATTCTCTCTGCTTCCAAAAATCAGAGATGCTTTCTGTTTTCATGTATTTTATGAAAAGGCAAGCAATCTCTGACCTAGAAAAATATAGGACAAAAGTAGTTAACATATAATTGAAACTCAAGATAAATAATGTAATATTCAAATAGGTAACTGCAATCAATGACTTTAATTTTAAAAAGTATTGAGGCACAATTCTTTAGGGGGTACAGTGGATAGAGTGCTGGGCCTGGAGCCTGGAATACCTGAATTTAAATTCAGCATCTGACACTTACTAGCTGTATCAAATCAAAGAAGTTTCTTAATCTCCAAGGTCCTTGGTTTCCTTGATTATAAAATTGTGATAATAATTGCACCTGCCTCCTATGGTTGTTGTGAGGATGAAATGAAATGATTTTTGTATAACATTTAGTAAAATGCCTGGAACATAATAGGTGCTTAATAAATGTTTGTTTCCTTCCTTCCTGCATTGATTATATCCTACTATACTGAAGTATGGCAGCTATTTGGAACAGTGAGTTGAGGGCCAGGCATCAAGTCAGGAAGACTCATCTCCCTGAGTTCAAATCTGTCCTCAGACTCTTATGAGCTAAATGACTAGGCAAGTCATTTAGCCCTGTTTGCTTCTGTTTACTCATCTGTAAAATGAACTGGAGAAAGAAATGACAAACCACTTCATTATCTTTATCAAGATAACCCCAAATTAGGTCATGAAGAGTTGGACAAAGAGATGGGAGTACCAGATCATCTTACTTCTCGCCTAAGAAAACTGTATCCCAGTTAAGGAGCAACATTTAGAATAGAACAAAGAACAATTGATTGGTTTAAAAATTGGGAAATGAGTATGACAAGGCTGCATATTATTGCTTTATTTATTTACTTAACATATATGCATATATAACATAAGATAACATAATATAGTATAACGTAACATAACCTAACTTAACCTAATATAACATAACATGCAATAGAAGTAGACTCTAAAGAGATGATGGCTGTCAAAATATGATAGTCTAATAACATGAAATTTAGTAGTGTTTAGTAGAAAAGTGTACACTTACCCTGAAAAAAAAAGTTCTTCCTAAATACAAAATGGGAAGGGGAAAAGGAGCAAATGGCTGGTTGTACTACATAGATCTGAGAGGAACTTTTTGGATTACTAGCTTAATATGAGGAGGCGATGTGGAAATATATACAACTAATATCATCTTTGACTTTACTGAGAGATGTGGAGCATTCCAATTGAAGAAAGGTCTAAAATTATAGATTCAAAGCCAAGAAGAATATTAGTGATTCTTGTATAGTTGAAGAAAGTGATACCTAGAAAAGTGAAACTATTTGCCTAAGAACACACATATTACAGTAAGTAGTACAGCAGTCATTCAAATGCAAGTCCTCTAACTGCAAATCAAATTATCTTTCCAGAACAAAGACTTTCCGTGGACTCCTTTTCATAATGAGAAAACTCATGAAATCTTATGGTGACTACAACATAATTATGTGTTTAGTTTAATGAATACTAATCATCATTAATATCGCTAGAATTGGTAGAAGATATTTCACTGACAGGCGGATAAACTGTTTCTTTTCCTTGTTGGACACTTGTTTTAGACAGGTTGGAGAACTGGACGTTTTGGTTGAGCACCCTAAATAGAAAACCTAAAATCAGATCCCTCAGGTAGTCTACTGTCTGGAATTTTGGAGAGTCAGTTGCCAAGTGATCATCCAAAGATCAGTAATTACGGTTGCTTGGGCTCATTTAACCATTTTAGTTTATTGACAGACTATAATGGGCTCTGCTGTGTGAAATTTAGCCCAGTTATTTGGACCTAAATATTGAAGTGTGCTTTTGTAGAGAAGGGTCTCTCCTGCATGTGACTATGTTGAGGAAAGAACTGATATATAAAGTTTCTAGTCATTTGTGCAATGTGCACTAGAAGGAAGAGGAAAGATATAATGAAATATGATTATTTTATTCACCATTTCCTGAAAGCAAGTGTTAACCAGTCATAGAAACTTCTCTGTCATTTTTCCAAGGCACATTCTTATGTAGCATCATAAGTGGAAAAATGGAGTCAAATACTAAAAATATTTGGCTATAGAATTTGGGTTATTCAGTTAATCAATCAATCAACCACTTAATTAATTTTTCTTTATGCAGGGGAAATTATGTGATCAGTTCAGTCTCTCTATAAGCTTAAAATGGGAATCTTTCTTGTGGCATTTCTAAGAGTAGGCAGGATACTATCTCACAAAAATAATAAAGACCTGGGCTAGGAATAGAATAGAAAGAAAGAATCGGGCTGGAGAAAAAAAAATGGATCAAAGAGGGTTTTAAACTAAGGGACTAAGGAAAGAAATCAAAGAAGATTGTGTTGTCAAACATGGGTGACATTTAAAATGTTAGTTAGTAATCCAAGAATCAGATTAAATTAGTTGGCACCTACTAAACAGATGATTAGTCTTTCAATATTAATATGTTCAATGTGGATCTTATCTGGCTGTTTGTATTTAGCTATATTTTTCTTTGAGATACTCAAAACATAATATAACTCTAAGATTATGATTTTATAGTTCAAAAAATTCTAAGCCACAGATTGATTACAAGGGGATCTATATTCAATGGTAGTCTTCTTGCTTCCACTAGAAAATATTTCTGGCTATTATGTCTGTGCTGCTTCAGCATTTCTGAACTCTGTTCTGACAGCATTTTAATGATACCACTTTGTCATGGTATAGACTGGATAGTTTTTTTTAAAGGTTCAAAAGGTTTCTTAAACTGTCTTACAAGTTCTCTCTGCCTTTTCTACATTAAGGTTCACACATTTCCTGTTTATATTTACAAATTCAATCCTTTTTTTAAAAAAATCTATCTAGTTTACTTTTGATTTTGTTCTATCGAGATATTTCAGGACTTTCCTCTCTAAATGCATTCATAACATTTCCTATGTTATGTATTCCATGGTTCAAATTTTAATTCATACTTTTAAAATGTGGTTTTCACTAATGCCCCCCAACTTAAATATTCTTCTAACCTCTGTACAGGGTTTATACCTCTCAATTAACATTTCCATAAACACACACACACACACACACACACACACAAACCCACCCAATGTCTTGCTATTAATTTCAGAAATAAATACAGGGGACTCCAAATGTCAAAGTACAGTTTTACACTTGAAGAGCACTTTAAAATTCAAAGTCTTCCTCCCCCACATACATGCAAATTGTGGCCTCCTCTTATTTTTCAAGTGTTTTAAAACTTTACTCAACTATAGTGCTCCCAAGTCCAGTTGAAGTGCCCTATTTGGGGTTCTTCAGACTCAACTTTTCTTTGCCCGTTCCTCATTTATTGTCTCTTAAAGTGCATGTATTCTTTTAGGATTCAGCTTAAGCACCACCTTCTATATGGGACCTTTCCTGGTCCTTCCTAATGCTAATGTTTTCCCTGCTTAAGATTAAGTTCCATTTACTCTATATTCATCTTGTTAGTACCTATTTTTATACATGGTGCCCTGTTAGAATGTAAGCTCATGAAGATCAGAGAATATTTTTTGATTTGTTTTCTTTGTATCCTCAGTTCTTATCAAAGTCCCTGGCACATAGCACATAGATGACAATGTTTGTTTATCTTTCACTCTATGGCACATAATATGTCCTTAATAGATGCACATTGAATGTTTAAATAATAATATATCTCAATTGCTCATTCTTTCTCCATAACACATCTTGTATTTGACTCCTTTACTTCTAAGACCTAGTGTAGATTCTCATTACCACTCACTTATACAACTGCAAGAGCCTCTTCACTAGAATTTCAGATTCTAGTGTTTTGCCTTTCCTATACATTGTCCACAAATCTGCCAAATTAATTGTCCAAAAGTTCCTGTATTATCATATTATTCTCCTGCCTGAGTCTTCAGTGTTTTCTTACTGTCTCAGGACAAATTGAGAACTTCTTAGCTTGTCATTTGAACCATTTCACTAAAATTTTGTTTTATCTTACCTATGTAAACTTATTCCTCATTACTTCCCCTCACATGTTGTACTTTCCCTCTAAATGGATCTGTTTGCTGTTCTCTGATTTCCTTTGTATGTTCTGTCCCCCTTTCAGGAAATTAACTTTTTTTCACTTTGACCCCCTAAGTTCACATATAGCTCAGATCATTTACCAACATTTGCAGTATTTCTATTTTGATCTCTCCTCATGTTAGTGCTATTTCCCTCCTAAACTTATTTCATCTATCATCTATCTTTCTATCTACCTACCTACCTATCTAAACTATATCTATTTCTGAATGAGGAGGAAGAGGAGTAGAAAGATAAAAGAAGAAGGCAAAGAATAAGATACATAGGCAGAAAAAGAAAGGAAGGAAGAAAGAAAGAAAGAAAGAAAGAAAAAGAAAGAAAAGAAAGGAAAAGAAAAGAAAGAATGAATTGCTATGCCATGTGCTGACAATTCATTTGATAGCCTAGGATTATCTTCGTATTATAAGGGGCACTAGAATAACATTTAGGTGGACAAAAAGGGATTCAAAATAACTATATGGTGCTGTTCTTTTTAAAGCATTTATAGTTTATTGAAGAAAGAAAACAGATACATGAAATGACTTGAATAGAATTATATCCTATATATCTGCAAGGGCAAACATAATGAAGGGATACAGGGCAAGGGAGTGGTTTGTGTGGAATGGAGATCAATGAGGATATAGTTATGGAAGTGTCTTTTCTGAATCTCTGACATTAAGTGAATTTAATTTATTTTTGAGAGATAGTTTGTAACAGTAGCTTCTAGTATTCCTCTAAATTAAAGATTCTGTCAGTGTTCTTTCATCAACTATATTTTTGTGCTCAATTTAGTTCAGCTAACCTATCAAATACTTATTAAATGTCAGGAAAGGACTAGTTCACAATAGTAAAGTAGTATTTGTCCTCATAAAGCTTATATTCTATTAAAGCATGCATATAGCTAAATAAATACAAGTTACTTTGAGGAACAAGAGAACACTCTTACCTGCATTTTTACTTAAATGTCATAAAAGTCTTCCTATATAGCAAGAATAAATTGATTTATGGTCTTAACATGACATATCTATAACATGACATCAGATAGGCATACTCAAGGACCATCATTCTTGCCATTTACAGTCAGTCAGTTAGTTAACAAATATTTATTATGCACTTACTATGTGCCAGGAATCATGCTAGTGACCTTCAAGATACATATATTCCAATAATGTCTATGTGTGAATGTATCAGAGAACATGTGAAAATGCCCAGGTAGAAAAAATAATACAAATGTAAAGGAAATGAAAAGTAATCTCAGAAAGGAAGGCACCTGGAGCTGGAAGCAATGAGATGAACTTACTATAAAATAGGAGGTAGGTGAAGTATATAGACTGCAATTTGCTACAGCTCTGGTGAATATTCCTTACATTGCATTTGTTTAGTGTTGAATAATTTCACATGTTTAGAGATTTCCTTCCCACCCCCAAAAAATTGCTTGAGAGAAAGAACTATGCCTAAACCTGCCTTGTTTTCCCCAAAGCATTAAACTTTTATGTTTGGTTTCATTGTTTTCTACTCCTACTCCTATTCTATTCTATTCTATTCTATTCTATTCTATTCTATTCTATTCTATTCTATTCTATTCTATTCTATTCTATTCTATTCTATTCTATTCTATTCTACTCTTCTCTTCTTTTCACTTCTCTTCTCTCTGTCACTATGTGTCTCTACCATTGTGTCTCTATGCTTATATTTTTCCTGTCTGTAATTCTCTCTTTTTGTATGTGAATCCCTCCCTCTCAGTATTTAGCACAGTATCTTACATAGAGTTAGTGTATAACAAGTACCTGATAATATAAAATATTGTTGAATATAGCTATTTATGCACCTTAATATGCATATATCATCACTATATGTACATTGGACTAAGTCTTTAAAATAAATTACTGAGTAAAATCCATATATCTAGCAATTTAATATTCAACTTTCCAACATACCTTGTACAAAATCAGGTGCTTTGAAACAATATCAAAATGATGTAAAACTTATATTTATGGCCTATTGTAAGTCAAATCCATAAAGGTAAGGCGTATTTAAGCCATCAGTAAAAACATGAGGTTTTGTTGAGAAAAAAAAAAATCTACTATCTGGAAAGGTATGTATGCCCATTATTTTGGCAGTCTGTTATACACAATTCAGATTCAATCATTTTATTCATTCTCCCTGTTGTATAAAAACCATAAACAACCTGCCATGAACAAAAAATGGTCAATTTGTCTCAATTTTGTTTCTACAATTTTCAGTCTTCTAGAAATTACAAATGTCAAGCAAAATAACTCTCTTCTATATGACAAGCCTGCCAGATGTCTGCTATAACAAAGTGACAACTTTGTATTCTAGTTTTTGGCTCCCTTTGATAACAGGCTATTTTTTGGCCTTTCTGATGCATGCTGCATCCTTTGAAGAGGGTGATAATTGCAAATCAATGGCAGTAGATTCCCCAGCTATTCAATTATCCAGTTTTTGAACATGGAAATCCAACTTTAAAGAAATAGTTAATTTTAATGGTTCATTTATGCTATGATTATATGGAGACTCTACAATGGAACTCTGTAATAGGTAGGTGGACTCTAATGTCATTTAAAAATAACATTATGTTTATGGATGATTTCTTTTGAAAAATCACCCATGATTCTTTGTTTCTTATTCTGAAGATGACCTCTACTGAGTGCTAGGGAATTAAGTAATACATGGAGTAGTGCTTATATTCACATTTTAGACAATAAATGATGTATTAGGAAGAAAAAGTTATTTTTTGGTGGTAATCCTAATAGGTATTATTAATATATTGTAATTAATATTTGACAATCATGACTATATATACAGCACTGTATTAGACTCTGAGAAAATCCTAACATTAAAATTCAATTCACTTTAACTCAGAACTTATAGTTTTTAGGAGATAAGTCACCAATACAGAAAATTATTATTTTAAAATCTTCCATATTAATGAATAAATTAATACATATTCATTAAATTGAATTAATTAATATTATATAAAATTAAAGCATAATAAGTTGGTACTATATGTCAGGCAAACAAAGTAGAGAATGAGAATGGAAAGATATTCCTGAAATTACCACTATTTAAAAAAAAATATTCTACCCATGGAGAAAATGTGTGAAAATATAAGGAGAGTTGGATACATACATACATACATACATACATACATACATACATACATAGAACGAAGGAAGGAAGGAAGGAAGGAAGGAAGGAAGGAAGGAAGGAAGGAAGGAAGGAAGGAAGGAAGGAAGGAAGGAAGAAAACATGGAAAATAATATTTTACAAGAGGAACTTTCCATGTTGGGCAGAGGTCTGACAAGGAGAAAGGCTTCATGTGGTACTTTTTGAGGTAAAGTCTGAAGAAAACTGGGGTTCCTAAAATTCAGAGGTGAGGAAGGAATGAAATCCAAGTTTGGAAAACCATCTGAGAAAAGGAAACAAAGATGTATAATATGATGTTTTCTTTTAATTACATTAAAAGGACTCCTTCAACTATACAGGAAAATGTGTAAAGGTAAGTAAAAATTAACAGAATAATAAATCTTGAAACATAAAATGGAACCAGGCTGTTAATGATGCTAATTGTGAGATGATAATTTTTCTATCATTCTGGAGTTAATAACTAGAGAGTCATTTGTATTTATATACTAAGAAAGTGAGCTGGCCATGACTGCACTTCAAGTATATAATTTTGTAAGCTGTAGGGTGGGTGGGCTACAGAAGAGAGACTGGTGAAAGATTGGCTTGCCAATTAGGAAACCATTGAAAGAGTCTAGGATGGAGGTGATGAAGAAATGAATTACAAAGCTGACCATTAGTGGAGAGGAAGAAATGGTGGAAGAAGAATTGATAAGTCTCGCAAAATGATTGGATTTGTGGCTCAGGGAGACTGAAAAATTCAGGATAATTCAAAGATTGAAAATATTAATGACTGGAAGGATGGTGGTACACTCAACAAACACAGGCACCTTTCAAAGCTTTGGGAGGAGAGAGTTCACTTTCAGATATGTTGAATACTTTTAAGATATTTGAAATATCTAATACAGAACTGCTTATGTAGGACTGAGAGTCTAATTTTGTATATATAGATGTATGAATTGTCTGGATGGAGATTATGATTGAAATATTAAGGTCCAGAAGAGACTGTAGAAAAAGAGGACCTTGGATAAGGCAAAATAAAGCAATTAGATATTATGAAACAAAGTGATGTAATAGATCTGAGAGAGAAGATCTCCCCCCCCCCCAAATAGGAGATTATGAAAGGATTCATGAAGAAAGTAGAACTTGAGTTGGGGTTTTAAATAATTCAAAAGGCAAAACAAGGGAAGGAGACCATTTCAACTCATTTCTTTATATATTTTAAAACTACACTATATATGTGTATGTGTATATAGTTTGAATAATTGCTAATATTGATTTAAAGTTTTTCTCCCATTTTAAACAATTTTGCAATTCTAAATTCTCTCCCTCCTTTTCCCTCAAGTCTCTATCCAATGAGAAGGAAAAGCCTATTATAAATGTAGAGATAGACAGATAATTGTATAAAATATATGTCCACATTAGTCCCGTTTCCAAAGAAAAGGAAGAATAATAAAGAGGAAAATATATGCTTCAATATATATTCTGAGTCCATCAACTTTCTCCCTGAAGGTAGATGTCATGCTTTATCATTAGTTCTTTGGGATTATGGTGGATTATTATTTTGATCAGATTTACTAAGCCTTTCAAAGTTAATTATCTTTATTGCAATTACTGTGTAGATTTTTCTCCTGATATTGCTCACTTCACTTCATTTCAATTCATATAGGTCTTCCCAGGAGTTGTTTTTTCTGAAATTACCATTTTCATTTCATTCAGCACAGTAGTATTGTATCATATCCATATGCTACACTTTGTTGATCCAATTCTCAGTTGATTGAAATTCCCTCAATTTCCAATTATATGCTATCATAAAAAAGAGATTATGAATATTTTTGCACATCCTTTTCCTCATATAAATCAATCTGATGGGTGTGAGACAGTACCTCAAAATTGTTTTCATTGGTATTTTTACTAATTAATAGTGATTTAGAATATTTTATGGATATTAATAAATTTTATTTCTACCTCTAAAATCTACCTATTCATTTCTTTTGATAATTTATCAATTGGGGATGCTTGGATACTTTTTAAATAGAGTTAAAAAGTTTTATCAGTTATCATATCATTGGGTTTTATGCCACCTATTTTAGAACATATTTATTTTAAGACATAAACCAAATCAGTGTATAATTAAAATAAAACCACAGAAAACTTTTCATAAGATGATTACATAGCAAACCCAGGAAATATGGTTTGTGTGTGATGCAGGATCATCATTTAAAGAAAACCAGTTTTAATATTCCTTTGAATAGTTTAAGTGCTATGATAAATAATCAAACTTCAACATTTCAGTAATAAAAGTATACATGATTAGATTCTAGCATAGGTCAAAGCACTATAAATAATTTAAATAGAGATATAAAACATTTCTTAAATTAAATACTCATGTCATACAAAAATCAGTGAAAGTTCTTGCCTAGATTTTTTTTCAATTGGTTTAGCATTCCTGTGAACTAAACATTGAATACTTTTATATACTATGTTTTTGTATACAAGGAAAGCATTAAGTTCAGAATGATCAAGAGAAGATGAAAACATAAAATGCAAAACTTAGAAAAATCTATATCTTTCATAGGCAAGATTACTTGATGATTAAATATCAATCAACAACCATTTATTTCATGTCAGCTATAGACAAGGCCATGTACTATGTACTTGGAGAAAACCAAAAGCATAAATAAAGTAATATCTCTTAAGAGAGAGGGGAAGACTACACCCACGCACATATACCACACCACACCACACCACAGTGTTTCTTTTGTTTCAGAAAAAGTAGTAGTATTATGAAGAGGATCAAAAAAGGCTTCATGTAGGAGACATTACTTGAACTGAGTCTCAAAGGAAACAAAGAAACAAATATAAGGAGAGAATTCATTTTAGCCATGGGGTACAACCTGTACAGAGGTCAAGATATAGGAGGTGGAATGTAATGAAAGAGAAACAGTAAGAAAACAACTTTGAACAGTATATAGTATGTGTAAATGACAAAGGATAGTGAGATTATTTCCTATTCTAGAAAGCAATGCCCCCTTAATTTAACATCTAGAATTATAGTAAAATAAGCTTTATACAAATACTTATTGAATTGAGTTGACTCCTAAGATTGTGGTGATTTAATTCTGAGGGAATATGATATTCATCACAATTTTCAACAGCAGTAAAGGTAAATAAGATGAACAAGTAATCATCATTTCCATGTTGACATGCAATGACAACTTTTGATCTTCTGTTTTCATATTTTAGTAAGTTAAAGACAAGAACAAGACATAATTATAGTACAGATTCTTAGAACACACTGAGGGGCAGAATTTCATTGTGGATATCACAGAGTTATTGGAAGACAGCATAGTTTCCATTCAAACTGTGTCCAAACCCTTTCTTGTTCTTTGATGTTGCATATGAAATTAAGGCCATTATTTTTTATTTGAAAAATTTGGAAAATGACCATTTTGTTAGTCATTTACAAATGGAAGTAACAACAATAATGACAACAATAATAGTTAGCATTTCTATTGCACTTTAAAGTTTGCAAAAGACTTTACAAATATTATCTCATTTTATCTTCACAAAACCCTGAGAAGTGAGTGGATCATCAGTCACTTATGTTATGCCATTCCTTTTCAGAGTCAAACCTAAGACAGACTCATTATGAAAGTTATATCATTAAGAAAACATTAAAAAGACAACATCCATTCAGAGGTATTATCTGGTTTTTAAACTTTATGCATTTTGCCAGTAACACTTTATTTTACATTCTTTATAAAAGTTCAGGAAACAATAATCAACATGCTCTCCACAACACACACACTCTCTCTCTCTCTCATACCCACACACACACACACACACAAACACACATGCTCACACAAACTTTGAAGGATTTCTACACTTTAGTCTTTCAAACTCAGTGAAATAAGGGGAATAGGTGTTACAGAATAACAAGTCCCATCACATTCACATTTATTTTTGAAATTTGGCTTTGTATGTGTAGTGATTTTTTTCCCTTAAGGAATACTTTGAATTTATTTATGGAAAGGTCTTGATGTTCAAGGTTCTTTAATTCATGACCTTTGAGGATTGGTTTGACGTACTAGACATGTTTAGGTATGAGAAAAAACAAACAAACAAGGGAATGCATGACAACAAGTATTTGAAGGACTGCCACAAAGAAGAGGAATTAGTCATGTTCTGTTTGACCCAGTGGGCATAACCAGCAGCGCTGGGTTTACATTTCTAAGAATAAAACTAAACTTGAGATATGGAAAATTGCCTAACCATTAAAGTTGTTCAGAAGTTGAAAAGTGTTATTAGTTCCCTCTTCTTAAAAGTCTTTGATCAGAGTGTGGACAACCATTTCTCAGATATAGTAGAGTCCTTCATCTACTAGTTGGAATAAATAGATACTAGTAAAAAATTCTCTCTGGGAACTCCTATGGAGATCTCCTGTTTCATTGACAATGACCAGTTAACTTTATTTTTTGAAGATGGCAGAGTGGAAGCAGCAATCTAGCTGAACTCTTTCAACACTCTCCTCTAAACAAATTTAAAATAGTGCTTCAAATAAAATTGTGGAGTGAAAGAGCCAAAAAGAGGTCAGGGAGATATATTTTTCCAGCCTAGGAGGTAGGCAGGAGAGGTCTGTGACACTGTATATCTGCTGTGGGCCTTGGAGGTGACTATAATAGTGTCAACAAAATCTTCAGGGGCTCTTGACCCCAAAATGATAAGGGCCACATACAATTGGTCAGAAAGAGAATAGAAAGAACATTTTGCTGGATCTGGGTACTGTTGGTGCTAATTGGAAACTTTATTGCCCATATACAGTCCTAGGTAAACTCCAGTATGGAGATGAGAGTTGTAGGTTACAAGGGTGCAGGGGTCCTGGTCTGAGTTCCAAGATAGAAAGGAGCCTAGATTTCGTGGCTGCAGAGGAGTGAGAAAAAATTAGCTCATTTTGATTACTTTAATTTATTTTTAGTTTGAATATAGTATTAGGCTCCCTTCTTAGGAAGAAGTAGCCCTAAAATAAGCCATACTACCATAGACAGTCTCTTAAGTCTAGGTTACCTATAGATTTAGTGAATAGATAGAATGAAAAGACCTTATCATTTAGTAGATGCTAATTTAGAATAAAACACAATACAATTATCACAGGATTACTGTTTTTAAAAGCTAGGTTTGCCTGTCTGGCAGAGAGGGAGGTTGACCAAAGGCTAAATCTCCCTTTTTTGAAGCTGGAGAAAGGTTAGATTCCTTGTTTTTCTTTAAATAAAAGTATTTTATTATTTTCCAGTTACATGTAGAATTAGTTTTCAAGATTTGTTTATATAAGATTTCAAATTTCAAATTTTTCCTCTCTCCCCTTCCTCCTCCCTCCCCTAGACAGCAGGCAATCTGATATAGGTTAAATATACACAATAACATTAAACATATTTCTGCATTAGTTATGTTATATGAGAAGGATCATAGCACAAAGGAAAAACCAGAAATCAGAAAACCAATAGCATCAAAAACAAAAGAAATAGTATGGTCAATCAGCATCGATAACCTACAGTTCCTTTTTTTCCCCCTTGATTTGGAGAGCCTTTTCCATCATAAGTCCTTTGGAACATTCTTGTTCTGTTGGATTGGTGAGAAGAATCTAATCTATCACAGTTGGTCCACACATAGTGTTGATGATACTGTGCATAATGTTCTTCCGGTTCTGCTCGTCTCACTCATCATCAGTTCATGCAAGTCCTTCGAGGTTTCTCTTGAACTCCACCTGGTCATCTTTTCTTACAGCACAATAGAATTCCATTACATTCATATACCACAACTTATTAAGCCATTCCCCAATTGATGGACATCTCCTCAATTTCCAATTCCTTGCCAGCACAAAAAGAGCAGCTATAAATATTTTTGTACATGTGGTTCCTTTTCCCTTTTTTATGATCTCTTTGGGAAAAAGACCCAAGAGTGGTATACACAGCTTTATAGCTCTTTGGGCATAATTCCAAATTGCTTTCCAGAATGGGTGGATCAGTTCCCAGCTCCACCAACAATGCATTAGTGTTCCAATTATTCCACAGCTTCTCCAACATTTATTATTTTCCTTTTTTGTCATTTTAGCCAATCTGATTGGTGTCAGGTGGTACCTTAGAGTTGTTTTGATTTGCATCTCTCTAATCAATAGTGATTTAGAACATTTTTTCATATGGGAATAGATAGCTTTGATTTCTTCATCAAAAAACTGTCTGTTCATATACTTTGACCATTTCTCAATTGGGGAATGATTTGGATTCATATAAATTTGATTTAATTCCCTATATATTTTAGAAATGAGGCCTTTATCAGAGGTATTGTCCATAAAGATTGTTTCCCAGTTTTCTGTATCCCTTCTAATTTTGGATGTATTGCTTCTGTTTGTACAAAAACTTTTTAATTTAATGTAATCAAATTAATCTATTTTGCATTTCATAATATTCTCTATCTCTTGTTTGGTTATAAACTGCTCTCCTTTCCAAAGATCTGAAAGGTAGACTATTCCTTTTTCTCCTAATTTGCCTATGGTATCACCTCTTATGTCTAAATCATGTACCCATTTGTTTTTCCAGATGAATTTTGTTATTATTTTTTCTAGCTCTATAAAATGATTTTTAGGTAGTCTCATTGATATGGCACTGCATAAGCACATTAATTTTGGTAGAATTGTCATTTTTATTTTATTAGATTGGCCTATCCCTGAGCAATTGATATCTTTCCAATTTTTTAGATCTGATTTGTTTTGTTTGAAAAGTGTTTGGTAATTGTGTTGATAGAGTTCCTGGGTTTGTCTTGGCAAGTAGACTCCCAGGTATTATGTATTATCTACCATTACTTTAAATGGAATTTCTCTTTCTATCTCTTGCTGCTGGACTTTGTTGGTCCTGTAGAGAAATGCTGATGATTTATGTGGATTTATTTTATATCCTGCTACTTTGCTAAAGTTGTTAATTGTTTCCAGTAATTTTTGAGTTGATTCTCTAGGATTCTCTATATATACCATCATATCATCTGCAAAGAGTGATAGTTTTGTTTCCTCCTTGCCTATTCTAATTCTCCTCTAAGAATTTGGATGCTATACCACTTGGTGCATACATGTTTAATATTGATATTACTTCATTATGTATAGTACCTTTTAGCAAGATGTAGTTTCCTTCCTTATCTCTTTTAATTAGATCTATTTTTTCCTTTGCTTTGTCTGAGATAAGGATTGGTAAGCCTGCTTCTTTGACTTTAGCTGATGCATAATATATTCTGCTCCACCCTTTTACCTTTACTCTGTGTGTATCTCTCTGCTTCAAATGTGTTTCTTGTAAACAGCATATTGTAGGATTCTGGTTTTTAATCTACTCTGCAATTCACTTCCATTTTATTGGAGAGTTCATCCCATTCACATCCACAGTTAAAATTATTACCTGTTTATTTCTCTCCATCTTCTTTTCCCCTTTGTAATCTTTTTTCCCCTTCTTTCCCCTTATTCCACTTGACCAGTGTTTTGCTTCTGGCCACTGCGTCCCTCAATCTGACCTCCCTTTTATCAGTTGCCTTTCTTTTTCTTGCCCCTTTTTCCCCCACTTGTGCCCTCCCTTCTATCAATACCACCCTTTTCTACCTTCCCCTTGTGTTTCCTTACAGAGTAAGCTAAGTTACTTCATACAAATGGGAGTGTATTTTATTCCCTCCCTGAACCAAATCTGATGAGAGTAAGCTTGCAACAATGCCCACCCCTCCATTCTTTCCCTCTGTTGTAATGGGTTCTTTTTCTGCCTCTTCCTATGATATAATTAACCCCATTTCACCTCTCCCTTCCTCTCCTCCCCCTAGTTTTCTTTTATTATGCCCCTCAAGTTTCTTTATATCATCATGTCAAAGTTGATTTAATAACAATACCTTTACAGAAATACAGATCCCAAGAGTTAAAAGTATTATCCTCCCTCGTATGGCCTTAAGCAGTTTAACAGCATTGGACAACCCTTTTCTCCCCCTTATTTACCTCTTTATATTTCTCTAAAGTCTTGTATTTGGAGATCAAATTTTATGTTCATTTCTGGTCTTTTTCTCAGGAAGCCGTGGGAATCTCCTAGTTCATTGAATGTCCATCTTTTCCTCTGAAAGAGAATGGTCAGCTTTTCTGGGTAGTTGATCCTGGGTTGTAATCCAAGCTCCTTTGCCTTCCTGTATATCATATTCCAAGCCTTGTGATCCTTTAATGTTGAAGCTCCCAGGTCCTATGCAATCCAGACTGTGGCTCCATGGTGTTTAAATGGTTTCTTTCTGGCTGTTTGGAGTATTTTCTCCTTCACCTGATAATTCTGGAGTTTGGCTACAATATTCCTTGCAGTGTTCCTTTTGGGGTCTCTTTCAGGAGGTTTTTGGTGGATTCTTTCAATGATGATTTTATCCTCTGATTCTACAATTTCAGGGCAGTTCTCCATAATAATTTCCTAGAATATGGTGTCTAGTGTCTTTTCTTGATCATGGCTTTCAGGTAGTCCAATAATTCTCAGATTATCTCTCCTGGACCTATTTTTCAGGTCAGTTGTTTTTCCAATGAGGTATTTCACATATTCTACTATTTTTTTTTCAGTCTTTTCATTCTGCTCATCAGATTCTTGTTGTCTCATGGAGTTATCTGCTTCCATATGCTCAATTTTAATTTTAAGGCCTTATTTTCCACAGTAAGCTTCTGAACTTCTTTTTCTGTTTGGCTAATTTTTTCTCTCATTTGGCCAATTGTATTTTTTAAGGAATTGTTTTCCTCAGTCATTTTTTGTGCTTCTTTTTGCAGTGTAACTCTCATTTCTCTCATTTATTTTTCCATTTTTTCTTCTACCTATCTTATTTAATTTTTAAAAGCCTTTTTGAGCTCTTCAAAGATGGCTTTTTGTTCTTGAGGCAAGATAATCTTCCCTCTTCAGTCTTCACTTGTGAGAATTTTGACTAACTCATCTGTGTTTGAATTTTGGTCTTCCCTTTCACCAGAGAAGTTGTCAATGAAAAGGTTCCTTTTTTGTTTCTTGCTCATGTTGTAGGCTATTTTTAAACTTATCAAGTTGAAGTCTGCTCCTGGGGCAGAGGGTTTACAGTTGCAAGCTTCTTACTGCTCTTAGCTTCCCCACTGTCAGCTGCCCCACTCTTGGCTGCTACACTCTCGGCTGTGTTGAGTTACAACAATGTTGAGCTGCCACTGAGTGGAGCTGAGTTTAAATCTGGTCTCAGCCACTTGACACTTAATAGCTGTGTGACCCTGGGCAAGTCACTTAACCCCAATTGCCTCACCCCCCAAAACCCCACCCCCAAAACCCCCAAAACTCCCTCTCTTCTAAATCAGTTTAAAGAGGAAATCTATACATACACATATACACACAGTCAATCAATCATGGAAAGCTGTCTTATCCAAGAAGGAAGTAGAAGGGGAACAGGACAAGAGAAAGGTGCAGTGATAAAAAAGAGGAGATAAAGGAAGGCAGTGATTATAAATAAAATAGACTTAAGAGAAGGAACAGGATAAAAAAAGAGAAGAATAAATAGAAGAAAATAGAAGAGAAAGAAAAACATAGTTAATAACCATAACTGTTAATCCAAATGAAATGAACTCAACCATAAATTGGAAGGAGATAGAAAAATGGATTAAAAACCTGAATCCAATATTATGTTGTTTACAAGACACTTGAAATAGAGAGATACACACAGAGTTAAAATAAGGTACTAGAGTAGAATTCATTATTCCTCAAATCAAGTAAAAAGGCAGGGGTAGCTATAATGATGAGGGCAGCTAAATGGACCAGTGGATAGAATTCTAAGCCTGGAGTCAGCAAGTCCTGAATTCAATCTTGTCTCAGATACTTACTAGCTGTTTGACTTTGAATAAGTAACTTAACCTTCTTGACTCAGTTTCTTCATCTCTAAAATGAAATGGAGCAGGACATAGAAAACCACTCCATTATTTTTACCAAGAAAATCTCAGATAGGTTCCCAGAGAGTTGGACATTACTGAAACAACAAGAAAACAATAATGTTCTCAGAAAAAGCAAAAAGAGATTGATTTGAAAGTTATAAGATAAGCAAATACTTGTCAACAGTCATCATATATAATGAAGTTTTGTCAAAACTGCATGAAATGGCACAGACTCCAAATTCTTAAAGGAAAAGTTAAAAGAATTACAGAGGGAATATGTAGTAAAACTCTACTAGCAGGGACCTAAAATTGTCTCTTTCATTCATATATATATATATGTGTGTGTGTGTGTGTGTGTGTGTGTGTATGTGTGTGTGTGTCTACATCTATCTAAATCTAAATATCTATACCTATCTCTATCTCTATCTCTATCTCTATATCTATATCTATCCTACCATAAAATTAATAAGAAAGAAGTCAAGAGGATAAAAAGAGTCTTAGAAAAGTTAGATATGTTAGTCTGGAGAAATATGAATGGAAACAGAAAAGAATGTTGTTTTTTTCAGTTGTATATGGTAACTACACAAAAAAGTGACTATGTATTTGGGCAGAAAAGTGTCACAACTAAATTTAAGAATGCAGAAATATAATACCTCTTCTTCAGATCATAATGTAATACAATATTATAATACAAAATACAAAGAAAATATGGTAAAAATCTGATATTTGCCACTCATAAGAAGTTTATCATTATTAGGGCAGTTAGATGTAGTATATTTGGATGGGGGCAAAGGTTTAAGTTGAATATGAATGGATATTTTAAAAATAAAATTAAGGGATGAGAGGGGAATGCACTGAGATAAGGGGAGGGGTAGAGGTGAAATGGGGTAAATTGCCTCACATAAAGGAAGCAAAAAAAAAATTTATGCAGTGTAGGGGAAGATGGGGGAGGTGTGGGGAATTACTGAACCTTACTCTCATGAGAATTGGTTCAAAGAGGGAATAACATACACACTCATTTGGTTGTGGAAGTCTACCTTACCCTGCAGGAAAGTAGGAGGAGAGGGGCATAAGGGGTATGTGGGATAGAAAAGAGGGCATATTGGGGGAGGGGGGGTCAGAAGCAAAACATTTTTGAGTACAGACAAGGTGAAAGGAGATAGAGAATAGAATAAATGGCATTGGGAGGGACTAGGATAGAGGGAAATACACTTAGTAATATTAAATGTGAAAAAAATTGCAGTATATTTATCTGATAAAGGCTTAATTTCTCAAACATGTAGAGAACTCAGTCAAATTTATTAAAATAAGAGAAATTCCCTATTGATAACTGATCAAAAGATATGAACAGTTTTCAGATGAGGTGATCAAATTTATCTATATCCATATTTTTAAAAATTCTCTAACTCACTATTGATTAGAAAGTTACAAGTCAAAATAATTCCAGGGTACTACTTCATACCTATTATATTGGATAATATGATAGCAGAGGAAAATGACAAATGTTGTAGGGAGTATGGGGAAAAAGATACATTAATGCACTCTTGGTGCAGCTGTAAGCCGATTCAACCATTCTCTAGAGCAATTTGGAACTATGGCCAAAGGCCTATAAAACCACATATAATCTTTGATCTATTAATACTGCTACTAGGTCTGTATCCAAAAAGAGGCAAAGAAACACAAACAAAAAGAAAAAAGACCTATGTACAGAAATATTTATAATAGCTATATTCTGGTGCCAAAGAATTGGAAATTGAGGGGATGTCCATTAATTGGGGAATGACTGAACAAATTGTGGTATGAGATTGTGATGGAACATTATTGTGCTATAAGAAATGATGATCAGGAAGCTCTCAGAAAAACCTGTAAAGACTTACATGAGCTGATTCAAAGTGAAATGCACCATGTACAAAGTAATAGAAATATTTTAAGATGATCAGCTGTGAATCACTTGGCTATTCTTGGCAATACAGTGATCCAAGAAAACTCTGAAGGTCTTATGATGAAAAAATGTTATCCATGTCCAGAGAAAGTACTGATGCTATTTGAATACAGATTGAAGTATATTTTTTCTTTCTTTTTCTTTTTTGAGGTTCTATTTTCTTTCACAACCTGACTGTATCAAAATATTTTCATGACTGCATATATATAGATTGTATTGAATTGCTTGCATTCTTAAGGAAGGGGTGCTGTGGAGGGAGGAAGGAAGAGACGTTAGCACACAGAGTTTTAAAAATGGATGTTAAAATTGGTCTTACATGAAATTAGAGGAAATAAAATTCTAAATAAAAAGAGAACTTCCAAATTCCTTTTATGACATAAATATGGTTTTGATACCTAAACCAGAAATATTAAAAACAGAGAAAGAAATTTATAGACCAACTTACATGTAAGTTATATAGATAAGGGGAGAATTTATGACCACAAAAGAGAAAGAGAAGATTATGGGAGGTAAAAGTGTTGATTACATGAAGTGAAACAGCTTTTGTACAAACAAAATTAAAGCAAACAAAAATAAAAAGAAAACAGGAATGTAAGGGGAAAATGCAGCAAGTTTCTTGATAAAGGCCCAATTTCTGAAATATATAGGCAACTGAGGCATATTTATAAATAAACAAAAAGCCATTCCTCAGTTGATAAATGGTCAAATGATGTGAATATTCAGTTGTCAGAAGTAATCCAAGATATCAATAGTCAAAGGAAAAATACTCTACATCATTACTAATTGGGATATTACTGTGACATGAGAAATAAATAGTAGGATGGTTTAAAAAACATAGGAATACTTGCATGAAATACTGAAAAATGAAATGAGCAGAACTAAGAGAATGTTGTTTATAGTAACAGCAATATTGTTCAAAGAATAACTGTGAATTATTCAGTTATTCTGAGATTTATAAATACACAAATCAACTATAAAAAACCTATGAAGGAAGATGTTATATACCTTCATAGAAAGAACTAATAAATAGAAGTATGCATAGAATGGTTTTACATATATCTATATCATGTGCTATCCTTTCCTATCCTGCCCTATCCTATCCTCCCTCCCTCTCTCTCTCTCTCTCTCTCTCTCTCTCTCTTATCTATGTCAAATGGTGGTCTTCTCCACTGTGCAGTAGAAAGGGAGAGAGGGTGATAATTCAAAACTTAAAATTTATCAAAAATAAATCAATGAAATTAGATAACATGGTAGAAAAGGAAGATGTGAAATGTGGGATAAGATGTGGAAAAATCAGGACACTGATGCATTTTGGTAGGGTTATGAATTGATTCCACCATTGTGGAAAACAATTTGGAACTATGCCCAAGTGCTTTAAAACTGCCCATACGCTTTGACCAATGATACCAGTACTAATGGGGAAACTATGTGGTAAAATGGATAGAACACTAGTCCTGAAGTTGGGAGGACCTGAGTTCAAATCTAACCTCAGACACTTACTAGCTATTTCACCCTAGGCAAGTCACTTAACCTAATTTGCCTTAAACATCCAGGGCCATCTGCATTCATCCTGATATATTTCTTTCCACTGGACCCAGATGGCTGTGGAGGAAAGAGTGAGCTTGGTGAGTTTGCACATCCCTCCCCCACATAAATCCAATTTACTGAAATTCATGGCATCACCCCTATGTCATGGTCATCTTCGAGAACAAAGGACAACCAACCACAACAACCACTATTAGGTCAGTATTTTAAAACAATCAAAGAAAAAGGAAAGGGCCTATTTATACAAAATTATTTATAGTAACTCTTTTTGTAGTGCAAATATTTGGAAATTAAGGGAACATCCATCAACTGAGGAATGAATGAACATGTTGTGGTATATGACTGTGATGCAATACCATTGTGCTATAAGAAATGATGAGCAGGATGCTTTCAGAAAAAACCTGGGAAGACTTACATGAACTCATGGGAAACTAAGTCAACTGAACCAGGAGAACATTGTACTCAGTAGCAGCAATATTATAAGGATGCTCAACTATGAAAGACTTAGTTAATCTGATCAAGTTAAGCAGCAAGAAAATTCCAAAGTACTCACAATGAAAAAAACCTTACTACATCATGAGAGAGAACATATGACATCTGAATGCAGGTTAAAGAATACTTAAACTTCTTTTTCTTTTTTCTTTTTTTTTTGTTTGTATTCTTTTACAACATAGTTAATATGGAAATATATTTTGCATGACTTCACATGTATAACCAATATCAAATTACCTTCTCAAGGAGGGGCAAGGAGCAGGAGGGAGAAAAATGATCTGAAACTAGACATTTTCAAAAATTATTGTTAAAATTTTCAATTGTGATTGTAAACTATTTAACATAACAAATTATATATATATATGTATATATGATAAGCCCAGATACTCTGTACTCTTCTGGGTTTAAAAATTGTATGACTATATTAATTTAATATTACTAGAAACTACTGACTATTTTACTGTTAGTAAATTCACTTTGTGACACTTCAATGATGAGTTACATATAAATATATACATATCTTATGTACTCACATGTATACACATATATGCAACATTTTTCCTTTACTTACTAAAGCATTAAAAGGTAGAATTTAGACACAATATTTGAATCGTCATAAAGAATGTCAATATTTAATGTATTTGCTGATTTTAATTTAGTTGAATTTTTCCCCTTTCTAAACAATTAATTTGATTTCCATAGACCATTATTAAAGGAGTATTTTTGAAACTATAGAGAAAACCTGTAAGAAGATTATTTATAAAATTTATAAAAAAATATACAATGTTTTGCTTTGTGAGTTATTTTTGCAATTGATAGATTCTAATTAAGTTGGAGGTGGGGATGGGCTAGTGATAACATAGTCTATCTTCCCAGGGCCATGCACTTTAATTTTCAATTCAAGAGCCCCTTCTCAATATTTTGCCACTATTTATAAAAAATAAGTAATTTAATGTGGAAGAGTTTTTTTTTTTCCTTGAGGAATACTGGTCTATTTTTTCATAAGTCATTTTATTTTTCTTTTTGGGTTTACTCCAACAATGCTAAGGCTTTTTTTTTCCTTTTTTTCTTTTAGAATCATGATAATGCCACCTTAATCCTTTCTTTCAGACAGAACTCTAGATGGGGCTTTGTCTCCCTAATCTCCCTATCATCACAAATCCTCAGGAAGTGTTGCTTGCATCAGCTTCTGTTTTAAATCAAAATTCAAGTCTTTCTAAGATTTTCTTCTATAGTTCACTTTTTTAGAAATTTGCCCTTTGAAATGATAACTTTTCTCTTTTTTGTCCTATTTTTCTGAGAATCTGAATGTACTCTATTTTAATAAGATAATTTGTAAATAAAATAAAAATGGCTTCATCATGACTTTAAAGTTAACAAAAATGTAACTACCTTCTATATACCAAGCACACTGCTAGATGCAATAGAGGATGCTTCAATATTTCAATGGATCTGTGATGCAAGGGAGGAAGAAAGGAAAGAAGGAAGAAAGGAGGGAGCAAGGGAGGAAAGGAAGGAAACATGTATTAGATGCTAAGCACTGAGGACATAAAATTGCAATGTAACACAGTCTCTGTTTTCAAGGAGCTGATATTCTAATAAGCATAGACAACAGAGTTAATTTAAGCTGCAAGTCAAACAACAAATTCCAGCAGTCCATAGTGTGAAGAAGCAAAGCACATAGTACTGCGTTTTTTTTTAAACTTCCTATCCCTTGATAAAATCATATCCATATCTAATGTTGAACCATTTGGCAGTGCTAACACAGGTGGTAAAAATGTTTTCGTTTTTTTGTGGGCCTTTAGTAGCTGTGGATTCTGATGAGGGATGGGCTACATATAGCCATGTGATACACTACTTCCCTGCTTGGTTGTTGGGGGAATCCTAAAATCAGAACTGGTAATCTGAAGAATACTCTGTAGAACAGTATTTCTTGGGCTCAGGGTGCTAGAACAAGCTCTACTGAAGAAGCTAGGTAATGCATAAGATATAGTTCTGGACCTAGGGCCTGGAAGACACATCATAACTAGAATTCAAATCTAACTGCAGACACTGACCAGCTCTGTTACCCTGGGCAAGTCTTTTAACTTTTACCTGCCTCAGTTCTCTTAACTATAAAATGGAGATAATATTATCACCTATATCTTGGGATTGTTGTGAGGATTAAATGAGATAATATTTATAATTGCTTTGCACAGTACTTGGTACATAATAGATGCTTAATTAATGCTTGTTTCCTGGGAGTCCATATTACATACTTTCATAACTATAATAAAGGACATTTCTTGAAACAGGATACTTTAAATTATATACAAACATAAATTATACAGAAATGTTCACAAACTTACTTTCATGTTAACAGATAGAGATCAAGAATTTGCCTGAGCATATGATTAAAATGAATGGCTTTTTAGATCTATTTGATTCAACAGAAAACCTTTTAAGCATTCATCATGTAAAGAAACATATGCTAAGCTGCCAATTGTCCAAGATAGAACATAACAGACAAAAAAGCAAAGGACATTTGCTATTATCTAAATATCATTTTCAAAATGACATTTTATCATTACAGAAATAATGTTGAAGAAAAATCTGAAAAAATATTTTCATGTAAAAATTCTTTTCTTGGGAACAGCTAGGTGGCACAGTAGATAAAGCTCTGGATTTAGGAGGACCTGACTTCAAATCCATGCTCAGACACTTGACACTTACTGGCTGTGTGACCCTGGGCAAGTCACTTAACCACTATTGCCCTATCCCCCCAAAATACAGGCCTGGAAAACTATCAGCATAATTCACCACTTCAATAAGAAAAACAAAAGTTATATGATAATCTCAATAGATGCAGAACAAGCTTTAGGGGCAGCTAGGTGGCATAGTGGATAAAGCACCAGCCCTGGATTCAGGAGGACCTGATCTGAAATCTGACCTCAGACACTTGACACTTACTAGCTGTGTGACCCTGGGCAAATCACTTAAACCCAATTGCCTCACCCACCCCCCCAATTTTTTTCTACTAGTTTAATCATTCCTTTATGCTAAAATCCATGTAACAGCAAAATTCTACTAATATGACATCAATCAATCAATAAACATTTACTAAATAATGATTATGTCTCAAATTCTTCTCTAAATGTTGGAGATATAAAGACAAATGTAAAATAGTTCATGATCTCAAAGTATTAACATATAGGCTGGGAAGACAATATGTACACAAATAGATATAGGAAAAATAGATGTAATATGGTGGGTAAGGAAAGTCCTTAGAATCTCAGGCAAGTAGAAATGATCTAATTTAAGACATGGCTTTTATGGTGATCTCTATTGGAAACTTAGGATTCTAAAAGTGTGAGTGAGGTGCAGTGGATAAAGCACCAGCCCTGGATTCAGGAGGACATGAGTTCAAATCTGGCTTCAGACACTTGACACTTGACACTTACTAGCTGTGTGACCTTGGTCAAGTCACTTAGCCCTCATTTCCCTGAGGGGGGGAAAAAGAGGGACGCATCCAAGGCCAAGGCCCAAATACAGGAAATGGAGTGTCACCCTGAGGAATGGTAAGAAGGCCTATTTGTCTGTACTATGGTGTACAGGATAAGTAATGTTTAAGAAGGCTTGAAGGGTTGTGTGACTCCTGATTGTAAAAGGCTTTGAATTACAAAGGAATGAACAAACAAAACGCTTAGAAAATATATGATCCAATAGTTGGTGGAAAGCTACTGGAGTTTGTTCATAGGCAAGTGAAATGATAACTTCTACAATTTGGGAAAAAAATAAATTTTGCACCAATGTGGGTGGCATATACATATGTATATATATATACCTATGTATGCAATATGTATGCACACACATATATGTGTATGTATATATATATATGGAGAGAGAGAGAGAGAGAGAGAGAGAGAGAGAGAGAACAATAGTATAGGCATTTGTATAGCACCTACTTTATGATAGGCATTGTACTAGGTTTTTTTTTTGTTTTTTTTGTTTTTTAAGTGAGGCAATTGGGGTTAAGTGACTTGCCCAGGGTCACACAGCTAGTAAGTATTAAGTGTCTGAGGCCGGATTTGAACTCAGGTACTCCTGACTCCAGGGCCGGTGCTCTATCCACTTCGCCATCTAGCTGCCCCCTGTACTAAGTTTTTTTATCCCTAAATATCATTTCACTTCACACCTCCCTGTAACGTAGGTGCTATTATTATCCCCATTTTAGAGTTGAGGAAACAGGCAATTAGAGTGACTTGCCCAAGGACACATAGCTAGCAAGCAACAGAGACAGGATATGAACTCAGGCATTCCTGACTTTAGGCCCAGCATTTTATCCACTATCCCACCTAGGCACCTCAAATTTATAGACCTAGAAAGCATCTGCATAAAGATGATAATGGAATCCTTGGATTTTTTTTAGTTCAACAAGATACAAAGTGAAATGAGAGAAATGAAGAAGGTCTAGGAAAGAGCTTTGGGTTTAAAGGAGCATTTAAGACTATGCTACAGAAAACAACCAAAAATAGTGACTGAAATGGAGTGGTCATATAGTCAGGGGGATAATGACAAGAGTACTCAGGAAAATTTTTTAAAAGAGAGTATTCAAAGGAAAGGATAGTTAACAGTGTAAAACTGTGCAAATATATACAGTGTAAAATGGCCCTGTGCAAAAGATTTTAGGAAGAAGTGAAATATTATTCTCTTCAGAACATATATGTATGGAAAATATGTTCAATTATGATACATTCAATTCTGAATTCATTTAGGCAAAGGATTGATAAACTAGAGAGGTGGTGATGGTGATGATGATGAAAATGAAGAAAAGCTTAAAATAATTTCCCAAAATAATCTTTTAAAATTTAATAACCTTTTAAAATAATGGAAAATAGATACTCTGAATAAGTGAAGATTTAGAGGGGGTATATTAGCCCTGGTAGAGATTATAAGCAGTTTTTAACAATAAATATTTTTAGGGAATTCCTTGAGGCAAACAGAGTTAGTTGACTGCATGACTGTATAAAAGCTAATAAATGGCAGAAATATAATTTAAACCAAGCTTTCTCTTCTGAACTTCATCCATTTTATCATAGTAAAGTCAAATGATGGAAGAATACTTGAGTTTTCTATAAAACAAAGGATCTGACCTTGATACTAGATATCAATTATATAGTCTAAGAATCATTCATGTCCCAGAACCACAATGATGGACGATGAGGACAAGAACAACAACATGGTGAAGGAAAATGTTGAATATTACTTCTCAGCAGATCACTCATCAAGAAATGTGTTTGAGTATTGGGTCAAAAGGGGAGTCTGGTAAGCTAAAAGTGTCCACATCTAAGGTCAATTTCCCATAATCACTTCAAAATTGGCAGGAAATTCTGTCAAACTAAAGGACAAAAACAAAACAAAAAAAAAGGTACTATTTTAAAATCAGAAGTAGATAATTTCCCTTTGCTTCACTTAAGAAGATAAATGCCTTTTTCCCTGATCTTAATTTTCCTGACACTGGGTTCAAAGCTTTATCAACAGTGCTACCAGAGGTGTAAGCACAGATGCAGGGCTGTGGGCATCTTGTTCTTCAAGCGAGCCTTTGACCAGGGTAGTGATGCCATCCACGACAGCATCAACCACGGGAAACTCTGGAAGCACATAAAGCACAAGTATGAGGAGGAATATCTGCCAGGGCCAGACCTGGATTGAGATGGAGGGGATCTGATCCATGCTCTCCATGGACAGCAGCCCCCCGCGGGGAGAAGGCCCAGGCAGATGCTGTATGTGATGCGTTCATAGCATTCGATACTTGACTTCTGGCTACATCTGTTCTGAGAACTTACAAATCAATAGGATGTGAATTATCTGTAAAAAAAACCCAAAAAACAAAACAGTGCTACCTATGTATATCTGTCCATTTATCCATTCATCCATGCATCCACACATCTATCAATACGTAATGTTAACGGAAGTTAAGGTTACAAGCAAGCCTCTGGCAATGAGAAAGAAAAAAGAAAGAGCTTCAGTTGACCTTAAACACAATTCATCCAAAACAGAACACAATATCTTTTTCCTTAAACCCTCCCCATTTCCTACCTTTCCTATTACTGTAGAGAACAATATCATTCTCCCAATCCCTCAGATTTACAATGTAGGAGTCATCCTGGATTCCTCACTATCTCTCACAGACCCATAATCTCTCCCAAGTCCAAGTTGTTGCCAAGGCCTAGCAATTTTTTTGGTGGGGTAACATCTCTAGGTCAGGCCCTGAACACTTCACTCCTGGACTATTATAATAGGCTACAGATTTGTGGGTGCCGCAAGTCTCTTTAGACTCCAAATCCATTATCCATTTGGCCACTAAAGTTAATTTCCTAAAGTGTAGGTCACACTCCTCCCCCAACTCACTCAATAAACTCCATGGCTTCTTATTGCCTTCAGTAGCAAATATAAAATACTCTGCTTGGAATTCAAATCCCTTCATAATCTATCCCTCTTTTACCTTTCCAGTCTACTTATGCATGATTCCTTTACTCATATTCTTTGATCTAGTGACACTGGTCTCCTTCTTGTTCCATAATCAATACATTCTATTTCTCAGCTACCAGGAATTTTCTCTGGATGCCCCCTGTGCCTGAAACGTTCTCCATTCTCCACTAAGAATACTGACCTTTGTGGCTTCCTTTAAACACCAACTAAAATCATACCTTTAAGAGGAAGCCTTCATAAAACCTTCTTAATTCCAGTTCTTTCCTTCTTTTAATTATTTTTATTCATGCTGTATATAGATTTGTTGGTGTCAATTTTTTTGTACATTGTCTACCCTATTAGATTGTAATCTCCTTGAAGTCAAGTACTCTTGCCTTTTTTTTGTATCCCCAGTGCTTAATACAGTGCCTGATGTATAGCAAATGCTTAATAAATGTTTGTTGATTAATTTGCTGATTGACTTCCTGCAGAAGGTAGTGTTCAAAGACTTTCAGCTGTGCCTAGTTTACAAATTCACTAAAAAAATTGAAAGGGGGGCAGAGCGAAGATGGCAGAGAGGAATCAGCAAGCTGCCTGAGTTCTCCTTCTGTTCCCTCAAAAAGAACATTAAATCAAGCCTCTGGATGGATTCTGAAACTACAGAACCTGCAAAGAGACAGAGAGACACAGTCTTCCAACCAGACATAATTTAGAAGACTTCAGGAAAGGTTGGTCTGACTCAGGCAAAAGGGATGTGCAGTGCAGTGCAGCAGCCCAGCAGCAAGGGGGTTGGGGCAAGTCAGCAGAAAGCTGCAGGCCACAGCCGAACAACTGAGGCCCCTGGATCCTGCCTCAAAAATCTGGTGGCCCATCAAGACAGTGGAGAAACCTACCTGTACCAGCTGAGAGGGCAAGTTGCCAGCTGGAGGACCACGAACAGGATATGCACGACTAGGCCCACTGATCCTAGTGTGCTCAGACAGGAAGTGCAGGGCGGGAGAACTGCACACACCATAAAGGCCTCAGTGTGAAAAGCCAGTCACACTGCACCTGTACCACTGCACAAGAAGCCCAAAAGAGGGACCCTGGTGCCCCCAAAGCAGACATCAACTTAAAAAAATAAATAAATAAGCTGCAATAATGAGTAAGAAGCAAAAAAGAGCCCTCTCCTTTGAGAGCTTCTCTATCAACAGGGAAGAGGCAAACACAAACTCAGATGAGGACAATACTCTCAAATTGCCTACATGTGAAGCCTCAAGAGGGAAGGTGAATTTGACTCAAGAACAAAAAGCCTTCCTGGAAGAGCTCAAAAAGGATTTTAAAAATCAATTGAGAGAGGTAGAAGAAAAAATGGGGAGAGAAATGAAAGCAAAACAAGAAAACTATGAAAAAAGAATCAGCAGCTTGGAAAAGGAAGCACAAAGATTGACTGCAGAAAACAATTCCTTAAAAAATTCATCTGGCCAAATGGAAAAAAAAGGTGCATAATCTCATTGAAGAAAACAATGCCTTAAAAATTAAAATTGGACAGCTGGAAGATAAGGAATCCATGAGACACCAGGAATCAGTCAAGCAGAATCAAAAGAATGAAAAAATAGAAGAAAATGTGAAATACCTCATTGGAAAGACAACTGATCTGGAAAACAGATCCAGGAGAGACAATTTGAAAATCATTGGACTGCCTGAAAGCCATGATCAAAAAAAAAAAATCTAGACACTATATTCCAGGAAATTATTAAGGAGAACTGCCATGATATTATAGAATCAGAGGATAAAATCATCATTGAAAGAATCCACCGATCACCTCCTGAAAGAGACCCCAAAAGGAAAACCCCAAGTAATATTGTAGCCAAATTGCAGAATTATCAGGTGAAGGAGAAAATACTCCAAGCAGCCAGGAAGAAGCAATTTAAATATTATGGGGCCACAGTCAGGATTGCTCAGGACCTGGCAGTTTCAACATTAAAGGACCAAAGGCTTGGAATATGATGTTCCAGAAGGCAAAGTAGCTTTGATTGCAGCCAAGAATCTATTACCCAGCAAAACTGATCATTCTATTTCAGGAGAAAAGATGGACTTTCAATGACATTGGGGACTTTCAATGTTTCCTGATAAAAAGACCAGAACTGTATAGAAAATTTGATCTTAACATAAAAGACTGAAGAGAAGTTTAAAAAGGTAAACAGAGAGAAAAAAAAGTTACTCAATTAGGTTAAACTGTTTACATCCCTACATGGGAAGATAATACTCTTAACTCTTAAGAATTGTAAATGTATTTGGGCAGAGAGAAGGACTTTACATGGAGGATTTAAATATAAATTGTCTTTGATGTGATGATACAAAGAAAATTAAGGGGTTAAAAAGGGAGTCTATGGGGAGGAGAGGAAAGGGGAGGTGGAATGGGGTGAATTACATCATATGAAGAGGTAAAAAACAAAAAAAAACTATTACAATAGAAGGAAAGAAAGGAGGGGTGAACATTGTTTCAACCCTACTCTCATTAGATTTGATTCAAAGAGGGAATAACATATACATTCATTGGGATAAAGAAACTAAGCTCATTCTTTAGAGAAGTAAAAGGGGGAGGGAAAGGGGGGGGACTGATAGAAGGGAGGACAAAGGCAAAGGAGAAAAGGGTAAAGAAAAGAGAGGGGGAGTGATAAGAAGGAAGGACATATTGGGGGAGGCAGGGGTAAGAAGCAAAATGTTGGTGAGGAGGAATAAGGTGAAAGAACAGGGAAAAAGTACAAAGGGGGTAAATAGAATGGAGGGGAATAGACAGTTAGTAATAATAACTGTGAATGTGAATGGGATGAACTCTGCTATAAAACGGAAGCAAATTGCAGAGTGGATTAAAAACTAGAATCCTACAATATGCTGTTTACAAGAAACACATTTGAAGCAGAGAGATACACACAGAGTAAAGGTAAAAGGCTGGAGCAGAACATATTATGCTTCAGCTAAATTAAAAAAAAGCAGGGGTAGCAATCCTTATCTCAGACAAAGCACAGGCAAAAGTAGATCTTGAAAAATTGAAAGGGAATTTTCTGGGGATTGACAGATGATTCCTATTAGGATCTAAATTGAGTAATAAGATTTAGTAATATGAAACTTAAACTAAAGGTTGCTTAAAAATTGTGTACAGTTTTGGGTAATAGCAATGGAAAAAAAAGTTTTCCAGTACTCACAATATAAACAATGGGGAATATGAATGAAAATGAAACCAATCTTGGAAAAGTTGTCCAGGATTGCAATGTTACTATAAATAACGCAGGTATCAATGAGTACCAAAAGATGGAAAGAATGATAAAGGAAATTTTTTAAGTGAAAATAAGTGAACGAAGCAGTCTTTAAAAAGAGAACAGTGGATGGGGTATATAAATTAGGTAGGACATTGAGTGGGAGTTTTGAGGTTGTGGGAGCAATTGATTGGACAGTTGGGGATGGGAAATGGGGTTTTACATGGGTACATGGTGATTCAGATTGCCTGGGATACAGCGATTATAACTGCATGTTTGTTAAATGAGCATTGAGGAGTTAGTCTACAAAAAATATCAGAAGTTGAAGAGAGGTACCTTGGAGAAGGCAAATGTGTAGACTTTTCAAAGACTTTTCTTGAGATCGAAACTTCTGGCAAGTGATAATGTGTCAGAAAAGGCCTAGGAGGCTTGGCTTATAGCAAGCAGGACCAGAAGGTATGGCCTGGGGGAATCTGGTTAGGAAGCAGAAGGTGGCAGTAGAAAGTGGTTCTGTACCAGGCATGACCTCTGGTGTCCTGGAAAGTCCCTCAGGTGTTCTGCATCCCAAGTTAACACATAATTCAATGGAGGATTGTGAAGGTTTGCCAGCTTTGAATCTTTATTCTGTAATCAATTAGAATGGGATACCTCTAGAATTAATATTTTTCTCTTCATTAGAAGTCTTAAAATAAAATAGCATAGTCATTATTAACAATGTTGTATAAGTTCTTATCCTGGTAAAAATTGTATTAAATGACTTCTGGGATCCTATCAAACTCTGCGATTTTCTAATTCCATAAGAGATATTTATGTTCCTCAGTCTCAGTCTACCCAGAAGAGAAATGTCATGGGCATTGGAGACTTATAGTCAGAACTAAACTCTTCTTATTTTTGAGAAAGTTCACC
Organism: Dromiciops gliroides; assembly: GCF_019393635.1. Taxonomy (NCBI): domain Eukaryota; kingdom Metazoa; phylum Chordata; class Mammalia; order Microbiotheria; family Microbiotheriidae; genus Dromiciops; species Dromiciops gliroides. Next base: position 83,143,033 of record NC_057864.1, read on the forward strand.
TGAGAGAGGAAAAAAAACCTATCAATTTAATGGATTTGAAAGAGGATTCTATTAGAACCCAAACCTTTATTTTCATCAGAAATGACAAATTGAAGAGAAATGCACTATGGTTTGTGGAAATTTATTTTGATTTGGGGACCCTGCCTTTGGGCTGAGAATAAAAAGCCTTAGGCCCTCAGGGGTTTTTTCTGTATAAGAGGGGTTTGTGCCCCTCCCCCTCCACTTCAGTTGCAGGGGCCTCTGAGTCAGGCTAAGCTGCATGTATGAAAAACCCTGAGCCATGGGTGTGGCATGGCATGGCCCCATTCACACAGTGGAAAGAAAGGCCCATGTAAACCCTCAGGGATGCTGGGGTTGGTTTAGCCCAGCCCCAGCTGCAGAGGTGTGCAGCAGGGGGCATGGCCCCTGGAGCCCTGGGTGTGGTATGCATGGGACACTTGACTGCCCAGCCGCAGCACTAGTGTGGCCGGCAGATTAGCTTGGCATGTGTGGGGGTGCAGGGAGCCCGAGGTTTGAGGGGAGAGAAGGAACATATATACAGGGGAGAAGACAGTGAAAGGGGAGGCTGGAAGATTAAGAAGACAGGAAGGGAGGACAGATGGAGCGGGGATGCTGGAGCATGAGGAGAATGGAAGGAGAGGTCGGTGAGAGAGAAACACAGGGGTTCAGCATGGCAGTATATATATATGTATATACACATATATATCTATATGGCTTGTTTGTGCAAACTTGTTTGCATGTTGGCTTCCCCAATAGCTTGTCAGATCCTTAATGGCAAGAACTATTTTGCTTTTCTTTGTAACCCTCAATGCTTTGCACAATGTATGTATGTAATTAATGATTCTTGCCTTGACTTAATGTGAGATGTATGGAAAGGATTTTAGTAGGAATGAAACCTCCATTACTGTGAGTCTTCTTAAAACACAGACACTATTGAGATGTCTCACACAAATCATCTTAGTCATCTGAAATTTCAAACAGTAAAAATTTTTTAAGGTGACATTTCTGGGAAAAGCTTTATTCAAAGCATATACCTAAAAGTCAACCAAAAAGTTCAACTAGGAAAAAATCACATTATTTCCTAGGCATAAAAATACTACAGAAAGTAAATATTCTCAAATCTTATATTGTTTATTGACTAGGAAGTTCATAGGAAAATGTAATTTCAAGAAATACATGTTCCAGGCTTTCTTACATCTGAATTGAAAAAATCTGTCCTAGCCCTATCTTCCAGTATTAGTATGATGGTGATGAAAGAGAGAGACAGAGAGACAGAGATAAATGGACAGACAGAGACAAAGAGAGAGAAATAGAGACACAGAGAAAGCTACAGACAAAGAGACACAGAGATAAATAGACAGACAGAGGCAAAGATTTAGAGACAGAGAGATGGAAAGACAAAGAAAGATAGAGACAATGAGACAGACATAGGGGACAGTCAGCTACAGAGACAGAGAGAAATAAAAAGAAACTGAGAGAGATAGAGAGAGAAGGAGAAAGAGAAGAAAGACAGAGACAAAATTGGGTAAGGCATAATCTTTTTTCCTTATAGAACTTAATATTTGTCTCTCATTTTGGACCTGCTTCTGCTTCTATATAAAAATCCATACATAGAATTACAGAAACAACAAATTAAAAAGGTCTCAGAAGAGGTCTTGTCCTAAAGATATCCAACAGGATTCTCTACAATACCTGAGGCAAGTAATTATTTAGCTTCTGGTTGTGCTCGAAATAGAGTCATGGGGAAAACCATTCACTTTCACTCCAACATATTTCCTAGGTAGTGAGGGGGTAAAATAAAAGAAAAAGTTCCTCTTATAATTGAGTCATCATCTACCTTTGATATATAAAACTATGTGAAGTACTCTATTAATATAAATATCACCGTATCTCAGAAATGTGAAATTCTTGCACACTACCATGCAACATGGCCATAGGACCTTTAAACCTTTGACTTGGGGTGGGGGGAGGGAGGTAGTGGGGAGATCCAATGTGCTCGACTGTCCTGGAAAGTTCACTCATTCAATTTATCGTTTTGCCTCTACCTAGGGCTAGTGGCTTCTCTGATAATGTCCAGAACAGAATATATTAGCTTTCTTAAACTCCCAAATTCTCAGCTTCTGTTGAAGGTACTACTACATTTATTATCCTAATTAAAAATTCTAAGTAGGCATGACAAAGAGAACACTACTCAAGAATCTGTTGAAGAAAGGAGTGAGGGAGGGTGCTAGTCTTAAGAAAAGAAGACTCGAGCTAAAGCAAAATAAATTTCTCCCATTCTTCGATTCCCTGATTTTGTTAATACCTGACCTTATGCTTAAATGTGTTTCCAGAATGGATCAAATTGTTGGGTTCTACTTTCCTTGGGGTTTTAATTAATTAAATATTATTCATTAAATACTGTCATGCTTTTTAGTTTTTTTATTTTTTATTTTTTCTCTCTCAATCAAAGGATTTCAAATTCAGTACTAAATTGCTGTTTTTGTTTCACTTAAGGAAATCTGATCCCAAAAGAACTATACACTCCCCTTTCCCTGTCTACACCAATAGCACAATTCTTATTTCTTTTTTTTTAATGATAATGTTTCCTTTCCCGTCTCTTACTCAGCAGAGATAAGAACGTGATGAATTCCCTAGTACCCTTCCAGTATCCTTTGAAACAAAATTAATGAGCTTTATCTATTGAGCTGTAATTTGAACAAATACTGTCAGTTCACAACCATCTCTTTACTCCTTTTTTTCTGAATGATACCTCTGTCTGATCAACCATCATAGCAGTAGCCCATAACTATTCATTTTCTATCAATGTTTGTTAGACAAGAAGACACTTGTAATGGTTCTAACCACGACTTTTTTATCTCCACAGTAATTAGTCATTATCTAGCCTTTTTCCACTTATGCATAATTTTCATCTTAAATAAACTGATGATATGTTACATCATCAAGACCTTAGTGAAAATTTTCAGTTTTTAGTCATTTAAAAATAAATACATGCTTAACTTTGTAAAATGATATTGTTGGGTACAAGGCATGTTCCTTTTATTATTATTATTATCATTATTATTATTATTATGTTGTATTCTACCTTCCTACCTATATATGATGATTTTTACTACTCCTGGATGACCCAGACTGACATTTTTGTGGTTTCTGTTTTGTACATGGATTACATTTTTGTAGCTTTCAAGACTCTTCTCTTTGACAGAACTTTGTGACCATATTTCTGGGTAACTTCAACTTTTGTTTTATTTTCTTGATGTCATCATATAGACACTTTTGATCTATATTTTGCCCTTTAATTGTAATTTAGGGTAATTGCCTTTATTGTTCTGATAAAATATAAAATTCAGACTTTGTTTCAATATATTTTCAGGGACATGAATAATTCTTACATTATTTTGAGTCCTATCTTTAAAGAAAGGTCCTTTGTTTTTTTTGCTGTTGTTGTTGGTTTTTTTTTTTTTTTTTTTTTTTTTTTTTTTTTTTTTTTTTAGTGAGGCAATTGGGGTTAAGTGACTTGCCAAGGGTCACACAGCTAGTAAGTGTATGCTAAGTGTCTGAGGCCGGATTTGAACTCAGGTACTCCTGACTCCAGGGCCAGTGCTCTATCCACTGTGCCACCTAGCTGCCCCTAAGAAAGGTCCTTTGTTTTAAAAGATGTTCCAATGTTCATCCAGTTCTTCCATCATTTCATTTTACTATGATGTAAGATGTAGAGGTCTGGGGTTGAGGAAAGACAATTTCAAATTGTTCATTTGACACATATCTGTGTGATCCTCATTTAATGCCTGCGTACTCAAGGAGCTCCCTAGTATTTTATTTATTAAGTCATAGACTTCTTATGACATTTGCAATTGAGGAGTATTCCCTCTCTTTTTTGGTTAGTTCTTTTATTTTGATGTTTTTTTCTATTTTGAGGAGATTATGGGTAAGTTACCTTAGATATGACTGCTCACTCAACTATGTTGCAAGAAATAAGTTTTTTTAAATGATCCCTTTTATCTAATAAGTTCCTGAAATTTAAAAATGCACTTGAAGTACATTTATCTTTTATTTTTCTAAATATAGTCACATTCATTTTTCAGGATTCCAGTGTTAAGTCTCCAGGGGAGTATGTACCATTAGTATCTGTATTGTTCATGGAATTAAACCTTTATGGTATTTATTTGGGGTTTACTCTAAACAGTTTCTATATTATTAGATACTATATCTTGCTTCCTTATCATTCTAATTTTTGTTGTGTATATCTCTCTTAGGCACACCAATTACAGCAGGTGATAGGAAAAATGGTTTACCTCATGTTATGGATTTTCCTATATCTCTGATTGTGCAGTTTTTATTCACCTGTAACCTACTTATTGACATTTTTTCCATTTACTTTAGAATCTCCCATTTGGATGCATGCCGTCCCACCTTTCTAGGTACCAGTTGCCTCCAAGAGCTTTCATTTATTTTCTCCTGAGGTTAAATGAAAGAACTTTTAAAGAAAAAAAATAATTCCTGCAATTTGTTTCTGTTATAAGGTCCCATCTTTATTTATAGAAAAGCTTAAATCTCATATGGGATAATTCATCAGTGATACTCTTGTTTCTAGTTTGTTTTTTTTTTTCCTTCTAGAAACAACCTATCAATTCATTTACTTGGCATGTTGTTTTCTATGTTCAGAATTATGGGTAATTTTCTTTTGTTATTTCTTGAGTTGTGTTCTTTTATGAATTGATATATTCTTTTGGGGGCATTGGTAATCCTTGTTTCTATGCATCCTAAGAAAATGTTTTGTTTTGTTTTTTCTTGTATGGAAATAATGCTTTCTTTAAAGATAATTGCCTTTAACTTCTATTCTTTCAGATTGATCTTTACTTCTTTGTATTTGCATTCTCAATATGTTATTCTCTTTTCTGCTCCTTTGGTGACACTTGCCAGTATGCCAGCATGTATTCAAGTTTTTTCTAAGTAGATTTTTTATGTTGGCCATATATTCTGCTTTGACAATTTTAATTTCTCTTTACTATTCAGGAATATGTTGCTGCAGTTCCATGATCTCTTTGTAATCTACAGGATCCTCCCTCTCTCCGTCATTAGATATTGATGAATTTTCCTTTGTCTTACTATATTTATTCATAACCATCTGGGCCTTTTACTTAATCTGGAGGCCACATTCCCTTGTATTATTATACTCTTTGTTTATATTCATGGATTTTCATTGAAACTTCTTCCTCCTTCATCAATCTTTAATATGTGCATGTGTGCATGTGTGTTTGTATATTTTCCTTACCAAGAATCCTTGAAATCTTCATTTTTCTAAGAATGTTTCTCTCAAAAGAAGATAGATATCTGTATAGATAGACGTAGATGAATATAAATATATACATACATATATAAAGGTGGATATTATAGTGATCGATAAATGTGTTACTTATATATTTTCATATATGTATATACATATATACATACAAATATAATATATGAACATATACATATTTAATATATCCTAATGACTTGCTAATTCCTGTCTATTATCTTTCTGCTCCTACTTTTGTCAACATAGTTCAAATAGTTATTTCTGCTTGCTTTTTTTTTTTTGGTAAGGCAACTGGGGTTAAGTAACTTGCCCAGGGTCACAGAGCTAGTAATTGTCAAGTGTCTGAGGCTGGATTTGAACTCAGGTCTTCCTGAATCCAGGGCCAGTGCTTTATCCACTACACCACCTAGCTGCCCCTCCTGCTTGCTTTAAAAAAAAAAAGTGGTAAACTTTTTTTCTTCTTTTATTTATATTTTAAATTCTTGCCAAATAATCTTCTTTTGTCAACTCTCCTCATTAAAAAAACTCTTAGCATACTTCAATATCTGCCAAATAAAGTATACATTCTTTATCATGGTATGTAAGGCCTTCTAAAAGTGGATTTCAAAATATTTTTCAATTCTTTTTTCACACTGTTCTACATTTATATCCATTCTATTATCTAATCAAACTGAATTGTTCACTATTCTTTTTTTTTGTATTCTGACTTATCTCAGTGCCATGCTTTAGCAAGTACTCTCTTGTAATCTGCCTGTTGAATGTTGTTTCCTTCAATTCACAGCTGAGGTAACACCATCATTGTGAAAGTTTTATTAATCTATCCAGATATAAATCATCTTTTCCTTTTCAGAGTTAATTCAACTTTGACCACTCCTCCACTTAATATATTATGTAGTTATCATAGTTATATATAATTCATTGATTATCACCCAAACTCTGGGCAATACATTTCTCTGAACTTAACATGATTCTTTAAAAGTTGTGATAGAATCATTTGTACATGGTAATTCATGCAAAAATATTTTATTATAAAATGGCAAATAGAAAAGTGTGTCCCCTTTCTACTTTTGCTTTTAATTTGACTTCTGCATTGATATTATGAAGGTCTTAGAAGAGGAAACAGTCTAAGGAATGACAAAGTTAATTGATAATATAGGAATGGACATTTAAAACTCATATTTACAGTTGAATCAATATGGTAGGGGCAGCTAGATGGCAAAGTGGTTAAAGAACCGGCCCTGGATTTCAGGAGTACCTGAGTTCAAATCCGGCCTCAGACACTTGACACTTACTAGCTGTGTGACCCTGGGCAAGTCACTTAATGCCCATTGCCTGCAAAAAAAAAAAAAAGAAAGAAAGAATATGGTAGAAGAGATGGAGAAAACAATTTGGAGTCAGAAAATCTGTCTTCAAATCTCAACCTGCCATTTACTAAGTTTGTGAATGTGGACAAATCACTTAAGTTCTTTGAAACATGACTAATATGGAAATGTTTTGTATAATTTCATGTTCACCTCTATTTGATTCCTTAATATCTCAAGGAGGAGAGAAGAGAGGGAGGAAAGAAAGAATAGAATAGAATTTAGAACTCAAAACTTTAAATAAAAATGTTAAAACAATATTCTTTGAACCACTGTCAACTTTGAGTCTTATCTAATAAATTAAAAATCAACTGCAACTTGTGTTGATGGAAAGTGTTCCCACATTGCAGTTATTCTTACCAGAAAATATAAAGTGCTTGCTGTATTTTACCAATTGTGTACTATATTGCTAGACTAGTATACTAATGTAAACTCTTAGAGATCTTTTACATAAATATGTGTGTGTGTGTGTGTGTGTGTGTATTCACATTTTATTTGAGAACGTTTTCCACCAATATGGGAATTTAAGCAAATTGGAGCAAACTTTACCAAACTTCATTGATAGTATTTATGTACATGAAAAGGCATAACAAAGTTTCATATAAATGGAAGAATAGCTCACAGGTCTTCTTCATAGATCATCTAACATAGTAACAGTTTTACTGGTAGTTTGACACATTGTTACCAGCCCTTTTCATGTGACTAGGTCCTAGACTTTCAAGATTGATTCCTATGAATAATTATTTGTGTTCATTTTTCAAATGAGTCCATTTTAAGCTTAAAGCACCTTAAGGGCAGGGATGGAACAATGATTTTCCTTCTTTTTTCATGAGCTCCTAGCATGTTATTTTGCACATAGCAAGCACTTTATCAGATTTGTTTAATTAAATTAAATCTTTAAAAACTTGAAATATTTTAATTAAATCATTTTAATTTATTAGAATTTATAGTTTTATGACTCCCTCAGAATGAAGTTGTTCATGCTCTGAAAACTGAATATATTACTCTGATATATACACATAGAATAAAAGCCTTTTATCCATTGACTTGATATATAAGGCTTCCAGTGGTGGATTCTTTCTTTTAAAATAACAATTAATTACTATAGTGCCTAACATGATTTCTTTTATGATTTGGACTACTTTGTGAAGACAGGGTCCTCATACAATCCTTTTATAAATGTAACTTTAGTTTAATTGAGAATAATCTGAAATTGTACACCTCCACATTTTTAATTAGCTTTTTTCTACTACCAAGGAAGTCTTGAAATCTTCAATTTTCTAATGATGCTTCTCTCAAAAGGTAAAAAAAAAAGTGTTATAACAATGTTAGGCTTGTCAAAACTGTATAAAAATGAAGTAATCTGTAACCTGAAACATAACTTCTACATAATTCATAACAACCAATATTTGCTACTTCTGGAAAATGTAGTAAGTTTTGGGCATCAAATCATTAATCACATGCAACTAACAGAGAGATAAAAACATAGAAACATCATTAGAGATGATAGATCAATAGATTGATCAATTGATCAATAGTTAGAGGTAAATAGAAACAAAAATAAACCACCTCACTCTGAACAAGTTGCTTATAATTTAATGGGGGAAGAAGCATAGAAAAGGAAGCTCAAAATCAGGTGGGCAGGTGGAGGGAGGGAGTAAAGGTAGGAGAGAAAGTTGTAGACGACCAGACAGTCTGGAGTGAAGCTAAGAGGAATGAGCATAAAAACATCTCTGTCTTAGGCACTTCATCTAAGTTCTCAGGCGGAACTTTCCAACTGAAAATGGAATCTTCCATAATGAAAAAGTTTCTGGAAAGGAAGAAGAGAAATCCAGAAAGTCAGGAGCAGTTTGAGAAGTATATATGTACATTTCATGATCACATCTGCTTTGCATATTTGTACCTAAATGTTTATGTCATTTTGTTGTCTTTTATCTCTAATGGAAATTATGTACTCATGTAACTTCATGGCTTTTCTAATGGGAGTAATTATTGAAACCAGATTAGTACAGTTAATTCAAGGCAAGTGAAATGATTCTATGAAATGCATTAATCAGCATGTTTTGTCATATTTTTAAAACAGTGGAAATTATATAAAACACAAATTACATTAAAATATGCCACATAAAAATAAACATTTTAACATCCCCTTGGACTAGCTCTAAATAAAATGTTGAATTAAGCAAATTTAATCTATTTATATAAATTTATATCTATCATTCAGTTACCTCTTATGATTATTCTTATTTTTATAATTGTTTAATGTTACTGCTATAATTATAAGACTCTAAAGTTACTTAGGTTAGGTGCTCTCATTGTCCATTAAGCATATAGGAAATGATAATTTTAGACTTTTGCATTTTTCTGAACTATTTTAACTCTGTGTCAAACAATTCATGATCCCTTCTTCTTATTCATTAAAACTCCTGGTCAAGTTCTCATCCAATTTCTGGCCCCAATAAGGAAACTCCTTTCACCTGAGTCTGGTATTAATAAATAACCCCGAGCATTTTTCCACCAAATCTTTGTCTTATTAAGAATGCTCCGGGCAGCTAGGTGGCACAGTGGATAGAGCACCGGCCCTGGAGTCAGGAGTACCTGAGTTCAAATCCGGCCTCAGACACTTAACACACACTTACTAGCTGTGTGACCCTGGGCAAGTCACTTAACCCCAATTGCCTCACTAAAAAAAAAAAAAAAAAAAGAATGCTCCTTCCGACAGCAATTGCCAGTTATCAACCATGCCCATTTTGAGAGTATACAACTTCTCTGAATCCCAACTTTTAGAATGTTCTTTTTCTGACACGACTTCTTTCCTCTTAAACTGAGTGAGTTTCTTGCATCCATAGAGACACACATTTCTATGTGTGGATTTGTATCATAATAAAGTTCATTTTTATACTAGTCTCCCAAGTACCAATTTCATTGCTGAACCCAGCTCTTTGCTTTAACTTTAACTTTAAAGCCAAAGGATGCATCCTTGCTTAGATTTCACCATCTTTCTTTTTACTTTTTTAGTCAGTCCCCTTAATGATTCTTTTACTCATTTTGGGACTGGCATTCTGTATCTTCCAGGGTATCAAGCAGTTAATTTCATAACTTAATCTTAGCAAATGTGCTCATGGGAAATGGTTCCCAGTTATCAAATATGTGTTTTATCAGTGATAGTCTGCTATCACTGAGTAACCTTAAGGTGATACAAACAATAGGAACTTGAGGTCAGGTTAGAGGAGAGGATCAATACTAATGTAGGATATTTAGGAGTAGGTATAAAAATTTAGGGGGAAAATCATATACCCTTCCAAGTAAGTTCATCCTTGTGTATATCAAACAACCCCAACTTTTCCATTGGGCATAATTTGTCATTTTAGAACTATTGTTTTTGGTATATTATTAATATATGTGGTCATTTATTCATTCAAAAATAATATTTTAAACATATATATATATATATATATATATATATATATATATATATATATATATATATATATAGAGAGAGAGAGAGAGAGAGAGAGAGAGAGAGAGAGAGAGAGAGAGAGAGAGAGAGAACTGTAATAGGCCCAGGGTGGGGGGAAGGAGAGAGAGGGGGCATAATTAATACCGCCATGGAAATTACAGTCTATTTTAGTGGTAAGAAATAAATGCAAATTGGTATATTAATGAAGAGTGTGTGCTAGGGAAGATATATGAAATATGGCAGGAAAGGAAAGCTGGAACCAAATTTTGAAGGGTCTTGAATTCTAGGCAAATCAATTTGAACACTATTCAGTAGATGGTGTGTCACTAAAGATCTTTGAGGAGTGATATTACATCTGTGCATTCAAAAAAGGCACTAAGAGCACAATGAAGGGGGTATTAAAGATAAAAGGGTCTATTGGATCATGCTAATAGTCTTAGCAAGTAGTAATGAGGGCTTCTCTATAGTAGGGTGATATTAGTACAAAAAGAAAGGAGATTAAAATAAAAGATGTGGTAGAGGTGGCATTGACAACTGAGAAAATTGAGAGACAAGTGAGAAAGAAGAGTCAATGATAACCACTATGTTATAAATATGAGACTATGCATATGGCAGTGTTACAGATACAATAGTGATGCAAGAGGGAGGAGCAGGTTTATGTGAAAATGTTAATAAGTTTGGCTTTGGATATGTTGTTTTGAAGTGATATGGTATACCCAAGTAGAAATGCTCTCTAAGTAGAATGGTAATATGCCTGGGCAGCTCAAAAGAGAGCTTGGACTGGACATTTCCACGTACAATTAATTTGCTGTCCTGGAATTTACCCTGCCCCATTTATATTCTCAGAAACTGGGTCTCCTCTGAAGGGTGCATGAACCACACTTTAAGGAAGATGCCCAGGCCAACCAACTTTACATTTTTCAGCCATCTGTATTCCTTTGGACTTCTAAATCATGTCCTAGGAACCTCTTCATTATGCAAAATCATATCAGCTCCTGAGCATATCTTGTCTATATCCTCTGTTCTGAGGCCCCTCTGATTGGGGGGTGAGTAGTTCCTCTAACAACCTCTATTTAATAAGTGTGCTCAGTCCAGCCATCTCTTCATTTCTCAGCTAACTGAATTTCTTCTTGCTTTTTATCATGGCTTAGTGTTGCCTGACTCCCTTGCTCGATTTTCATAATCATTTTACATGTTGTCTTCCTCAATTAGATTGCATGTTCTTTGGGAGCAGGAACTGTCTTTCCTTTTTATATGTGTATCCCCAATCTTTAGCACAGTGCTTGGAACATATTTTGTGCTTAATGAATATTTATTAATTGAATGACAAAGTAAATGAAGTATAAGCATTCTGCTCATGAAGGAAGACATGGAAAGAAAGAAAAAATGTTTTTGAATGCAATAGAAGTATTAATGCTAACTTCAATCTAGTCTATTTTGATTTAAATTGGGTAAATATTGAAATAAAATTTACATCAGATTATTCTCATGAACACTTTAGTCCTCAACTTTATTTTATGTGATCATTATTTTAAAAAAGAATCCCTATTCTCAGTCTCCAAAAATAGTTTACAAATCTAAAGTTAAAGATTTTAGAGTTTCTATATTATAACCAAAGTTTATTTAATATTATAATTATGTTTTAAGAAATAAATATTTAGAGATCAATAGCTATCTAAAAATAAAACTCAGAAATCTTGGATTTTTTAAAAATCACCTTGAATTTTAGAGGTTTATCTTCTTAATGCTATTTAACAATAACTTTAAAAAATTACAATCATTTTACTAGTCTTAAGACATATATCTCAATAAGTATTTCTTATTTGTTTACTTTTACTTTACATTTTTAGTTACTATCCTAGTGTTGTGACATCATAAAGGGTGTTCTAAATAGCACCTATTCTTACTCAGAATGAAGAAAAATAATATATTTTACAAGGAAGTATCATGTCCTCCCTGTTACACACAAGACCCAATATCAGAGGATACTTTGGAGTATGAATTGTTTGTTTTTTGTTCTCTATGGATCTAAGAGCAATTGATTGGCACTTACCCCTTAACTTTGTTTCTTTAAGGGTAATATTTATGTTTTCATCTATCCAAGATATGAGTTGAGATTTCCATCTATCAGAGAATGGGCTCAGTTACCATCTTGCTTGGAAAATGATTCTCTGGTATTTAAAAAAAAGGCATACTACTTTATGGAACATACACCTAGCTACATGTATAAATGGATAGCTGGAAAGAGAGAGAGAGATCGATCAATGGACAAATAAGTAGATAAAGCATTTAGTAAGTAATTAATATATAAGAGGTACTGTAATAAACTGGGGATTTAGGTTATATTATGGTATGTCCTATCATATTGTATCATGTAATGTCATCGTATCATATCATATCATAATATAACATATATCATGTCAATGGATGTCTGGTCTCCTAGTGTGGCAGAGTATCTTCCTTCACTCCCCTACCCCTTCCTAATTCCCATTCATTTTCTCTTCCCCTATTAGAATGTAAAGCCTTTGAAAGTATAGACCATGATTTATTCCTTTTTTTCTCCCAAGAAGTTAGAAATTTCCATTTGGTACATTTAAAAAGTGTGTTTATCTCTGTCTGTCTATCTGTCATCTATCTACCTATCTATCATCTATCTTCTATCTTTTGTTGCTCATTTTTTTATAGTTGTGTTTGAGTCTTTGTGATCCTTTCTGGGGTTTTCTTGGAAAAGATGTTAACATGGTTTGTATTTCCTTCTCCAGCTCATTTTACACATGAGGAAATTGAAACAAACAGGGTTACGTGATTTGCCCAGCCTCATATGGCGAGTGTCTAAGGCCAGATTTGAACTCATGAAGAGGAATTTTTCTGTACATGGTACTCTATTCAGGTACAATACCTCTGAGTTTTTCCTTGGGGATATCAAAAATCTACTTACTACTCTTCTATCATGATGTTTGAAGGAAGAAAATGAAAGAGTTCCTACATGCAGATTATCATTTGTATGATTCCTCTTCCCACATTATAACTCATCCTTTTCTAATCTGTATTCTTTTGGCATTTACTGTCATAGCATAGTTCCCAGTATCTTTACCTATACCCTTTCTAAATATCATGTGGGTAGGGTATGGTCAAAACCTTATCAAATTCATCTGGAAAAAGGAAAAAGGGGATCAATTGCGAGTCTTGTTATTTCTCTACAGCATGTATCTCTTTTGGCCTACTCATAGCCACCACTGGATTTAAATCCTCATTAATTTTCTTGAGCATTCTGTTCATATCCTCCTAATTGATCTCCCTACCTCAACATTCTTCTTTTTCTATTTAATACTTCAAAAAATTGACAAAGTCATACTATTTTTTTAAAGTCTGACTATATCAAAATATAACTCAATAAATTTCAGTAATTCCTTTTACCTCTAAGGTTGAATTAAAAATCTTTTGTTTTGCATTCAAAATTTGCATAACCTTTTCAGCTTTACTATGAACCATTCACTTTATCCAAAATATAGTTCAGAAAGGTATACTGGGTTCTTCTGCTTCCTCAAACATGACAACTCATTGCTTATCTTTGTGTCTTTTGTACAAGATGTCCCCCATTCCTGGAATGCACAATTTTCTTCTTGTACTTCCTCAAACATGGCAATTGATTTCTTATCTTTTCATCTTTTTACATCTTTGGTACAAGTTGTCCCCCATGCCTGGAATCCACTGCCTCTTCAAACAACTAATCCTAAAATATTGTTTCCTTCTAAACTCAGCTCATTCTCAGCCTTCTGCATGAAGCTTTACCTAACATCCTTCCCACTTTTGGTAGTGGTGTGTCCTCTCCAATTTTCTTGAAGTTATGCATTTATTGTGTGTGCCCATCACATAATAGTCATGTAATTAATGTTTATTGAATGAATAGTATACCCATATACATGTACATATCTTCTCTTACATAAAATAAGCCTCTTGTAAGCAGGACCTATGCCTTTTTGCATCCTTTGCACATAATACATATATAAAATCTTTTTTGATTAACTAACAGATTGGGTGGGGATTTTAGAAGAATTAGGCTCATATGTCTACAGTGTTTTACAGTTGGAAGAGGTCTTTCATATCAATTAATAATGTTGGTTGCATTAATAAATGTATTATAATAATGTGAGGGTGATATCAATAATATAGAATCACACCCATCTCTCACAACTCTGTCAGCTACTCTTTTATGCATATCATTTTAATTCAATCTGAATGGGTTGAAATAATCAGATAACTTATCACCTAAATGATTCACTTCTGCTATGAATGTAAAACTATTAGCATTTTTCCAAGCAAGTCTAGAAGACTGTCTTTTGAGACACAACTGATTATTAGTGAAAGTGTTTGAGAAAATTGAACATTACTTTCAACCAACACAGTAAAACAAATGGTCTTAAGTGACATCAACAACTCTTGAGAGGTAAGTCCCTGTCAGAGACAGGATATTCATGTAAAAGTAGAGGAAATCAAAATTTTCCAAGTAAAAAAAAATACCTTGTTTTCTTCTGAAAATGCTAATGAAAGCAGAGTGACTACTACTAAGTAAAGTTTCAGTAATGAAAAATATTGTTAAATCCTCTGACACCTTTTGAACTTCTTACTCTAATCTGTCATTATAATACTGCTACATTCCATTCAGATCAACTCAAAATCCTTGAGATATTTAATCATGACCTACAAAAAAATAGACCATAAGTTCTTGAAGATTATTGAATTATTTTAATGTGTTATTACTGGCATCACCCTCTTACACAGGGCATTTGACTTTGTGTGAAACATGGGGAAATGTGATGGATTTGGAAAAGAAAATGCTGCTTTTAATCCCACTTTGGACACAACTCAAATCATTTAAACTTGCTGGACCTCAGTTTGCTCATATATAAAATAGGGACAATACCTGTCTCATAAAGTTGTTGTGGTGATTTTTATAAGGTAATTTACAGTAAATTTGTGTTCTCTATAAAATTGAATTATCATTATTACTAATATAATAATAGCATATTAGGAAAGAGTAGAAAAAATAAAGGTCCTATGTCAATGAAAAATGCTATTGAAATACATTATAATGAAAAAAACCCCTCAGTTTCTTTAATTGAATTAAGGATACCCAGGACAAGTTATCTGGTCTGTTGTACAACAAATGACATTATAAACCCAATAGAGACATTATGGAAAGGATTGAAAGCATTTTCATTTCTTTTTTATGTTAGTCATTCACTAAGAGATGGGCCATGCAAATGATTTTTCTCTCTCCTTTTGCATATAATGCAAGAAAGACAAAGCTTTGGTTACAACTAGCTTCCCTCTCCCCTCTCTTTCTAATCAAATAGATATGTGATTTAAATTAAAAGTCTAATTCAAAGATATATCCAATTTAAATGTAATGATACAAGAAAAGTAATTATTAAACATATATTGTAAAGAAAATGAATGAACTGACCCAGAGGACTAGAAACAAGATAGAGATCTGAAGATGAAAATTTCATTTCATCTAAACCATTGGCTTAGGCGCAGTGCAAACAAGCTGTCCTTGCATCTCTTAGTTGGCTCTTTAGTGGTCGGATAGAAATAAACTAAAGAGAAGAAATCCTCATTATTAGCAATAGAGTCCTTTTTTTGAGATAAATCCTCATTATAAATAATAGACTTCTTTTAGGATACTGTGTTTAGATTGAATTAAAGAGTATATTTTACCCTTTCAATCAAAAATAAAGTTCTGTAAAATAGAAAGATGTAATAGGGTAGAAAGTAGACAACATTAACACCCTCAAATTAGGTTAACATTTGCAAATTCCTTAAATAATGTGATATCATTTCTCCCAATATCAAATGTTTTATTAAAAAATATTTTTTAACTTCCTAAATTTGTGATAGAAAATTGATCTTAAATCTATCTCAGGTTAATATGAAATTATAAGCAAATGTAGCATAGAATAATTTAATTAATTAATTACACTTAAAATCCCTTTAATTTGCATTCTAAAAACATTTTAAAACCAAAATTTTAATATCAAAATATGTAACATGACATATGCTACTTTGATAAGGAAATATTTTTTTTATTTTGAAATCAAGTATTGGAAAGGATTTTCACATTCCTTCATTTATCTTCTGACTACTTCTGCCTATATTGTTTCAAACCTGCTCAGTACTTAAAGAAAACACTTACAGTCTCTACCATTCATGTTGGCACATTGTTTTTAACCTTTTATTGCAATATGATTGTTTCTCACAGAACCATAAGAATTGAATTTGGAAGCAACATTATAGGTCATCTAGTGCCATCCCCTCATTTTGCTGGTGAGGTAACTAAAACTTGGAAAGGAAAAGATATCCCCAAGATCACACATGTTGTAAGTAGGAGAGATAGGATTTAACCCCAGGTTCTCCTTTTCTAAATATCTATGTAGTATAAAATTGTACTTTCGGATGTTTCTCATTTACTTTGGAAAATTATAAGCTCCCTAAAGACAGAGACTCTTCTCTTTGTGTTTCTTTCCTCTATCAGACTTAGTATGAATTTATGCACCTCATGGGATCTGAGTAAATATTTATTGAACTGAATTGAACAATACTTTTAATTCATAGTTCACAAGATATATAATGTAAATGAAACATAAAGAAAGTCAAAGCTAAATTCAGACTGTCCCCTAGCAGAACTGCAAGTGAACTGAACAGGCTGTGTTTGGTCTCTTAGGCATTTTATATTATGTTGCATCCTTTGTTTTCATAGTAGTGTTATCTGGCTTCTCCCTTCCTCCTCTTTCTGCTCTCCCCATATGCCTTCCCTTCTTTACCATTTTTTTTTTGTTCAGGAGTAGTTTGGAATTTGTTATCATTTTTTTAATATAGAAATGACATCCTTAGGGTACAACCCTTATGCAACCTAAGTGTTGAAGACTTGTTTCCATTATTTCTTAAAATACTAAATCATGGTTTAAAACCATAGGCAAATCACATAACCTTACATCTCTGGGCTTCAACTACTTTAACTCAAATGAGGGTACAATAATGACACAGAGAATTATTATAAGGATGTACTAATGATCTTAAAAGCACTCGAATTTATTCTTTAAAGTACATATAAAGAAAATTTAAAAAGAAAACTCAATTTCAGGTAAATGGCACAGTGACAATTCATGCAGTGGGCTAATCAAGTTTATTAAGTAGGATCAGATTGACTGAAAAAAAAGCTTGCTTTATCCTTTAGTGAATCATAGAGGAAAGTAAAATGCTTTCTTCATAGAGAATAATTCCCACTGGCATTTTTAATATCCTTGTACGATAAAAGATAATTTAGTGCATTGGTTAGAGCAGCAGGAGTCAACATATATATGTATGGCTAAAATTTACCATCTAAAACATTTTTGCATTATTTTAATATTGTTAATTACTGTAACAATTATACTAGATTGATATTTAAAGATAGTTTATTTTAATTCCTTTTATATAGCCATATTATTCCCCCAACATTGAACAAGCTCTTCTAGAGGAAAAAATAAAAACAAGCAAAACCAACTGATGCAATAACCCCTTCCTCATGTATAAAATATATTCTGTAGCTATAGTCATTAACCTCTGCATTAAGACAGATATATTTCTTCATCTGTTCTGTGTGACTTTTGTTACAATTAATTAAAATTTAGATGCCTTTAAATAATGGTGGTAATTTTTTTTTTTAGTTTTGTTCTTCGTGGGTTGCCATGCAAAAATTTTCATTATCAGGTGACTAGCCTATTTCTATGATTAACTAAGCTCATTGTATGAAATAAAGACTTGATCTTACAGACTGTTAAAAAAAAAAACATGAACAAGTGCTTCTAGCCACATATCAAGATTATCTCAAATTCCTGGGAAAATATATCAAGAAAAACATGTTCCATAAGGCATCAAGCAAGGCATGATACTGTGAAATACATATTCAGCAAAAGATGGGGTTTTCCTATTCGTGTTTAACCTTGTATTGATCATATCAAGCCTCAAGACATTGCAGAGCATTCTTCAAGGGATATGTATTCATCGAAAATTTTCTATGCCAAAAACACATTAAAATATTAAATGAATGAAGACTGCACAAATTTCAATTTGCATCCAAATGGATACCCAGTAGAACTCATCCAACAGTATGAATATCTAAGGCAGAAAATATAGCCAGACAATGACTCAGAGTTGAAAATAGAGAAGGCTAAAACATGTTCAGGAAATTATAAAACAAAATAAAACATTTTTATTGCTGTTATTTTTAATAACTTTACATAGGATTATTATTCCCTAATTTTACTTAAAGTAGTTGAAGCCTATAAATTTCATGTTGTATGATTGGCCTAAAGCTAAATCTTGATTCCATGTTCTAGGAAGAAATGGAAATGATTCCCAGATATTTAGGGTACAAAAGTTTACATCCTCATGGTAGAAAAGGGTATCAAGGGAAAGACTATGAGGAGAGAGGAGCTTCCTTCTCAGCAATTTTTTTAACATAATATGGGGAGCAGCTAGGTGACACAGTGATAGAACACCAGCTCTGGATTCAGGAGGACCTGAGTTCAAATTTGGCCTCAGACACTTGACACTTACTAGATGTGTGACCCTGGGCAAATCACTTAATGCTCATTGCCCTGGCAAAAACAAAACAACAACAACAAAATCATATAAATGTATGTGTATATGCATGTATGTATGTATGTGTGTATATATTTGAAAATGGTGCTGCATTGCAGTTATATGTAAAGATCACTATCTCCAAAGATTTAAAGATGCAAATCTCACAAGTGAAAGGTCTGTCACTTATATAAGAACTCCAATGAAGAAGAACGAATGTTGCCAATAAGAATTGATGCCTTCAAAAAAGTCATAGCAGAGAGAGAAATGGGCTGATCACATAACAAGAGGAAGGAATGATAGGTGGCAGGCTGACTATTTTACTGGTCCCATTTTCATGTCAGGAGAAGATAAGCAAAGACTCCTGTTAGTTTGGTAGAACCATAAAGGATGCCATGGTAGAGGATCCCAAAGAATTGGTTGTGATTTGGATTGTTGTAGGAAACTCCTAAATTGATAAGTTTGGGTACAGTTGAGTTATTGGAGTCTTTATATAAATTGTTTCCTCATTCAGTATCCTTTACAATAAGTCATACCAGTCTCTCTCTCTCTCTCTCTCTCTCTCAATATATATATATATATATATATATATATATATATATATGTATGTACACTATTTTGGTCTTTATATTACAATTTTGCTTTGCAGTTATTCAACACAATTTATGCAATATTCCTTATTCCATAATCACCTAATCTGCACTATTTTGCTTATTAGGGTAAGAGAAATAGACTAACCCCTATTGCCATGCAAGTTAGACTAATATTCCTTTGAAGTAATTGAGAACATCCTCAAGTCTTTATCAGATCAGACTGCAGGCTCTGGCTGTTAATAACGCATTCACTTCGGGGCAGCTAGATGGCTCAGTGGATAGAGCACCGGCCCTGGATTAAGGAGTACCTGAGTTCAAATCCGGCCTCAGACACTTACTAGCTGTGTGAACCTGGGCAAGTCACTTAACCCCAATTGCCCTGCAAAACCAAACAAAACAAACAAAACAAACAAAAATCCAAACCCCCCCCCCCAAAAAAAAAAACACATTCACTTCAATTCAAAGCCACAAGGATCTCCTATATTTATCTGATGCTTTTTTGGTAGATCACCATGGGCAAATAAAACAAGGGAGATTCTTTCAATAGAATCAACTTGGGGTGCTCCCCATGTCTATCCTTGTTAAAAAATCCTCCTGTTGTGTCTAACAAAATCTTTCCATAAATATTAAATGTTCTGAGTGTATTATGGTTTTTTTTTTCCAATGTTGAACCTAAACTCCCTGGGGTCAGAACTGTTAGGATCACCCTGGAAGAGCTACTAGAATTCTGACTATGTCACCCCCTATTCAAAGGATCAAATTAAAAAAACAAACAAACTGTTTTATAGCTCTTCAAACCTAGCCCTCCCTTCACTTCCAGTTTCAATATTGACCTCTTGTAGTGTTTCTAGCACAAAAATTTACATCTCCAAATACCAGGCATTTTCACTGGCTGTCTCCCTTGCCTATGGCTTTCCTCCTCCTCATCTCCATTACTTGAATTCCTAAGTCTCAGGAAAAGTTCTACTTTCTGCAAGAAAAAATCTAGATCCTCATTAATCTTCATACTTTTTGCTTTGAGATTATCTCCCTTTCAGCATGTACATATCATTTTTGAAACTCTTCTCTGTTAGATTGGATGCTTTTAGAGAGCAAGAATGTTTTTAACCTTTCTCTTTCTCTCTCTTTTTTGTAAAGTGCCTGGCAGATAGTAGGTACATACTCTATTCTTTCTGTCTTGATTTGAAATGACTTATTTTTATGGTGTATAGATTTATTTATTGGTTTAGCCAGACTTTGGATTTCATCCAGTTAGGGAACTAGATGATGTGTGAACTCCTACTCTGCAGGTTAAAAATTCATATATGATACAGTCTTTGAAGTTTTTCTTGTGAACCGAGAGGTTAGGTAAATTGCCCATGATCACAGACTTAGACACATACCTAAAGTCAGAGTTGAAAAAGAAGAGGAAAGTAGATTGAATTGTATTCCGGCAATCATAAAAATACTCTTATTTCCAGTAGTTAGTATTTTCTCAACATCATGGAGGACTTGAAATAAGGTCTCTCTGACCCAATCTAACCCTCAAGATTATCTCTATAGTCTCTATTTTATATTGCTTCAGCTCTGTATAGTTATGAATATTTTATAATGTCTGAGATCTTTATGTCTTTGGCCTTCTAGTGGTATGTCTTGTAATGTAACAAAGGGGGTACAGGTAGTTTTATACTATTTTCTCCCTATAGTATATTGTGATAATGTTGACTCCTCTTTTGCATGTTTCTAAAATAGAATATTGAAAAGTAAAGATGGACATGTGTAGGTCTTCCATAACTAACTATGATCTGGTGAGAATTAACATTAATTATTTCTTGATATTTGCCTCTCAGGGGCAAGTGTCTTCAGTTATGTGATGGTTTACCAGTTTTAATAAAGTGAAACACAAATTTAGACTCTGCAGAAAATAATGAAAACATAGCTCACAGTTTTCAGCTATTCCTGTCTATTAAGTGAAAATTCATTAAAATGAATGTATGCTGTTCACAACTACAAATCATATTAAGGACTACGGAAATTGCTTAAACAAGAATGTACAATGCCCAGAATGTTCCAGCCCTTATTATAATTTGAGTGCAGTCAGCAACCACCTAAGTGGATGGTGTTCTGTGGCTTATGCTTTTCTTGAAATGGAAATGTTGCTGCATTTTATCTTTCTAAAAAATCCTATTGATTTTTAAAAACAAGATGACATTACAAGTCATTAAGAGTATTTCTTCTTACAAATCCACATTTTAGAAAGTCAGAAGGGGTGCTATTAATCTTCAGTGAATATAGACATGAATAAATGTATTTTATGGGTCTAGGAAGAGGAAACCAGGAGTATTAAAAAGAGATGATGCCTGAACCAGTTGGTGACCTTTTTAGTTGTGCTGTTATTTGTGTCATTGCTCTTAGTGGGAAGATTTCTGGTCACAACCCTGCAGTCCAAATGCTCTCACCAAATGTTTTTTTTTTTTTTTTAACAGAAAAGAGAATACAGAGAAGATAAATTAGAAACAAGTTTAAACCAATGATTTCTATGGCATTTAGATCAATAACTACCACTCTCAGGATAGAGAAATCAACTTTATAAAACAGTTTTTCTAGCAAGATTGTGTGCTGCTCCTGAAAATGAATAGTCTCTGATACATTAGGGATGTAATTAATAACAGCTGAGGGTTTTGTATTTTAGAAAATCCTTGCAGAATAACAAGAGACTGCTATAAGTCATGTTTAAATGGAACTAGGTGTATTTGGAGAGAGAAATCAATTTGTTGAGTGCTAGAAGAGTTTTCTGGATCCTATGGAAGTGGTAGAATACCACTGCTCACAATGTTATTACGAAGCTTTTGAGTTCCCTTTAGTCCCATGGCTGGACTGTGGCAATCATAAAAAAGTTGACTTTTTATTTATTTGATGATCTTGGCATTCCCTTTGTGCCACTGATATTTCTGCTCCTCATACTATTTACTTCAATTACACTTCAAACCTAAAAAAATTTTTTTGATTTCATTGAAAATTCTTTCACCAGAGAACCTCATCTCAAATAACATATCATAGTATGAATTTAAAATAAAATATTCTCTAGTGATCACTTTCTGGCATCTAGGTAGCACAGTGGAGAGAATGACAGGCCTGGATTCAGGAAGCCTCATTTTATTTATTTCAAATCTGGCCTCAGACACTTACTAGCTACTTTCTCCTGGGAAAATCATGTAAGCCTGGTTTCTTCAGTTTCCTAATCTGCAAAAATAAGTTGGAGAGGTGGCAACTAGGTGGCACAGTGGATAAAGCACCATCCCTGGATTCAGGAGGACCTGAGTTCAAATCTAACATCAGACACTTGGCACTTATTAGTTGTGTGACCCTGGGAAAATCACTTAACCCTCATTTTCCTGCAAAAAAAATAAGCTGGAGAAGGAAATGGCAAAATATTCTAGTAATCTTGCCAAGAAAACCCCAAATAGAGTCATGAAAATTTGAACACAACTTAAAGAAGACTGAAAAACAAAACAAAAAATTAGTATTTGCATTTTAGCCTTGTTTCTATAGGCTTTTTTCTATTTTAAATGAGTTTCTGGTATTAGCAAGTAGAGGGACATTTTGAATAAAGGTAGATGTTCCTACCCCTGAAGTCCATAGATAGAAAAATGTAAGGTATACAAGATATGTATGAAGAAAGTCCATTAAATCCATGCTCTACCTCTTGCTTGTACTTTAACCTTGCTCCTTGTTCTCTTTTATCACCTCACCTACTTAAAAGAGATTAACATTACATTAGCATTTCCTTAAAAGTAAATAGATAGATTAGAAAAGGTCCATTTCATCTCTGATGACTATATCCTCAGTAAGTCAGTGGACTAATGCTGCTCCTGAGTATTCCAGAGTATAGAGAATCAAGGGCTTTTCTTCATAAAATCCCCACCCATCTACCCACCACTCCATAGGATATATACTGGTTTAGGGGAAGAAGTAAAAAAACAGCCTTAAATATTATGAAGGAGTTATCTAATAATGAGTTCCCAAGGGCATGGAACAAGTGATTGGTAGTGATCATGATAGCGGTGACACAATTAGGGTATGTAGAATGTAAAATCAATATTGAAGAAAGGTTGAAATGGTAGATGAATAATTTTGTGTTGTTGTGTTTTATTTGGGAAGTACAGTATCACGTGTTCCATAAATATTATGTCACAAAATTCATAATCACTTGCTTCCATTGATGCAGACAAATTACAAATGAGAGCATAAACTGTTGGAAACAACTTCTTTGTTTAACCAGTGTGCAATGTCTTGTGCACAACATTTTACCTCTCACTTTTGTGCCTTTGCACAGACTATTCGTCACGTCTAAAATTCTTTTCTCTCCTTAGCTCTGCCTCTTGGAAACAATAGATCCATTCAAGAGTCTGAGGCACAAATACCACCTCTTTCTTTTTTTTTTAAATTATGAAAGTATTTTATTTTTTTTCCAGTTACATGTAGAGATAGTTTTCAACATTTGTTTTTATAAGATTTCTAGTTTCAAATTATTTTCCCTCCCTCCACTCCCACATCCCTCCCCAAGACAGCAAATAACCTGACATAGGTATAGATGTATAATAACATTAAACATATTTCTGCATTAGTCATGTTATAAGAGAAGAACCGGAGCAAAAATGAAAAACCTCAAAAAAGAAAAAACAACAGCACCAAAAACAAAAGAAGTAGTATGGTTCGGTCTGCATCCATATTCCACAGTTTTGGTTTTTTTTTCCTGGATTTGGAGAGTCTTTTCCATCATGAGTCCTTTGGTACTGTCTTGTACCATTGTATTGCTGAGAAGAATCAAGTCTATCACAACTGATCAACACATAATGTGGATGATACTTTGTACAATGTTCTTCTGGTTCTGCTCATCTCATTCATCATTAGTTCATGCAAGTCCTTCCAGGGTTCTTTGAAATCTGCCTGCTCATAGTTTCTTACAGAAAAATAGAAATCCATTAAATTCATATACTACAACTTCTTCAGTCATTCCCCAGTTGATGGGCAACCTCTCAATTTCCAATTCCTGGCCACCACAAAAAGAGCAGCTATATATATTTTTGTACATGTGGATCCTTTTCCCTTTTTTATGATCTCTTGGGGGAAAAGACCCAAATGTGGTATTGCTGGGTCAAAGGGTATGCAAAGCTTTATTGCCCTTTGGTCATAATTCCAAATTGCTCTCCAGAATGGTTGGATTAGTTCATAGCTCCACCAACAATGCATTAGTGTTCCAATTATTCCACAGCTTCCCCAACATTCATTATTTTCCTTTTTTGTCATATTAGCCAATCTGATAGGTATCAGGTGGTATCTCAGAGTTGTTTTAATTTGCAACTCTCTAATCAATAGTGATTTAGAGCATTTTTTCATATGGGAATAGATAGCTTTTATTTTTTCATCAGAAAACTGCCTGTGACCATTTCTGAATTGAGGAATGACTTGGATTTATATAAATTTGATTTAGTTCCCTATATATTTTAGAAATGAGACCTTTATCAGAAGTACTGGTTATAAAACTTATTTCCCAGCTTTCTGCCTCTCTTCTAATTTTGGATGCATTGCTTCTGTTTGTACAAAATGTTTTTAATTTAATGTAATCAAAATCATCCATTTTGCATTTTATAATATTCTCTATCTCTTCTTTGGTCATAAACTGTCCTCCTTTCAAAAGAACTGAGAGGTAAACTATTCATTCCTCTCCTAATTTACCTATGGTATCACCTTTATGTCTCAATCATGTACCCATTTTGACCTTATTTTAGTATAAGGTGTAAGATGTTGGTCTATACCTAATTTCTGCCATACTCTCTTCCAGTTTTTCAGCAGTTTTTGTCAAATACTGAGTTCCTATCCCAGAATCTGGAGTCTTTGGGTTTATCAAACAGTACATTACTAAAGTCATTTACTACTGTGTCTCCTGTGCCTAGCCTATTCCATTGATCTTCCACTCTATTTCTTAGCTAGTGCCAAATAGTTTTGATAACTGTTGCTTTATAGTAGAGCTTCAGATTTGGTACAGCTAGCCCACGTTCTTGTGCATTTTTTTCATTATTTCCCTTGATATACTTGACCTTTTGTTTTTCCAGGTGAAATTTATCATTACTTTTTCTAGCTTTATAAAATTATTTTAAGTAGTCTGATTGGTATAACACTGAATAAGTAAATTAGTTAAAGTAGAATTGTCATTTTAATTGTATTAACTCGGCCTATCCATGAGCAGTTGATATTTTCTCAATTATTTAGATCTGATTTGATTTGTGTGAAAAGTGTTTTATAATTGTGTTCATAGAGTTCCTGGGATTGTCTTGGCAAGTAGACTCCCAAGTATTATATATCATCTACTATTGCTTTAAATGGAATTTCTCTTTCTATATCTTGCTGCTGGACTTTGTTGGTCATGTATAGAAATGCTGATGATTTATGTGGATTTATTTTATATACTGCTACTTTGCTTAAGTTGTTAATTGTTTCAAGTAATTTTTGAGTTGATTCTCTAGGATTCTATAAATATACCATCATATCATCTGCACAGAGTGATAGTTTTGTTTTCTCCTTGCCTATTCTAATTCCTTTTAATCCTTTTTCTTCTATGATCGCTAAAGCTAATATTTCTAGTACAATATTAAATAATAGAGGTCATAATGGGCATCCCTGTTTCACCTCTGATATTATTGGGAAGGTCTCTAACTTATTTCCATTACATATAATCCTTGCTGATGGTTTTAGGTAGATACTGCTGATTACTTTAAGAAAAGCTCCACCAGCTGTGAGCTGATCCAACCATTCTGGAGAGCAATTTGGAATTATGCCCAAAGGGCGATAAAGCTGTGCATACCCTTTGACCCAGCAATCCCACTTTTAGGTCTTTTGCCCAAAGAAATCATGGAAGGGGGAAAGGGACCCACATGTACAAAAATATTTATAGCTGCTCTTTACGTGGTAGCAAGGAATTGGAAGTTGAGGGGGTGCCCATCAATTGGGGAATGGCTGGACAAGTTGTGGTATATGAATACAATGGAATACTATTGTGCTGTAAGAAATGATGAGCAGGAAGAGTTCAGAGAAACCTGGAGGGTCTTACGTGAGCTGATGATGAGTGAGATGAGCAGAACCAGAAGAACATTGTACACAGTATCATCAACATTGAGTGTTGACCTACTGTGATGGACTATATTCTTCTCACCAATGCAATGGTACAGAAGAGTTCCAGGGAACTCATGATAGAAGAGGATCTCCAAATCCAAGAAAAAAAAAGAAAGAAAGAACTGTGGAGTATAGATGCTGATTGAACCATATTATTTCTTTTGTTTTGGGTGCTGTTGTTTTTTTTTTTTTCTATTTTGAGGTTTTGCATCACTGCTCTGATTCTTTCTCTTGTAACAGGATTAATGCAGAAATAGGATTAATGTTATTATGTGTATATATATGTGTGTGTATATATATATCTATATGTATAGATATATATAGATATAACCTATATCAGATTACCTGCTGTCTAGGGGAGGGGGGGGAGGGAGGGGAGGGAGGGAGGGAGAAAAATCTGAAATTGTAAAGCATGTATAAACAAAAGTTGAGAACTATCTTTACATGTAACGGAAAAAATAAACTATCTCATAATGTAAAAAAAAAAAAAAAAAAAAAAAAGAAAAGCTCCACCTATTCCTAAACTCTCTAGTGTTTTTCTTAGGAATGGGTGCTGTATTTTGTCACAAGCTTTCTTTGCATTTATTGAGATAATCATATGATTTTTGTTAGTTTTCTTATTGATTATGTCAATAGTTTTCCTAATGATGAACCAGCCCTGCATTCCTAGTATAAATTCCACCTGGTCATAGTGTATTATCCTGGTGATCACTTGCTGTAATCTCCTTGCTAATATCTTATTTAAGATTTTTACATCATTATTCATTAGGGAAATTGATCTATACTTTTCTTTCTCTGTTTTTGCTTCACCTGGTTTTGGTATCAACATCATATTTGTGTCATAAAAGGAGTTTGGTAAAACTCCTTCTTTATCTATTTTTCCAAATAATTTAAATAATATTGCAATTAATTGTGCTTTAAATGTTTGGTAGAATTGACTTGAAAGCCCATCTGGCCATGGAGATTTTTCTTAGGGAGTTCATTAATGGCATGTTCAATTTCTTTTTCTGATATGGACTTATTTAAGGATTGTATTTCCTCTTCAGTTAACCAGGGCAGTTTGTATTTTTGTAAATATTGTTCTATTTCATTTAGATTGTCAAATTTATTGGCATGCATTTGGGAAAAAATATTTCCTAACTATTGCTTTAATTTCCACCTCATTGGTGGGTGAAATCACCCCTTTCATTTTGGATACTGGTACTATGGTTTTCTTCTTTCTTTTTTTAATCAAATTAACCAATGGTTTATCTATTTTACTGTTTTTTTCACAAAACCAGCTCTCAATTTTATTAATTAATTCTATAGTTGTCTTGCTTTCAATTTTACTAACTTTTCCTTTAGTTTTCAGAATTTTTAATTTATTATTTAATTGGGGATTTTTCTTGTGTTCTCCCAATAGCTTTTTAAGTTACATGCCAAATTCATTGATCTCCTCCTTCTCTTTTTTTATTGATGTAAGCAGTTATAGATATAAAATTTCCCTAAGCACTCCTTTGGCTGTATCCCATAGATTTTGTTATGTCGTCTCATTAATGTCATTGTCTTGGATGAATTTGCTGATTGTTTCTATGATTTGTTGTTTGACCCACTCATTCTTTAGAATGAAATTATTTAATTTCCAATTAAGTTTCAGTCTACCATTCCGTGGCTCTTTATTACATGTAATTTTTATTGCATCATGATCTGAGAAGGATGCCTTTACTATTTCGGTTCTTCTACATTTAATTATGAGGTTTTTGTGCTCTAATACATGGTCAATTTTAGAATATGTGCCATGTACTACTGAGAAAAAATGTATATTTCTTTCTATGCCCATACGGTTTCCTCCAGACATCTATCATATCTAACTTTTCTAACACTCTTTTCACATCTTTAACTTCTTTCTTATTTATTTTGTGGCTAGATTTATCTAATTCTGAGTGGAGAAGATTCAGATACCCCACTAGTATAGTTTTGCTGTCTATTTTCTCTTGTAACTCATTTAACTTCACCTTTTAGAATATCAATGTTATACTGCTTGGTGCATACATGTTTAGTTTTGATATTTCTTCATTTTCTGTAGTACCTTTTAGCAAGATGTAGTTTCCTTCCTCATCTCTTTTAATTAGATCTATTTTTGCCTTTGCTTTTTCTGAGATAAGGATTGCTGCCCTGCTTTTTTTACTTCAGCTGAAGCATAATATATTGTGCTCCAACCATTTACCTTTACTCTGTGTGTATCTGTCTGCTTCAAATGTGTTTCTTGTAAACAGTATATTGTAGGATTCTGGTTTTTAATCCACTCTGCTATTTGCTTCTGTTTTATGGCAGAGTTCAATTCCATTCCCATTCACAGTTATCATTACTACCTGTCCATTTCCCTCCATTCTATTTACCCCCTTTGCACTTTTACCCCTTATTTCACCCTCTTCCTCCTCAACAACATTTTGCTTCTTACCCCTGCCTCCCCCAATATGCCCGACCTTTTATTAGCCCCACTCCCGTTTCTTTACTCTTTTCTCCCCTGATTCTGCCCTCCCTTCTATTAGCTCCCCTATTCCCCTTTCCCTCTTACTTCCCTCAAGAATATGCTGTTATTCCCTCTTTGAAACAAATATTGTGAGAATAAGGTTGAAACAATGTTCCCCCCCTCCCTTATTTCCCTCTATTGTAATAGGCTTCTTTTCACCACTTCATATGATGTAATTCTTTCCATGCTACCTCCCTTTTCCTCTTCTCCCAATAAACTAATTTTAACCACGTAATTATATTTATATCATCACATAAAATACAATATATATATATATCCTCTATGTATAATCCTTCTGTCTGCCCAAATATATACACAGTTCTCAAGAGTTCTAGGTATTATTTCCCATGTAGGAATGTAAACAGTTTAACCTTATTGAATAACTTTTTATCCCATGTTTACATTTTTAAACTTTTCTTGAGTCCTGCATGGTAAGTTTGAATTTTCTATTCAGTTATTCAGTTCTGGTCTTTTCTTCAGGAAACCTTGAAATCCCCTATTTCATTGAATGGCCTTCTTTTCCCCTGAAAGAGAATGATCAGTTTTGCTGGTTAATAGATTCTTGGCTGCAATCTAACTCCTTTTCCTTTTGGAATATCATATTCCACATCTTGTGATCCTTTAATGTTGAAGCTGCCAGGTCCTGAGCAATCATGCCTGTGACTCCAACATATTTAAATTGCTTTTTTCTGGCTGCTTGGTGTTTTTTCTTCTTCACCTGGCAATTCTGGAATTTGGCTACAATATTCCTTGGAGTTTTCCTTTTGGAGTCTCTTTCAGGAGGTGATCAGTGAATTCTTTCAATGACAATTTTACCCTCTGATTTTATAATATTAGGGCATTTCTCCTTAACAGTTTCCTGGAATGTGGTGTCTGGACTCCTTTTCTTTCTTCTTCTTCTTCTTTTTTTTTTTTAGTGAAGCAGTGAAGGTTATGTTACTTGCCCAGGGTCACACAGCTAGTAAGTGTTAAGTGTCTGAGGCCGGATTTGAACTCAGGTACTCCTGACTCCAGGGCCGGTGCTCTATCCACTGCACCACCTAGCTGCCCCTAGACTCTTTTTCTGATCATGGCTTTCAGGCAGTCCAGTGATTCTCAAATTGTCTCTCCTGGATGTGTTTTCCAGCTCAGTTGTCTTTCTAATGAGGTATTTCAAATTTTCTTCTATCTTTTCATTCTTTTTTTGTTTGATTTATTCCTGATGTCTCATGGAGTCCTTAGCTTCCAACTGTCCAATTTGTATTTTTAAAGCATTCTTTTCTTCAGTCATATTATGCACCTCCTTTTCCATTTGGATAAATGAATTTTTTAAGGAATTGTTTTCTTCAGTCAATCTTTGTGCTTCCTTTTCCAAGCTGCTGATTCTTTCTTCATAATTTTCTTGTGTTGCTTTCATTTCTCTTCCCATTTTTCCTCCTACCTCTCTCAATTGATTTTTAAAATCCTTTTTGAGCACTTCTAAGAAGGCTTTTTGTTCTTTAGACCAATTCACCTTATCTTTTGAGGCTTCACATGTAGGCAATTTGAGAGTATTATCATCATCTGAGTTTATGTTTGTCTCTTCCCTGTTGATACAGAAGCTCTTAATGGTGAGAGCTCTTTTTTATTTCCTGCTCATATTGCAGCTCATTATTTATTTATTACTTTTTAAGGTTGAGGTCCACTCCTTGGGCACCAGGGTCACTGTTTCAATCTTCTTGTGCTGGAGATAGGACTGTGTTGCTGTCTTTCTGCTCTGAGGCCTATATGGCTTGCAGCTTTCTGTGAGATTAAAATTGGATATTAGATCATAAATCTACCCTACTTAACCTTTCCCTTAATTTATCTCCCAGACTAGTAAATGGAAGAAGCTTCTGGTTTTCTAGATAAAGCTTTTATTGTATGGTAGTCACAAGGTGATGTTGATTAGAAGGATAGGAAAGTAGAAATACAATACAAATCGTCTTAAGTCTAGGCTTAGTCTATATTCTGTATAAAACTCACCAAAAACCGAAGGCCACCTTTGGGGAGAGAGACCTAGTCAAGCACGTGCTGTTAACCGAGAGCCGGGCCGAGTCAAACTCCAGTCCGCATCTGTCTGTGCAGCGCAGCCAGGAGACCAGTGGAGCAGGAAAAAAGGCTGATTTAACTGATGAACTACCGCAACTGACATGTGGAGCAGCCCGAGCAGATTTGAGAAGCTGTGTTAGTCACACCTGGTGCTATCCAGGTTCTCTTAATAGAGTTTACAATGCCGTGTGTACCAAAATGCCCTTTTCTGTGAACAGAGAGGCATACCTGGTGGTAGAATTTCCGGGGAAGAAGTGGCTTACCTTCCGGAGACACCCAGATGCTATTGATCTGTTTCCCCTTAAATTTCTTTTTCCACTTTTCTACTTCAGAATCATCATAGGTTAGGTTGGAAGGAATATCCTCAGAAGGTGAAAGGTTAAATACATGTTCAGGAGCTTCTAATGCAGCAAGCTTGGCTGCAGAATCGGCTCGTGCATTTCCCTTTGAAACAGGATCACTATTCCCTGTGTGGGCAGGGCAATGTACAACGGCTAGGGAAGAAGGCAGTTTCATTTCTCACTGCCCTAGTCTTGCTTCCAGCGTGCAGGTGGGAATAGACAGGCCTGGCTCACCCATCCTGTGGGTGGCCCCCTAGCTGGCAGCCTGCCCTCTCAGCTGGTGCTGGTGGATCTCACCACTGGTCTGCTGTGCCACTAGCCCACTGAGCCAGGATCAAGGGGCTTCAGTTGCTTTTTGCTGACTTGCCCTGACCCCCTCCACACTGTGCTATGTTCAGGTAAGCTGCGCTCCTCTGCTGCCCAAGTGAGACTGACCTTTCCTGCAGTCTTTTAAATTATCTCTGTTTGGAAGATTGTGATCCTCTTTCTTTTTGTAGGTTCTGTGGTTTCAGAATCTGTTGATAGGCTAGATTTAATGTTTTTAAGGGAAATTTGGGAGAGCTCAGGCAGCTTACTGGCTTCTCTCTGCCATCTTGGCTCTGCCCAAAGTACCAGCTCTTTGAAGAGATGTTTCTTCAGTCTGCCAGTCATTGGTAATACCTCTGCTCCATCCACAGCAACTTGAAATTATTCCTACATGTGCCTCTTCTGTTCATCTTCCCTTGATGTTGAATAGAGCAGGAGGAAATAGTAAAAAAACATGCTGATTGGGTCCACTACAAATGTCTGGTAAGGTACCTCAACTGGGCCCTCAGTGTAGCAAAGTAATCATTTTACTCTTCCCTAATGAAGTCCTTATCTCACTCTACTCAGAGGCTATTCCAAACCTTCATATGGATCCTCAAACTTCCCCACTATTCTACCTCTCCTATAACCTAAACCATATTACAGATATCCATTCTCCTTTTCTCCTTATTTCACACTATATATCTTCCCCCCCCCCACTAACTACTCCTTTGCTATTGTTTTGGCTGAATAGGTGGTTCTTCTTGCCAATCATTCTGCAAATACTCATAATCTTTTTTTTCCAGGGCAATGAGGGTTAATTGACTTGCCCAGGGTCACACAGCTAGTAAGTGTCAAGTGTCTGAAGCTGTATTTGAACTCAGGTCCTCCTGAATCCAGGGCTGGTGCTTATCCACTGTGCCACCTAGCTGCCCCCCATAATCTTTTAACCTTTCATCTTTTCCATCAGATTATCATTTTACAATCATTTTCTCATCTCTAATATAGGATATTCCCTAAATACAAGACATTTCCAAAGATCTAACAGCTTACACCAAATTTAGATTTCGGACACTTTGTATATGATTATCATTAATTCTACTCAAATTGCCTCTACTTTATCTTCAATCTTTTCCTATGTACTGCTTCTACTAATATTAAAAAATCCATCTTTTCTCTATCCTTAAAAATAATTTTTAAAAAGCCTTACTTGGGGGCAGCTAGATGGCGCAGTGAATAAAGCACCAGCCTTGGATTCAGGAGTACCTGAGTTCAAATCCGACCTCAGACACTTGACACTTACTAGCTGTGAGATGCTGGGCAAGTCACTTAACCCTCATTGCCCTGCAAATAAAAAACAGCCTTACTTGATCTAACCATCCTTGATATCTACTGGCTTATATATCTCATTTCTTTCATACTCTCATGAGTAAACTCCTTGAGAATACTTCCTTTCTTCTCATTCTCTTCTAAATTCTATGCAAGCTGATTTCTAACCACACCATTAACCTAAAAGTGATTTTTTTCAGAGTAACCAATGATCTGTTAATTAATAAATCTCATTTCCTCAGTTTTCATTTTTTTCTGCAGTATTTGACACTACTGCTGACCTGCTTTTACCTGGGCATTCTCTCATCTATGGGCTTTCATGAAATTGCACAAACTTAATTCTCCTCATATCAGATTTCTCTGTCTCCTTTGATGCTTCTTCATTCATGTTATGCTGAATTAACATAATTACCTCCCAAAGTTCTAACTCAGGCTTCTGAGTTTTTCATCCCTCTATGATATGTCCCTTTTTGGGAGATGTTGATTTAATTATCTTGAACAGATTTAAATATCATCACCACCCACTGGAATATCCAGTAGTAGTCTCTCTCTTGAACTCCACTTGCTCTTCTCCAAATGAGTTTTGGATATCTTGAATGAGATGTCCAATAGATATCTCACAATCAAGTCCAAAATTGAACTTATTATTACTCACTCTCCTGAGGGTTGTTAAATGTATATGTTGCATATGTGTAGCAGCAGCAGTAGTAGTAGTAGTAGTAGATGATGATGATCTCTCTCTCTCTCTCTCTCTCTCTCTATATATATATATATATGTATATATATATATACATATATATATATATACACACACACATGTATGTATGTATGTTTGTATGTATGTATGCCAAAGATCTATCATATATCTATGTCTTTCTCCTGGGCCTTATTTGTCCACCAAATGTGCTCATTCCAAATTTGCAAATAATCTTTTAGTTCCAAATCCAGTGGTCTTTGGCCATTCCTCATTCTCCTCATCATCTCTAACACCTTTTACACTAATGATCACTTGCTCCTCCTTAATAATATCTTCTCTCTAAATTTTTCGAACATTATTAGCTCCAAATTCTTCTACTTATTTGACTGCTCCTTCTTAGTTTCTTTTGCTGGTTCTTCATCAGATCATTTCCCCTAACCATAGATATCTCACAGGGTTCTGTTCTGGGCCCTATTCTCTAATCTTTCTATTAGACCCCACTTGTTAATTTCATTAGCTCCCATGGATTTAATTACCTTTCTATGCTCCTACCTATTCTGTCTCAGCCTCTCTGATGACCTTTAATCACACATCTCCAACTGCCTTTCAGCCATCTCAAACTCCATGTGTAGTAGATACCTTAAATTCTACATATCCAAAACTTAACTATTTTTCTTTTTCTCTAAACCCTCCTATGATCTCATACCTTTCTTATTATTCTAGAATTCAATATCATCCTCCAAGTCCCTAATCATAGACATCATCTTCAGCCCCTCAGTCTTTCTTACTCCTCATATCCAATGTACTGCCAACACCTATGGATTTCACCTTTGCAAGATCTCTCAATATGTCCCCTTCTGTCCTCTGACACTGCGAACAAAAATGGGTTTGCCTACCTCAAGTGTCTCATCACTCTAATCTACCAAATATTTAGAGAGCAGACTGATTTTCTTAAGGTAAAGTCCTGTTACACATGCCCTATTCAATAAATTCTAGTGGCTTCCTATCACTTCGAAGATATAATATAAAATGCTCTGTTTGGCACTAAAAGTCATTCATTACTTAGTCCCCTCATATCATTGTGGTCTTCTATAAATTTTTCCCTTAGTGTTGATTTAAATCTAGTAACAGTGGCTTCTTTGGTCACTTGACAAGGTACTCTATCTCTGGACTTCAGAATTTTCTTTGGCTGTCATCTATGTATGGATTGTACTCCCTTCCTTATCTCATTTCTTCCAAAGACTTCTTTTCAAAAGATAATAATGATAATGGAAAATGGCTCCCAGAAAATATATCTAAGTGAAAAAGAAGAGAACTATGGAAAAAATAGTGTAGAGAAGGTATGTGTGGGAAGAAGTGGGAGTAACAGCAAAATGTCAAGTTTGCTCATTTTCTAACTCATTTTCTGGCTAGCTAATCTCCAAAATGTTCCATCTTCTTGAAGACCTTCAATCCACTCAATGAAAAAGAATATACACTAGAATCCATGTGCTGACTGATCATCTAGCTTTGTGAGGGTCCTTACTGGAGATGAAATATTTCAACTCGTAATGTCCTTTCCACCTACACATTATCATTCCAGTTTCCCAATGTATTTATACCTTTTGTGACAAATTCCCCATCTCTGTATGGTGATCAGCCTTGCTCTTAGTAGACCCAATTATTTTTAGAGGAGATTCATTTTCTTATTAATATGTTAATTGAAATAGATTCCTTAAGTGTTCAGTAGTTTGAAAAATTAAGATGTGGTTTACATTCACATGGAACTTCTTAAAATGGCTTAGGTGGAAGAATAGTTTATGTTATAAGGATCACTATAAATAAAATAGCCTGATAAAAATGGTGGTTATTTTATAACTAACCCAAGATAGTTTTTTTTTCTACTAAATATATTCCCATTCTCATTCTTATGCAGCTGAATTTGCAAAAATAGTTTTGTACAAAAGCTCTTATTGTATATCACCTTTCTACTTATAATAAATAGCAATGACATTGAAATTGAAGACTATTATTGTATTGTATCCATATGACAGTCAATGGTAGTGTCTCTGTGTCAAAATGACACTAAACAGTCAGTTGAAAAATGTCTAATGCATAGTGAAATTAACTCAGCAAATAGGAGTGCCTCTGTGCTGTTGTTCTGTTCTTTGAAGTCAGATTGGTGAATACTTGCATTAGGAGGAAGAATTGATGACACTTTCCCTGATGCATTTAGGAGAGTAATTGATACTATGGATGCATTTAGATGTGTACATCTTAATATTCTGGGAATAGGTGGAAAGTGGCCAAAATTTGTTGGCTGCAGGATAAATGGTCTCTCATTCTCTATTGTGAAAGGGTGCCAATGTTCCATAGCATTGCAGATGACTCTGTCTGTATAGCCATATATCAATACATCACACCTGAACTACGGAACAGTGATTACCACATTTTAGAAATCACTAATTTTGAGCCACAATACCACTTTTTCCTTCACTATATACCCTCCCCAGCATTGAGATACTTAAAGTTCATATAAAAGTAATACTGGTATTCTCAGCAATAGGCAGATTAACTTATATTTGCTCCCTTAAATTTGGAAGATCAGTTTAAACTTTACTTAAATCATGTTCTTTGTTTCAATCATCATTTTTATGCTATTGCTCTAGCAGCAATCTATTATCCCAGAGAAACTCCTGATATTTTCCTTTTTCTTTTTTTTTTTTTTTTGGTGAGGCAATTGGCTTAAGTGACTTGCCAGGGTCACACAGCTAGTAAGTGTCAATCATCTGAGGCCAGATTTGAACTTAGGTACTCCTGACTCCAGGGCAGTGTTCTATCCACTGTGCCACCTAGCTGCCCCTATTTTTCTTAATAGCAAAATGAATAAGCAAAATTCTGGAGAAAAATAATTACTTTCTCTTACACATATCACATTAAGCTATGTTAAAGTTTGAAATGCTGAATTCTTGTGAAGAATGTTTTACATGAATAATTCACTGTTCATTTTCTCTTTCTAGAACAATTTTGTCAGGTTTTAGTCTTTCCCTATTTTCAAAATTATTTTTATTTTGTTAAACATTTCCTCAATTATATGAAAAATCAATTACTTTTTTTTTTTTTTTTTTGCGGGGGCAATGAGGGTTAAGTGATCTTGCCTAGGGTCACACACACCTACGAAGTATCTAGTGCTTGAGGCTGGATATTAACTCAGATCCTCCTGAATCCAGGCCTGGTTCTTTATCCTAGCTACATCCAATTACTTTTATTTAAATGTTGAGTAACAAAATTCCTTCCGTCCTCCATCACCACCTGCCTCCTAGAGAAGGGTAGCACTTTATTTCAATTATATATGTGAGGTCATGCAAAACATTTTCAAATTGTCTATGTTGCAAGAAAAAAATAAAATAAGGAAAATATGCATCAGTCAGCATTCAGAGTTCATTGTTCCTTCTTTGGAGGTTTTAGTTCCGAATTTTTCTTTTCTCTCACCCCTCCCTTCCCTCCCTCCTCCCCAAGATGGAAATCAGGTCTGATATAGGTTGTATATGTACAATCACATCAAATATATTTCTACGTTAGTCATCATGTGAAAGAAGAATCAGAGCAAAAAGGAAAAACCTCAAACAAGAAAGAAAAAAATACCCCCAAATAGAAACAGTATGATTCAATCTGCATTCATAATTCACAGTTCTTTTTTATGGATGTTGAGAATGTTTTCTATTTCAAGTTCTTTGAAACTGTTTTGGATTGTTGCACTGCTGAGAAGATCAATCCAAGTCTATCCCCATTGTTCATCACACAATGTTGCTGTTAGTGTGTACAATGTTCTCCTGGTTCTGCTCTTCTCAGTCAGCATCAATTCATGTAAGTCCTTTCAGGTTTCTCTGAACTCCTCCTGCTCATTGTTTCTTACAACACAATAGTATTCCATTACATTCATTTACCACAATTTGTTTAGCCATTCCCCTATTGTTGGGCCTTCCCTCAATTTCCAATTCTTTGCCACCATAAAGAGAGCTGCTATAAACATTTTTGTACATGTGGGTCCTTTTCCCTTTTCTATGGTCTCTTTGGGATATAGTCCTAGCAGTGAGTGGTACCACTGGGCCAAAGGGTATGAACAGTCCCATAGCCTTTTGGACATAGTTCCAAATTGCCCTCCAGAATGGTTGGATCAGTTCACAGCCCCACCAACAATGGATTAGTGTTCCAATTTTCCCACAGCTTTCTCCAACATTTATTATTTGTTTTTGTGATTTTAGCCAATCTGATAGGTGTGAGGTGGTACCTCAAAGTTGTTTTAATTTGCATTTCTCGAACAATAGTGATTTAGAGCATTTTTCATATGCAATAGATAGCTTAGACTTCATCAAAAATTGCCTGTTCAATACCTTTTGACCATTTCTCAATTGGCGAATTACTTGGATTCTTATAAATTTGATTTATTTCCCTATATATTTTAGAAATGAGGCCTTTATCAAAAATGCTGGCTATAAAAAAAACGGTTTTCTCCAGTTTTCTGCCTCCCTTCTAATTTTGGCTGTGTTGCTTCTGTTTGTACAAAAGCTTTTTCATTTAATGTAATCAAAGTCTTCCATCTTGCTTTTCATATATGCTTTATCTCTGGTTTGGACATAAATTGTTTACTCTCCATAGATCTGAGAGGTAAACTATTCCTCTCTTTCCTAATTTATCTATGGTAATCACCCATTTATGTCTAAATCTTGAACCCATTTTGACCTTATTTTTGTATAAGGTGTAAGATGTTGGTCTATTCCTAGTTTCTGCTATGCTCTCTTCCAGTTTTCCAAGTAGTATTTGTCAAATTCTGAGTTCCTATTGTGGTAAAAAGTTTTAACAGTCGTTAGATAATGAAGAGATGCCAGTTTTTTGGTTTTTTTTAGGACCACCCTTTTGGGGAGGAGACCAACAGCATTGCCTGCTGAGCACTTGACTTCTGACTTCCGGGGTGCGAGCTTAATAAAAGGCAAGGAGAGAATGGAAGTGAGAGTTTTTTCCTGCTCCGCAGGTCTCCTGGCTGCGCTGCACAGACAGACGCGGACTGGAGTTTGACTCGGCCCCGGCTCTCGGTTAACAGCACACGCTTGACTCGTTTCTCTCCCCAAAAGTGGCCTTGGGTTTTGGTGAGTTTTATACAGAATATAGACTAAGTCCTAGACTTAAGACGATTTGTATTGTATTTCTACTTTCCTATTCTTCTAATCAACTTCACCTTGTGACTACCATACAATAAAGGCTCTATCTAGAAAACCAGAAGCTTCTTCCATTTACTAGTCTGGGAGAATAAATTAAGGGGAAAGGTTAAGTAGGGGAGATTTATGATCTAATATTTATCTTTTTATCTCACACTATCCCAGAAGCAGGAGGCTTTGGTGTTTATCAAACAGTAGATTACTATAGACATGTACAACTGTGTCTCCTTGCGCCTAACCTACTCCATTGATCCACCACTCTATTTCTTATCTTAGTACCACATAGTTTTTAATGACTGCTGCATTATAGTATAGCTTCAAATTTGGTATGGCTTAGCCTACCTACCTGTGTATTATTTTTCATTAATTCCCCTGATATTCTTGACTTTTTTTTTTCCAGATGAATTTTGTTATTATTTTTTCTAAGCTCTTTAAATAAATTTTTGGTAGTCTCATTAGTATGACACTGACTAGGTAACTTAATTCAGGTAGAAGATGCTCTATTTTTTAAACAATATTTGTTAAACATGTGTTTTGATGCTGTAAATCAATTCACTTTTGAAGATTGTAATCTTGTCTAAAACACAGCTTACAGAATTAGAACATTTGGAAGTGGAGAAGACCTTTGAAGCTGTCTGGTCCAGATAAGGAATTTATATGCACAGATGTTAAGCAATTCTTTCAAGGTCAAGCATGTAACAATCTAAAATTTGAACCAAAGCTATATGACTCCAAATGTAGTAGTTTTTCCATTACATACATCTCATATATTTTACCTGTATCCTCAAGATCAAATATAAACTAAAATATCACTATGATTTTAAAAATAATTTAAAATTTCTTTTATATGTTCTTACTTTGATTATATAACAATGATTTGAAGCCAAAGACCTATGACACGAGGTATCCTTAAAACACTATTTAGCTGTTTTTGGCCTGAGATGATGAAGAGGAATGCATGCTGCCCACTCTCTCTCTTTCTATCTTAGCAAATCCTTGCTTTTTAAAAATTCACCTGGAGCAGCTAGGGTGGCACAGTGGATAAAGTACCAGCCCTGGATTCAGGAGGACCTGAGTTCAAATCTAGCCTCAGACACTTGACACTTACTAGCTGTGTGACCCTGGGCAAGTCACTTAACCCTCATTGCCATGACCCAAAAAAAAAAACACCTGATGAAAAAAAAAAAAAACTATCTTTGGTGGGTGAACATGCTGGCCAATGGATTCTCTACTTTTCAATATAATGTAAAAGCTATAAGGTTTGGACTGGAAGGAAAGCTGAGCACTGCAGAACTGCTGCTTCAAATTGTAGAAGACTGGAGAAGACTTTTGAGAATTCCTTTGACAGCAAAGGAGATAAAATCTGTCAATACTTAAAGAAACTAAAACAGACTATTAAATTGAAGGCCAAACACTGAAGTTAAGCTTAAATATGTTAGCCATATGTGAAGATGGGTTTCATTGGAAAAGCCCCTGATATTAAGAAAAATAAATAGCAAAAAGAGGAGGAAACAAGAGAGGAAGAAATGGATAGATAGTGTCCATGGCAACAATGAACATGTACTTGAAAAGACCTTGGGAGATAATGGAGCATAGAAAGACTTGGAGTGCTATAGTCTATGGGGGTCACAAATAGTTGAATTTGACTGAATGAATGAACAATAACAACATGTCTTCTTTATGTAAAATCCTCCTTATCATTAAATATCAGTGACACATCTGATAAAGACAAAAAACCCCACACTATTTAAGGGGTAGCTAGGTGGTACAGTGGGATAGGCAACGCCCTTAGATTCAGTAGGACAGAATTCAGGTCTGTCCTCAGATACTTAACACTTACTAGCTGTGTGACTCTGGGCAAGTCACTTAACCCTCATTTCCTGGCAAAAAACTAAAACAAAACAACAACAAACCACATTTAAGCCTTACCACTCATAATGAGAGAAAGGTCTTCTTTAAAACCTGAAAAGATACTCAGAAAAGTATGGTCACTAATGAAATTGTCGCCTTGTTTCTGAGCTCATCATTCTGAATTTCTGAGCGATCTACTTGGTACCCTAACTGATATTACTGATATACATAAGAATAGATGATATGGATATAGACATAGGTATATATAATTTCATAGATAACTATATAATTATCTATTAATTTCACTTATCTGGACAAAAAATTGAATTTTTCTACATTGTAAGCTTCACAAGTATCTATGAAGATATTTCACAAGTATCCTCACATGCTTCCTTTTATTTCATTAATATTAAATAGCATAGTACTATAGGAAATTAGATGTATATTAAATACATATTAAGGTGATGTTTTCTATTGAATAACATAACACTTGCTTTATTAAAGAACTATTTATTGCGCATCTATTGAGATGAATTCCATTGCTGTCCTTAAAAGGAAGCCACAGGATGCTGTGGAAAGACATGCATTATAAAACGAAAGAGGATTTAAGTACTATATTGCTCCTGAATCCTTTACATTATTGAGAATTTTGAATGGGGAAATATCTATGATAGGCTATATCTACAAATTTGTTTTAAAGATATTTTAGATAGTAATTTCACAGTCTACTAATATTGTTACTACCTGAGAAAATAAGTTTTTAAAAATACCAGTTTATGTTTAACACACTCAAATTTCTGACAGGGTGGCATGTAGTTTTTACCCTCCCTGAAAGAAAAATAGATATTTAAAGCAGATCAATGATTGAAAAAAACTAAACCAATATGAATCCTGAGGTAATGAATAAAATATCCCACCCATGAAAGATAATTATTTTTCTTCAGTTCTGAATGGAGGCCTTCATATTTTCCTTTTTCCTTCCTATCCATAACTTACAGAGCTCCCTAACTCATGAAAGAAACATTTTGCTCATCCTTCATGGATGAGAAATTTTGCATTTGCATTTTGCATTGGTGTTTTCCACTCAGGCTGATCATAACATGAAATCCATTCCTTTAACAAAAAATAATATGCCATTGAAAGGTAAAAAATTAAGACATCAAAGCAGAAAAGAATGTAGAACTACAAAATATTCTTTCTTATACTACATTATTTTGTGTTTAAATAACAATAGTATCTACATCTTAATTTATCTATATGACATTATCTTATCTATATGGCACTATCTTATTTCAGGATCTCATAAT
This sequence comes from Dromiciops gliroides, assembly GCF_019393635.1. Classification (NCBI taxonomy): domain Eukaryota; kingdom Metazoa; phylum Chordata; class Mammalia; order Microbiotheria; family Microbiotheriidae; genus Dromiciops; species Dromiciops gliroides. The sequence continues at coordinate 83,185,092 of NC_057864.1, forward strand.
AGCAAAAGAAAATGATTTTTGATTGATTTAACCATTTTAAAATTGAATGTAATACTAAAGATATGTTTCATTGATTAAATTTTCACTTATTAAATTTCCTCTACACATGCATTTTTCCTTCTTTTTGTTTTCATCAAGTCATTGGTATAATTCTAAGACTTGCTTATATATTCTCTTTTAAAAGAAATAACCTAGCTAAATATTGGGAGGTTCATCTGCAGTATGATCACAAGGAAATGAATGCCAAACCAATTCTCAAAGTCCATTTTCTGAATGTTAGAGTAGATGTGATCTGCATAGGTACAGGTAGTACCAACATAAATGAAAACACAGAAACTTTAGCAGAAAATGTTTATACTTCTTTTCCTCCAACATATGGATAGAATAACATTACTGTTTCATTGATCTTTGGTAATAAATTTTCATTTTAAATTCAAATGTCTTAGGGGCGTCTAGGTAGCATAGTGGATATAGTACCACTCTTGCAATTAGGAAGACCTGAGTTCAAATCCATGCTCAGAGGATTAACACTTACCAACTATGGGACCCTAGGCAAGTCATTTAACCTCTATTTCCATACAAAAGATCAAATTTAATTTTAGGATCAGACAAACAAATAATCAGTCATCCTAAGTCTTCTTTGCTCCCAGTATGACAGCTATTAAAATAAATTTCAGCTCAGTACTAAAAAATCCCACTCTGACCATTTAGACCATCTTCACATAATTAGTCTATTTCTTATGGGAAACTGACAAAGAAATACTGATAGAATCTACAGTGACATATACCACTGGTAATTTAATAACAGGCTATCGATGGCCATTTAGCTGCATTTCAGAGTGATTATTGATTACTATTTTTGCATCAAGTTAAAGACTTGAGAAAGAGGTTGTTTAAATTATTGAGGTAAAAAAATAAGAAATATGTTACAATACTTTTAAAAAAAGACTATTAATTTCTGTTGTGAAAAGTTAAACTTTTTCATGATCTGACTTTAATTGAAGCATTTTTGACATAGGGTAAAGGTCATTTTTAAACTTTTATGACATGCTACAAAATATGGCTTTAATTATAACAGTGGTATTTAATAAAATTACATGCAAATAGATGAATAATTAGGAGTAAAATAGGTATGGTATAATCTCAGTTTTGCACAAAATTTTATAGATAACAATTCATAACCTATCTCTGTAATTATAAGTAATGGAACCTAGGCAGTAGTGGCACCATATTGTCTCTCAGTTCTTCCAGTAACTGTGTAATATACTCCAACATTATAGGATCTTAATTTATGAAGGCAATAAAACAGTTCAATAGCAAATCCTAATTTCACTAGGAAAAACTGAAAGATCAATAATCCTAGAATGTATGAAATCCAACCTTGAGCAGCATGCAATATCAGCATTCTAGACTCATTTTTCAGGTTTATGTAGAAGACCCCTTACGAGATAATGCTGCAGCAACTTATAATGGATGGATGTAAAGGAGAATAATGGACCGCATATATTAGATTTGTTAGCTAGTTCTGGTAATTGCTGCAGTAAAAGGCTCACGTACCTATCAAGTGGATGTCAAAGTTATTTGAACGAACTTCCTAAATGTTATTTTGGATTTATAACATTATTTTTAAGATTCATTAAGAAGGGACCTAATAAATGATCATTTTGCTATAATATAACATAATCATGGATGGATAGGGGAGCCTTAAATGGTAATTAAATTTAGTACAGTTAGGAACATTTTTCTATGATTCACTCTTTTGGGAAGGGATATGAGGTTCTAAAGTTAGTTCTCCATGACAGCATACAAATATTTTAATAGTAATAAAATCATTTGTGAATGGCATAGAAATCAGATCTGTATGCATTTTGCTATTCACCTTTGTTTATATACCTATTCTCTAATGCTTCTCCCAGATTGATCAAAAGCCTTTTGCCTAAGAATGAGTGGTGGTATTCTTTAACATTTTCCCTTGCTATACACACACACACACACACACACACACACACACACACACACACACACACACACACACAAGCAATTTAAGGGACAGGCAGGAGAAAGAAAAGTTAACTCTGGGTGGGGTAGAGAACTATATCAACATTTGACAAATAGGCCATGTATAGGCCTCATTTACAAAATTCTCACTTTCATTCTAATTATGAATACACTTGGCCAATATAAGCCAGACATATTTTTATTCAAAGATATCACAATTATCTACTCATAAGTACTTTCATTGGTAGCAACCTTAATATGAAAATTATTCATAGAATTAATGCATTAAACTAAATTCCAAGCAAGCTTTTAAAAGATCATTATGGAGGGTAGTAGACAAGATGGTGAAGTAAAGCAATAAGCACTCAGAGCTCCTGAAATAATTACTCCAAAAAACTCCAAACACAACCATAAGACAATTCCTGGACAAGCAGAACCCAGAAAAGGAAGGGCTGAGATCATTTTCCAGGCACAGATGGCTGAGAAGTTTAGCAGGAGGGGGCTACTATGCAGGGATGAAAGTGGATGACAACCTTGTGGACACATTGACAGAGATCCAGCCCCAGGCAGGCTGTGCCAGAGAAATTTACCCCCAAGCCTCAGAATTAGCTGTGACACAGTCTTCTGCAACTAAGCTCTCAGTCTGGAGATAGGGCTGAATTGCTGGCTGGCAAGGTGGGGGAGATTACAGGGGTTTCTGCAGGAGCTTAGGAGGAATTTGGTTGTTCTACCCCAGCTGGGAACCAGGAAGAAATCTTGAGTGTTGGCAGCCCAGCTGGGGGAGGGATGCAGGCTTGTTGGAGCTAACAATTACGGAAAACAAAATTTTGTTGCTTTCTTAATTAGCAAGTTGGAATATGGTTATTTAGAGACCACACCACAGGCCAGTCAAGTGAAGAACCTGCCCTTCCTTAAATCATACCACCTGGGACCACCTGAAGCTTGGGACAGTGCAGGCTGGGAGCAGGGCCCCATTTTAAGAAGGAGAAAAAAGTCAAATAAAAGACGGGCAAGATGAGCAGGCAGAGAAAGATGTGGACCATAGAAAGTTTCTTTAGTGACAAGGAAGATTGAGGTGCACTGTCAGAAGAGGATAGCAATGTCAGGGTTCCTACATCCAAAGCTTCAAGAAAAAGATGAATTGGTTTCACAACATAGAGGTCCTCAAAAATGACTTTGAAGGTAAAGTAAGAGAGGTAGAGTAAACAGAAAGAGAAATGAGTGATGCAGGAAAGTCATGAGAAAAAAGTCAACAGCTTGAAAAGCCAAAGGGAAAAGCTCTCTGAAGAAAATAATTGCCTAAGATTTAGGATTGAACAAATGGAAGTTATTGACTTTATGAGAAACCAAGACACAATAAAGCAAATCCAAATGAATAAAAAAAAATAGAGGGCAATGTAAAATATATTCTTGGAAAAAACAGCTGACCTGGAAAATTGATCCAGGAGAGGTAATTTGAAAATCATTGGACTATCTGAAAACCATGATCAAAAGAAGAGCTTAGAATCATCTTCCAAGAGATTGTCAGGGAAATTGCCCTGATATTCTAAAAGCAGAAGGTAAAATAGAAATTGAAAGAATCCACTGATTACTTCCTGAGAGAGATCCCAAAGGAAAACTTCCTGTTATAGCCAAATTCCAGAACTCCCAGGTCCAGGAGAAAATATTGCAAGCAACCAGGAAGAAACAATTCAAATACTGTGGAGCCATGGTCAGGATAACCCAGGGTCTAGCAGCTTCTACATTAAAGAATTGGAGGACATGGAATGTGATATTATAGGGTAAAGGAATTGGTATTACAACCAAGAATCACCTACACAGCAAAACAGAGTATAATCTTTCATGGGAAAAAAATGCAACTTCACTGAAAAAGAAGACTTTCAGGTAGTCATGATGAAAATACCTGAACTGAATAGAAAATTTGACTTTCAAATGCAAGACCCTAGCTAGAGAAGCATAAAAAGGTAAACAGGAAAAAGAAATCGTGAAGGATGTTAAAAGGTTAAACTGTTTACATTCCTACATGGGAAGATGATATGTCTAACTCATAAGAGCTTCCTCACTATTAGGGTTTATGATAGGAATATATTTAGACAGAGAGCAAAGGCAGAAATTGATATTGAAGAGATGATACTTGTAACACATTTTTTTGTGTTGTGGTCAGTCTTGAGTGACATGCCTGGGGTTGTGGAGTTTGTGAGTGTCTTGTGTCTAAGGCCAGATTTGGTCTCGGGTCCTTCTGGGTCCAGGGTGGGTACTTTGTTCACTGTATCACCCAGCTGCCCCATGATGATATCTTTCGGGTAAAATTGAGGGGGGATAGGAATGTACTGGTCCAGGGTAAAGGGGAGAAGTAGAATGGGGTGAAATCTCACATGAAATAAGCAGGAAAGGGCTTATGCAGTGGGTGGAGAAATGGGAGGAGGAATGGGGCAGTGAATGAGTTTTACACTCATCAGAATAAGCTCAAAGACCTTAATTTCATCAGTTTGCTCAAGGAGAAAATAACAAACACAGCAGTTGGATAAAGTAATCTCTCTAAGCCTGCCTGAAGGAAAGTAGGTGGGGAAAGGGATAAGGAGGGAGGGGTGAAAGAAGGGAGGACAGATTGGGAAGGGGGCAATCAGAAGTAAAACACTTTTGAGGAGGGATAGGGTAAAAGGAGATAGAAAATAGAGTAAATATAATGGGAAAGGAATAGGATTAGTGGAAACAGTTAACAATAATTGTGAAAATTTTTGAAGCAGAGGTGAGAGTAATGTAAGATGATGATGATTGATTGATTGATGATGATTGGAGGAAGATGATGATTGATTGATGATAAGGAGGACTAATGAAGATGATGAGGATTGATTGACAATGATGAGGATTGATGGATGGTGATTGATGATTAATTGATGATTATGATGGCAACATGTATGGTAGTTACTTTCCTGGGCTATTGGGAAGAAATTTTTTGTCAAGTATAAGGTCCTATATAAATGTTATCTATTACTGTTATTATAATAATCAACCTCAAGGGTTTATTGTAAGGAAATCTCTCCTTAAAGTAGTATATAAATTTATTTTACATAAAAGATGAATGGAGTAATGATCAGGATACTATTAGAAAGACCTGGAAAGACCTGCATGAGCAGATGCAAAATGAAATACTGAATACAAAATACTGAAATACTGTATACAAAATAACAGTAATATTATGAAATGATCTTCTGTGAATGACTCAGTTATTTTCAGCAATGCAATGATCCAAGACAACTCTGAAGATCTTATGAAAAATGCAATCCATATACAGAGAGAGAATTGATATGGTATATGGATACACATTGAAACATAATTTTTTTTGTTACTTCCTTTATCTGATATTTTCTTTTTGTGTATTTCCTTTTGAAACCTGGCTAATGTGGAAATATTTTGCATGACTGCTCATGTAATGCTTCTATGGAATTGCTTGAGTTCTTGGGGGCAGTGGGGAGGGAAAGAGGAAGGGAATTTAGAAAACAATTTTTTTAAATGATGTCAAATTTTGTATTTTACATGTAATTTAGAAAATAAAAATTCTAAATAAAGAAAAAAAGATCATTGTGGATAACTGTTGTTAATCTCTCTCTCTCTCTCTCTCTCTCTCTCTCTCTCTCTCCCCTTATTCAATAAATTCCAATGACTTTCTATTATCTCCATAATCCAATAATAAATCCTTTGATAACCAGTCTCCTTCCTTCCTTAACTGTCTTTTGACACCTTATTCTTCTCCACATACTTTATAATACTCCTTCTATCCAACCTTTATAGAAACCTAGTATTGACCCTGAGAATTGTGTCTGATTAGGGTTGCATTGCATTAACCTCCTTGCTGTCCCTTGCCCAAAATACTCTATCTTGCAACTTTGTTAAATTTCAAAGACTGTCCTCCATTCATGGAATGTCTTTCTTTCTTCATTTTCAAGAGAGGTCCTTGATATACAAAAATTTTGTTGACTTTGGACATATTAATGTAAGAAATACCAATTTGAGGAATGTTCCTCAGTTTTTGTTATGTTTATTTTAAAAAATAAAAGAGAAATTAAAATGAATTTATCTGCACATCAGAAATTATGAAGAAGATGGTTATTGTCAGTAATAGCTGATAATGCAAAATAATTTTCATCTAGTTCTTCATTTCATCTCATAATACTGAGGGATATTCAGCTAAAAGAGTGACATGGTTATAAACTTTATATTTTTTATTTACATTTTTGAAGTTATGATTATTGTTTAATGTTCTATAGAGTCACTTAGGCTAAGTTGTCCTAATGCCCATAGAATAAATATATAGGCAAAATAGACATTTGTATTTTTCCACTTTTAATTCTCCACCAGACTGATAAGCTTGCAGCTTTTGATTGATTGGATGAACTCAATCTACTCCAATGTACTTGAGGCATTCTCTTTTGGTTGCTCTTGATAGCCCTCCTATGACTTGTGTAATGATAAAGAAAATCCCCCTATACACAATTCTCTCTCTCTCTCTCTCTCTCTCTCTCCTCGTCTCTCTCTCTCTCTCTCTGCTTGTCTATCTATGTCTGGTCACTAGTTAATGAAAGTAATCTAGATAGATAGGTAGATGTGTGTATACATATATTATATATGAGTGTATGTACATAGGTGGACAAATAGAATTACATTTCAAAGTAATTGGCATATTTGGAGATCATATAAGTTATTTCTGGTAAAAGAATTATTCTAAGAAACAGATTATAGGTTAAACCCAAGTTCCAAAAATATCCATGCCATAACACAAAATCATTCAGAACCCCTATATGTAGTGATTACACTAACTTGCACAGTTTCCAGAATCCAGGGACATTCCCATGGGTATGATGAGCATCAGACTGAGATTTAGTTTATGATTTGCTTTAACATTATATGAAAAATTGCCTTTATACAGATATGTAAGAATTATATAAAAGTATAGGAATTTTATAGAAATAAATATAGGTTAGATATTTTTGGAAAATACCTGATTTTTCACATTTAGTAAAAATCAAAAGTGAGTTTGTTTTTGGAATTCAGTCGTTGATTAACTTACAGCATCTATTCACTAGTATTGAGAGAGTTTTTAGGTAGTTGTTACAAAGTGGAAAATGCCTACAATGGGGAAATGTTAGTTGTCTACATCTACTATTTGAGATAATGCAGTCCAGTTAAAACTAGATACTTGCTGATCACCAGCAAGAAATATGTGATTGGGTTGTAAGTGAAAGCTGAATGAGTGGGACTGTCTGCATGTACAACATGATTGATTTATTTAAGGCTTCACCTGCCTTATAGCTTCTTGTCTGAAAGCTCTTCTCTGCATATTCCCAGAATTGACAACTTCACATAACTAGTCAATATTGCTTAAAAAATTAAAATGACAATATTACTAATGGTTTATTGAATATAAACAAAAAATGACAAATGACTTTATTAAATATAAACAAAAATGACTAATGATTTTTGATATAAACAAAATGGTTTTATCTCTTGAAGGAGCCTATGACATGGCTAGGGATCAAAGTACTGAATCCTGCAGTGAAATGAAAAAGATACTCCCTGTATGACATCCCCATGAGGGTGACCAAAAATGTTTCAATAAATAAGTTTTAAAACAAATGTCTGTGTCATGCAAATAGGTTTACAGAAATAAAAGGGTTTATAATTTAGGATCAATTATTGGCATCAGATTTAAAAAAAATGATCATCCTTAATGATTGGCGGAACTTTATTGAGGACAATTATGCAACAAAATTATGGAAAACATAAATGTATCACTGAATAGCACAGAAACTTGCATATAGAAAGAAAGCCAGGTACTACAATTATAATCCAAGTGTTCCCATCCTTCAAAAACTGATGAAATAAATATCTCAGTATTATAAAATACAAACCCCAAAATAATCCATCTACTCTTTCATTGTTCTATACTTCCCTCCTACCTTTCCCCTTCACACAATTAAGCTCATTTGACCTGGGCTTTCAGAGTTAATGACTCAGCTTTTGGATTCATGCCTCTTGCTTAGTGTTCTCATTTTCAGGTGGGTGAATAAAATTTATTTTGTTCACTATATCTAATCATTACTACATCAGTTTTTCACAGTAGATAGAGCAGTGGATGTGGAGTAAGGAAGATTTGGGTTCAAATTTGTCCTCAGACACTCACTGCTAAGTCACTTATCATTTCATTGCTTTTCCACTTTAAAAAATTGAAAATAAGTACCTACTTCTTCACGTTGTTGTGAGGATAAAACGAGATAATGTTTTTAAAGAGTTTTGCAAACCTTAAATCTTATATAAAATACTTATTCGTCGTCATCATCCCCATCATTTACAAGGGCATTAAGAGCTAATCAGGCCAGTATCTTGCTGCTTGTCCTGCAATGTGGGGAATAATAACTAAATTACTATTTCTGTTACCACTGGAAACCATGGGTCCAATATATAATTCTTTGGCTCCATTCATACTGCTTATGACTTTCTAGAATAAAATGCCTTATCTGTTAACCATTCTACATTATGTATTTATCTCTTTATTGAAAAATGAGCTCTTTGAGGGCCAGAGATGCCTAAAATTGTATTTGTATTGCTTGTGCTTAGTACATGTGTGAAACATTGAAGATAAATGATATTTTCTTGCTTAATTCATAATCATTCATAATTCCCCCATGTTAAATGTATGATAATTGTTTGATGTTTTGTGTAGTTAAAACATCTTGAGACAGAGTCATATATCAGAAAAAAGTGCGTAAAGCATTTTTGGTGACATGAAACAATTCTGTTACGTACCTGTAGGATTTCTGGTATAGTGAACTCAACAAACTAAAGGGGGAAGAAACTCACAGCTCCTGACACAGATCCTATGAGGATCTTTTTCTCCGTTAATATAGTAATATAAGCACATTTCTCTGAGCTGATATAATAAAAGCCAATGTCTTAAAAAAAAAAAAAAACCTCGTCTCATAAAACAAACTACTAAGCCCAACAACTATCTATAGCTATTCTGAGTAAATGTGTTGGATCAGGACCTTGAAATAACAAGGGAAACAATAGTTAATTAAAAATTAAAGATATTTGGCTTTAGAGCCACTAATCTCATTAATCCAATAATTTCAATTCATACTACTAATAATTTTAATTAACATTCATCTAACACTTCAAGGTTTCCAAAGTGCATTATTCATTTGATCCTCACAGAAATCTCAGAAGATTGATGCTAATATATTCCCAATTTACAGATGAAACTGAGACTTTGAGAGGTTTAATGACTTGCGCTGGTTCACAAAACTGGGCTGGTCTGAGTCTACTGGTAATGTTTAATTTTTCTAAGAAAAAAGTGAGAACAATATACTTTTTTTTAAGTGAGGCAATTGGGGTTAAGTGACTTGCCCAGGGTCACACAGCTACTAAGTGTTAAGTGTCTGAGGTCGGATTGAACTCAGGTACTCCTGACTCCAGGACCAGTGCTCTTTCCACTGTGCCACCTAGCTGCCCCTCACAAAATACTTTTTAGTTAAATCAGCATTATTAACAATTCTCTATCACTATCATAAGTCCTAACATCAGCAAAATAAGACATCAAGCCCTGATCCATAGTATTTGTCATTTTCCAAATGTAAATGCTCACAAAGAAAACTAACAATTGGCTGGTTAGAACTGTTCAAGTTGGCTTCAATAGAGAACTAGCATATACCTAGTGTCTGACAGAGTATTTGACCCAGTTCATCCTGACTTCTAGCATTCTATTTGGTGGTTCAGCAAGAAGCCCTGTTTTCTACATTGTGTTGATCTACTTTTGACTATCTCAAATGTTTTTGTAGATTCATGGTAAGATCAGGGGATAACTGAAAAATCCATTATGCATGTTCAATTCCACCAAAAACATTAAAAGTAGGTTCCGATCATGTTGGTTGAATATCCTGTGACAAAAATTCTAAGCGAGCATGGACAAGCTTAAGATGGCCAGGGATAGGGAAGATAAGTGGCACAGTGGAAAAACCAACGGCCCTGGATTCAGGAGGACCTGAGTTCAAATCTGGCCTCAGACACTTAACACTTACTAGCTGTGTGACCCTGGGCCAAGTCAACCCTTACCCTCATTGCCTCCCCAAAAAAACAACACTCAAAAACATGGCCAGGGATAGTAGGGTTATTATCTATATAATTGGAGGTATTGTCCATATCTCTGAGTTTGTAAACGTATTTAACTTTTGGAATTTTGAAACTATTCTCATAGTTAGACCAAACCCTATAGATCTGCTATAATTTGTTGCTTGCTCACATAAAAAATTATCAGTTTCCCATCTAACCCCTAAATTTTCCCCCAAAACTCTTCTAATCTGTGTACAAAGAATATATATTACCTATTGTCAGGGAGAAATTAATCATCGTTGTATACTGTTTTTTTCTTTATGAACATCACAGGCTATAAATATTTTCTTTGGTCAAATAATTTCAGACACTTCCCAATGAAGATTGTAACCACCCCTATAAGTACTAAAACTTGAATGTAGATTGCCTATAATAAAAAGGTTGATTATTTCTTGAAGCCGTTCCTTCCAAAAACCTGGGGTCTTTGAAAAGACTTTGAATTAGTAAGCATTGTGCAGCATATCTCATCTAATTAATTTATTTCAGCATGGATAAACATGAAAAAAGTACATTGGGGTAAGGAATACCTTTGAAAATTCCTGTTATCCCCAAAGCATTTTCAAAACCCTGATTAAAATCACAAGAATGTGTATTTGTGGCTTTTATAATTGTAGCATTCTGTATTAAATCCCCTGAAAATATAAATCTTTTTTGGAAAACATTTAAAATAGAAAGGGTGGTTATGTGAATCTTCAAGAAATTTGTCTTCAGAAACATGATTTTTATTGAATGAAGAAATATTTAGACAGGTTTGAAAGATAAATAAATAGATTATATGTAAGGATGACATAGTTAATAAAGGCAATCATTTTGAAAATAGTTGTTATATGATGAATTCATAATTAGGTATGGAGAAATTGTATTTTTTTCATCTTTCTTTCTTTCTTTCTTTCTTTCTTTCTTTCTTTCTTTCTTTCTTCTTTCTTTCTTTCTTTCTTTCTTTCTTCTTTCTTTCTTTCTTTCTTTTTTGAAAGCAGGGCAATGAGGGTTAAGTGACTTGCCCAGGGTCACACAGCTAGTAAGTGTCAAGTGTCTGAGTCCAGATTTGAATTCAGGTCCTCCTGAATCCAGGGCCAGTGCTTCATCCACTGCGCCACCTAGCTGCCCCCAAGTTTCTTATTGTTCACAAACTAAAGTACCTGTTTATTCAGGAATTTGCTTTTTTTGTTTATTCTAAATTGAATTATTCATCTTCCTATTATTATTATTAGCTTCTATGGAAAATTAATAGTTTTAAGACAAAAGAAAAATAAATTTGTTCTTTAGAGGCAATTTGTTCTAGCTGATAAAGGAGAAAACTATTGATTTCTAATCCAGGAGGACCTAGGTTTAAGTCCTGCTTTTGTCACATATGGGCTATGTAACTGTGAACAAATCATCTTAGTGCTCTAGCTCAGTTGTATAAAACTCAAAAAGAAATCCCTTATATAAACATCACAGTAGGTTGCATATTGACTTAGTTTTAAATGTAATATTATCTATGACTTAGTTCTAGCCTTTTTTAAATCATGGAGATGTTTCTTTAACAAGTTTTTACATTTGGGCACTATTAAGCCAATAGAAGATTTCCTGTTCTCAAGTCCTAACTGTTATATATTCAAGTCAGGTATCTACAAAAGACCATGAATTTTGTTCTTTGCAGGGATGGGATGTTTCTGCTTTTCCATACTTTACTTCCATTGCCATAATGAATTAATATCAAGAATTAAAGAGAAGGGGCAGCTAGATGGTACAGTGGATGGAGCACCGGCCCTGGATTCAGGAAGACTTGAGTTCAAATCCGGCCTCAGACACTTGACACTTACTAATTGTGTGACCCTGGGTAAGTCACTTAACCTTCATTGCCCTGCCAAAAAAAAATATTAAGGAGAAGACTGGATGGAAGAGAACTTGCTGAGCAGTCACTTTGATAAAACAGGTTTTTCAAAGGAAGAGTTATACACCTATGTATATATTTTACATGTATACATACATATATACATATATATATATACATACATATAACTATACAGTCATTCTATTTGGGAGGAGATATATATCTATATCTATATATCTTTATCTGTCCTATCTATAGATAGATAGATATATATACACACACACACACACACACACACACACATAAATCTCCTCCCAAATAAAATTATGTTATTTTTTTATTATCCCAAACCATCATATACCTGAACAATAGAATACCAATACCAGTTTTAGGCTAAGAATGGAAATCTGCCAGAAGTGTGTGTGTGTGTGTGTGTGTGTGTGTGTGTGTATAGATATCTTTCAATGATTCTTAGATGTAATCTACAAACTCAGATAATTCAAGCATCAAAGTTTCATTGTGTTCTAAATGGTTTCTTTCATTGATCCATTTAAGTTGAAATTTTAAAAAATACTGTTCCCATTTTGGCTGAGCATATAAGAGAACATTAATCTACTAATACCAGTTACAGAGGTCGGAATCTTCCTTGAAGTCCTTGATGCTTTACTGAAGTTGGAAGGCAACAACACACCATTGAAATAACTGCTAGACAAATAAACCCTGGGAGATTATCTGAAGTTGGAAAGATTTTAAGTACAGGCAAGTCATAGGTTGTCTGTGATATGAAAACTGGCCTAAATTTAAGGGCCTCATATCCAAAATGTTGATTACTAAATAATGGTATATTTTTAAATGCGTATGTATGTGGGTGTTTGTTTTGTTTGTGTATCCCCAGAGATTCTTTTTTTAATATATAAAAGTATTTTTTTTCATTTTCCAGTTACATATGAGGATAATTTTCCTTTTTTTAGGATCATTATTTATTTGTTTGTTTGTTTGTTTGTTTATTTTCCGTTACACGCAAAGATAGTTCTCATTTTTTGTTTATACAAGCTTTCCAATTTCAGAATTTTCTCCCTCCCTCCCCTCCCTCCCCCCCCATCCCCTAGACAACAGGTAATCTTATATAGGTTATATATATATAATATACACACATAATAACATCAATCCTATTTCTGCATTAGTCATGTTATAAGAGAAAAATCAAAGCAATGATGAAAAACCTCAAAATAGAAAAAAACAGCACCAAAACCAAAAGATATAGTATGGTTCATTCAACATCTATACTCCACAGTTTTTTTTTTTCTTGGATTTGGAGATCCTCTTCTATCATGAGTTCCCTGGAACTCTTCTGTACCATTGCATTGGTGAGAAGAATATAGTCCATCACAGTAGATCAACACTCAATGTTGATGATACTGTGTACAATGTTCTTCTGGTTCTGCACATCTCACTCAGCATCAGCCCACGCAAGACCCTCCAGGTTTCTCTGAACTCCTCCTGCTCATTGTTTCTTACAGCACAATAGTATTCCATTACATTCATATGCCACAACTTGTCCAGCCATTCCCAATTGATGGGCATCCCCTCAACTTCCAATTCCTTGCCACCACATAAAGAGAAGCTATAAATATTTTTGTACATGTGGGTCCCCTTTCCCCTTTCCATGGTTTCTTTGGGAAAAAGACCCAAAAGTGGTATTGCTGGGTCAAAGGGTATGGACAGCTTTATCACCCTTTGGGCATAATTTAGGATAGTTTTCAACATTTGTTTTCATAGGATTTTTAGTTCAAAATTTTTCTCCCACCCTTTCTTCCCTACCTCCTCCTCAAGATGGAAAGCAATCTGATATGGGTTATATGCAATCACATTAAACATATTTTCTGGATTAGTCATCTTGTGAAATAAGAATCCAAGCACAAGGGAAAAACCTCAAAAAAAGAAGGAAAAAAAGCAGCTCAGAAGTAGAAACAGTATGGTTCAGTCTGCATTCATACTCCACAGTTTCTTTTTTCTGGATGTTGAGAACATTTTCTATCATGAGTTCTTTGAAATTGCATGGATAATTATACTGCTGAGAAGCACCAAGTCTATCACACATTGTTCAACATAATGTTGCTGTAACTTTGTACAATGTTCTCCTGATTCTGCTCCTCTCAGTCAGCATCAATTCATGTAAGTTCTTCCAGGTTTCTCTGAACTCTGCTTGCTCATAATTTCTTACAGCACAATAGTATCCCATTACATTCATTATACCACAACTTCTTTAGCCATTTCCCAACTGATAGGCATTCCCTTGATTTCCAGTTCTATTCCACCACAAAGAGAGCTCCTATAAATATTTTTGAACATGGGTCCTTTTCCCTCTTCTATGATCTCTTTGGGATACAGACCTAGCAGTGGTACCACTGGGACAAAGGGTATATATAGTCCCATTGCCCTTTGGGCATAGTTCCAAATTGCTCTCCAGAATGGTTGGATCAGTTCACAGCTCCACCAACAATGCATTAGTGTTCTAATTTTTCCACAGCTTCTCCAACATTTATTATTTTCCTTTTTTGTCATATTAGCCAATATGATAGGTGTGAGACGGTACCTCACAGCTGTTTTAATTTGCATTTCTCTAATCAATAGTGATTTTGAGCAATTTTCTCATATGGCAATAGATAGCTTTGATTTCTTCACCAGAAAACTGCCTGTTCATAACCTTTGACCATTTCTCAACTGGGGAATTACTTATATTCTTATAAATTTTAGTTCCCTATATATTTTAGAAATGAGGCCCCCAGAGATTCTTGAAACATATATTACATATTTAGAGAAGGAAACTTCAGAATACCTCTGATCACCTTGGGCTTCTCTTGGCAGTTTTCTCTGTTATATTTCTCTGCTTATCTATGGTGTCCTTCTGTCTTAAATATACCTCTCACCAATAAAAATTGCACAATTCTGTTCTACTGACATAATGACTATTTTTAATAGAAGGATATGAAAAAATATGAAGATACTGATGCTAAAGGCAGTCTGGAAACATAAAGGCATACCGTGGTCACCAAATTATTTTTTTCTCAATAGAAGCCTGAATATGGCACATTTATTATATTATTACAAATCTCATTCATTTCCTCTTTATGAAGGTGTCTACTTTGATAAATCTTCAAGTTGATAGAAGAGATACAGAGGAACAATCAATCAGAAAATAGGAGCTGTGAGTTTGGATGTTTGCATAGAGCATACACATGTACTCTTTAAGTATGTCTCACTGCTGACAATATAAGTTTGACTCACTTTCATTAGACTGTTTTCTATTTTTGGAATTGTTTGTCAGATCTTTGAAGGAATGTTTTGTAGCAACTATTAATATAAATACTACTTGAAATAGGGAAGCATTTCGACATGGCTAGAATGTTGTACATTTAGATTTTGTCCTGTACTTTACAAAGATTGTAAAGCAAAGTATCAACGTAATAAGAATATAAGGCCATTTTACTTTTCAGTAGTAATTTTAAAGTCTTCTGCTTCAAGTATTTTAAAATCATAATTTGAAATATAAGTTTAGTTATAAATAATTACTGACTATTCATTATTACAGTTCTAAGTCTCTATTTAGAGAAATTTCATTAGTCTATTTTCTGTTGCTAGTAGTATACTAAATGGATAATAATGATTATTTCAAGAATATTCTATATTTTGTCTTTTCACCAGTTTCCCAGTACCTTCCACCAAATGAGAATATAGTAGTGGGTTTTTTACTGAATTATAACCTATTTCAAAGATCCCGAATACATGACTTCATCTGTGTGGACACTCTCCCAACAAATACAGATAATATCCCTCTTATTTCTTCATAGAGTTTGGCTTCTTGAAGAATCTAGCCATTACATTGTTGTAGTTCTCTCTCTCCCCATACCCATTCATTATATCATCCTATTCTTGCTCAACAAAAGTTAGGTACCAAATAAATAAATGTTTGCTGACTTGAATTGTGTGAGTTGAAGTGGCCTAACACTTTGTCACTTACTAGTTAACCCTCAATCAAGGAGCTTCTCTGAACATAGCTAAGCTTATTCTTTAATAGCAGATATGCTGTCTGATTTTTGTGATAAAATAATAGAATTTGGTAGAGGCCAGGGCTCCCCCCTGATTGATCTAGTATTATTTGAGAAACTGGCTAAGTACCTAATTGTGATGATTAGATGTATACTGCTGATGTCAGCAGGGGAACCACTTTCTGACATCCAGCTTGAAGGACCTCCCTTTTGGGGGAGGGAGAGAAAAAGTAGAAAAGGGAACACTAGCTGAAGGGAGCACTTTTTTCCTGTTGGTGAGCTTCTGAGAGCAGACTGGAAAGGGGCTGCACAGCTGTCTCCTCTTGAAACTATGGACCCCATGTGGTGTGTTAATAGAAACAAGGCCATCTCATTGAATTAGCTGAGCTGGAACAAGTTTGGGGACTGTATCAGTCTTTGCTATAGCCAGGGAGCTTATCCATTTTTCTCTTGTCCTTGACTTCTCTTATCCTTTGTTATATATTTTATTCCCATTAATAAAACCTGATTTGTTTGTGGAAAAGAGGAAGTTCATCTCCTTTCTTATTGGCCTGGGAGAAATAACTAAAAAGGCAGTTTGGAAGGGAGGAAACTTTGGACCCTTCAGGTCCCTCATTATTTTATGAACCCCAATATTTTAGTGAACCACCCAATTAACTCTCCCCAGGTTAAATTTAGCCCCTACACCCTGGACTAAGTTTTAACCTTTTTCCATTTTGGTAGAGTTTGAAAGAACTTGTACTCTGTAGGTCTATCCTATCTTCACAAGTACTATGAGGTATGAAGAATTGGAAAGGTACATAGTGAAGAAGTAATGGTAATTTGAGTATAAATAAAAGTAATTTTAATCACTGGGGAAAATAGAAAATATTGATTATTTTTATATTTGTCCATAAGGAATTCCAAATTATACCACTTCCTCAAAACTTTTCCATTTCCAAACTTCTCCACTTATGTTGAGTGTACCACCTTCCTCCCCATCACAAAGACTTTCATCTTCAATATTATTCCTTAATTACACCATATCAATTTTTTTTCCAAGATCTGCCAATTTCACTTTCAATAGCAACTCTACATATACCCCCCTTCTCTCTTCTCTCCTTTTTTTACTTGTTACCTTAAAATTTACTTTTTTCATTAGATTCTTCAAGCAATTATCAATTAAAAATAAAATTCTATATTGAAAATGTTGAATAACTCATGCCCAAAATAATTCTAAAGGAAATTATTATAATCATAGCATATGTTAGCATAAGCTGCTACTTTCTGAAGAATAAACTTAGCCAAATTTAAGGTTCATTACATTTTAGACTTCTTTATGAACAAGTGTCCTTTTTTTCCCTCTAATGGATATATTTTCCTGGAGGAATATTTCAGATGATAACCAACTATTATAGAAAACTAACTTCCCATCCCCCGCAATATCTTCTATAGCCCATAATACAACTTACCTTCATATTTCAATATTTAATATAGATTTTAAAATATTTATAAGGCTATATAGCATATCAGAAGAAGGGAAATCTTGGTTCCAAATCATATCTTTATCATTATCCCAAATGTGCCTTAATTCTGCAATATAATTTTATATTGTTTTATTTCTTTTCCTTTAATGTACCCAAACCTAGTTCATGTAAACATAGTTTCATAATTATTCCTTATTTAGTATGACTTTTATTATCTTTTACTCTTGATCACAAACCAATTAGCTCAGAAGCTAGTTTTCAGGTCACTTTTTATTTCAATTAAACAGAAGTATTCATGGATTAAGATTCTCCTCATTGGTGGATACAATGTTTATTCTATACTCTGTGCCTGTAAAAGGGGCAGAATTGTCAAGAGCTTAGGAAATGAGATTTTTTCTTCTGACTGTCAGGTTAAGAAAGGACACACATGGTAAACATTCTCTTCAAGAAAAGGTCTCAGGCTTGCTGAATTTGGGAATTCATTTCCCTTGATTGAGGTGAGATTTGGGCCCCTCCCTTCTTTATCCTTCCTTCACCTATCATCATGTTCCCAATGAGAGGAAGATCTATCATTCACCAGGTCTATTGTCTAGAATATTCTAATCGATATAACATCCATTTTCTATTAGTAATAGACTCTCATAAATGGATTTATTCGCTATTCATTATGTATGATGAACTTTGTATTACTGACTTTTTGTGGAAGGGGAGTCTAGTCTCATCTAGCCTATAAGCTCCTTCAGTAGTGAGATCTGAACAGGAAAAGCAACTTGAACCTAAAACCTATTCCTCCTAGACTAATACTCTGTCTCTCTCCATATATATATATATATATATGTGTGTGTGTGTGTGTGTGTGTGTGTGTGTGTGTGTGTGTGTGCGCGCGTGCGAGGGGAGGCAGATAGGTATGTTAGTCTGATATGACCTCTCTTATAAGACTAGAGCAGGTTAGCCTTGTGATCTCCAATTCTTGCTTACATCAAGAAAGGAATCAGTTTCCTTTGGGAGTGAAGATTAGATAATATTCTATTTATTTCTTCTTTCAAGCCACATTTAGATGGGCCCATGTGGGTTTGTTCCTATCATCTTCATGGGACACGCAAATACACACACACATACACACACACACACACACACACACACACACTTTATACTAGCAATTTCATTAACTTGATATTTTATCTCCCTCCTCCACTCATTTGCATATTCTTTCCCTATACATTTCCCCTTCCTCTCTGACTCATAATTCTTTTTTTTTTTTTTTTTTTTTTTTTAGGTCAGGCAATTGGGGTCAAGTGACTTGCCCAGGGTCACACAGCCAGTAAGTGTTAAGTGTCTGAGGCCGGATCCGAACTCAGGTACTCCTGACTCCAGGGCCGGTGCCCATCCACTGCGCCACCTAGCTGCCCCTGACTCATAATTCTTAATCTTCATTCACAGTTCTATTCAGATACCTCTTCCAGGAATATTCTCTGATCTCATTTTTGTAGTACTCTATACCAGAACTTATTGTTGTGACTAATTAAAAAACTTTATCCTATTCTTTTCTCAAGAATCTTCTTCCCGCCCCTTTCCATCTCCCAACACCTGAATGCTTATAAAGTTGAGTGGGGTTCAGTGACATGCAATCATGACACTTTTGTCTGAAAATTTCCTCTAAATACAGTTTTAGTCATGTGCCAAGCTGATTCCTACATCAATACATTATATTACTTCATTTTCCTGCTTTGTTCAGCCAATTAAGGTATAATGCTAATGAGTGCAAGGTCTTAAATTTCATCCCTATTTGAGCTAGCTGTATGCCTTTATTCCAATCCACAATCAGCACCCTTAATTCAAACAGTAATCTTAAAAATTCAGGCCACTGATAATGTTGTGGAATACAGAAAGGGAACATGGATGTGTCAGTAGATAACAATTACACCTATTAGGAGAAAATAGTAAAATCTGTTGCTGAATTGAAGGTAAGTTAGTACCACTTTCTTAAATTGTAAATATAATATTATTCCAACTAAAGTTTGCATGTGAAAATTATTCTCTACTCTTTTTTGTCTTTTTCTTTGAACCCTTACACCACAATAATTATAGATTTAACAATTAAATAATGGCTGAATAACTATAACTGAATGATACAATTTTAATTAGACAAGCAGCTGCATGTAATAAAGATTTGGACATTTCTGAAGAGTTTCTCAATCCAATCTCCTTCTGAGTCTTGGTTTCCATTTCCATACATTTTTACTAAGGAAACCTAAGAGGCTTATTAAACTTTTTTTGAAGGCTTTTTTTTGTTTGGTTTTAGCTTTGTAATTTGCTCACTTTCACAGTTTTTCAATGTTCTCTGAAACTTTGTGATCCAATTTGAAGTTTTCCTTGGCAAAAAAAATGCTGGAGTGGTTTGCTATTTCCTTCTCCAGGTTATTTTACAGATGAGGATAGCTAATAAGTGTCTAAGGTAAATTTTGAACTTAGTAAGATGAGTACACCTGATTCCAGGCCTAGCACTCTGTCTTCGGTCACACCTGGCTACCCCTCACTTTCAAAAGAGAATGGACTATTAAACCATATCAAGGAGAGATGGATTTGGACAATAAACCAGAAATTATAAAGAAGAAAGATTACACATGCAGAAAGAGAGATTATCAGCTCTATCAATTTTCCCAATAACAATGAAGAAGTCAATTAGGTAATGGACTTTTGCTAACATTTTGGCACAATGCCAAACTTCCTAATTTAAAAAATAAAGTTTACATAGGATTCCTAATATTGCCTGGGGAATGCTACTTCCTTAGAAACTTTTTCAAAAAATGATAATATAAAGTCATCTTTCTATGGAATGGTTTAGGGTATATTTTATCTCCAGTTTGGGTCTTTCAGAAACAAATTTAAAAGTCAGATTCCCAATTAAGAGGGGCTATTCTATTGTTCTATTGCTTCGGGCATATCTGACTTCATGAGCCATTTGGGGTTTTCTTGGTAAGGATATTGGAGTGGCAAGATGGCAGAGAAAAGCCAGTAATGTGCCTGAGCTTTCTGAAGTTTCACTTAAAAACAATGTTAAATCAAGCCTCTAAACAAATTCAGAAATTATAGAACCTACAAAAAGACAGAGAGACAAAATCTTCCAACTGGAGATAATTTAAAAGACTTCAGAAAAGGTCAGTCTCACTTGGGCAGAGGAGGGGACCCCAGCATAACTCAGCACAAGGCAGCATGGAGGGGGTAGGGGCAAGTCAGCAGGAAGCAGCTGAGGCCCTTGATCCTGGCTCCACAGGATAGCAGCAAGGCGGGCCAGTGGTGAGATCCACCAGCACCAGCTAAGAGGGAAGGATACCAGCTAGGGGGCCACCCACAGGATGGGGGTAACCAGACCTGACCATCCCAGCAGGTGATGAGAGCAAGCACAGGAGCAAGCCCAGGGTGGTGAGAAAGCCACAAGTCATAGAGGCCTCAGAGTAGAAAGTCAATGAAAAAAACCCTATCTCCCAGCACAAGAAGCTTTAAACAGTGACCCTGGTGCCTAAGGAGTGACCTCAATTAAGAAAAAATAATAAGCTGCAATATGAGTAAGAAACAAAAACTAGCTCTTACCATTGAGAGCTTCTGTGTTGACAGGGAAGAGCCAAACACAAACTCAGATGAGGACAATACTCTCAAATTGCCTATATGTGAAGCCTCAAGAGGGAAGATGAATTGGTCTCAAGACCAAAAAAACCTTCCTGGAAGACCTCAGAAAGGATTTTAAAATCAATTGAAAGAGGTAGAAGAAAAAATGGGGAGAGAAATGAAAGCAACACAAGAAAATTATGAAAAAAAGAATCAGCAGCTTGGAAAAGGACCCACAAAAATTGACTGAAGAAAACAATTCCTTAAAAGTTTCATTTGGCCAAATGGAATAGGAGTTACATAATCTGACTGAAGATAACAATGCCTTAAAAATTTGAATTGGACAGTTGGAAGCAAATAACTCCATGAGAAACCAGGAATCAGTCCAAAAAATCAAAAGAATGAAAAAAAATATATAGAAAAGTGAGATACCTTATTGGAAAGACAACTGACCTGGAAAACAAATCCAGGAGAGATAATTTGAAAATCACTGGACTGCCCGAAAGCCATGATCAGAAAAACAGTCTATACACCATATTCCAGGAAATAATCAAGGAGAAATGCCCTGATACTATAGAATCAGAGGATAAAATCATCATTGAAAGAATTCACTGATCACCTCCTCAAAGAGACCCCAAAAGGAAAACTCCAAGGAATATTGTAGCCAAATTCCAGAATTGCCAGGTGAAGGAGAAAATACTCCAAGCAGGCAGAAAGAAGCTATTTAAATATCATGAAGCAACAGTCATCATTGCTCAGTACTTGGCAGCTTCAACATGAAAGGATCAGAAGGCTTAGAATATGATATTCCAAAAGAAAAAGGAGTTAGATTGCAGCCAAGAATCTATTACCCAGCAAAACTGATTATTCTCTTTAAGGGGAAAAGATGGCCATTCACTGAAATAGGGGACTTTCAAGGTTTACTGATGAAAACACCAGAAATGCATATAAAATTTGATCTTAACATACAAGACTGAAGAGAAATTTATAAAGGTAAACAGGGGGAAAATGTTAGTCAATAAAGTTAAACTGTTTACATTCCTACATGGGAAAATAATACCTATAACTCTAAGGAACTGTGTATATATTTGGGCAGACAGAGGGATTATACACAGAGGGTATAAATATAAATTGACTTTGATGTGACGATATAAAGAAAATTAAAGGGTTACAAAGTAGTTTATGGGGAGAAGAGGAAAGGGGAGGTGGAATGGGGTGAATTACATCATAAGAAGAAGTGCAAAAAACCTATTACAATAGAGGGAAATAAAGGAGGAGGGAACATTGTTTCAACCTTACTCTCATTAGATTTGATTCAAAGAGGGAATAACATACATTCATTTGGATAAAGAAAATTAGCATATTGTATATGGAAGTAAAGGTTAAGGGAAAAGGTGGCGACTGATACAAGGGAGGGAAGAAACAGGGGAGAAAAGGGTAAAGAAAAGGGAAGGGGGCTGATAAAAGGGAGAGTACATTGGGGGAGACAGGAGTAAGAAGCAAAAGGTTGGTGAGGAGCAATTGGGTGAAAGAAGGAGGGAAAGTACAAAGGGGGTAAATAGAATATAGGGAAAAAGACAGGTAGTCATGATAACTGTGAATATGAAAGGGATGAACTCTGGCATAAAAAGGAGTGGATTAAAAAGCAGAATCCTACAGTATGCTGTTTACAAGAAACATGTTTGAAGCAGAGAGATACACACAGAGTAAAGATAAAAGGTTGGATAAGATTATATTATGCTTCAGCTAAATTCAAAAAAGCAGGGATAGCAATTCTTATCTCAGACAAAGCAAAGGCAAAAAAACCATTTAATTAAAAGAGATAAGGAAGGAAACTAAATCTTACTAAAAGGTATTATAGATAATGAAGTAATATCAATAGTAAACATGTATGCGCCAAGTGGTATAGCATCCAAACTCTTAGAGGAGAAGTTAAATGAGTTATAAGAGGAAAGAGACAGCAAAACTACACTAGTGGGGGATCTGAATCTTTCCCTCTCAGAATTAGATAAATCTAGCCACAAAATAACTAAGAAAGAAGTTAAAGATGTGAAGAGAGTTTTAGAAAAGTTAGATATGATAGATGTCAGGAGGAAACTAAACGGGCATAGAAAGGAATACACCTATTCTCAGCAGTACATGGCACATTTTCAAAAATTGACCATGTATTAGGGCACAAAAACCTCATAGACAAATGTCGAAAAGGCAGAAATAGTAAATTCATCCTTCTCAGATCATGATGCAATAAAAATTTCATGTAATAAAGAGCCATGGAAAGGTAGAGAGGTAGAGTGAAAATAATTGCAAACTAAATAATCTCATCCTATATAATGAGTGGGTCAAACAACAAATCATAGAAATAATCAATAACTTCCTCCAGGAGCATGACAATAATGAGACAACATAACAAAACCAATGGTATGTAGCCAAAGCAGTGCTAAGGGGAAATTTTATAGCTCTAAATGCTTACATCAATAAAAAAGGCAAAGTGGAGATCAATGAATTGGGCATGCAACTTAAAAAGCTCAAAAAAAGAACAAATTAAGAATCCCCAATTAAATACTAAATTAGAAATCCTGAAAATTAAAGGAGAAATTAATAAAATTGAAAGCAAGAAAACTAAAGAATTAATCAATAAAACTAAGAGCTGGTTTTATGTAAAAAACAATAAAATAGATAAACCATTGATTAATTTGTTTAAAATAAGAAAAAAGAAAAACAAATTACCAGTATAAAAAATGAAAGGAGTGATGTTGCCACCAGTAAAATGGAAATGAAAGCAATAATTAGGCACTATTTTGCCCAACTGTATGTCAATAAACTTGACAATCTAAATGAAATGGATAAATATTTACAAAAATAAAAACTGCCCAGGTTAACTGAGAGGAAATAAAATCCTTACATAAGCCCATATTTAAAAAAGAAATTGAAAAAGACTATTGAATTCCCTAAGAAAAAATCTCTAGGGCCAGATGGGTTTACAAGTGAGTTCTGCCAAACTTTAAAAATAACAATTGGGGGCGGCTAGGTGGCGCAGTGGATAAAGCACCGGCCCTGGATTCAGGAGTACCTGAGTTCAAATCCAGCCTCAGACACTTGACACTTACTAGCTGTGTGACCCTGGGCAAGTCACTTAACCCCCATTGCCCTTAAAAAAAATAAAAAAAAATAACAATTAATTCCTTTTATGACACAGATATGGTGTTGTTACTAAAACCAGACAGAACAAAAACAGAGAAAAAAATTAGACCCATTTCTCTAATGAATATTGATGCTAAAATCTTAAGTAAGATATTAGCAAGGAAGTTACAGCAAGTGATCACCAGGATAATACACTATGACCAGGTCAGATTTATACCAGGAATGCAGGGGTCGTTCAACATTAGGAAAATTATCAACATAATCAAGCATATCAATATTAAAACTAACCAAAATCATATGATTATAATAATAGATGCAAAGAAAGCTTTTGACAAAATACAGCACCCATTCCAAATCAAAATACTAGAGAGCTTAGGAACAGGTGGTGCTTTTCTTAAAATACTAAGCAGTATCTACCTAAAACCATGAGTAAGCATTATATGTAATGGAGATAAGTTAGAGGCCCTCCCAATATAACGAGGGTTGAAACAGAGGTGTCCTTTACCACCTCTATTATTTAAAATTGTACTTGAAATGTTAGCTTTAGCAATCAGAGAAGAAAAAGGAATGAAAGGAATTAGAATGGGCAAGGAAGAAACAAAACTATTACTCTTTGCAGATGATATGATACTTAGGGACTCCTAGAGAACCAACTCGAAAATTACTTGAAACAACAACTTTAGCAAAGTAGCAGGATATAAAATAAATCCACATAAATCATCATCATTTCTATAAATGACCAACAGAGTCCAACAGCAAGGGATAGAAAGAGAAATTCCATTTAAAGTAATGGGATATGATATAAAATACTTGGGAGTCTACTTGCCAAGACAAACCGAGGAACTCCATGAACACAATTACAAAACACTTTTCACATAAATCAAATCAGATCTAAATAATTGGAAAGATATCAACTGCTCATGGATAGGCCAAGCTAATATAATAAAAATGACAATTCTACCTAAATTAATTTACTTATTCAGTGCCATACCAATCAGACTACCTAAAACTATTTTATACAGCTAGAAAAAATAACAAAAGTCATCTGGAAATACAAAATGTCAAGAATATCCAGGGAAATAATGAAAAAACACACAGGAAGGTTGGCTAGCTGTACCAAATCAGAAGCTTTACTATAAAGCAGTAGTCATTAAAACTATCTCAACTGGCAAAGAAATAGAGTGGAAGACCAATTAAATAGGTTAGGCACAGGAGACACAGTGGTAAATGACTTTAATAATATACTATTTGATAAACCCAAAGACTTCTCTGATATGAATTCATTGTTTGACAAAAACTGCTGGGAAACTGGAAGAGAGTATGGCAGAAACTAGGCATAGACCAACATCTTACACCCTTTACTAAAATAGGGTCAAAATGGGTACATGATTTAGACATAAGAGGTGATACCATAGGTAAATTAGGAGACGAAGGAATAGTCTACCTTTCAGATCTTTGGAAAGGTGAACAGTTTATGACCTAACAAGAGAGAGAATATTATGAAATGCAAAATGGATGAATTTGATTATATTAAATTAAAAAGGTTTTGTACAAATAGAAGCAATGCATCCAAAATTAGAAGGGATGCCGAAAGCTGGGAAACAATTTTTATGGCCAGTACTTCTGATAAAGACCTCATTTTCTAAAATATATAGGGAACTAAATCAAATTTATAAGAATCCAAGTCATTCCCTAATTGAGAAATGGTGAAAGGATATGAACAGACAGTTTTCTGATGAAGAAATCAAAGCTATCTATTGCCATATGAAAAAATGCTCTAAATCACTATTGATTAGAGACAATGAAAACAACTCTGAAGTACCACCTTACAATAATCACATTGGCTAATATGACAAAAAGGGAAAATAATAAATGTTGTAGAAGTTGTGGAAAAATTGGAACACTAATGCATTGTTGGTGGATCTGTGAACTGATCCAACCATTCTGGAGAGCAATTCGGGATTATGCCCAAAAGGCTATACAGTTTTGCATACACTTTGAACCAACAATACCACTATTAGGTCTTTTTCCCAAAGAGATCATAAAAAAGGAAAAGGGCCCACATGTCCAAAAATATTTCTAGATGCTCTTTTTGTGGTAGCAAGGAATTGGAAATTGAGTGCTTGTACATCAATTAGGGAATGGCTGAACAATTTGTGTTATATGAATATAATTGAATACTATTGTGTTGTAGGAAACAATGAGCAGGCGGACTTGCATGTACTGATCATGAGCGAGATGAGCAGAACCAGGAGAACATTGTACACAGTATCAACAATATTGTGTGTTGATCAACTGTGATAAACTTGATTTTTCTCAGCAATACAATGGTCTAAGACAGTTACAAAGGACTCATGATGGAAAATGCTCTCCAAATCTAGAAAAAAAACAAAAAACACAACAACTTTTGAATCTTGGTGCAGATCAAACCATACAATTTCTATTCTTTTTTTGTTGTTGTTTTTATTTTTTTGAGGTTTTTCATTTCAGCTCTGATTCTTCTCCTTGTTACATGGCTAATGCAGAAATGTTTACTGTGATCATACATATATAACCTATATTAGATTCGTTACTGTCTTGGGGAGGGGGTATAGAGGGGAGGGATGGAGGAAAATTTGAAACTAAAAATCTTATAAAAAATGTTGAAACTTATCTCTAAATGTTACTGGAATATATATATATGCCATTTTCTACTCCAGCTCATTTTATTGATGAGGTAATGAAGAAAACCCTCAGATCACACAGCTAATAAGTGCCTGATGTCAGATTTGAGTTCATGGAAATGATTCTTCCTGATTCCAGGTCAGGTGCTCTATCTACTCTGCCATCTAGCTGACCTGATGAAAAGGGTTTAGCAAATAATAGTGGGTTGCTTTTATGTTTTGTTTCAAATACCACCTTACGTCCCAGACATACTGCTGGTTGTGTTACTGTACTGTAAATCCTGTGAGACAGTAGCAGTACCCAGTAATAAAAAAAAATTAAAAAGTAATCTAAGACTACATTAGTATAATAAGAGTTTCCAGACAGAAGGAGATGGTTGTTTATAGTTTGCATGCTATTAAAAATAAGCTTCATGTGTTTGTGAATATTTTTTTCTAATTAGTTTTTTATCATCATTTTTGTTGTCATTATTTAAAGTGTATTCTTGAACTAGAGTTGGTACTATCATCTATAATGTACTGGTTTACCCTGGAGAGTTCATATATCAAGTCTTGCCCTTTTTTTGCCAATTTGTAAAATGAAGATAATACCAATTAACTCTCCTAACAGGATATTCATAGCATTAAAGGTAAGACATGGATATAATATACTTGTAGAGGCTATTATGGGATGAGTTCATATCAAAGGATAAGTTATTTAAGTATAAATATAGGTACATCTTCAAAATATTTTACTTCAGAGATGATGAAAATTTTGTAAATTTTATTTTCCAGAAAATATGAATTCTGCATATTTAGATGTTAAAGTAGGGCATTTGTTAAAGATAAATAAGTTCTTGTAAAATTCTCTATCCATTTATGATCCCCAATTGCCCAAGTCCTCCGAATTTTTCATTGTATCCAGGCTTGCCCTTACCAAATAGTGTTTAAAATTTCCATTTTCTCCTACCCATAAAATCTTTGGCTCATTTGCTAAGTTGTATAAACATGAATTCTAAACATGACAAATCAGATGAAACAATCTCTACTAATGTGCCTAGGTTATAAATTATCCTTCCCCAAATAAACATAATGCTTTGACCCATCGAACCATATAATGATATAACTAGAAAGAACCTTAAAGATAATTGTGTCCTTTCTTTCATTTTACAGATGAGGAAATCAAGTGAAATGTCTCATCCAAGATAACCCAAATGTTCAGTAACAGAAACATGACTAGAATCTAGATCTCATCTTCTAGGCTATTTAAAATATGAAGGGAGAAATGATATGTTTAAAATTTTGTTGGCATATCTAAAAAGTAAAAATTATAATATATTCTGAAATACTGCTCCCCCTTAATGGAACTCTCGCCCTACTTTCTCCACTTTTACCAAGTCATAAAAGACTTTTATGATATTACATAATATTGTTTAGCACTGGATATCAGGCAACTGCTTATTAGAGTTTAAATGGTAAATATTCACATACTTTTGCTTTGATGGAGGCAAGGGAAGGACTTAGATGTTTTCTGCCAGGGAAATGGCTGGTATAAACCACATAATAATGGGTCTAGTAATGTAAAATTTCTTTTTTCTTTGTGCTGCACCTTAAAGAAGAAAAGAAAGCGTAAAATTGGAAGAGTGAATGGGATATTTCTCCTGCGATACTGCCAA
Source organism: Dromiciops gliroides (assembly GCF_019393635.1). Lineage (NCBI taxonomy): Eukaryota > Metazoa > Chordata > Mammalia > Microbiotheria > Microbiotheriidae > Dromiciops > Dromiciops gliroides. The sequence goes on from NC_057864.1 coordinate 83,213,652, forward strand.
CAGGTAGCCAGATATAGTGGAGAATCCAATTCTGAAGCAATAATCAGAGAAAGGTGAAGTCTAAATCTAGATACAAGTAAAGGTGCATAGTAGCTATCAATAAAAAAGAAAGAAGAAGGGTAGGGATTACTGAATTTGGCAGCCCCATACATGATACTACATTTATTTTCTAGGTTTTCTTATGGCTGCTCAATGTACTACAGTTGCTATTAAAGAATATTATACATAAAATATATCTATTTATAGCAAGTTGTTGTTTATATGTTTATGTTTTCTTACTTTAATATTGATCAGATGACATAGTAAAATTATTAGTAAACATGAGGGCTTACTTTGCCTCCTGTTTACATATAACTGAATAAAAATGCAATGTGTAAATTATCATAACAGCATTTTTCATTTTTTCTAAATATTCATTGGGGTGCTCTCTCCATTCCCATTCTTGTATATTCATATGTGGTTTTAAAATATTATGAGTTTTTCTTTTTCTACTTCTTATCCCATTTTGTATTATTTCATTTGGATTATTCAATAGTCCTGTATATATATATAATGATTTAAAAAGATCTTTACTTCATTTTAGTATTTGAAAATAATAATGTTCCATACTTTATTTGACCATTCTGCTATCACTGGTAATTTAGATTTTTTTCTATAAAAGTGTTATAAAAATCTTTGAACAAACTCCCTTTTTAATTTAAAATGTTTTCTCAATTTTATTACTAGTTAATTAAATTGGAATGATTTTTACAAAAAGATCTTATACCTTCCATAAACTTGCTGAACTTATTTATTGTCATAATTATTTTTTCAGTTGATAAGTTACATTTTCTAGATACACTACCTTGGCAAAATGAAAAATATTATTTTCCTACTTCCTTTTCATTGTTAATTCATTAATATTATTTTTCATGCCTTCTTGTGATTACTATAATACTCATAATTATTGTTATAATCTTGTGATTATTATAATACTCTGTATGGGATGATAAGGGAGGACTAGCACCTCTTGGGGGAGATCTTGCTAAGTCCATTTTAGAGTTGCTTAACCATATTCGGCATCCAATTGGTGACCAAATTCTTACCTGTGGCTCTAATAAGCTGTAGCTTGTGTAGTGCCCATACCCTAGTAAAAGCATCCCAGCAAATAGGCTAAACTTGGTTGAGGTTAACCTATAGGCCTCAAACTCATCAGTAAGTGAGGAGATTTCTACCCCAAGCACCTAAAGACTTCACTGGGCAGAATGGGTGGATGAGAATAATTCATTCCAACAGCCACGAAGGCAGTTGAAGCTGGAGCACTTAGAACTTGGTCCAATATTAACACCATGGTTATACACTGCATCCTTGGTCATTGCTAGTCATCCTGACTTTTGTCTTGCTATTTGACTTGAATGAATTTGAAAGAGAGAGGGAGGCTGACAACTTGGTGAAACTCTGTCTCATTTAAATTTAATTCATACACAAGTCAAAAAGTCAGCCTCATTATCTTATTGATCCTTGTAGAAAACAAAGGACAAACAACAACAATAATAATCTGCAATATCATAGGGTGAAAAGGGTCATCCGTGCTTTGTACTCCTTTTTAGTAGGATTTCTCCAAATGTTACTACATTCAATATTATTTTGTCAATTAATTCACCCCAGATACGATTTACTGTGTTTTTGATGTTGCATCATAATGAATGACTGTTGGATTTTATAAAGTCTTTCTTCTGTTCCAGGTGCAATTATTGTATTGTTTGAGGTTTTTAAAAAATATTGTATATGTTCTATTCTGTTAATTTTTATGATAATAGCTGAATAGCTGATAGGAACCTCAAAATGAATATTATTTTTATGTTTCTTTTTGTCTTTGTTAATATTTTAGTTATCATTGTGCCTATACAGTCAAGTAATATGTTATATATTTTAGTATTATTTTTTCAAAGTTTTCAAAATATTACTATATTTGTCCTATCAAACATATTGAGTAGTGCTCTGTTTTGTTACATTCATGGATAATCTATGCAATTTAATTATTTTTTACATAAGAAAGTGTGAAATAATTCTGTGAATCCAATTAGTAAAGGTGAAACATTTCAGGACAATGCTTGAATGATTTACTTTTCCCCCCTCTCAAATTGCTTTATTTAAATGATCAATTTCCTTTTTCTTAGTTTAGGCAACATACATATGTCTATGATAATCACCTAATTCATTTTCATCCACATACTTGTTAGATTATCACTGTGTTAGTTTCCCTTATGATATGCTTAACTTGTTGTCTATTTGTTGAAATCTAACCTTATAATTTTACAGTTGGAAAGGATCTTAAAAAGAAATCTAGACATACTTCCTCATATTACATATGAAAAACAAAACTGATGCCCAGAGACTGTAACGTCAGATGTTACACAGGTAGTGACTCAAGGTTCAACTCAAGTAATTTACCCAAATCTTGTTCTCTTTCCATGGAAGCATACTTGCTTTTATTTCCTTCTTTATTCACCTCTGTATATTCTTCCTAAACCCCTTTTTTCCTGTCTTAATAGTTTGACACTATTCTTGGTATTCAAAAATATTTATCATTATAATACTTCTTTCACTTTCTATTTTTAATTTTAAAATTTCTCTCTCCTCCACTTCTTTGCTTGACTTTTCCTTTATCTCCCTCTCACCTTTCCTTTGCATTTTTTTTCATTTCTCCACCCCTACTATCACTCTTTATAACTACATAGTGACATTATTGCCCACTGCCCTGGTTCTTTTTAACAAGTAGGATGAGTCTCTGGGGAAGTCTAACACTCACTTTGGTGGTTTTGCAAAGTACCACATTTAGAGGAAGTGGTAATATCTTTATGATTCCAAGGGAGTGGATGATATTCCATACTCTAGTGTATCCATAGAGATAAAGTATGAAATATCACAACTGTTTCTAATAGTATCTCTCTCTTCCTTCACAATGTTCCATCACATTCTACAAGATGCCTTTCCTAATCCTACCAACTGATAGTGTTTTCTCTCCTAAACTAACTTTCAATTAACTACCTGGAATTTAATATTTTATATTTTTATGTATGCATTGTAAAATTTATTTACTCATCTCTTCCATGAGAATAAAAAAATGTATATGTGTGGTGGCATATTTTATTCAGCTCATTTTTTATCCCTAGCACATAACACACTGTGTGGCATATAATGTTGTTGTTGTTTTAATGTTCATAGATTGAGAGATTTAAGTAGATTAATGATATATATGAAGTTAATCTATAAGATAATTTGATAATGTGAGAAAACGTGCTTTTACCTGGTAGGGGCAAGAAGATTAGAAGTAACATAGGATGTAGGCTTGAGCTGAACTCCAAAGATAGATATTCTAAGAGGTAGAGGTATAGTGTGAATTACTCACCTCTCTCTATAATGGACACATGAGTCTTCTGAAATATTTTACATCTATTCTGTTAAGCTTTAGTTTAAATTCATTGAAACATATAATATGTAATAAAATCATATAACAAATACTGAGTATTACATATTTTAATTTGTTTTCCTTGAATAAATGATTTAAAAAATTAAATAGTGTATATAAGAAACTTTTATATGATCTTTACCATTTTGCTTACTCATCCAGTACATAATCAGCATCTATGTAAAATAATCATGCATAATTATGTAAAGCACAAGAAAGTAAATATACTATTTTTTTCAGATAAAAGTGAGCCAGTTTCATTTATATGATCCTGGATTCTCATTTTTTATTATAACAATATTTTTTCTAAATACATGTAAAAACAATTTTTAACATTCTTTTTTTAATTATGAGTTTCAAGTTCTCTCCATTTCTCCAATTTCATGCCCTCCATGAGAAAGCAAGCAATTTGATATAGGTTATAAATGTGCATCCATACATGGCGTATTTCCAAATTAATCATATTGTGAAAGAAAAGGGACCAAACCCCTGACCCCCAACAAACAAAGAAGAAACAGAAAAAATAGAATGCTTTGATCTACAGACTCCACCACTCTAAGACTTAGGTCAAATCACACCTTCTACAGGAAGCTTTTCCTTGTACCTTCAGTAGCCCACTTCCTCCCCACCTTTCTCTTCAAGTAGATGGCACTTTTCATCATGGGTCCATTGGATCATTGTATTTATACTAAGTCATTAACAGTTGATCATAAAAATACCACTGTTAATGTGTACAATGTTCTATTTCTGCTCACTTTATTTTTCATTAGTTAATGTAACTTTTTTCCAGGTTTTTCTGAAATGATCCTGCTCATCACTTCTTATAGCACATTGTTCAGCCATTCCCCATTTGATGAGTATCCTTTCAATTGAATTCTTTGCCACCACAAAAAGAGCTATTATGATTTTTTGTACAATAAATCCTTTTCCCATCCTGTTTTTATTTCTTGGGGATACAGACCTAACTAAGAATGACATTGCTGAGTCAAACAATAAATACAGATATACAGCATTTTGGTCATAATTTCATATCGTTCTTCAGAATTACTCACAAATCCACCAAAATGGCATTATTGTCACAATTGCCCCACACCTCCTCCAACATATGCCATTTTCATTTTCTGCCATATTAGCCAATTTATTATGTGTGAGATGGTAACTCAGTGTTTTTATAATTTGTATTTCTGTAATCAATAGTGAATTAGAGCATTTTTTCATATGACTTTAGATAGATTTGATTTCTTTATTTGAAAACTACCTGTTTATAACCTTTGGCCATTTATCATTTGGGGAGTGACTTGTATTCCTTTAAATTAGACTCCATTCTCTATGTATTTGAGAGATGAAGTACTTATCATAAAAAAATAAAACTTTCTGTAATCCCTTCTGCCTTCATCTTTCCTGCTAAACTTGGATGCATTGGTTTTATTTGTGTAAAAACTTAAACTTAATGTGATCAAAACTGCAAAATCATTCATTTTAAGAGACGAGGAGGCAGGGTCCCAGCAGGAGGAGGAGGAGGAGGTGGTGGGGGCAGGACTATTGCTCCCACATGCTGCTTGGCCCAGACATTTGGTTAAGTCAAAAAGCTGGGGAACCCGGGGCTATTAGGCATACTAACCCAAGAAACAGGTTGGGATTCAAATTCAGTCTTGGATCCCCCTTTTGCCACTGTCAGAGGGGCAAATGCTTCTGGAGGAGGCTGGGTGGTTGCCTCCAGGCTTGCAAAAGAAAAGTATGAGTAGGGATTAGAGAAATGTAGAAAGAAATGCTCAGTGGTAGAATTGTAAAAAGGCACAGGAGTCAGAGGTTTCTCTGAAAAGGCATGGGTGGGAGAGGGGGGATAGAATTTGATGTATCCCCTTGTGTGAGTTTCTGACTGACTCTACTCCAGAGTTCCCAATAAATTACATATTTCAAGGATATATGGCCCACGATTATTTGCAAATTCCTCAATGTTTGAGGATCAAATGACCCAAATTGTGGCCATTGTTCCTCTAATAAGCTATGCCACCTAAAACATAGTTGGATAAGCTTTCTCTTGGTCATGTCTGATTTCACTGTTAATGGATTGCCATGAATAACTTTCCTAATGGAGAGTTCTGGAAAATTTCCCGAGGTATTATTCTTTGTCTAATCCCCATTTGTAATTCAAAATTTGCTTTACTATAACAAAAATAGAAAGAGAAATAGAAAAGCCACAAAAATAAAGCATTGACATGATCTTATGAAATTACAGCTTATAACTGTCTTTTTTTTTTTTTTTTTGGCGGGGCAATGGGGGTTAAATGACTTGCCCAGGATCACACGGCTAGTAAGTGTCAAGTGTCTGAGGCCAGATTTGAACTCAGGTACTCCTGAATCCAGGGCTGGTGCTTTATCCACTGCGCCACCTAGCCGCCCCATAACTGTCTTACAAATACTTTTCCTCTTATCCCCCATTTGTCTTATTAACCAAACTGAAGCCTGAGAAAAGGAGGTAATTAGGGAAAGAAACTAAATGCATAAATAGAAAAGTTCTTGCCAAGCTTTCTTGCAGAGAAGGTCAAAAGATTTCGGCATTCAACCCTTAGTGATAGGTGATCAGTGAATTCTTTTCATTTCTATTTTGTCTTCTGGTTCTAGAGTATCAGAGCAATTTGCCCTGCCAATTTCTTGGAAGAGGATATCTCGGCTCTTTTTTGATCAGGGCTTTCAGACAGTCCAATAATTCTTAAATTATCTCTGCAGAATGGTGATTATAGAAGCTTTGTTGAACTTCCATTGTGGAATCCCTTTTGTCAATACAGATTGGTTACTTATCTATAATTAAGCCTTTAAGATTTTACTGGGGCACTGAATATTTCAATATACCTTGTCACATAGCTTCTATGGGTCAGAGACAGGACTTCAAAACAGCTCATTATGACTCCAAGGTACTCAATCCTCCTTCTCCCCCCCCTTCCCATTTCTTTCTGTTTTTCTCTATCTCTGTCACTCTCTGTCTGCCTCTGTTTCTGTCTCTCTGTCCCCACACATACAAATATATCTCTATAGACTATCTATAGCTCTATTGATAGATAAATGTCTGCATATGTATAAATAGATATATAAATATAAAAATTTGCACAATATTTACATAGACAAAAGCAAACATATACATAATGCATTTTTTTTTTTTTAGTGAGGCAATTGGGGTTAAGTGACTTGCCCAGGGTCACACAGCTAGTAAGTGTTAAGTGTCTGAGGCCGGATTTGAACTCAGGTACTCCTGACTCCAGGGCCAGTGCTCTATCCACTGCGCCATCTAGCTGCCCCCATAATGCATTTTATGCACATATGTATATGCATCCATAGGTATACATTATGGGAAAATTGCAAAAACAGATATACCTTGAAGATCAAGTAATTCTAATTATTTCCATTTAATTCATTCTTTTATTAAAATATCTTTAACATTTGAAGGTGCAGATTAATTTAAGATATTACTTTATGGTACCCCTGAGAAATGCAGATAATCTCTGTGTTAAGTCCATTGCTCTGGAGAAAAATGTATATTAAATAAAATAATGTGTTTGTTTTTTGAAATAAGGATCAATTATTTTTAAAACATTTCAAGTTTAAAGCTTCCCTGTTTGCTATCTGTAGGTTGAGATACTAGGCTACCACATTTCACCCTAAGAGTTATACTAGAATTGATGAGTATGTTGACAAGGTTATCTAACCAATTTTACTGTAGAAAATTGTATGTGTTTCGATATAGATTGAATATGGCATTCAGAGGGATTCTGGGCTGACTTTGGTTTAAATCTTCATATACTTTTGAAAAGTATTTTGGTAACTTTTCCGTGGGTCATAAATCACTGAAATAAACAATATTGAACTTACATAGATTACAGAACCTCTAGAATTTATAAAAATGAGTGCCAAGGGATTACTGAAGTGTGTGATTAGTGAATAGATAACTAGGTTTGATATCATTCTATACAAATCTTTGTATTACTAAATGAGTCAAGGAATATTTTGAAGAAGTATATTGAGCCATTTTTTTTTAATGAGGAAATAATCATGTTGAGCATGGTGTGAGACCTTTCATTGACATTGAAATTGATAGTCTAAATTTTTGTTTTTCACAAAAACCATGCAACTTATGTGATTAATCCATTTAGTCAAAATAGAGAAAGTAGACCACATAGAAATGTCTTACAAAGAAAAAAAAATATGGGGGTGTATTTCATATAATTTTAACTTAGTGTGCTTAAAGGTTTTCTAGAAAAATATTTTATTGATAAGGGAACTACAGTGCAGTAACTCATCCAAGCCAGTTAGTGACAAAATGATGTACTGCTGCATAGGTATTTAAAAAGATCCAGATCTTTTATATCAAATTGTGAGAAATAATTATTGGTGATCAATATCTTATGGGGACTCAAAGATTTCCCATTTTTAGTCCTCTTTTATTTCCACCCAAAGGTGAGCTTTCTTTGAAAGATGATTTCAAATCTTATCTAGGTTAAATCCACCACAACCCCCATCTCACAAAAGGAACCTTAGGTGGAGACAGATTATTTTGTCTAGATAAGCTAAAGTATTTTACTGATGAGATTTAGCTTTTTTGAACCATTTCTATGTGGGAACCATTATGTCAGCTTCAATAGGGGTCTTTTTATTTCTCTGGATGTCACTTTTACTTGAGTCACTTACCCTGACTTCCTTCTAATATAATCCACCTACAAATGATGGGAACCTATTAGATTTGATTTCTGTGTGATGGACCTCCTACAGTTAAAAGGATATATAAACTGAGACCCCACCACTATTTGTAGTCTTTGCTCTGAGAGAGACCATCATAGACCTCCTTTTATTAATATATTGCCAGCTATATTAATAAAATGATTAAATTACCCAGATACCATGTCTCTCCTGTTTTTAATCATCACAAAATAGGAAAAAAAAGAACCTAATGAGAACCATGTTAGTTATCATTTGAATGTTTTACTGTGAATGAAAATATAATTTTATGACAATTATTGAAAATTTTCAACATTTACATTATAAACACACACACATAATATAGGTAATTTTAAAATTATAGACTATGGAATTGAAAAATATCCTGTGTGATACTAGCTTAAACATTTAAGAATATGTTGTTGTTTTCTCTTTTTTTTTCATGTTCAGATATTGAGATGTTTAGTTTTAATGAAAAAAGGCATCAATGTTAATGAATGGTAATAAAAGTTAATGAAAGTATGAAAATCTTCAGCAAAGTGTTTTGAAGATATTTCATGTTATACATAGTAAAGCCTATAATGTCTTATCATAACATGAATCTGATTATAATGCAGGAGGAATTATATCCCTTATATCCATAGCAAAAATTACACAACTAGTTAATAGTTCATGGGACAGTAATTAAAAATATTTTCCTCGTGTCCATTGACCAGCATGGGATGGCACCCTGTGGATTACTATTAATTACCAAAACTACTCTACATTTTTCTAATCTAACATGTTATTTCACAAAGTAAATTAAATATAAGCTAAAATGTTTATTGATGCCCTTGATATTAAATAAACTTACTCCCTTGGTAGATGAATGTTACATTTTAATGAAAATTTCTATTTATTGAGCTTTTTTGATCCAATAATATTATATAGCTTTACAAACATGCATTAATTAGAGAAAGAAGGATAAGTTGCATAAGATGGAATTCTAATTACATTTTAAATCATGCCTGTTGAATTACAGATGCAAAGTAATTGCAATAAAAACCTAGTAGCAATATATATGTTTGTCTGTTTTAATGATAGCAAGATTGAAAGATTACTCTAATACTCTGTCAATAAACTTGAACAATCACTGAAACTTTTGAAGACTATAAAATGATTATAAATATAAGAGCTTGTTCCTTTAAAGTAAGCTCTAAGGTATAATATATACCAATTGAAAATATTGAACTTGTCCTAGGAAATCTTTTCACATACAAACAGCTTGAAATAAATGATACTTTTATTAATAGCCCATGAGTTTCTGAGGGTATATAGAATTTTTTTTTTAAATTAAGGCTAGTTTGCTATTCTCAAGAAAGAACAGATGTTTAGACATATGTCCAGATGAGTATTTTGAGCTAGAAATTAAAATCTCCTTCTGGAAAACTTTTTTTGGGTTAACATATGATAGACAATGAATTTTAAGAACTTTTGGCTATGGAATTGACAGAAAAATGGGATTATTTAAGATTCATTTATAGGAGTTTCAGCAAACTGAGTACAGAAACTGATGGTGTTGCCTTTTTCATTCCAGTTGTCAAATTACTGACCAAAATATACTCTTATAAAATGTCAGTTTCTTTTAAAAGCATAAATATCCTCTCCATTTCACATGGCATGTGATACTTCTAAAAAATCTGTATCCCACTTTATTAAATAATAGGAAAAAGTTGCTATGCTGTAATCATCATTAAGGTTTTTGAAAAACAAATGTGACATCCTCAACTTATGATAATGATTAAAATTTGAATAATTTTACTTTTTGTCACTAATGTTGATAAGAACTTCAAATGAAGTGGCACAGTGGATTGAAAAATGGACATGGAGTCAGAAAGACATAAATTAAAATTCAGTTTTAGGCTATATGTCATCCATCCATCCATTCATCATCTATCCATCCATCCATCCATCCATCCATCCATCCATCCATCCATCTATCTATCCATTTATCTGTATATAAACTTTCTCACTAGAGTTATTATTCTCATTTTTTACCTGTACAGATTTCAAACCTATAGCACAATTTAATTTTCACCTGTAGGGGATAGGCAGGTTAAACCATAGGTTTTATATCTAATCCAGAAGAAGGCAAATTTGAAGATTTTGGCAGAGCAAGGAATTTGTCTCAGAATTATGGTCTCTCAATTATGATTTTTACATTATATTTGAGCTCCCACAAACTGCCCTTCTCTTCTGAGTACCTTGGATCTCATGGCTTTGTACTTAGAATTTTTAGAATTTAGGGTTTAGATATAAACCATCTTTTTCACTCACCCTTCATTATTCTTTCTGCAGTTCTCTTTGAAAGAATATTGATGGAAAGAATTGGAAATTTAGGAGATGTCCATCAATAGGGGAGTAGCTGAACAAGTTGTGGTATGGATTACTATTGTCTTGTAAGAAATCATGAATAGGCATATTTCAGAAAAAACTGGAAAGACTTACATGAACTGATGCTGAGGGAGGTGAGCATAATCAAGAGAATATTGTACACAGTAACAACATTATGTGATGATCAATAGTGATAGACTTAGTTCTTCTCAGCAAGACAATTATCCAAGACAATTCCAAAAGTTTCATGATGGAAAATGCTCTCCATGTTCAGAAAAAGAACTATGGAGTCTGAATGCAGATCAAAGCATATTATTTTCATTTTTATTTTGTGGTAGGTTTTTTTGTTTGTTTCTTCTTTCTTATGGATTTTCCCTTTTGTTCTAATTCTTTCCTCACAGTGTGACTAATGTGGAATATGTTTAACATGTTTGTAATGTATAACCTATATCAGATTGTTGCTGGCTCTAGGAGAGGGAGAGAAGAGAGGGAGAAAACTCTGGAACTCAAAATCTTAGAAAAAATTAATGTTGAAAACTATCTTTACATATAATTGGAAAACACTCTTAAAAGAAAAAAAGGATATCTAGGTAATATATAAGTATCCCAACCCTGAACCACTTCTCTGGCCCCTTACCTTGGCTTCCATTTGTCACCTGGCACTCAGGGATTTACCTGATTCCTGCACTATAAAGAAAACATAGGAAGATAAGATGACGGAGCCAGAGATTTAGGGATCTTCTCAACTTTAGGAGGAGCAAAGAGAAAAAAGGAAATGTATGTGCTTCCTCCCATAAGCAGGAACTTTAGAGTTGCTTCTGGAATATGTAGTATATGGATAATGATACTTTATTATACCAGTACTTACTTCCTCTCGCTACCATGTTTTGTTTTGCTTTGTGGGCAAAGATTAATCTGAAATTGAAACTTCATCTACTTACCTTCAGCTTTTAGTCACACTCTCTCTCCAGTTATATTTTCCATGATGAATAAATATATTAATGAATATTATTATATATGATTGACTTATTATTAGTTTCTATTTAGTTTTCCATTCCACAGTGGTCATAAAACTCTGCTAATTATTAATATAAATGCCAGATTGTATGGATGATTGTATAATGTCTGCTAATTAACACCATTTTGTTAGTGACCATTGGGAACCCTTTGACCTGCTCAACCTCTCCATCTGCAGTGCTAATAATTCTTTAAGTAGAGCTTACTCCCTAGTGTGGCAGCTTATTACACTTTGGAAAGGCATACACACATGCCCAGGCATGCAAACCATTCCCTTCCCACAAAATAAGTGACCAGAGACTAATAATAGTGATAGATTGCCACAATTGGCAGTTGTTAATTATTGAAGTAATTGAATTGAGTTTGAAAGTAGATCTGTCTTAATTGGATTTATAAATTTCTTAGGTTCATAAAGTTTTACACCAGAAAGGATCTTTGTTGCTTGACTATTAGTTTTGTGATTTTTTGCCACTTGAGGTGTAGTCCAGTGAAAGAAAACTGAACTTGGAATCAAAGGACCAGAGCTCAAATCCTAGCTCTGTTATGGACTTCTAATGTGTGACTTCAATCAAGTCACTTAACTTTGATGGGGTTCATGTCTTCATCTATAAGATTATAGGAAGAGGAAAGGCCAGGTGATCTCTAAACTTGCCTCCAGGTTTCAATTCACCATGCTATGATTCCTGGAAATTCTTCTTTCTGCCTATTCATTGGTGCTTTTTCCTACCTCCAATTAGGTCATATTAATATACTTCTCTGTGTATTATATCCTCCCTAGTAAAGCTTAGACCCCCTGAAGACTTGTAGGTTTTTTTGTTTGTTTGCTTGTTTTATGTCTTTTTATCCCCAGAGCCAAACACTTTTTAAGTTGCAAACACTGAAACAGTATTTGTTGAATTTAATTGAAACACATACTTGGGGCAGCTAGGTGGCTCAGTGGAGCCACCGGTCCTGGAGTCAGGAGGACCTGTGTTCAAATCTGGATTCAGACACTTTAACTGTGTGACCTTGGGCAAATCACTTAACCCTCATTGCCCTGCAAAAATAAAATTAAAAAAAAAAGAAAAGAAAAGAAAAACGAAACGCATATTCTATGCAAGTCACTGACCTAGGTCCTGACAGATAAAATTGGGGAAAAAAAGAGCTGGCATCATACTCCTAAAATAATACACACATACTAATAATTTCATAGAAAGTATGAATGAAGAATAGAAATAAATCAAGAAAGATAAATTGGAGTCAGAATGTTCCCAAAGATTTTTGTTATACCAAGTCTTTTCAACAACAGATTTGTTGTGAACTTCTAGGGTTATTTAATATAGGATTCAAAATATCCCTTACAATTATTTATTGCTAAAGGTACCAGTGTTACATCAGTGATCCTATTTTTTTTTACATCCTCTAAAGCACGTGTCATTTTTTTTTTTCTGCCATTTTAGCCAATCTGGTAGTTAAGGGGTAGTACCTCAGAGTTGTTCTGGTTACAAATGATAATTTGAGGAGAGAAGGAAAATTAACAAATAGGGGTATCAAAATAAACTATCTATAATTTTTAGCAATTAGGATTGATTTGATTTTGTTCCTTCATTAGCAATGTATATGCCACATTCATTGGACAAAGATCTCATATTTAAAGTACCAACCGCTAAGTGAACATACATAGACCTCTGCTACCATCACTGCAAAACTGGAAAGGTTTAATGGTTGTTTTTCATTGTTGCCTATTTTCAGAGCTAGCCATGGCCAAATAACTCATCAGATAAGATAATATTTGTAAAGCATGTACAGTACTTGTCAAATAGTAGACAATGAATAAATGTTTGTTTTATTTTTTCCTCCCGCTCACCCCTCACCAAGACAGTGGGCTTTGATTATAAACCTATTTGTATTTAGCTAGGCTGATCCTCAGAAAACAAAGTGCATAAAATCATACTTTATTTATTTTCCAGGTGGTAGAACTTGCTAGACAGAGCCTTTATTGTACTAATTTCACCTCTCCATGGTGATACTTCAGAAGTGGAGGTTGTGGAAATATTTTTCCCTACTTTATTGAAAGTTGAAAATTCATGATTCCTATAAAAACATGCATATGTGTATGCACACACATACATGTAAAAACAGAATGAATGTACTTATGTGCATCTATTTTTTATAGATTATTAATTTTAAAAGGTCATCAAGAATCAAGTTTCAGGGCATCTTTTAGATAGAGTTTATCTTTATCATACTGTTTGATATGTAAATTAATTTCATCTCTGAGCCAAATTACTTTTGAGTTTTGGAAAAGTAGATGATAAATTTCAAATGTGTGTTGCCTCCAAAGCATGAGTCAATATGGACCTGTGAAAAAGAATAATCAGCCAATCAAATTATAGCATACTGAAAAGGTCAAAGTAGTTGGAAATCCAATTATTTCTACAGAATTACATGGGGCAATGAAGTTCACACTACATATTTCTAAAAAAGATTGTAAAACTAGAAAATAGCACAAAAGAACATTTATATATAACATTAAAATTATACTTTGTAGCTCCATGCTAATATATGACAGTGTCAGCCACTTCCATTTTTTGAAAGGGTTATGTCCTCAGAAGTTATTTGCAAATCATCACCTTGGAAGTTGGAACAGTATAAGAGTATAAACACGACAAAGAAAATATAGTGATGGGCTTCCAATGGATAAGACTGGTTGAAAACTTACCCCTCCCACTTGACAATATTATAAGCACGCAGAAAACATTTAAGCTTTCTGAGGTATAGAACTTTCTATGACAATTAATTCTGAGTCAGGAAGACCCACAATATTCCACTGGCATTTAATAACTCTGGGATAACATATAAGTCATTTCCCTTTTTTTAAGCCACTGACAGCTACCGAAGGTATAGAACTGCATATGCAGATGGACTTCCATACTAAAAGCTTCCACAACAGTAGTATGCAATCATCATTCCTTCAAACAGTGTAAGGGAAAAATAATGTGTTTGCATTTCCAACATAGAATATTAGAAGTAGAAGAGAAGAGGGAGATCTCAGTAATTTGTAGAGTAGCTGGAACATTAAGCATAAGGACTTTTGTTGATAGACTTCCTATCCCTTCAGGAACTACTCCCTGACAAGATCCAAGTGCACCCTTTCTCAAGTTCAGAATCCATAAGAACTAGGATCTCTACTCTCCAAAGCTCTCATCAACTTATTGGGCTGAGAGCATCAAGTAATCATTCTCCACAAATGACGAGAATCTTATGGGAATGGACATGCCCTGGATTATCAAATAGCCAAGAGAAATACATCCTAATGTAAAGGAAGGGACATTTAAATAACACCATTATTCAATAGACATAGAAAATCACAGATGGGAATGAAACAGTACATTTCAAAAAAAAAAAAAAAAAACAAAGCCCAATAAACAAAACTGATGAACTCAAGCTGAATCCCCAAATGAGCCTACTCATTAATGGAAAAAAAGGATTATAAATAAAAGAGAGGCAATTGAAGCAATCCTGCTCTCCTTGGTATCCCACCCTATAAAAAAATAAGCAAAGTACTTGACTTGGAAAAAAATACATTTAACAAAAGGAAAATTAACATAATTATAGAGAAAAATAAGTAACATATGCAGTTGCCCAATGTTTAGAGATTTTTGTTTTTAAGAGGGAAGGAAAAACCAACCTATGTAGCAACAATAAAATGGGGAAAAAAAACAAGGATGGATAAAAAGGAATAAAAAGACAACAAATTGATAAAGAAATAAGCTGAACTTAAAGAAATAAGAGAAGTAAATGAGCAGAAACACCATGGGTTAACTCCTTTGAATAAAGAAATGTTAATTGATTTATTTAGTGGGTTAAAATTCCAGTATTGGATGGTAAATAAAGTGAGATCTGAAGGGACAGCGGGGAATTTGTGATGTTTTGCTACCAAGGCCATCAGTGGATAGCAAAGTAGTCATGATTTCTTGTAGAGTAAGGAGGCTGAAGGATAATTAATGAAGATGTCAGAAGGGAGGGATTGACTCTCTGGGACAGAAAAGAATGGATTTCACTAAATAGTACTTCTGTGAGGAAAAAATTGTGTGAAAATGGGATATGTAGGCCTGCTTATTAGTATAATCTAGGAGGATTTTGTATCTTGGGAAGCCTCTTATGACAAAGTGCTGTGTTTCCCCAGGGTAGCAGCCTGGCGCAGTAGAGGGATATGTGAGCTCTTATAAGATGAGGAACCCAGAATCTAGGTGGGGATATAGACCCATAGATAAAATAGGATATCTTTTAAGAAAGAGGCCAATCATGATGAGGAATATGTGGGGAGGATTTTAGATTTATAATTATTTCAATCATTGCATCAATCCATCCATCCATCTATCCTTGTAATGGGAATTTTTATTTATAAAGGTGAGCCACAGCAGAACAAAAGGTTGACGAAGATCTCAAAAAGGCAATAGCAATTTGGTTAGAAGACAGCTTAAATTTATTAAAATAATAAATAAAAAATAAACTGGAAACATAGAGACTACATAGTTGATACAACTAAAAGTCCTTATTTGGGGGTAACCTAAGAAAATCTGTAAAACCTTCACCAATGTGATTAAAGGGAAGAGGGAGAAAAATCCTGCTTTTTTTTTTTAATTTAACAGTGAAATTAGAACAAAAAGAAAACAAAATTGGATTGTCAGAATCAACTATATAGTTATATATTAATAGAACAGAATTTCAAAGAAAAGTATCAGTATAGTAATAAAAAACAAATTAATAAGATATTAAAGATATTTTTTTTTGGTTAGGCAATTGGAGTTAAGTAACTTTCCCAGGGTCTCAAAGATGAATCTTAATTAATATGTTTTTTTTTAGAAAAGGAAATTGAAATAATTGTAAAGGAACTAGGAAAGGTGGAAGTAGAGGGGTTTGAAAAGCACATCCAGTTGGATTCACAGGGGAATTCTATCAAATTTTAAAATAGTAATTATTATCTCTACAGGCTTGCCTTGGGTTATTGAAGGTTTGGTTCCAGACCACCACAATAAAGTGAATATTGCAATAAAAGTGTAAAAGTTATGTTTACAATCTGTGAGTAAGATTTTCCCTACCCATTAAATATAAGTGATTTAATTGTGATAGTAATCAGTATAATAGATAACAAATGGTGATTCACTCATGTTTAAGTGTTCTCTAGACTCTTAAGTTAATAATACTATAGCACAGAGCATAGATATTATGCAATTATTCTTCATGTACTTTAATATATTTCTTAGTGGCTTAAGTCAATGCAATAGTGTTTTCTCAGGCATCAATGAATTGTAAACTTGCTCTTGGTCTAGAAAACTAAGTCCCTTTTACTGTGCTCATTGTGGTTCATTGTGGTTCATTGTGGTTAACCAAGGCATTTAAAATAGTATCTTCTAAACTGAAGTAACAAATCAGCTTCAGAGAAAGAAGGATGACAATCAGACTAAAATCAACTTTGTAAAGGAACCTACCTGCTGTCATAAACACATATAAGGTCAGAGTTTGCTTGGAATGGGACCAATCAGCATTAGAGATTGAAAGAGGCTGAGAGCAGGTCAAGAGAATGTGTAACAATGATTGCAACTTCGGACAAGGGACTGCAACCTACATGATTTCTGTCTGTCTGTACATGATTTCTTTCTTCCTGTACATGAGTGTTTTATCTGTTGTATATGTGGGAGGAGTTTGTCTAAAAATAGTGGGATATAAAAGCATTGAAGTCCTGTAGGGGTATAAAAGCCTGCATATCCTCAGGCTTGGGGTCTTGCAGGTCCTACTCCTGCCTGACAGGCTTTATTATGAGATAGACCCTTTCTCAATAAATCTATTTTCTATGGCTTGGAGACTTCACTGTTTCTTTTCATTGTCAGACTTAGAAATTTTTGTGACAAATCTATGGTAATATATTGAGTGTACACTATTATCTTGAACAAAAATAATGTATGTACATTAATTTTCAAAAATCTTTATTGCTAAAAATGCTAACCATCATCTGAGCCTTGAGTGAATAATAATCTTTTTGCTGGTGGAGGGTCTAGCCTCAATGTTGATGGCTGCTGACTCATCAGGAAAGTTGGGGTGGCTGTGACAATTAAAAAAATAAGACAATAATGAAGTTTCATACATTGACTCTTTTTCACTCGAATACTTAAAGGCCATTGTATGATTAAATTGGCTTAATTTTAATATTGTTGTGTCTCAGGGAAGAGGGAGGCCTGAGGAGAGGGAGATGGGCATAGTTTGTGGCAAAAAAAAATAAATTATAATAGTAACATCAAAGATCACGGATTGCAAATCACTATAACATATATAATAATAATGCAAAAGTTTGAAATATAGCTAGAATTACCAAAATGTGACATAATGTGAGCACATGCTGTTGGAAAATGGCATCAATAGACTTGCTCAACCACCAGGTCACCACAAACCTTCAATTTTTTGTTTGTTTTTGTTTTTGTTTTTAGTTAGAATAAGGTGGTAGTTTATTTAGGAGCAAGGGAAGGGAAGGGTGGGGGGAAGGGAAACCATGATAGAAATCCTTGGACTTCTCATGGGGAGATAGGCACACAGCACATGGCTCAGAGGTACCAAATCTCCAAACCTTCAATTTTTAAAAAATGTAACATGTGAAGCACAATAAATTAAAGCACAAGAAAAATGTCTATACAACAAAAATTCTTCTCAGTAGTTGAGAAAAAAATCTACCCTACTAAAGTTCTTTTATGAGAAAAATATATTTTTCATGCTCAAATGAAGGGAAGGCTAAAGCAAACAAAAAGAACTATATAATAAAATAGTTTGTGAAAATTATTTTAAAAACAAATTCTTAGATAAAAAGATAACAAAAAATCATTCACTATATTCAAGTTGGATTTATAACCGGGAAGAAATGAGTGTTCAACATAAGGTAAATGAAGTCACTAAACATAGTGTGAGAAAACAATTATTAATAATGGATTTCTAAGAGGAACACAGACATTGGTTTACTTACTTTCTGGCCTTCACCACAGAAAGTTCAATTCTTAGGAAGAAGTTTTAAGCCCTGCCTGGGATGAGCTCAGGTGAACAAAAGAGATGATTCTTTTGTTTAGCTAGGGGAAGAAGCACTTAAATGATGGAATTTACCCTCTTGAAATCATCCCCCAAGTCCTGTCAATAAATGGAACTGAATGAGGGTATAACCAGTTAGTTCAGATCAGTGTATGGAGACCCACCTGTATCTAAGGGTCAGTCTCTTTTGCCTCTCTTTTGTTCTCCTCTCTGGTTCTCTGCTCACTCTCCAGCTTAGGGGTGTGCTTCTGAGAGACAACATGGGTCTTCTGGGGTTTTTCTCCTGCTTGTGATAACTGCCACATGGTCAATACTTTAACTAATATGTAATATTAATTAATAATAAATAATTACTGCTAAAACTAATGCAATAGCAATTAATATATGTGATAAAAATTTTAGAAAGCACAATAATTTAGCAAATACAACAGTAAATACAAAAACATAAAAATATATAATTATATAAATCACTATAGGGGAAAAACCTTCCAAATGGAAGGACATTTTAAAAAAGTGATGCAATATTTACATGCAACCCCAAATATAGTATTGTGTGGAATCAGAAAGCACTATAAGTTTTCTAAATAATAATAGCTTACTATACAAATATACTAATAATAGCAATACTATACTAATATACTAACGATGGCAATGTATCCAGAACGACATTAGATATAAAAAATTTGTCCAGGAGGAGACAAAACTATTTCTGATGACATTATTTTAGGTAAAATTATCAGTGCTGGAATAAACTAAAACAAGACTCACAACTAAATCCAAACCAAAACCAAAACTTTAGGAATACACAAGGATTTAATGAATTCTCCAGCAAAGGAGACCCACCCCATCTGAATGGGGGAGAGGAAGGAACAAAAGAATAAAGCTTTTTTTCCCCCCTGAGTTTTGTGCTGTTAAAGACTGTTGTTTTAAAATCTTGAATTATAAGGATTTTTTCTTATATTAAAAACATCTTTTTTCAATATCAATTTTGAATGATATATATTTTTCAATTTATGAAGGTAATAAGTTAGGTATGGGGTAACTCAGGAATGGATGGATAAGGCTTGTTGATAGAGGCTTATAAGGTAGGAATAGGGGATGTGGCATCCTTTGAATGAACAGAGCATATTGCTGGGATAGTAACAAAAACTCTCCTTCAGGTTAGCTATCTATTATAATCCTGCTCTAATAGATAGGATTGTCTTTGTGATTTCAGCGAAAAGGAAGGTTGCAGACAGGGTAGGCGATACAATACAAACAGGGTTGGGGGAAGATAAAGTAACTGCAGACAAATGGAGCTGTTTAGTTCTCTCTGCTACCTACATTGTCTGTTGAAAAAGCCTATGGGATCATTGAAGAAACTAATTGATAAATTTTAGAGATTCAATAAAATAGAATATAAAACATGACCACAAAAACATATCTATACAGCAAAAAGAACTGAGAAAGAAAAAAACAGCATGAGAATTTTCATTCACAATAAGTACAAAATGAATTAAAAATCTAGGGCTTAATCTATATCTATCTATCTATATGCATATTTGACATGCAACTAGAAGATTTTTTTTAAGAAAGAGAGAACTTAGCTATTTTGAAAAATAACCATAGTTCATGATTAAGCTATGCAATATGATAAAATGACAGAACAGCCTAAATTAAATTAAATGCTATATCAATCAAACCACCTATAGTTTACATACATAGACACACAGACATAAAGCTATTTATTTGGAAGAATAAAATATGTAAATTATTTCAAAAGCAATAAAATGTAACAATGATGGAGGAATAACATTTCCTTCACTTTTATTGTAAATAAATAATCATCAAATTTTTTTAGTTCTAGTTTGAAAGTGGAAATTTACATGAGTAGAACAGACTAGAAAAGAAAAAAATGATATAATTTAATTTAACATTCCAGTTTTCAACAAACCTTAAAAACTAACTTAACAATGAAAAAACACTTTCAGTAGGACATTACTGTGACTAAAACTTACAGTACAGATCTCATTGAATATAAACTAGCTGTATGACCTGAATAATAAAAGTCATAATATGGGAAAATTAGATGAGAATCAGAACAGGGACCTTTCCCAATTATGACTAGGGGTGAATTCTTAACAAATCAACATTTAGAGTAATCACAAAAGATAAATTTCATAGATTTGATTATATTAAATTGAAATGTTTAATGAAGCCAAATTTAATGCAAGAAGGATAGAAAGACCATAACAATATTCATTAAGCACCTGCTATGTGTTGAGTACTGCCTTAAAAACCTGACAATTATTATCTCATTTCACCCTCATAATGACCCTCATTTCACCCTCATAATGACCCTCATTTCACAAATGAGGAAACTGAGGTAGAAATAAATTAAGTGACTTGCTCAGGATCACACACCTGGTAAGTGTCTGAATCTGAAAGGATAACAGTTGAGGAAAGTTGATTTTGAGAAGGGTTATGGAAAGGGAATAATAATCAATATTGTACTTTAATTCACTGTTGGTGGAACTATAATTCTATTCCTACACTCTTGAATGGAATTTGGAATTATTCTAAGAAAATAACCAAATTTGTTGTATGTTTTTCACAAAGGTATTCTACTGCTCATTATAAATCCCTAAAAATATCATTATAAGAAAATTCCAACATAATTAAAAAATAAAAACAAAAATTTTAAAATCACAGAGCTAAAAATAAATTTTCATTTTTTATGGATTACCTAAGTAAGTTATGGCATATAAATGTTCTAAAATGTTACTGGGCTATAAGAAATAAGTATGGGAAGAAAATGCTGAATTGATGCAAAATGAAACAAAACCAGGAAAACAATATTTGCAATGATTAAAAAAGTGTTGAACACTTCACGATAAATTTAGGTCTCAAATAAGAATTATAAGACAATACTAACTCATCTTCTTTACAAGTGTGGAACTTTGTATATAGACATAGCTATAGATATAGAAATGTCTATGTCTGTATATATGTATCACATTTTTCAACTTTTGATTAGTTTTTGTCCTTTAATATTGGATTTAGCTTCTTGTTTTAAAGGGAACATTACGAAATGTAAGCTATGTAAAAATAAAAACTATGAGTAAATACATAAGGGGATTGTGGCATTTGAGTGATCCAAACATTCCATCTTGCAATTCAATTATGGACCTAGCTTAGTTTCTTTTCTATTTAATTTTGGGTCTATTTATCAGTTCTTGGATGCAGATACCACCTTTCTTCATACGTTCTTTGTGGATGATTTAGATTTTTATGGTAGTCAAAATGACTTAGTTGTTCAAAGTTGTTCTTAAACCAGTAGTGCTGCTACTGTATAGAACTTTCTCTTGGTTCTGCTCATTTCCCTCTTCATTATTTCATGCAATCAATCCATGTTTTCTAAGATCATCAAGCCCATCATTTCATACGGTCAAATCCCATCATTAGCATATGCCACACCTTGTTCAGGCATTCCCCATTGATGGGTACCACTGCAATTTCAAGTCCCTTGCTACCACAAAGTGAGCTGCTATCAATATTTTAGAATGTAGAGGTTATTTTTCTTTTTCCCTGATAATCTTTAGAAACACATCTAGTAGTGGTATTGTGGGGTTAAAGGGTATAGAGAGTTTAATAACCCATCGGGCATAATTCCAAATTGTTCTAAGTATGGGTAAATTTTATACATACACATGCATATTTGTGTCTAATGGTAGCCATCTTTAGGTTGGGGGATTAGGAAATATTTTTTTTTTTTTTTGGTGAGGCAATTGGGGTTAAGTGACTTGCCCAGGGTCACATAACCAGTAAGTGTTAAGTGTCTGAGGCCGTATTTGAATTCAGGTCCTCCTGACTCCAGGGCCAGTGCTCTATCCACTGCGCCATCTAGCTGCCCCCAGAAAATTTTTTTAAAAAAAGTTAAATTATAACGTTATCATGTATTTAAAATGAATAGCAAGTTGTAGCCAATGGATTTGCAGTTTCATGTCCAATTACTTTTCCCCTGTTTTATTACATTATGGAAATGTTTTATTTCTTAAGTTCAGAGTAAAAAAAACTTTTTTTATAAAATGGGTCTAGGGCATCTAGGTGGCACAGTGGATAGAGAACCAGCCCTGGATTCAGGAGAACCTGATTTCAAATCCGGCCTCAGGCACTTAACACTTACTAGCTATGTGACCCTGGGCAAATCACTTAACCCCAATTGCCTCATCAAAAAAAAAATGGGTCTAGTGCAAACTTTGTCTTACGAGAAAATTTTTATTAAATTGTGGGAAC
The DNA here is from genome assembly GCF_019393635.1 of Dromiciops gliroides. Lineage (NCBI taxonomy): Eukaryota > Metazoa > Chordata > Mammalia > Microbiotheria > Microbiotheriidae > Dromiciops > Dromiciops gliroides. The sequence goes on from NC_057864.1 coordinate 83,236,531, forward strand.
TGAAAGAAAATATTATTGCATTGTTTAAATCTATTTCTCTGTGATTGGTAAGCAGAACCACTTCTGCCTGTTGCTTAGCGACCCTTAATTAAAGACCTATGTTTTGCTGACCAGAAACCTTGTATGATCCAAAGATTAATGTAAAGAGTTTTCTCACACTTATCCATCTCAAGCAAACCATCTATTTTATCTGAAAATTGACCCCATACTTGTAAATCCTTTATTGTTTCTATCTTCCTTTGATTGAATACAGAGAGTTGAGGCAGTGGAACAACTCTTTCTGATTTCAGTGCATTGCATTTACTCATTCTCTCCCCTTACAACTTAGAAAATTCCCACTACTTCCTCCAATTAAAAATTAAATTCCCTAATTTTGTATATTGGTTACTTATTTTCTTTTAATTGAATGGTCTTATTTGTTTAATTGTTTTTAATGCATAAGAACAGGGGGATGTTTCACCATGTATTCAGAGTCTAATGCTAAATCTGAGGAGGCCTGGTCCTGATTTGTTATGTGATTGGCATGCATTGCTTAATAAATCAATATGTTTGGAAGCTCAAACTTGTGTCCTCAGTAATTTCATCTTTCACCCACTTTGCATATCATTAATAATAAGAAATATGGGAAAAGGAAAGGAAAGGAAAGGAAAGGAAAGGAAAGGAAAGGAAAGGAAAGGAAAGGAAAGGAAAGGACAAAGGGCAAAGGATAAAGGACTTTGGTTTTGATGATTTAGGCTACCAGAAGCAACACTGCTATTTTTAGACAGGCATAAACTTGAGTTTCTGAGAAGTTGTTTGCTTAGTCTCAATAGCTAGAAAGTGTCCCAGGAATCATATGAAGCCAGGTCTTCTGTGAACATGCATCCATTTTCTTTCCACAACATTATATTGACTCTTACTATGCTGTCTGTGAACAAAAAGTTAAAATATATTGTACATATAATTAATGGTGGTGGTAATACGTGTGTGTGTATGTGTGTGTGTGTGTGTGTGTGTGTGTGTGTGTGTGTGTGTGTGTGGGTGGGTGTGTGAGAGAGAGAGAGAGAGAGAGTTAAAGAAGAAGCAAGGGAGTTGTTTGAATTCCCTGACTCCCATTCTGTTACCTGGAGAAATCTCCAGGTAAGAAGTGAAGAACTGGGAATAATTATCCTGGTTATTGGATGGATTTTACTTTGGATTCTTTTTCAAGTCACTTCAACATCGAGTGAATGACTAATTCAAATAATTCAAATATTCTCAAATATTAAATAGTTTTCTATTGATTCAAAATACCTCCACAGAGATTAACTCTTGGGAGGTAACACTTTTTTTGTTTGTTTTTTGGCACAGCAATGAAGGTTAAGTGATTTGCCCAGGGCCATACAGCCAGTAAGTGTCAAGTGTCTGAGGCCATATTTGAACTCAGGTCCTCCTGAATCGAGGGCTCATCCACTGTGCCACCTAGCTGCCCCCAGGAGGTAACACTGTTAATGGCAGGCTTGGCCTAAAATAATATCAAAACATTTTTTACAGAAGAGAATAATGCATTCATTTATAACATTTGAACGTTACTGAACAGCTGAGAAAAAGCTCATTCACACATAAAACATGGATATCACCTAAGTAGGAACATTCATGAAATGAATGAACAAATGAAATTAAATGACCTATAGAACTGAAAATGTTTCTAGTACATAAAAATAGCATCTGTGACTTTTTTTTTTGTTGTTTGTTTTTTTTTTTTTTTTTGCAGGGCAATGGGGGTTAAGTGACTTGCCCAGGGTCACACAGCTAGTTAAGTGCCAAGTGTCTGAGGCTTGATTTGAACTCAGGTCCTCCTGAATCCAAGGCTAATGCTTTATCCACTGCACCACCTAGCTGCCCCCCGCATCTGTGACTTTTAATAGAGTTATTAGCATACCTATGAGAATTATGTAATTCTTATAGAATTATGCAATATTTGAGCTAGAGGAGAACCTTGGAGAGAATCTAATCTAATATCCTAAATTTGATGGATGAGAAATCTCAGACTAAAGAATTTAAATAACAATACGAACAGTAACATATCCAGTTAGTACTATAAATGTGACTACAAACCATGTATTTTGACACTTTGTCCAGTGACATAGAATCATAATGTTAGAGACCTTCTAATCTCAGAATCTTTAAGACCATCTTGTAAAAGCACACTTTTGAGAACTAACAAAACAACAACACAAACTCCTATCTCTGCAGCCCTCCTTCTTTACCCCCACTTCTCTAGTTCCCTTCAAAGCAGAACTCTAATTCTCCCCTTTATATGAGGGAAGAATTTTCTGATGTTTCCAATTGTTAATGTTCTCCCTTTTACTTCCAAAATACTTTGTATTGACCCTGCATACATTATGCTTATGATTAGTTATGTACCTGTTTTCCCCCACGAGAAATAAGCTCCTTGAAGGCAAGAAGTATTTCACTTTTATCACTGTATTTCTAGTGCCTATCTTTGTATCAATATATGATAGATAAATAGATGATAGATAGATGTACCAATAGATCTAGAAATATTGAGCTAGAGATAGAGAATGCTTAGATATATATAAATTCACACAATTTTGATGAGGATATTATATGATGATCACTATCCTCAAGGAATTTCTTCTACAGAGAAAGAACATATATATATATATAGCTGAGTATATGCAAAAGGTTTACAGGATAAATAGAAAATAATTTTGAGAGCACAAAAAATTGGAAAAATCAGAAAAAAGATGCTTCATGTAAAAGGAGTCACATGAATTTATTTTGAAGGGAACTAGGGAGTCTATTAAGTGGAGGTAAAGAGGGCATTCCAGCTTGTACAAAAGCACAGGAGTAGGAATAATGTTATTAAAAGGTAAACAGGAAAAAGGAATTCAGAGGGACATGAAAAGGTTAAACTCATTACATTTCTACAGGGCAAGATGATACATCTAACTCATAAGAAATTTCTCAGTATTAGGGCAGATGATAGTTTAATTTAGACAGAGGGCACAGGTGGGAATTGATTATAAAGGGATGATATCTGTAAAACAATTATTTGTGTGTGTGTGTGTGTGTGTGTGAGGTGGTCAGAGTTGGGTGACATGCCCAGGGTCAAGCAGTGGGTGAGTATCTTGTGACTAGGGCTGGATTTGGGTTCAGGTTCTCCTAGGTCCAGCATGGATACTTTGTCCACTGTGTCATCTAGCTGCCCCATGATGACAACTTTAGGGTAAAATTGAGGGGTGAGAGAATTGCACTAGGGGAGGGAGAAGGGGAGAGGTAGAATGGGGTGAAATCCCACATGAAAGAAACATGAAAAGGCTTATGGAGTAGGGTGAGAGATGGGGGAGGAGCAGGGCAGTGAATGAGCCTTACACTCATCAGAAGAGTCTGAAAGACCTTCATCTCAATAAGAGTTAGCTCAAGGAGGGATTAACATACATACTCAATTGGGTGGAGTAATATATCTAATCTTGAAGGAAAGTAGGAGGGGAAGGGGATAAGGAAGGAGGGGTGAAAGAAGGGAGGTCAGATTGGGGGAGGGGTCAGTCATAAGCAACCCCCTTTTGAGGAGGGATAGGGTGAAAGAAGATAGATAATAGAGTAAATATGGGCAAGGGAATAGGATGGAGAGAAACAAGAATAGCAACTGAAAAAGAGAAAAGGAAAAAAAACATACAAAAAAAGTTAAATTACTTTTCTTAATATAAGATGCAGCAAGTGGTTCAGGGAAATAGATTGCTGGGCTTAGAGCCAAGAAGACCTAAGTGTAAATCCTATCTAAGAAACAATAGCTGTGTGATTTGGGGCAAGTCACTTAATATCTAATATCTTTGCCTCAGATTCCCTAACTATGAAATACAGATGATAACTGTACCTGTGTCCTATGATTTTTATGAGGATCTAATGAGATAATATTTATAAAAGTACTTAGCATAGTGCCTGGAGCATATTAGGCACTATGTAAACTTATTTTAATATATCCCCTTAATATAATATATTTTTCAAGTGTCCTTATATTTCTACAAATAATGATGGTACGATCTAGAATGAAAGTCAGAACCTGTGTTTAAATCTCTGCTCCCCTGCTTGTTATCTCTGTGACCTTGTGTAAATCAAAACTGTTTCAGACCTTAATTTCCTTTTCTATAAAATCAGTGTGTTAGGCTAAATGATATTTAAATTCCCTTCTTGCTTTAAAATCCTATGAACTAGATGTGACTTGACTGTTTGATTTTCTATATAAACATTGTATGAGATAGTTTCCAAGTCTGTCTGGATCTAATTATATGATTTTGTGATTCTACCCCCCCCCAATGTGGATGTATGTGCATACGTATGTTCATATGTCCTACAGCTGGAGTATAGTACATATGAATATATATGCATACACACACATACATATATATATATATATGTCACAAACATATATAATATATGTTTTGATAAAGGATCATTCTTGGACTATTATAATAGCCTACTGGTTTGTTGACCAGGTGTAAATCTCTTTCTACTCCAGACAATCCTTTACTCAGCTGACAAATTGATCTCTTTTATTTAATTTAAAAATTTTTTGGTAGGGTAATGAGGGTTAAGTGACTTGCCCAGGGTCACACAGCTAGCAAGTGTCATATCTGAGGCTGGACTTGAACTCAGGTTCTCCTGAATCCCGGGCCAGTGCTTTATCCACCGCTCCACCTAGCTGGCCCCAAACTGATCTCTTTTAAAACACAACCCTGGCCTGACCATATTCCTCCCCTACTCCATTTAATTTAATAACTCCAATGACTCCCTATTACCTCTAACATCAAATTCAAAATCCTGTGTTTGACAATCAAAGCCCTTTGTAATCTAGCCCCTCCTGCTTTTCCAAGGTTCTTGAACCTTACTTATTCTACACACCTTACTTCAATGACACTGATATCATTGTTATTCCTTTCAAAATATTCTTTATCTCCTGACTCTGGACATTTTAATTGGTTTAATTTTAATGGATGGAATTCCTTTTCTCTTTCATCTGTATGTACTAATTTCCTTCAAATCCTAGCTAAAATATCAGCTTCTATGAGAAAACTTTAATACCCCTTTCTTAATCTTAGTCATACATCTCTCAAATATTTCTAATTTATCTTACACATACCTTGTTTCTTCATATTTTTTTGTTATTTCTCCCATTAGATTGTAAACTCATTGAAATCTGACACTTCATTTTGCTGCTCTTTGTATTCCAATTGCTAAAACTAGTGATTTATATTATACTGAGGTACTAGGCAGCTTGGTGGCACAGTTCATAAAGCACAGGCCCAGGATTCAGGAGGACCTGAGTTCAAAGCTCACCTCAGACACTTGATACTTGCTAGATGTGTGACCCTGGGCAAGTCACTTAACCCTAATTACCTTAAATATCCAGGACCATCTTCAGTTGTCAGATAGGTTTAGAGGAGAGGGTGAGGTTTGCGACATTGCACAGTTCTCCCTGACTTAAATCAAATTCAGTGCAAATCATGACATTACCCCAATCTCAAGGATAAACATATATATGGAGGTAGCATAGTGAAAATGGGCTAATGTCCTCTATTGTGAAAAATAAGATAATAGATATAACAAACTATTGGACAGTATAATTGACTTTGATGACAGGGAAAGTTATTGGATGGACCATTAAAGCAATGATTGACAAGTATCTAGAAAGTTAAGTCATGTTTATATAAAACCTCTATGGTTTCATCACGTATGAGTCATTCAAACTAACTATTTTCTTGATAGGACTTTTTAAATTCAATGTATGAAGAAAGAACTATAGATAAAGTTTACCCAGATTTTATTAAATTTTATGTTTAGAATATTATTTTCCCAAATTATATGTAAAATTCAATTTTGACATCATTTTTTAAAAACTTTGTGTACCAAATTCTCTTCCTCTCTCCCTCTCCTCCATCCCCAAGAACTCAAGCAATTCAATATAAACTGCACATGAGCAGTCATGAAAAACATTTCCCAGATTTTAGAAAAAACATTTTTGATAAAGTCTCTAACTATTCTTGTGGTAAAGATGAAAAAATGAATTACACAAAATTTAATCAAAGGGATTCCAAATTGTTGGATTCAAGGAATATTTTTTCAAGGCTCAGTATCTATGTGACAGGAAGATTCCAGTTCAATATTCCAGAAATCTATCCTTTTATCTGTTATGGAATGTCTCTTGTCTATAAATGACTAGAATTAAGGCATAGATGGTATTCTCATCAAATTTATAGCCAAGCCAAAACTAGAATGGAAAACTGATCACTGGATGACAGTAAGAATCCAAAAGAGTTTTGACAGAATAAAAATTTGATTGAATCAAATAAGATGAACCTGAATAGGAATTTATAAAAAATAAATATTACATCTGGATACAAAAATCAACATTATAGGAATGAGGTGAGAGGAATATAGGTATGTAGCAAGTGTAATGAAAAAAAAAAAGTTTTGTGATTTTATTAGACCAGTCTGAATATGAGTCAGCAACATAACGTGGCAGTCAGAACAGCTAATGTGATCTTGGTTTGGGTGCTACTACTTAGGAATTGATAGGTCTATAATGTCCCCTCCCTTATTCCTGGTATATTTAGTTTTGAACAACATGATTTGAGAAGGACATTGATAAGTCAGGGGAGGTCAATCAGAATTGTGAAAAGCCTTGAGTCTGCACCATATGAGGATCAGTTGAGGGATCCTGAAAGATTGAACATAGAAAAGAGAAAATATGACAACTGTGTCTTCAAGATTCTGAAGGGCTGTCACATGAAGGAAGGATTATGTGTATATTACTTGCCTGAGAGGGATAGCAAGAGTTATAAGTAAAAGTTGCAAAGAGGAAAATTTAGGCTGATTCAAGAAGTTCTAGATTCACCTTTATTTGAGTTTTCCAGAAAGAAGTTGGATAAGTATTTCTTTTTTTTTTTTAGTGAGGCAATTGGGGTTAAGTGACTTTCCCAGGGTCACACGGCTAGTAAGTATTAAGTGTCTGAAGCCAGATTTGAACTCAGGTACTCCTGACTCCAGGGTCGGTGCTCTATCCACTGCGCCACCTAGCTGCCCCAGATAAGTGTTTCTTAACTGGATTTTTGCGAATTCCTTTCAATTACAAGATGGATTAGATTGCTTATTGCTCTTAGATTATATGCTCCAATGATATTTAGTAATATAAAATTATCTTTAAAAATAAACATTTATTCATGAGTCAAGATGGATTCATACCTTTAAGACTTAATTTATGATGGTTCAAGGATATGAACAGGCAATTTTCTAGTGAAGAAGCCAAAACTATCTATTGCCATATGAAAAAATGCTCTAAATCACTATTGATCAATGAAATGCAAATTAAAATAACTTGAGGTACCACCTCACACTTATCAGATTGGCTAATATGACAAAAAAGTAAAATAATAAATATTGGAGAAGCTGTGGAAAAATTGGAACACTAATGCATTGTTGATGGAGCTGTGAACTGATCCAACCATTCTGGAGAGCAATTTGGAACTATGCCCAAAGGGCTATGGGACTGTTCATACCCGTTGACCCAGTGGTACCACTGCTAGGTTTGTATCTCAAATAGACCATAGAAAAGGGAAAAGGACTCATATGTACAAAAATACTTATAGCAGCTCTCTTTGTGGTGGCAAAGAATTTGAAATCAAGGAAATGCCCATCAATAGGGGAATGGCTAAACAAGTTGTGGTATATGAATATGATGGAATACTATTGTGTTGTAAGAAATGATGAGCAGGAGGAGTTCAGAGAAACCTGGAAGGACTTATATGAACTGATGCTGACTGAGAGGAGCAGAACCAGGAGAACATTGTACACAGTAACAGCAACATTTTGTGATGAACAATGGAGATACATTTGGTTCTTCTCAACAGTGCAACAATACAAAAAGTTTCAAAGAAGACATGATAGAAAATGTTCTCAACGTCCAGAAAAAAAGAACTGTGAATTATGAATAAGGATTGAATCATACTGTTTCTACTTTTGGACTGTTTTTTTTCCTTCCTGTTTGAGGTTTTTCCTTTGTGCTCTGATTCTTCTTTCACAAGATGACTAATATAGAAATATGTTTGATGTGATTGTACATATACAACCCATATCAGACTGCAGTCCATCTTGGGGAGGAGGGAGAGAAGGGATGGGGGGAGAAAAGAAAATTTTGGAACTAAAAATCTAGTGCAAACAAACAAACAAAAAAGACTTAATTTATGGAGGCAGCTAGGTGGTGCAGTGGATAAAGCACTGGTACTGGATCCAGGAGGACCTGAGCTCAAATCCAGCCTCAGATAATTGACATGTTCTACTTGTATGACCCTGGGCAAGTCACTTAACCCTCATTTCCCTGAACCCCCCAAAATACTTAATTTAGCAATTAATTGTGACACCCCCCCACTACCAGCACACTATCTTTTACATTGTCATAGGTTTTTTTTTTTTTTTTAAACCATAAGGTCATGCAAAGTTGTTTTCATCACAAAATATGATGTATTATCTAGGTTCAATGACATAAAATACTATTTTACTCTTTTATATTGCTCTAATTTTTGCTGTATCTTTTCTTTCTTTTTTTTTTTTTTTGCGGGGCAATTGGGGTTAAGTGACTTGCCCAGGGTCACACAGCTAGTAAGTGTTAAGTGTCTGAGGCCGGATTTGAACTGAGGTACTCCTGAATCCAGGGCCAGTGCTCTATCCACTGCGCCATCTAGCTGCCCCTGTATCTTTTCAACATTATATACCAGATTTGTGATTTCAGTGAACATGAGGAGATTTGAAACTAACTTCACAAACTGTCAGCACTGAAAGATTTACCAAAGCAAAAATTTCATTGCCGAAATTTGAGATGATAAAGACTGCCCATATTTAGCATATGATGGCTAGGAAATGGTGAATGCAGCATAGTGAATATATATGTAATTGTATCTTGCAGCTGCAATCCACAGCTGTGTGGCTCAATGTCTTTCTTCAGAATGTTATAGACAACAACACATACAATATAAATTGCCAAAAATACATTAAACAGTACCAAGTGAATACTGAAGAAAACGAGTAGTGCCGATTGGCTTGAGAAATTCAATACTTAGAAATAATAACAAGGTTCATTAGAAAGATCCTCCCCTATCTGCTGAGGAGACACCATTTTAATAATAATATATATTTATTAAAGCCTGCTCAGAAAGAGAATAAATATCTTGTTGTCTTTGGAAAGGGAAAATGACATTGTCTAAAGGTCTCTTTTTCAAATACATAAGAATAATCAAAATAAATTAGACAATACTATCTAATGGCTATCCTATATCTTCGATGATAATGACTTAGAAACCAACAAATGTAGACTTTAAGGGATCCTAGAGGGCCTCGTTTTACATATCAGGAAAGAAAAGAATGAAGAGGTTTTATAATTTGCCATGACCTTATGATTTAAAAAAAAAAAAAACTATGACAATGTAAAAGATAGTGTGCTGGTAGTGGGGGGGTCTGAGGTCAGACTCCAAATTTAGCACTTTTCTACTAAATTATTTTTCCTGTCCTACAAAGTTTTTCCTATTTTAAAAATAAATGTATTCCTTAAGGAATTATACCTCACAAAAATGGTGTGAATCATCCATAATCCAATGGATTTCTTGTAGTATGTTCTACTGAGTGACTTAAGTTATAAAGCTTTCAAGATAATTTTGAGATGTTTCCCTTTAATCGCAGAGTTAAAGTTTGAAAGTTGCCTAATGAGTCTCTCTTAAAAAAATTTCATGGTGCTGTACTACAACAAACAGCATTTCAATTATAGTGGCTTTCATATTGGTGGAATTATTCACTAATTTTTCATTTTCTCTGATCTATTTAATAGGTATGCATTTGCCCTGATCTTCCTTCCGTCAATTCAAATGAGCATCAACTTTATTTTTACTTATTCTATGTTTACATGTTATAATCTTCATTCAGAGTAAAACTTAGCAGAGTCTGAAATTTAAACCAGAACCATGAAATTCAAACCACAAACATATAAACTAAATACTGAATGATATCAGGTAGCAAATAATACACACACACACATTGTAACGATTGGAATGACGGCACCTGCTGGATACTTACTGTAGAAGAGTTCTGCCCATGAAGCGAAGGTCTTTGAGGGCAAGACCAGGAGTCTTTTCTTTGGGAGGAAGTGACGCGGACTAGTGGGAGGAGGAAGGAAGAGACTGGCGCTGACGCTGGGGCTCTTTCCTGAGGACGCTGGCGGAGAAGGGAGCTAGAAATGTGCTCTCCCTTTAATAGATAGGAATCTAGGCCTTTCTCTCTCTCTTTACCAAATTCTTATTCTCCTTAATAAATGCTTAAAAGTCTAACTCTTGCTAAAGCTTATAATTTATTGGCGACCACTCATTAGATATTTTAAACAGTTTAGCTAGAATTTTAGCCCTTAACAGATGGCTGACCACAAAGAGGAAAGCTAAACCTCAGTCTTCTGATCTTCTGGTTGGGTAAGAAATTTCCCCTACCCTTTAAATTGCTAAGTACTGGCTCATTGGCTGTGTTTTCCTTTAAATTTTTTCAAATGGACCTTTTAAACTCCCTAATTACCCTATTTTTGATTTTAGTCTGTTTAACCAGACAAATGGGAGATAAGATCATGTTAATGCTTTGTTTTTGTGGATTTTCTATTTTTCTTTTTCTTTTTGTTAAAAGAGCCAGTAACTTACTCACAGGAGGAAATATCTCTCCCTCTCCCAACCATGCTTTTTCAGAGAAACCTGAAGAGATTCCTGCTGCTTTTCCCAGTTCCAACACTAATTGTTGCTCTAATTTTGCATGCCTGGAGGCAATAACCCACCCTCTAGAAGCTTTTAATCCCCTAGCACCTGGAGGCAAAGTGGGGGAAGAGGAATCCAGGCCTGAGTTCAAAATCAAGTCGGATTCAAATTGCGCTGGTCCCTCCCCTCCTCCCCAGACCCCACCCTCTACTCCTCCTATGGCCAAGCCCATAGCTTCCCCTGCCTGGGAAGTCCAGAGATCTGATGCGCATGCTCAACTTTTTCTACCTGCATTTGCAGCTTCAGGCTCAGCCTTTCCCCGGCCTGGCTGTGCTTTTGAGACAATCTTAGAAAACTCTTTAAATTCCAGATATGCTTGTTTTGTTCATAATTTTGCTAACCTGCTTTTGTCTTTAATTAGTAATCTTATAAAGCATTTGTATGGTGAAAAGCCTGACAGACAATATAAAGGGGTTAAAGAAGAAAAACTTAAGCTGAATAAGAATGACAACCATCAACATAGTTCAAGACTCTGCTTCTTTTGCCATGGAAGGGTATATATTTTAGAGAAATGTAGAAGTAAGCAGCAAGGTATTGATATGAGTGTTGGGGATTTTAGATATCGGAATCAAAAGTGTTCTGAATTCACTCAGAGTATTAATGTCAGTTCAGAGGTTACATAGGATTTCTATGCTATTATATATACATTTTGAAATTAATGGTATGGGTTTATTTTCATAGAGATTTTCATGCTTTTGAGATTGTGTCTTATACTTAGTTTTTAAAACAAGGAGAATATTTGTAAAAGCTTTTTAGTCATGTGATCAAGTTTATATTTTATAATACTCTTTAAGTTCATGTTCATTTAGATTTCCTTAGTTTGAATTTCACTGTCTTTTATTGTTCCATGTGTATTTTCTTCTATTCATTTATCTAATTTTGAAAAAATTGCAAGATGGTTTTGATTTCATAATACAGTGTTAATTCTAGGAGTATTGTGCTCCCATATTCTGAGTTGTTTGTTTTTGTTATTTTTTCTCAACTGATTATTTGATCAAACTCTTTAAAGCATTTCCCTGGCAAATTGTTTGCCATGGCAAGTGTAAATTGATTCTAGAAGTATTATTTTTGATAAGCATATTCCAAAAAAAAAAAAAGAGGGGAACATTTGTAAAAGTTTTCTTTTTTCAGAAAAAAGTTTTCTTTGATATTCTGTTGTGCTTTAACTTGTATTTAAATATGTTCTGATTTTTCACAAAAGTAATTGTATACTAAGTGCAAAAAAAGGGGTATTATTTGAAATTGTTGCATAATTATATATTGTGTTCTGAGTCAAGATGTATTCACATTTTTTGCAAACATTTATTATCCTCAATTTTTAAATCCATATGAGACTTGGATTATGGGAACTTATCATTTAAGACATTAATTGCCTTTATTCTGAGTTATCAGATGCCAGTTGGCCAAGATGCCATCCAATCACAAGAGGAATACATGCAAAGAGCAGACATTGAACTGTTACATGAGGGGAGACATGCACGAAGTTAAGGTATGGCCGAGGGAACGGCTTTTGACTAATGTTGAGGTTGGATTCTCTTGGTTTAATATTTTATTTTATTTTTCCCCACAATATTGTACAGATGGCTGGAAGTATTCATCCCACCCATCTCACTTCTACACCTGGCTTCTATGCTCCCTCCTATATGCCTGATGCCATGGACATCTCAATCCCATGCATCTGATTAAGTCTGACTCAGTTTCTTCCAATATGTTCGGTGGCTTGGACATATATTCCATCCACCTATTTTAAGCCTGGCATACTGTATGAGCAGTACATATTGCTCAAGTGTGGGAATGCTCATATCCCATCATTTCTCTGTTCTTTTATGGTAACCCCCATAATTATCTCAGGTGTCATGATAAATACAGTGTTGAATTTGGCCTTGACACCTGTTACCAATTATATTAGATTTTTTAATTTCTCATAATGGCATGAGGATAATTAGGCAGATGATGCAAAAAGTGATGAAACAAAGATAAAAAAAATTATTTTTAATAATTAATATCGCAGCAATTGTCTTCTCAATTACCCTCCATAAGGGGGGGACTATAGTAATATTATAATTTTAAAGAATGGTTCAATTTTTGTTTTATTATATGTTTCATGTGTAACAACTAAGATTCTGAATTCCCTTAGACATGTTTTTGAAAACTTTCATTGTTTGATTTGATTATTGACAAAGCTATTTTAAAGTTGTGTTAAGCTCAATTTTGTAGGAAATTTCCTGGCTGATTACCAGCATCCACACATCAACCCCTGAAAAGACTTCCATTCCACGACTACACCTAGAGGACATCTGAGAAAAGACTTTCAGAGACTTTAAATGAACAGTTTTGATTTGTTGTTTTTGTTGTTTTTTTCTCTTTCTGTTATAATATACACCATCTGTAACATGTATTCTCTGCAGAGGCCCTCCCTTTGCAAGACTAATGTCAAAGTGTCGGTTCATGAGGACAAAAAAAAAATCGCCCCTCTGGACAAAACTTTCCTCTCTTCCTTTTCTATATTGTTGTTCACATATTATTAGTTAGCAATAGTTATTATATTGTTTTTACTGTTCCATCAAGGAAACATTTTGTTTCTTGAGGAACAACAGGGGGGACTGTAACGATTGGAATGACGGCACCTGCTGGATACTTACTGTAGAAGAGTTCTGCCCATGAAGCGAAGGTCTTTGAGGGCAAGACCAGGAGTCTTTTCTTTGGGAGGAAGTGACGCGGACTAGTGGGAGGAGGAAGGAAGAGACTGGCGCTGACGCTGGGGCTCTTTCCTGAGGACGCTGGCAGAGAAGGGAGCTAGAAATGTGCTCTCCCTTTAATAGATAGGAATCTAGGCCTTTCTCTCTCTCTTTACCAAATTCTTATTCTCCTTAATAAATGCTTAAAAGTCTAACTCTTGCTAAAGCTTATAATTTATTGGCGACCACTCATTAGATATTTTAAACAGTTTAGCTAGAATTTTAGCCCTTAACAACATTTAGTAGCTGAATTTCCTCAATTCATTCTTTTCCCTTATAATTTCACACTAAAATATGAAAAAGAGAAGACTATATGGGAATCTAGCTTCTGATCTCCCTTGGAAACATTCCATTAAAAGAAACAACCCTAAAGTGCCTTTAAGATGTCATAGAATTCTAGGCCTTTGCCCAATTTCAAATACTTAAAGGGATATAATTCTAATGAGTCACAATTTTTAACTACTCATTAATGTAACACCAATTTGTGCTACTTTGGCCAAAGGAGGCTCTGGTGATTTTCGGTGCTAAACATCTGTACCAATCTGTTTCTGGTAAGGTCTTGAGTTCTTCTTAGCTGCAGAGAATTTGAAGGAACTTCCCTCTTCTTTTCTCACTATATGGCTGAGTACTTGGTACTAATACTAGATGATTCTCTTGGTCTGAATAACATCAAAAATGTAAGAAAGTTCCTCATCTTCAAATTGCCTTAGAGGGTTGGAATCAGAGCTTGCCTTTTTCTTTACTCACAGGAAAAACACTCACTAAGCAGGGCAATTCAAATATATGGAGCTAAAATTTTGGAGTAACAAATGTCTAACACTAGCAATAGCTAAAAAAAAAAATCACTGAAGTGTTCAGTTCAATGTAAAATTTACATAAAGTCATTTGAGGATTCCTGTTCATCCTTTGTGTGTTCGTTCTTTTCCTTTGACACTATTGTGGCATGTTGACTTCTGAATTCAGAAGAGTCTCTTAAGTCTCATTCTCTTTGGGCAAGCTAAAAGCTGCATTCCTCCATGTCCCCAACTCAATGGTTACTGTCCCTAACAATCTTTGTACCCCTGCTTTTTCAACAGCTGTTTTTTAAGGAAGAAATCCAAACTATAAATAGCATTATGTTTATAAGTCCCAAATCATTGATAATTAGAGAAACACACATTACAGAAACCATGAATTTCTCCTTACACTCAAAAGATTTTCAAAATTGGCAAAAAAAGAAAATTATAAATGTTAGAAATGAAATTGGAAAACAGGCACATTCATGTATTATTAATGGATCTGTGAATTTGTCTAGCCTTTCTGGAAAACAATTTGACATTGTCCAATTCATTATTAAAGTGTACATGGCATTTGACACAGTGATGACACTATTAGGTCTATGGCCCCCAAAATAAAATAAATTAGAAAAAAGATCCCTTATGTTAAAAAAGATTCATAGCACTATTTTTATTGTGAGGCCAAAGAACTAGACAATACTAGGTGTCCTCCTCATTTTATAGATGAAGTTCAGAGAGGTTAAGTGAGTTTTCCCAGGTCATATAAATAGAAAGTGTTTGAGACACAATTTGAACATAGGTCCTCTGGTTCCCAATGCTTTTCCTACCACAGCAAACACTTAATATTTTTTCCCATCCATTGACCCATTAAATTTTTATTTTTAACCTCAGTCTTATAATTCTCAGAGTATGATACTAAATGGATTTAAATCCCATCTGTACATATACTCCTTTCCAAAATACATATAAACACAAATTTTGACATCAATTTTTGAAAACTTTGTGATCCAACCTCTTTTCCACCCTCACTTTCCATTTCTCATTCCCAAGAACTCAAGCAATTCAATATAAGTTACACATGAATAGTCATGGGAAACCTCCACTTTAGCTAGGTTGTGAGACTAAACAAATAAAAACAAAGCTTCAGATTAAGGTATTGTCAAAAAACATGTGTTTCAATCTGTTTTCAGATACCATCATTTTTTTTTTCTGTAGATTGATTGCAATTTTCACAAGTCCTTCAGAGTTACATTGGAACAGTGCCTTGCTTAAAATAACCATGTGCTTCCCAGCAGATCATCTTACACTATTGCTCTTATTTTGTATACAGTATATTTCACTCTGCTTCAGTTCATGTAGGTCCTTCTAGGTTTTTCTGATAGCATCCTGTTCATCATAACTTTTATATAGTACCTTAACCTGGACAAAGAATTTTCTTTACAATAGCCTAGAAGACTAGGTACCATATGTTTTGGCATTGTAGTCAAACATCAAAACTATTTCCTACTATCCTATTCCCTTCCCATGATATTTACTCTATCTTCTGTCTTCTTTAACTCTATTCATCATCAAAAGTGTTTTACTTCTGACTGCCCCATCCCCCTCCCCTCTTCCATCCCTTCTTTAACCCTTCCCTTCTTATTCTTTTCCCCTTCTACTTTGCTGTAGGGTTAAATAGATTACTCCTCCCAATTGGGTTTGATTGTTATTCCCTCCTTGAGTCTACTCTGTTGAGATTAAAGTCTTTGAGCTAATTCTGTGTTCTAATTTTTTCTTCCTCCCTCCCTCCCTCCTCAGTCTTCCCTATGAACTCAATCAATTCAATATAAGTCATATATGTGAAGTTATGCAGAATATCTTCACTTTTCTTGAAAGTGTTTTGCTTTCTACTGCTCCCTCCCACAATCTTCCCTTCCTTCCTTCCTTCCTTCTTCTCCCCCACCCCTTACCTCCTTAGCCTCCCACTTTCCCTCAGGGAAAAAATATATTACTACACCTACTTGAGTATGTATGTTATTCCCTCTTTGAGCCAATTCTGATGATACTAAGGTTCACACACGCCCCACTTCTTCCCATTCTTCCCCTACTCTCCATAAGCTTTTTTCTTGTTTCCTTCATGTGAACTACCTCTCCCCAGTCCACCTCTTCCCTTCCTTCTCCCCCAGTGCATTCCTCCTACCCTGAAACCATATTTCATGGGTTAGCTAGGTGGCACAGTGGACAAAGCACCAGCCCTGGACCCAAGAGGCCACAAGACCAAATAAGGCCCCAGAAATAAGACACCCCCCCGCCGCTTGCCCCACAAAGAGCAAGGATAAACAAAAATAAATGCTTTACAGATATAATCCCTTCATATTAAGTTCAGATGTGTGTCCTGTATCTAAGTGTATTCCTTTTAGCTACTCTAATACTGAGAAAGTTCTTATGAGTTAGAAGTATTATCTTCCCATGTAGGAAAGTAAACAGTTTAATATCTTAATATCCCTCATGATTTATTTTCACTATGCCCGAAAGTCCTATTTTTTATTCAATTTTTTCTTTTCCTCTGAAAAATTATACTCAGTTTTCCTGGATACGTGATTCTTGGCTGTAGTCCCAGTTCCTTTGCCCTCTGGAATATCATATTCCATGACCTCTAGTCCTTTAATGCAGGTGCTGCTACATCTTGTTTTCTCCTTATTGTAGCTCCACAATATTTGAATTCCTCTTTCTAGCTGCTTGCAATATTTTCTCCTTGACCTGGGTTCTATGGAATTTGGCTATAATATTCCTGGAGGTTTTCATTTTGGAATCTCTTTCAGGAGGTGAATAGTGGATTCTTTCAATTTCTATATTACCTTCTGCTTCTAGAATATAAGGGCAATTTTCCCTGACAATCCCTTGGAAGATGCTGTATAACATCTTATTTTGGTCATGGTTTTCATCTATTTTTTAATTCATTTAGATTTGCTTTACTGTGTCTTGGTTTCTCATAAAGTCACTAGCTTCCATTTTTTCAATCCTAATTCTTAGGCAATTATTTTCTTCTGTGAGCTTTTGTATCTCCTTTTCCATTTGGCTTTTCAAGCTGTTGAATTTTTTCTCATGACTCCCTTGCATTGCTCTCATTTCTTTCTTCCATTCTTTCCTACACCTCTCTAAATCTTCTTTCTATCTCTCCTACTTTCTCTTCAAAGTCCCTTTTGAGCACTTCCATGACCTGAGACTAATTCATATTTTTCTTGGAAGCTTTAAATTCAGGGGCTCTAAGGTTGTTATCCTCTTCTGAGGGTGGACCTCAATCTTCCTTGTTGTTAAAGAAACTTTCAATAGTTCTTAACTTTCTCTTCTTGTCATCTTTTACTTGACTTTTATCTCCCTCTTACAATGGGGTCCTACTTCCAAGCGTCAGCAAGTCCCAGGTGTTTTTGTGTGAGGGAGGGAAGGTTTTTCTCCTACCTGGTCTGTTCTCTGGTCTAAAGATAACCTCAAGCCAACTTGCTAATTAGCCATCCAGCAGAACTTTGCGTGCTGTGGTTCTTAGCTCTGATGAGCCTGCACCCCTCCCCCACCTGGGCATCCTGACACTGAAGATTTCTTCCTGGTTTCTAGCTCGGTTGGGATAGCCAAATTCCTCAATAGGTCCTGCAGACACCCCTATATTCTTGCCCCACCATGACCAGCCATTCAGCCCTCTCACCTTATGGTAAGCTCATTTCCAGAAGATGCTGGTGCTGCAGCTGATTCAGAGGCTTGTGTGTAAGTTCCTCTGGCACAGCATGCCTGTGTTCTATGTCGGTACTCTCCTTGCAGCCCAGCATGGCCTTCTTTAATCTGTCTTTGGCTGGAAAATAATCTCAGCCTATCTTTTTTTTCAGTTTTTCTGCTCCATGGGTTGCTTTATTGCTGTTTTGGGGATAATTATGGCAGGAGCTCTGTGTGTTTAATGTCTACTTTTTAGTTTTTATTTTTTTTTGGGGGGGGGCAGTGCAATGAAGGTTAAGTGACTTGCCCATTCTTTAGAGATTATGATAACATGATACACAAGAATATAAAATCACTGACTTTTTTTTTTTTTGGCAGGGCAATTAGGGTTTAGTGTCTTGCCTAGGATCACCAGCTAGCAAGTGTCACAGTGTCTAAGGTTGGATTTGAACTCAAGTCCTCCTGAATCCAGGACTGGTGCTTTATTCACTGAATTAACACAGTGGTGTCAAGCTCAAAAAGAAGTGAGTGCCACTAAAATCTGTCTAATGATCCCTGTGGGCTACATATTGCCCTAGAAAACCACAGGTTGATAACATCAACATTTTATTTACTTATATTATTAAATGTTTTTCAATTATATTTTTATTTTATTTGGGCTTTACTTGGGAGTTTTTCTTTTTTTTGGGGGGGTGGTGCTTGATATGTCTGTTTAGTGGTTTTGTTGATATGCGTGTTCTCTGAAGTGATGTAGATCCCAACCTTTATATGCCTGCCCATCCTGAGATACTATCATTGATTATGCTATAAACTTGCCACTGGAGACTATACCATGATCTGGAGGATTTCTGTGCTATTTTTTGAATAGGAGGATGTCAACAGAGTATACATTGTATTTCTTTTATCTTGCCCTATAAGCAGGCCTTTTCATTTCTACATATGCATTTCATTTCCATACATGCATTCCTTTATTACTTGTGATTTGCAAATTCTTTCTTCTTATTCATTTCATTTTGCTCATGCCCACTATACATATCTCCCTTGTCCTTTCAGTGATGTTTTACTTCTGGTTTTCAAAGACTGTAGTGTTAATGTTGAAAGAGCAATTAACTAGCTGTACCTTAACTAACTTTTACATTTATCAAAATAAAGATCCTTATGAAAAATAGAAATGCCTCATTGAAGAAATATTAGCTACTCTTTTGAACAAAGTACTTTACTACAAAAAGGATATCTATAAAGACAAGTAAAATACAACCTATGTCCAAAAATAATTTTCCATTTTGTGGAGATATATATGCACTTATATTTCTATAATATCGTAAAGAATTGGAAGCATTCATGAGGTATCAAAGATATAACACAAAAAGCAAAAATTTAAATTGTCCAGATAATTGCTTTTTATGATGCAGTAATCCAGATAAGTAGGAAAATAGATAATTCTTCTGGCATATTCCTTTTTCATTCAGATCTTTTAGCATTTTGTTAGTAGACAGTCTTAGATGCTAGATAAAACAGTAAGCTCTTTGAGGATTTCATTTTCATGAATGATAACCCTATGATTAAATAAAAGGTTAGATTTGATCTCACTCACAAACCCTGGCATATGTGCTCTTGGATTTTCAAATGAGAAAAATTTTGTACTTTTCTGCTTGCTTTTGTCCTAAGCAGAATTCCTTTTTGTCCTACAAGCTGCTAACATTCTCTAACACAACAGAGGGGTAGAATGAGATCCATGTCTATTATTGGTGAAATGTCCATGGTCATATTTTTTTTAGAACTATCTGTCTAATTAATCTAGCACTATGAACTATACTATTTTTGATGAAATTTTACTTTTGCTTCGTCTATTTTAAAACTCCATTGAAATCATTCATTTTCTTGAGAAACTTACTTAATAGAACAACTTTGTTACCTGACACCCTCAATAACTATTGTATGAATACATTTATTCCTTTAGGGAAATATCTATTTATATAAAAGCATTCTAAACATTTAATTTTGTCACTAACCTTAATTTTTATGAATTAAATATAGATTGCATTTAATCCTAAACACATTATATAACTGTGTGTTTTTCATGTTTGTGACAGTGTGTGTACATAGTTTTATGAAGCTCATTTAAATGATCTGAAAACTACTTAGATCAATATCTAACATACATTTATATTTGTGTATATATGTATATACATACAATATAACTCAATGTTTAAATTTTCTAAGCTTAATTCAATACTATGCTCTTAAATATGTCTAATTCTCCATTTGTCATCTGAATATGTGCTAACAATGTGACTTACACTGTACTTCCTTGGATGTGCCCAATCTCTAGAATATAGTACAGAAAGTATCTACCTTGAAATTCATGATAATAAGTCTGGTCAAAGGTGAACAGAGAGATAAAACAAAACAACAAAAAAACAAAGACACAGTCACTTTTTGCCCTTTGCTTTGTTAATAATAAACCTCAAACAAATTATCTCTTAGTTTCAGGGAATCAAGCTCCTTCTGTCTGGAAATGATTCTAGTAAGACAAAGGAATTCAGAGTGGAATGCTCTTATGATGTTATTTCTAAATATCTATAACACATCTGAGGCTCCAGTGTTATATATTGCCATGATATATATTATATGTATTTCTTTATGCAATAAATTATTTGTTTTTTCTTTCCCTTCTTTCATTGTTTTGTTTTAATGAGGAGTCTTAATTTATTCACATTACTCTCAAAATTATTAGAGTAGCATTTTTTCTTCCATTTCATTCTTTTGTATCGATTTTTCTCTTCTTCTTAGATCACACTTGGACCTTTTAATAAGTTTTACTTAAGCTAAGTTGATTTCCAACTCCACTCATTGATTCCCTTCTTACCAAAATTAAAATTCCTTGATTTTACTTTATTATATTTTCTTGTTTTGTTTTTATCTCTTCCTTATTCCTTTCTTCTTCTAGGTTATTCTGAAAATTTTCTAAAGACTTTTATGCTTATTACAAGGTATGTGGGAAGGGATAATTTACATAGCACCTACTGGAATATATGCTGTCATGGAAACAGAGACCATGAACTTGGACAGACTTCAAGTGATAGTGGAAGATAGAAGGGCCTGGCATATTCTGGTCCATGTGGTCAAAAAGAGTCAGACATAACTGGATAACTGAACTGCAATAGTGCCTATTGTGTACCAGTGGGTGCTAAAGCACTTTATAAACTCTCACCTGTAGGTCGAAGAATTTATACTGTGTGCATCTTACATACCCCAATAATAATAGAAAACTTAAAACTTAGAAATGCAATATAAATAAAGATCAAAAAGAAACAAAAAAAGAAAATAAGATGTATTTTATTCTTATTTTAATGACTTTTTTTCTTAAGTGTTTGATACTGCAGAGTGTAGGAACTTAACTTTTGTCAGCCCTGTCCACTGATGCAGATCACAAATTCTATTTCATCTTTTGAAAGCACTGCCCATAACACTTAAAGAATAAATGACTTATGCATGGCTATAGATCTAACATATATCAGAGGCAAGATTTTAACTTAGGTCATCCTGACCACAAGGTCAACCTCTATTCATTATACTATGATGCTTCTCACATTCTCACATTTTCTAAACACAATGTGCTAGATTTCATATGTACATTTATATATATATATATATATATATATACATATATATATATATATATACTTTCTATACCTATTATAAATATACACCCTATTATATATATATATCCATTTAAAATTTAAAATTAATTTTAGTTGTTTTTAGAATTACTAAGTATAGAATTTTGAAAAAAGTGATAAAAATAACAAGTGGATATCTTATGGTTTTCAAAATATCCTGGGGCAGCTAGGTGGCACAATGGATAAAGAACCAGCCCTGGATTCAGGAGGACCTGAGTCCAAATTTGGCCTCAGACACTTGAAACTTACTAGCTATGTGACCTTGGACAAGTCACTTAACCCTCATTGCCCTGAAGAAAAAAAATATATAAATAAAAAAACAAACATATACATATACATACGTATATACATACATACATACAAACCATCCTACGTCACCATCCTCTGGGCTCTCCCTTATGCACTCTCTGCTATGTGGAGTGATAAGTCCCTCATTCAGTTAGGAGAAGCAGTAACTAAGGCAGGCCCTTACTTCTGGCTATGTAAAGAGACACCAACAGAGCAGAAGAGAACTCTCTTGGCCTTAATGCCTCTAGGTCACATCCTTGCAGTTTTAAGGAAATTCCCTATCATAGGCAGGCCTCAGACCTGGTCCACTTGTCTCTTCTGACAATTCTTCTGTATAGAGAGCTAATGATATTATAATGTTAAGGTCTACCAAACAATCTATCTGTGCTCCTCCAGGATATAGGTTTATTTGTGGTCATTATATGACAGCACTAGCATCTGGGGCAGAGACACCATTCTTTGTGCTAGGATGGTCTCCTGAGAAAGTTTTAATGTCTATGGTCTTAACTACTTTTTACCTTATCCCCTACATCAATTATTGCCAAAGGACCTTGGGTTTTATAGATTCTAATGTATCCCTATATTAGGACCCTCTGAGCCCTCTCCCTCCTGAGGAAAGTTATAGGCTGAAAAGGGGTACCTGGGATAATTTCTTGTGGTGGATCTGTAAAACTGCTACACTTGCAATTCCTTTGGTGGGCTATTTAGAACATGAGGCAGTCCTGACTAATCTGACCTTAGCAATTGAAAAGATTTCTAATGAAACTGCTTTTCAGCCCTGAGGACCTGCAAGAGTCCCTGGATTCTTTGGTCAATGTAATGATGGAAAATAGTATAGCTTTAGACTATTTACTTGCAGCTGGAGGTGGAGTAATATACTTTGTGCTGCATGTCTATCATGGCAGACACTGACTGCCAATTGTTCTCCAGCTCTCCATCCCATACTTCGTGGTTGTTTTCATACATGTAAATTTGATCATTGCATGCATCTTGCTGTATGGACTTTGTATTTGTAATACTGTCACTTCTTTAGTTGCTTCTAGTATTAAAGCTTTCCCTAAAGCTGCAGCAATACCCCTGTGACCCTTGGACTGCACCCATGGAACATTTCACTCCCTCTCTCCTGTAAGGGTTAAAATTCTAGCTAGTCTGTCTAAAATATTTAATGAGTGGTTGCCAATAAATTAGAAGCTTTAGCAAGAATTTAGACTTTTAAGCATTTATTAAGGAGAATAAGAATTTGGTAAAGAGAGAAAATCCTAGATTCATCAATCTATCAAAGGGAGAGCACATTTTTAGCTCCACTCTCCACCAGAGTCCTGACAAAAGAGAGTGACCCACACCTCCTTCAATCCCACAAGCCTCCTGTGAAAACTGTAGATGTCCTGTACCCACACACAGCTCTAAGCTAATTGGGTGATAGCTTTGATCAACAGTACCCACGAGCAAATGTCACTTCCTGACACCAAGGACCTGACCACATGGCTTGCCCTCAGACACCTTCTCCTCATGGTGGAGCTTTCCTACAGTAGCTCTCCAACAGGTGGCATCAATCCAATCATTACAGTCCTTAAAGACAGGGACATCTCTATGCCTCATTTTTCAGCCTTGGAGAAGCTACAGAAGATGGACTTTAGCCCCTTTCTCCCCAGAAATATGAGGGGTAAATATTATAGTAATTCAGTGGGACCCTAAGAAAACTAAATATCCCAACCCCCCAAGGAATTTTTGAACTCTCCCAGGGGAGGGGCAGCTCTGCCTCCCACCTCACAAATGGGTGTTACTGAGCATAACCCAGGTATACTGATATCTTACTGATGATTCATTATTCCAAATCCTCTCCCTGTTGTTACATTTCCCTCCTGGTTCTTTGTAAAGCCCTTCCCTCCCTTTTATCTGGTAAAAATACAAAAGACCAGTCTTCCCTTCCTCCAGTGGAACAGTCACCAAGGTCACCAAGGCCATATTTCTCTGTCCTAAAAAATCACTTATTATTAAAAAAAATAAGTTATCAAAAAAAAAACCTGCTTGATGTTGTGTTAATTAAAATTTATCTTCTATTAGAATGGGACATGGCTTCTTTAAAGAATCTGTACAGACCTTATGGTAACCAAACCCTAGGCCACTGAACCTCTGAATGCCATTCAGTTACCAACCTAATTTATCAAAGAGCATTTTTCTCTTGTTCTCTCTGATTGTCATGGAAAGTTCTGCAATGATAAGGTGTTTCAGGTTTTCTTTTTTCTTTTTTTTAAATTTTTCTTACTTTATTTTTCTATTTGTACTGCAGTCTGACTAGATATCATTTCCCCCACTCCTTGGGCTTTCTGTACATCAATGGATGTTAGGTTTGAACTTCTGTTTTCTGTGATGAAGCTTTCAATAAAAAATGAAAACAAACAAATAAACAAACAAACAAATTTTAAAAAGCATTTATCTCTCCTGAATCTATTTTCCAGGTCAGCTATTTTTCCAAGGCACATTGCCCTGTATTTTTTTATTCATTTGGATTTGCTTTGTTGTGTCTTGATTTCTCATAAAATAATTAGCTTCCCTCCCCCCGAAAAAATAAAATCATTAGCTTTCATTTGTTCAGTCCTAATTCTTAAGCAATTATTTTCTTCAGAGAGCTTTTCCATTTGGCTTTTCAAGCTGTTGACTTTCTTTTTAACGACTTTCCTTCATCACTCTTATTTCTCTTTACATTTTTTTCTTTACCTTTCTTACTTTTTTCCTCTACCTCTCTTACTTTATCTTCAAAGTCCTTTTTGAGTGCTTCTATGGCCTAAAAACAATTCATATTTTTCTTGTAAACTTTGGATGTAGGAGCTTTTACTTTGTTATCTACTTCTGAGGTGTATTTTTATCTTCCTTGTCACCAAACAAACTTTCTATGGTCTACTTCCTTTTCTGTCTGTTCATTTTGCTAGCTTACATCTTGATTTTTAATTCCTTCTTCAAGTGGGGCACTGCTTTCAGGATGCATGGTCCAAAGCTTCAGGGGGTCCCAGGTGACATGATTTATGCAGAGGCATGTTCTGCACTCACCTGGCCTGTGCTTTGGTCTATAAATAACCCTAGGCATACTTGCTCTTTAATCTGAAAACAACAAATCTGTTTCATTGTGGTTGCTAGCTCTGGTGAGCCTGGACCACTCCCTGACCTGGGCTGCCACTCAAGCTTGCTTCCTGATTCCTAGAGTGGCAAAACAACCAAGTTCCACCTCAGAACCTGCAGTTACCCATGTAATCTTCCCCTGGCCAGCTGCTCAGCCCTCTCAGCAGACCGTGAATATTATAACAAAAGAAGCTGCTACTGTAGCTGATTCAGAGGCTCTGGGGACATATTTATCTGGCATGGCTTAGTTAAGGATGGATCTGTGTTGGCACAGCCATGGGGCTGGGCTGCACTACCACCCTGGTACAACAGACCTTTTCTGCTGACCTGCCAAGCTGTCCTTGGCTGTAAAATGATCTCATGCTGTCCCTCAGTGGGTTCTACTGCTCCAGTAATTCTCCTATGGCATTACTTGGATGTTTTTTTATTGATTTTGTGGGGAGCTCTGAGAAGCTACTGCCTTTTCTCTGCCATCTTGGCTCCACCCAGATAGAATGTTTTCCCTGGATTCAGGAACACCTGAGTTCAAATTCCATCTCATATATTTTTTAGCTTTGTGACCCTGGAAAAATCACTTAACCTCCTTTTGTCTCAGTTTCTTCAAATATAAAATAGGAATAGTTACAGCATGTGTTCACCCAGCTTTTGTGAGGACCAAATGAGATAATATTTGTAAAGCTCTTAGAACATTGCTTGGAATATCCTAGATGCTATAAAAAAGCTTGTTCCTTTCCCTTCTCACTTATTAAGCACTTGGTATGTATTAGGCCAATTGGATTAAGTATTAGGAATATATAAAAAAGTGAAAGTCCCTAGGTTAAATTCTATGTGTGGGGGATAAAGCATATCAGTTTGTACAATACATGCAAAGTAAATGGATAGAGATCTTAGACAGGTAGCAGCTAGCAGTTAAACTAGGAAACAGTGCATGCCGAAAATGGATTATAAAAACAAAAAGGAGGAAAGATGGACTTCTACTTATGGGGAAGGGCCAGACAGACAGTGAAAAGGCACAGAGGCTGAAAGTGAAATAGTTAGCATGAGGAACAGCTAGTGGTGTAGAAAGAAAAGAAAAAAAAAACTTTATGGCTGAACCACTGAGTGGAAAGTAATAGCTCCTTATAAAAAAGACTAGAGATCATTGATCACTTTGGACATAGCAATTTAAAATGAAAGATGAGGTTGGAAGACATTCTGCAGAGGGCTTGGAAGAAAGTGAGAGGAAAGGAAACTAAGGCAGCAGATGTAGATGACTTTTTTTTCAAGGAGTTTAGATGAGAAGGGGAGGAGAAATATGGAATGTTTTCTAGAATGTGGATGATGGGGTATAGTGAGATTATTACAAAGTTGGGGAATACTTGGGTTTGAAGGCAGCATGTAAGAAGCCAATAGATAGGAAGAGATTTAAGTTTAAAAAGTGTGGTGATGATAATTCAGGGAGTAATCTGTTGGAGAATTTGGAAGGAATGGGATCAGGGTATATAAGTGTCCATAAGGAGGGAAACACTTCTCAATAAGTTAAGTATCAGTGATTAAGAAAAAAAATAAACTACACAGGTGTTACATAATATTAACACATTTTGTCTTTTAATATAATAATTCAGACTTCTTCTTTGGTATGAAGGGAGGGCCAAAACAGTTTAAGTGGATTTTTCAGATTG
The DNA here is from genome assembly GCF_019393635.1 of Dromiciops gliroides. Lineage (NCBI taxonomy): Eukaryota > Metazoa > Chordata > Mammalia > Microbiotheria > Microbiotheriidae > Dromiciops > Dromiciops gliroides. The sequence continues at coordinate 83,263,295 of NC_057864.1, forward strand.
TGGGGGTGCCACATCCCTAAACCCTTTGATATGTAAGGGACGAGTGTAGAAAGCTTTCCTTGAATCAGTGGCAGTCAGTTTAGTCTAGTGTAAAATGTATTCTTGTCTTCTCTTAGGGCTAAGAAGACTTCATTATACTATAGTGTTTTTGGATATTCTTAAGGTTTTGAAGGTGTCTCTTTGATGCTATCAGCTCAAGTTCCTACTACCTGTGTCCTCCCTCTCCCACAATTTGTTAGAGAGCCTGTAACTAGTAATCAAGTTCCATTTAACCACTTAACTTTGATTGAATTTTACAAAGGAATTTCATTTCAAAGATATAGCAAACTAAATGTACAAACATTTTCCCCAATTCTCTCTGTGGAATACCTTCTACTATACTACCACATTTCCTGGGGAGTTGGCTCTAAATTTTACATGGTTCATTCAAATATTGGTCCTACCAAATTTATGTCAAGATGTGGTTTGACTGCTATATGAGTCCTTCTGCAGGCCTGGAGGTCTGAAGGTCACTACCAATGATATCTTTTTGTTTCTTGGAGCACTGATACTTTAACATCAAGCCATGCTTCTGATACTTGGGTTCCTGTGAATTGTTCACCAATGTTTTAAGACTCTATTGTGCACCTAAAATAGAAAAAAAAATAAATGAAAATACCAGTAGGCCTGGCTTTTCATTGCCATATAGCCTTGAATGGGAAGAATGCCTTAATGTCAAACCTCTTATTATAATTTCTATCATACACCATCATACCAACAGGTATCTGATAAAATGAATGATGTGAACTAACAGAACTTTTTGAATTCCTTCAAAGCCAATCCTCCTCCCCTTCACCATATGGTTAGCCAATTGGAACCTGTTACTAAATACCCATATATAAACCATGTAATCTCTCTAAGGCATTTCCCTTGTACATCATCATGATTTTCTGGAGGCAGTTTCCAAGTGTCCTGTATAATTTGTAGTGAAAATATCATATGGATTTGATTTCTCCAAGTAGTATATCAACTCATTGGCTAAAACTGTCATATCATCATCATCATCACCACCACCACCACCACCACCACCACCACCAGATTTTATGTATTATCTTAACGTTTACAAAGTGTTTTGCTTACATAATTTTATTTGTAGCCTAATTAGCTCTTATGGATAGGCTCAAGGCTGTGATTTTTAGCACAAAATATTTAAAAAGTTAAATAAATGTCATAGTTATATGATCCATTCTTTACTTTCACTGTGTGCTCCTTACAAATGAGTGGTTACTATATCAAAATTGCTGAGGACAGAAAGCCAGCTTAAATATATTCAATAATATATTAAACACATTTTACCTATGTAAAGAAAATCACAGTTATTCACATGGTTTGTGTCATATGAAAATATGCTTTTTGTGATGGAAAAATATAGAAAATATCTAAACTAGAATTAACAATTTTGGGGGTGGTGCAAAAAGAGTTCACATATCTAAATCACTTAGAACTTTGCAAATGCTTCACTCTCAATAGTCAGTGGTATTGGTGATAAAAATGTTATTTATTTTTGGTTACTAATTAGGTAAATGAGATTCAAGGATGTTAAATAATTTGCAAGGATCATGTAGCTAAAACACAACAAAACAAAATATTCGACCCAGAATTAAAACCACTTGTGTGATGACAATACATATTGCATTCTTTCAAATTGACCATTATGCTTCATTATGCATATTTGTTACATGAAATTTGTTTTTCTTTTATTTTTATTGTAAAGGGGGAGGAAAAGGAAAAGAAAGTTGACTTTTGTTCATTAACAATCCCAAAGGACTAATAATGAAGCACTCTATCTACATCCAAAGAAAGAATTGATATTGATTGAACACAGACTGAAGCATACCAATTTTCACTTTCTTTCATTTTTTTTCTTTTATTGAAGTTTTCTTGTACAAAATGGCTAATATGGCAATGTTTTACATAGCTGCACATGTATAATGTATATCTGATTGCTAACCACCTCAGGGATGGGAGAGGAGAGGAAGGGAAGAAGGCATAAAACTTGGAGGTCAAAGGTTTTTGTTTTTTTTGTTTGTTTTATTTTGTTTTTGGTGGGATGATGATGATTAAGTGCCTTGCACAGGATCACACAACTAGTAAGTGTCCAGTGTCTGAGGATTTGAACTCAGATCCTGCTGAATTCAGGGTCAGTGCTTTATCCACTGCACCACCAGCTGCTCCCTAAAACTTAAATAAAGGAGTATTTACTGAGAAAAAAAGAAAACTTGTGGGTGCTAGAGATATATATTATTGTATACACTTTCAAATGAGGTCAACTTATTCTTGTGCTATATTGTTTTGCTTTATTACAAAAGACCTCATGTATCCCTTTTGATCATATTTTAGTAAATGATGTAAGATATCTGCATTAAGAGAAAGAACTGATAAATAGAAGTATGTATAAAATGGTTTTATACCAACACAAAAACAAATATTTGTGTGTAATGGTAGCCATCTCTTGGTGGGGAGGGCAAAATATATTTACATGATAACTTTATTATAAATTTAAATTGAAAGGCAAATTGTACATAACAAATTTGGAGTTTTATGGACAATCATCTTTTTAAAATTATTCTACTATCCTATTTTATTCTCTGGAAATTCATGGTTTATTTCTTAAGTTCAGAATTAAATAAATAAAAACAATTTTTAAAAGACGACATAGAAAGGAACTGATATGTAAATGTTTGTAATGTAAAAACAAAACACATCAATAAATCTTTAGAAAATAGAATCAATTTGGAGGACACTGAAATGCTATATTGTAGTAAACATTAATTCTATATGGCCCCCTGACTATGATGGCTGTGGCATATGAAGACTATCAATTTTTAAAAAATAAATTAATGAAAATTTTGAACAGAATAAGTTCAAGGATAGAAATAAGATACTTTGTTAGAAACATAACTCCAGGTTGATACTCATGCTTTGGTCATCCCAGCTCATTGGTTCCACTTGTACAGCCATTATTATATTATACTTTATCAAATGCTCCATTAATGCCATTCCCCTGATCCCTCAGGCAGGCAAGACTGCCAAAGGAGAGACATGAGCTCAGTGTGGTCTTGATGACCTTTTCCTGAATTTGTGCCAGCCCTTGATAACCATTGCTTGTCCTTCCAATTGTTTACCAATTGTCCCTACCATAATGCATTCTGAAAAATTTCTAGGAATAAAAATCAAGCTTTTGTATTGGAGACCTTACCTTCTGCTTTCTGAAAATTGGAATCCGTTTGTTCATATCAATTCTGTTCTATTTCTCCCTTCCCCACAGGATTCTATAAAGGCTTGACAATAGCACCTCAGCAAACATATATACAGAGCCTTTAAGTATCCTACCATGTAGTTGTCCAGTCTTGACAAACTTAACCTATATTGCAGTGAAGTGAAAAAAAAAACACTACATATCAGAAGGGGAATTAGATTTTTTTCCTAGCTGTGGTGTTTAAAATCTAAATGTGGGTTCTAGTCTCTCCTCCCCCCCCCAATTTTGGTGGGGAAACTGGCTAAAATCACTGATAAATTCAGCAAGAGTTTAGGCTTTTAAGGATTTCTTAAAGAGCAAACACAAAGGATCTTGTAATGCCAGAAAAGTCTATCTCCTTTTATCTGCTTTCTCTCTTTCTTTGTCCACCTTTTCTCTGTCTCCCACCAAGCTGAAGTAAATAAATAAAATCCCATTATTTTATCACATTTCTAACACCTTTAGTTATCTTGGTTATAATTTTTCATTATATATTTTTCTCCTATATTTCCTAGTCTGAAGACCAATTTTAGGATGAAGGCAAATAGAGGGAAAATGATAATTAAATAGTTGGGCAAGCAATTTATTTGGTAGAAATAGCATCTGAGAATATGTCAGTTGTAGATGGATTGGTGAAATGAGATCTTCATATCTGTACTGGGTTATGGATCACAGAAAAGAGGAAAATCTCCATTTCTGTCATTAATAACTAGAAATGATTTCTTTTCAAACTAGCAGCTGGGCATTGGAATCAGAATGGAACTCTACTTGTGGGTAATCCTGAAACTAAGTTTCTCAGATACAAAGTGTGTTTGAACCTGGAAAAACTCATACTGAAACCACATTGCCCAAGATGTAACCATTTATGGCACTGAAAATTTATAGCTCTCTGGTATAAGATGCCCTTTATTTCCATGAAGAATGTAGAGCTCAATACCAGGAGAAAGCTCCAGCAAGACCCCAGAAAATATAGATCACTACAGAATTAAACTCCAACAAAATATGTTATGTTGGTGAACCTAAAATTATGGATAACCATCATTGATTCTGATAAGGCAACAATAAAAAGATGATTTCAGGAGACAAATAGGAACTCCAAGTAGGAAAATTACATCATGTTTAAATCTGATCACTGTGATGATGAACCACAATTCTACAAGCTTTTTTGCATCTATTTTTCCAAAAGACTGATGAGCAAGCATGTAATATACCTGTTGATAGATGGAGCTATAATAAAGGATTTTTGTACATGACAAATGTATTGGTTATATTTTCTTAACTATGCTTATTTTTCATTAGAATTGTGTTGTGCTTTATTTTCTTTTGTAACTTGGAAGGGGATTATGGGAGGAGGACCCAGTGGAGGGAGGTGGGGGCTAAAGGAAAAGACGTTATAACAGCATTTTTAAATGCATAGAACAAAATTGAACGAAAAAACAAGTGGGGCAACTTTGATAGTAACATTTGAAATACATTATATATTTTATTAAAATATAATCTTTGCAATAAAGTCCAGAATTTTCATATATGTTACTTGTTTTTTTCTTCTAAATAATATATAAGAGTATTTATGTCTGTTCTACAGAGAACAGTATCAGGGCACTTTAGTGACAAGTTTAATTCCCATCCCCCTAGGCAAAAACAAACAAAACAAAAAGAACACAAAATAACTAAGGAATAATTGTATTATTCTGGGGGCAAAATGGTCAGTAACTACTGGATGTAATTGATAAGAATATTAGCTAGAATCAGTAAATGGAATTCTCTTTTCCCAAAATTATAGTATGTACAGCATCTCTAGGAGAAAACATTTCCACAGGAAAATGTCTAGGAGAATGTCCACAGATGGTCATATAAATGTAAAATATTTAGGTGTCTGGAGAAGTTGTGATGTGAAGAAAGAACTTTATTAAATGATATATTGTGTATGGAAAGCTGAGTCAAGGATAATATGATATGATGGAAGTCTAAAGTATGTTAAATCTTAGGAAAAGATAATGTAATTTCCTGTCAATGAAAATCAGAAGCCATATGTGACCTGGTAAATAAACTATGAGAAATTACTTAGGGCAAATAAAGGTTGACTTGTCAAGCCCACATAGCTGGTAAATGCCTAGAGCAAGATTAGAACCTAGATCTTCCTAGATCCAAGAACATTATTCTAGCCATTATTCCACACTGCCTCTATTTAATAATACATATGGATAAATAAATTATAATGACATATTATTATAATAATATCTCACATTTTAAAGCTTCCTTAACACATAATCTTGTGATGGAGATTATGTAAGACTAAGCAGACTCCATTTCCAGATTACCAAACTCAGATGGGTTGAGTGACTTGCCCACTGTCTATGAGCTAATCAATATGAAAGGAAGGATTAGAATCCATGTTTTCTGTTCATATTCAATCTTTGATTTTTTCCACTATGACAGTATCACCCTCACACCTATCTTTTCAGCTTTATTTGTATCATTTTTCTTATTATATTATAAACTTCTTAAACATAGGAAGGCTTTCTTTTTTTTTCTATTAGCATCCTCAGGATTTAGCACAATGGGCACATAGCAGGTTCTTAATAAATGTTTTTTGACTATTGACTATACACACACCTATGAAATTCAGGTTCAAACACTTAATACATGTAGAACCATAGACAAATCACTTGACATCTGATCTTTCTCATCAATAAATTGAAGTTAATAATGATTATCTCATTAGGTTGCTTTAAAGGATTATATAAACCTAAACTGTTATTATTCCTAAGTGGAGAACCACATAGAGATTAAGGAGGAAAATCCTAAAATGAATGCAAGAAAGTACAAATGATATATTCTTTATTTTATAGTTTTATCAATATTAAACCCTGCAAATCAGTCCTACTTTTTGGAAGTTCTGACTATAGTTCCTGTATTCTTGCTATATGGAAGATATTGTCAGTTATATAGAAGTCTTTGAATTTTATTTTTACCATGGCTAATTAAATATCCTTCACCAGGTGCAAGGTGATGCCATTTATTCAGATATTTTTAAACAAGCCTGATTATCATAGATGGAAAAAGATTACTCTTATGCAATACTTGATTCTCCCAGAACTGCACTAGTACTTTTGTGAAGAAAATAACACTAAAAATAGAGTGCAGTCCCTACCCCCCAAGTCCTCAGCTGCACAGACTGTTAGGTATAGACCATCAGCCATGAATACTAAATTCAAATGCTCAGGGCCCATGGATATTATTAAGAACTACTACTCAAAATTAGCTCATTGCATGTATTTATTTATTTTTCTTTCTTTTTTAAATTATGAAAGTGTTTTATTATTTTCCAGTTACATGCAGAGATAATTCTGAACTTTTGTTTTTATAAAATTTCTAGTTTCAAATTTTTCTCCATCCCTCCCCTGCCTCACCCCTCTCCAAGACAGCAAGTAATCTGATATATGTTATATGTCTACAATCACATTAAACAAATTTCTGAATTAATCTTGCTGTGAAAGAACAATCAGAGCAAAAAGGAAAAACCTCAAAAAAGAAAAACAACTGCAACAAAAGTGAAAGAAATGGCATGGTTCAATCTGTATCCATATTCCACAGTTCTTTTTTTCTGGATTTGGAGAGCATTTTCCATATTTTCCATCATGAGTTCTTTGGGACTATCTTGTATTGTTGTATTGCTAAGAAGAATCAAGTCTATCACAGTTGATCAACACATAATGTTGATAAAAACTGTGTACAATGTTCTCCTGGTTCTGCTCATCTCTCTCATCATCAGTTCATGCAAGTCATTCTAGGTTTCTCTGAAACCTGCCTGCTCATCGTTTCTTAAAGCACAATAGTATTCCATTATATTCATATACCACAACTGTTCAGCCACTCCCCAATTGATGAGCAACACCTCAATTTCCAATCCCTTGCCACCATAAAACGAGCAGCTAGAAATATTTTTGTACATGTGGGTCCTTTTCCCTTTTTTATGATCTCTTTAGGGAAAACACCTAATAGTGGTATTGCTGTGTCAAAGGGTATGCACAGCTTTCTAGCACTTTGAGCATAATTCCAAACTGCTCTCCAGAATGGTTGGATCAGTTCACAGATCTACCAACAATGCATTAGTGTTCCAATTTTTACACAGCTTCTCCAAAATTTATTATTTTTCCTTTATTGTCATAATAGCCAATCTGATAGGTGCCAGGTGGTACCTCAGAGTTGTTTTAATTTGCATTTTTTTAATGACTAGTGATTTAGAGCATTTTTTCATATGGCAATAGATAGCTTTTATTTTTTTCATCAGAAAACTGCCTGTTCATATCCTTAGACCATTTCTCAATTGGGGAATGACTTGGATTCTTATGAATTTGATTTAGTTCCCAATAAATTTTAGAAATGGGGCCTTTATCAGAAATACTGGCTATAAAAAATTTTTCCCCAGCTTTCTGGCTCCCTTCTAATTTTGGATGCATTTCTTCTGTTTGTACAAAAACTTTTTAATTTAATGTAATCAAAATCATCCATTTTGCATTTAGTAATATTCTCTATCTCTTGTTTGGTCAAAAACTGTTCTCCTTTCCAAAGATCTGAGAGATAAACTATTCCTTCCTCTCCCAATTTACATATGGTACTGCCTTTTATATCTAAATCAAGTACCCATTTTTAACTTATTTTAGTATAAGGTGTCAGATGTTGGTCTATGCCTAATTTCTGCCACACTCTCTTGCAGTTTTCCCAGCAGTTTTTGTCAAATACAGAGTTCCTATCCCAGAAGCTGGAGTCTTTGGGTTTATCAAACAGTACATTACTAAAATCGTTTATGACTGTGTCTCCTGTGTCTAACCTATTCCATGGATCGATCTTCCACTGTATTTCTTAGCTGGTACCAGATAGTTTTCATTACTGCTGCTTTATAGTAAAGCCTCAGATTTGGTACAGCTAGCCCACCTTCTTGTGCATGTTTTTCATTAGTTCTATTGATGTTATTGACCTTTTGTTTTCCAGATGAATTTTGTTATTATTTTTGCTAGCACTATAAAATAATTTTTAGGTAGTCTGTTGGTATGGCATTGGATAAGTAAATTAATTTAGGTAGAATTGTCATTTTTATTATATTATCTTGGCCTATCCATGAGCAATTAACATTTTTTACAATTATTTAGATCTGATTTGACTTGTGTGAAAAGTGTTTTGTAATTGTGTTCATAGAGTTCCTAGGTTTGTCTTCCAAGTAGACTCCCAAGTCTTTTATACTTGTACCGTTACTTTAAATGGAATTTATCTTTCTCTCTCTTGCTGCTGGAATTGGTTGGTATTGTATAGAAATGCTGATGGTTTATGTGGATTTATTTTATATCCTGCTACTTTGCTAAAGTTGTTAGTTGTTTCAAGTAATTTTTGAGTAGATTCACTAGGATTCTGCAAGAGTGATAGTTTTTTCCCTCTTTTCCTATTCTAATTAAGTTCATTCCTTTTTCTTCTCTGATTGCTAAAGCTAAAATTTCTAGTACAATATTAAATAATAGTGGTGATAGTAGACAACCCTGTTTCACCCCTGATCTTATTGGGAAGGCCTCTAACTTATCTCCATTACATATAATACTTGCTTATGGTTTTCGGTAGATATTGCTTACTATTTTAAAGAAAGCTCCAAGTATTCCTAAGCTTTCTAGTGCTTTTATTAGGAATGAGTGCTGCATTTTGTCAAAAAGCTTTCTCTGCATCTGTTGAGATAATCATATGGTTTGGGTTAGTTTTCTTATTGATGGGGTTGTTTACGTTGAAAGTTTTCCTAATGCTGAACCTGCATTCCTGGTATGAATCTCATCAAGTCATAGTATATTATCCTGGTCATTACTTACTGTAATATCCTTCCTAATATCTTATTTTAAATATTTGCCTCAATATTCATTAGGGAAATTGGTCTATAACTTTCTTTCTCTGTTGTGGCTCTGCCTGGATTAGGTATCAACGCTTTATTTATATTTGTGTCATAAAAGAAATTTGGTAGCACTCTTTCTTTACCTACATTTCCAAATAATTTCTATAATATTGGGATTAATTGTTTTTAATTGCTTGGTAGAATTCACTTGTAAATAAGTCTGGCCTAGGAAATTTTTTTCTTAATGAGTTCACTGATGACTTGTTCAATAACTTTTTCTAATATGGGCTTATTTAAGGATTTTATTTCCTCTTCAGTAAACCTGGGCAATTTATATTTTTGTATATACTTATCCATTTCATTTAGATTGTCAAATTTATTGGCATATAGCTGGGTAAAATAGTCCCTAATTATTGCTTTAATTTCCATTTCATTGGTGGTGAAATCACCCCTTTAATTAATTAATTAATTTATTTATTTATTTTAGTGAGGTAATTGGGGCCAAGTGACTTGCCCAGGGTCACACAGCTAGTTAAGTATTAAGTGTCTGAGGCCGGATCTGAACTCAGGTACTCCTGACTCCAGGGCCGGCCCTCTATCCACTGAGCCATCTAGCTGCCCCACACTCCTTTAATTTTGATACTGGTAAATTGGTTTTCTTTTTTCTTTTTTTAAATTAAATTAACCAATGGTTTATCTATTTGATTGTTTTTTTATAAAACCGGCTCTTAGTATTATTGATTAATTTTATAGTTTTCTTCCTTTCAATTTTTTCCATTTATTTATGTATTTCTGTATTTATTTGTTTATACTTTTTTAATAAAGTATTTTCTTTTATTCCCGTTACATATAAAGATAGCTCTCAACTTTTGTTTATACAAGCTTTCCAATTTAGATTTTACTCCCTCCCTCCCCCCTCCTCTAGACAGCAGGTAACCTGATATAGATTTATATATATATATATATATATATATATATATATATATATATATATGTGTGTGTGTGTGTGTGTATGTATATGTATATGTATATATATATATGTGTGTGTGTGTGTGTATGTATATGTATATGTATATGTATATGTATATGTATATGTATATATATGTATATATGTATATATATACATACATACATAATAACATTAAACATATTTCTGCATTAGTTATCTTATAAGAGAAAAATCAGAGCAATGATGAAAAATCTCAAAATAGAAAAACAACAGCACCAAAAACAATAGAAATAGTATGGTTCTTTCAGCATCTATACTCCACAGTTCTTTTTTTTTTTTTTCTAGATTTGGAAATCCTCTTCTATCATGAGTTCCATGGAACTCCTCTGTACCATTGCATTGGTGAGAAGAATATAGTCCATCACAGTAGATCAACACACAATGTTGATGATACTGTGTACAATGTTCTTCTGGTTCTACTCATCTCACTCATCATCAGCCCATGCAAGACCCTCCAGGTTTCTCTGAACTCCTCCTGCTCATCTTTTCTTACAGCACAATAGTATTCCGTTGCATTCATATACAACAACTTGTCCAGCCATTCCCCAACTGAAGGGCATCCCCTCAAATTCCATTTCCTTGCCACCATGTACAGAGCTGCTATATTTTTGTACATGTGGTTCCCTCTCCCCTTTACATTATACCTTTGGGGGAAAGACCCAAAAGTGATATTGCTGGGTCAAAGGGTATGCACAGCTTTATCACCCTTTGGGCATAATTCCAAACTGTTCTCCAGAATGGTTGGATCAGTTCACAGCTCCATCAACAATGTATTAATGTTCCAATGTTTCCACAGCTTCTCCAACATTTATTATTTTCCTTTTTTGTAATTTTAGCCAATCTGATAGGTGTCAGGTGGTACCTCAGAATTGTTTTAATTTGTATCTCTCTAATCATTAGAGATGTAGAGCATTTTTCATATGGGAATAGATAGTTTTGGTTTCTGCATCAGAAAACTGCCTGTTCATGTCCTTTGACCATTTCTCAATTGGGGAATGACTTGGATTCTTATAAATTTGATTTAGTTCCCTATATATTTTAGAAACGAGGGCTTTATCAGAAGTACTGGCCATAAAAATTGTTTCCCAGCTTTCTGCCTCCCTTCTAACTTTGGATGCATTGCTTCTGTTTGTAAGATTTTTTTAAAAATTTTAATATAATTAAAATCATGCATTTTGCATTTTATAATATTCTCTATCTCTTCTTTGGTCATAAACTGTTTTCCTTTCCAAAGAAATTAAAGGTAGACTATTCCTTTCTCTCCTAATTTACCTATGGCATCACCTCTTATATCTATATCATGTATCCATTTTGACCTTATTTTAGTATAAGGTGTAAGATTTTGGTCTATGCCTAATTTCTGCCATACTCTCTTCCAGTTTTCCCAGCAGTTTTTGTCAAATACTGAGTTCCTATCTCAGAAGCTGCAGTCTTTGTGTTTATCAAACACTACATTACTAGTGTTATTTACTACTGTGTTTCCTGTGCCTGGCCTATTCCATTGATCCTTCACTCTATTTTTGTTTGTTTGTTTTTGTGGGGCAACGGGGGTTAAGTGACTTGCCCAGGGTCACACAGCTAGTAAGTGTCAAGTGTCTTAGGCCGGATTTGAACTCAGGTACTCCTGAATCCAGGGCCAGTGCTCTATCCACTGCGCCACCTACCTGCCCCATCCTCCAATCTACTTCTGAGCCAGTACCAGATAGTTTTGATGACTGCCACTTTATAGTAAAGTGCCAGGTTTGATACTGCTAACCCACCTTCCTGTGAATTTCTTTTCATTATTTCCCTGGATATTCTTGATTTTTTGTTTTTCCAGATGAATTTTGTTATTATTTTTTCTAGTTCTATAAAATAATTTTAGGTAGTCTGATTGGTATGGCACTGAACAAGTAAATTAATTTAGGTAGTATTGTCATTTTTACTATATTAGCTATGCCTATCCATGAGCAATTGATATCTTTCCAATTATTTAGATCTGATTGGATTTGCGTGAAGAATGTTTGTTAGTTGTGTTCATAGAGTTCCTTGGTTTTTCTTGGCAAGTAGACTCCCAAGTATTTTATATTATCTACCATTTCTCTACCATTTCTCTTTCTATCTCTTACTGCTGGACTTTGTTGGTCATGTATAGAAACGCTGATGATTTATGTGGATATATTTTATATCCTGCCACTTTGCTAAAGTTGTTAAGTTTCAAATAATTTTTGAGTTGATTCTCTAGGATTCTTTAAGTATACCATCATTCATCTGCAAAGAGTGATAGATTTGTTTCCTCCTTGCCTATTCTAAATTCCTTTGATTCCCTTTTCTTCTCTGATTGCTAAAGATAAAAATTTCTAGTACAATATTAAATAATAGGGGTGATAATGGACATCCCTGTTTCACCCCTGATCTTATTGGGTAGGCCTCTAATTTATATCCATTGCATATAATGCTTGCTGATGGTTTTAGGTAGATACTGTTTATTATTTTAAGGAAAGCTCCCCCTATTTCTAAACACTCTTGTGTTTTTATTAGGAATGTGTGCTGTATTTTGTCAACAGCTTTCTCTGCATCTATTGAGATAATCATATGATTTTGGTTAGTTTTCTTATTGATGTGGTTGATTATGTTAATAATTTTCCTAATGTTGAACCGGCCCTGCATTTCTGGTATTAATCCCACCTGGTCATAGTGTACTATCCTGGTGATCACTTTGTGTAATCTCCTTGCTAATATCTTATTTAAGATTTTAGCATCAATATTCATTAGGGAAATTGGTCTATAATTTTCTTTCTCTGTTTTTGCTTTGCCTGGTTTTGGTATCACCACCATATTTGTGTCATAAAACAAATTTGGTAGAATTCCTTCTTCACCTATTTTTCCAAATACTTTTTACAATATTGGAATTAATTGTTCTTTAAATGTTTGGTAAAATTCACCTCTAAACCCATCTAGCCCTGGGGAATTTTTCTTAGGGAGTTCATCAATGGCTTGTTCAATTTCTTTTTCTAATATGGGTTTATTTAGGGATTTTATTTCCTCTTCAGTTAACCTGGGCAGTTTGTACTTTTGTAGATATTCATCCATTTCATTTAGATTGTCAAATTTATTGGCATACGGTTGGGCAAAATAATTCCTAATAATTGATTTAATTTCCACTTCATTGGTGGTAACATCACCCTTTTCATTTTTGATACTGGTAATTTGGTTTTCTTCTCTCTTTTTAAAAATCAAATTAACCAATATTTTATCTATTTTATTGTTTTTTTCATAAAACCCGCTCTTAGTTTTATTGATTAATTCTAAAGTTTTTTTTTGCTTTCAATCTTATTAATTTCTCCTTTAATTTTCAGGATTTCTAGTTTAGTATATAATTGGTGATTTCTAATTTGTTCTTTTTCTAGCTTTTTAAGTTGCATGCCCAATTCATTAGTCTCCTCTTTTTTTTTTTCATGTAAGCATTTAGAGCTATAAAATTTCCCCTAAGTACTGCTTTGGCTGCATTCCATAGATTTTGGTATGTTGTCTCATTATTGCCATTCTCTTGGATATAGTTATTGATTGTTTATATGATTTGTTTTTTGACCCATTCATTCTTTAGAATGAAATTATTTAGTTTCCAATTGATTTTCATTCTACTTTTCCCTGGCTCTTTCTCACATGTAATTTTTATTGCATTATGATCTGAGAAGGATGCATTTACTATTTCTGCCTTTCTACTTTTGACTATCATGTTTTTGTGCCCTAATACATGGTCAATTTTTGAAAATGTGCTATGTACTGCTGAGAAAAAGGTATATTCCTTTCTATCCCCATTCAATTTCCTCCAGACATCTATCATGTCTATCATTTCTAGTATTCTATTCACTTCTTTCACTTCTTTCTTATTTATTTTTCAGCTAGATTTATCTAATTCTGAAAGGGGGAGATTCAGATCCCACACTAGTATAGCATTACTGTGTAATTCCTCTTGTAAGTCATGTAACTTCTCCTCTCAGAATTTGGATGCTATACCACTTGGCACATACATATTTAATATTGATATTACTTCATTATCTATAGTACCATTTAGCAAGATGTAGTTTCTTTCGTTATCTCTTTTAATTAGATCTATTTTTGCCTGTGCTTTGACTGAGATAAGTATAGCTACCCCTGCTTTTTTTACTTTAGCTGAAGCATAATATATTGTGCTCCAGCCTTTTCCCTTTACTCTGTGTGTATCTCTCTGCCTAAAATGTGTTTCTTCTAAACAGCATATTGTAGGATTCTGGATTTTAATCCACTCTGCAATTCACTTCCGTTTTATAGCAGAGTTCATCCCGTTGACATTCACAGTTATTATTAATAACTGTCTATTCCCCTCCGTTCTATTTACCCCCTTTGTACTTTCCCCCCCTTCTTTCACCCTATTCCTCCTCACTGATATTTTACTTCTTAATCCCTGCCTCCCCCAATCTGCCCTCCCTTTTTATCACCCCCTCTCTTTTCTTTACCCTTTTGCCCTCCCTTATATCAGTCCCTCCCCTTTCCCTTCCCCTTTTGCTTCCCTAAAGAATGAGCTAAGTGTGTTTATCCCAAGGAACGTATATGTTATTACCTCTTTGAATCAAATCTAATGAGAGTAGGGTTAAAACAATATTCACCCCTCCTTTCTTTTCCTCTATTATAATATGTTTTTTTCACCTCTTCATATGATATAATTCACCCCAATACAACTCCCCTTTCCTCTCCTCCCCATAGACTCCCTTTTTAACCCCTTAATTTTCTTTGTATCATTACATCAAAGGCAATTTATATTTATACCCTCTGTGTAAAATCCTTCTCTCTGCCCAAATACATTTACAGTTCTCAAGAGTTATGAGTATTATCTTCCCATGTAGGGACAGTTTAACTTAATTGAGTAACTTTTTCCCCCTGTTTAACTTTTTAAACTTCTCCTGAGTCTTGTATGTTAAGATTGAATTTTCTATTCAGTTCTGGTCTTTTCATCAGGAAACATTGAAAGTCCCCAATGTCGTTGAATGTTTATCTTTTCCCCTGAAAGAGAATGCTCAGTTTTGCTGGGTAATAGATTCTTGGATGCAATCCAAGCTCCTTTGCCTTCCAGAATATCATATTCCAAGCCTTGTGGTCCTTTAATGTTGAAGCTGCCAGGTCCTGAGCAGTCCTGACTGTGGATCCATGATATTTAAATTGCTTCTTTCTAGCTGCTTATAGTATTTTCTCCTTCACCTGATAATTCTGGAATTTGGCTACAATATTCCTTGGAGTTTTCCTTTTGGGGTCTCTTTCAGGAGGTGATAGGTCGATTCTTTCAATGATGATTTTATCCTCTGATTCTAAGATATCAGGGTATTTCTCCTTAATAATTTCCTCGAATATGGTGTCTAGATTCTTTTTCTGGTTATGGCTTTCAGGTTGTCCAATGATTCTCAAATTGTCTCTCCTGTATCTGTTTTCCAGATCAGTTGTCTTTCCAATGAGGTATTTCACATTTTCTTCTATTTTTTCATTCTTTTGATTCTGCTTGACTGATTCCTGGTTTCTCATGGATTCCTTATCTTCCAAAGGTCCAATTTTAATTTTTAAGGCATTGTTTTCTTCAGTGAGATTATGCATCTTTTTTCCATTTGGCCAAATGAATTTTTAAGGCATTGTTTTTTTCAGTGAAATTATGCACTTTTTTTTTTTTCCCATTTGGCCAGATGAATTTTTTAAGGAATTGTTTTCTGCAGTCAATCTTTGTGCTTCCTTTTCCAAGCTGCTGATTCTTTTTTCATAGTTTTCTTGTTTTGCTTCCATTTCTCTCCCCATTTCTTCTTCTACCTCTCTCAATTGCTTTTTAAAATTCTTTTTGAAGTCTTCCAGGAAGGCATTTTGTTCTTGAGTCCAATTCACCTTCCCTCGTGATGCTTCACATGTAGGCAATTTGAGAGTATTGTCCTCATTAGAGTTTGTGTTTGCCTCTTCCCTGTTGATACAGAAACTCTCAATGGAAAGGTCTCTTTTTTGTTTCTTACTCATTATTGCAGCTTATTTATTTATTTTTTAATTTGAGGTCAGCTCTGGGGACCGCAGGGTCCCTGTTTTGGAGTTCTTTTGCAGGGTTATAAGTGCTGTGTGTGCAACTTTTTACTATGAGGCCTTTATTGTGTTTGCAGTTTGCCTCCTTTCACTTCCTGTCTGAGCATGCTAGATCAGTGGGCCTAGTTGCGCCTGTCCTGTTTGTGGTCCTCCAGCTGGCAACTTGCCCTCTCAGCTGATGCAGGTAGGTTTTTCCACTGTCCTACTGGGCCACCAGGTTTTTGAGCCCGGTTCCAGGGGCCTCAGTTGTTCCACTGTGGCCCGCAGTTTCAAGCTGACTTTCCCTGACCCCCTCAGTGTTGGGCTGCTACCCTGCGCTGCACCTCCCTTTTGCCCAAGTCAGACCAGCCTTTTCCTGAAGTCTTCTAAATTATGTCTGGTTGGAAGACTGTGTCTCTCTGTCTTGTTGTTTCAGAATCCATGTAAAGGCTTGATTTAATGTTCTTTTTGAGCGAACAGAAGGAGAGCTCAGGCAGCTTGCTGATTCCTCTCTGCCATTTTGGCTCTGCCTCTGCTTCCTTTCAATTTTATTAATTTCTCCTTTAATTTTCAGGACTTCTAATTTAGTATTTAATTGTGGATTTTTTATTTTTTTCTAGCTTTTTAAGTTTCAATCTGCATCCAAATTACATAGTTCTCTTTCTAAATATGGTGCACATTTTCCATCATGAGTCCTTTGGAATTGACTTCGATTTTTGTATTGCTGAAAAGAGTTAAGTTCATCACAGTTGATCATGACAGATGTTGCTATTACTGTGTACAATGTTCTCCTTGTTCTGCTCACTTCACTCAGCATCATGCATTTAAGTATTTCCAAGTTTTTCTGAAATCTTCCTACTCATCATCTCTTACAGCAGAAGAGTATTCAATTACATTCTTATACCACAACTTGTTCAGTCATTCCCCAATTGATGGGCATTCCCTCAATTTCCAATTCATTGCCACCACAAAGATAGCCGCTCTAAATAATTTGTACATCTCGGACCTTTTCCCTTTGTTATGATCTCTTTGGAATACAGACCTACTAGTAGTATTACTTGGTCAAAGAGTATGCACAGCCCCAAAGCCCTTTGGGCATAATTCTAAATTGTACTCCAGAATGATTGAATCAGTTCAGAAATACACCAACAATGCATTAGTGTTCCAATTTTTCCCCAGCTTCCCCAAAATTTATCATTTCCCTTTTTTGCCATATTAGTCAATCTAATATATATGAGTTCATACCTCAGAGTTGTTTTAATTTGCATTTCTCTAATCAATAGTGTAAAATCATAACTATTGAAAGAAGCTAAATTATCATGAAATTGAGAACCTTGAAGGTATATTAGCCCTGACCAAAGCATTCCTTGATATTTTAGTTATGTTTTCAAAGGAAGGAATAAATTAATAAATGAAGGAAAAGAGAAGATGGTTGGTAATTACAATAGCTATTTGAGATTAAGATGACAACCTAAAATTTGTAGATGGCATGTAAGTAATGAAGATTTTTCATGCAAAGCTGGATTTCTAGTATAACCTCCTCTAAGGAGTAAAATCACACCTAAATATGCAAACTATCATCTAATTTGAGAAGCTGGATCCAGAAAGAGGAAATTACTGAATATTAACAATAAATTTAAAAATTAACTCAAAATTCCTTATACTTATTATCCACAAATTCAGTCCTACAACAAATTAAGGCCTATGATCACTCTTTAAATTTCTTTAGGATATTAAAATATTCAACTTATTATCTTTAACTTTCGTGTTGCCCCTTGTGCCCTAATGCCTATAAATTATTTAGAGATACACATTTTTATACTTTACAAAACAATAGGATGAAGATACAAAGAGACCTCATGTGATCCCTAGATACTCATGTAAACACAAGCAGACTTTATAAAGTTCAGCTAAAAACTTCAACACTTTCTATTGCGAAGTCCTCTTAATCCTTGTTTTATCCAAATTCATATACCAACCAGCTGGCAGTAAATCACAGAAAGAATTCCCAAATTGCCCTTTGTAATATTTCAGGTATTTCTTCTAAAAGGTTTTCCTGAACTGGATGCATCCTACTTATTTTCTTTGTATTAGGTATAGAACTGCATGTTTATTGATTATAGAGTCTTGTCATGTTATTCATAGCCTTTAGGTCAAATCTCTTTAGGTGATTATCTGACTGACCCCTGCAGGATTCAATATAACAATATATAAATAATTTTCTGATAAGCAAAATATAACCCTTTGGACTTTTTGGTTTCCAATTAATTTGTTTTATGTTTTTATGTCAATTTTTCTAACTTATGAATTTAATTTTTCCCTTTATATAATTTAATAGTCTTTTATACTTTGAAACATAAGAATGCAATATAGATTTGGAAATTTACTCTGGCCCGTAGTGTAGGAATAGAAACGTCATATATTACAACATATTGCAAGTACATCAAAAGTGAAGAATTACTTCATCATGAAGGTTGGCCAAGCATTTAATAATTTGGTAAAGAAAATATTTTCCAACATTTCATCATCTGATTATTGTCATATCTATTCAAATTCAACAGAAGATAAAGATATAGTATCTACAGAAAGTAAGTATGTTAAAACTATATCTTGTTCTGGTCCATCTGTACAGGCATCTTTTTTTTTTTTTTGGTGAGGCTCTTGGGGTTAAATGACTTTCCCAGGGTCACACAGATAGTAAGTGTTAAGTGTCTGAGGCTGGATTTGAACTCAGATCCTCCTGACTCCAGGGCCGGTGCTCTATTCACGGTGTCACCTAGCTGCCCCTCCTTTTTTTTCTAATGCATATAGTAAATTTATAAAAGGAAACCAGTGTAAAGGTTCAGTAGCATGAAATTAGATTGCAAAAGACAACCTAGAAGTCATGTACAACCTGTACCAAAGATCAAAGAAGCGTGATTTTTCATATCACATCATATTAACCAAAATTCACATTCTGGTACTATGTGCTGAAGCAGGGGAAGCCAGCTGGGCATTGCTGTCAGGATTCTGGTCCTCTGATATGTAAATACCCAACAAATTCCAGGCCTCCAGAGCACCAAACCAAGAGAACATTGAAAAGGTACTGATAGTGACTTCAGGAAGTAGAGCCAAGATGGAGAAGTAGAAGAAGCACTCAGTCAACTCTTTTCAACATTCTATCTTAAACAACCTCAAAATAGCATGTGAAATCAAATTCTCAAATGGCTGAGTCAAGAAAAGGTTATGTTGAGACATTCTTCCATCCCAAGACTACTTAGGTTGGAAGAAGAAATCCCTAGCAAAACACTTTTGAGGAGGAATAGGGTAAAATAACATAGAAAATAGAGTAAATATCATTGGAAGGGAATAGAATGGAGGGAAATAGTTATGATGATTGACTGCAATGGCAAAACATATGGTACCTACTCTACAGGGCTATTGTGAAGATAATTATTTGTCAACTTTAAGATACTATAATAAAAGTTATGCTGAACAGTTTGCTATCAGAAAAATATGGAAAGACCCACATGAACTGAATCTGAGAGTAATATACTATATACAAAATCACAACATTAGTGTAAGATGATCTGTTGGGAAGCATGTGGTTATTTTCAGCAAGGCAATGATCCAATATAACTTTGAACAATGTATGAAAATTGCAATCCATCTACAGAGAAGTAACTGATGGTATCTGAAAACAGACTGAAACACATGTTTTTTGACAATTCCTTAATCTGAAGTTTTGTTTTCATCTGTTTTCTCTCATAACCTAGCTAATATAGTGATCTTTTCCATGACTATTCATGTATAATTTATATTGAATTTCTTGAGTTCTTTGGGTGGGAATGGGAAGGGAGGGAGGGAGAAAGAGAAGTTGGAACACAAAGGTTTTTTTAAAAAATTATTTCAAAATTTGCTTTTACATGTGATTTGGAAAAAAAAAGAAATAACACATATAAAGCACTTTCAAACTCTTAGTAAGATCTAATTGCATAGGAGGAGAAAGAAGAGGAAAAATAGTAGGAGAAGTAATAGAAGGAGGACTAGGAGTAGTGTACAACTTTTCCAGGGGCACACAATCAATGTATATTGGAGACAATACTTAAATCCATCTGTTCCTTGCTTTTAGACCAGCCCTCTATTCACTAGCCTCTATACACAACTGAAAGACTTTGCTAAAGAACAATAAAGTCTTGTTTAATAGCAAAAGCAATCTTTATCCCTGAGAAGCTACAAAACAACAAATCTTTCAAGAGATAAGTGGTGAAGGGCACAAAAAACAGTCTTCTAATATTTAGTATCTATTTCAGTAACTCTGAATAGCACAGGCAGCATTTATGTGTTACTCTTACCAGTGAAATGCAGTAAGATCCATAAAGTTAGTTTCATACTATCCTTCTAATTCAATGGCCATTGTTAAAGAAAATCAATAATTTCTGTACATTTTTTATTGATTTTGCATTAAAAAGCTAGCTCTACATGAAAATGAATAAAGGCACTTGGAAAGACAATATCAATCTCAATGTCAGCTATAGAACAAAATTTAGGTGGTGCTTCCATGGAATAGTGTAACTGATTTGGTCAAAAAAGTTTTGTGTGTTTGTGTAAGTATGTGGAAAGGAGAAATATTTATAAAAAGGCAATGAAATCATGTTGGCAGTTCAACATATCTACCTGTGCGAGACATTGCAGTCATTATTCCCCATCTCCTAGGGATTGGATCAATTTTAAAACTTGAAATAGAGTTCTGTGATCCTAAAAGTTAGCTATTGAGTATCTGAAAATGCTTAGGTTTAGTTGTTTAATATCTGTTCCTCTGTTAACCCTTAGCAATTTATTGTCTAGTCCTATCACTGTACTGAAACAATTCTCTCTAAGATTAATAATAATCTCATTATGGGGGGCAGCTAGGTGGCACAGTGGATAAAACACCAGGCCTGGATTCAGGAGGGCTTAAATTAAAATCTGGCTTCAGAATATGACAAAATAATGGGATTTAGCAGATACTCAAAGATCCACCTAGAGATTAATCTAAACTCATTGTATCAAGTGAGAGTGAATGACTGTTGATTAGTCTACTTCAAAGTTAACTTCAAAGTTACTAGCTGTGTAAACCTGAGTTACTTAACCCACATTGCCCTGCAAATCATCATCATCACCACCACCACCACCACCATGATCTCATTTTTGACAAACTCAATGTTTTTTCTTAATTTGTATTGCATTCTATCCTCAATAATCTGTAGATAGATGAAAAAACAACACTGTTTTTATTTTTCAGATTAAAAAAATAAAACTCAGTGAAGTACTGACCTTTTTAGGTCATAAATTTAGTAAGGATATGATTTGAGATTTATATTCTACTACCCCTAATTCCCCTTATAGTATTTAGTGATAACTACTATATTATACTTAAATACCACAACTCAAAGGACAATAAAGTGGATATAGAGGTATATAAAATGAAAGAGAAGAATAGCTCAACTATCCACAAAGGAGGTTCATATTGTTGAATAGTCCCCACTCATCCCTTGGGAAACTCTCCCAGTTTAAATTAAGTTCCAGCTAAAAGTTCAACTTGTGGAGGGAGTTTTACCTAATCCTTCTTAATTCTAGTTTTATGATTACTTCCTGTTTATATTGTATATACTTGTTAGCATATAATTGTTTGAATGCTGTCTTCCCCATTAGATGACTTGTCTTTGTTTCCCCAGTACTTGGCACATTGCCTGGCACTTAGTAGGTGCTTAAGAAATGCTTACTGATGGACTGGCTGCTTATGATTCTCATGACTTACCTATTATGTTTCAGCTGCATTCTCACCCTGAAAGTTCTCTCACTTCCTGTGTATACCTTACCCTGGAACATCTCTCATCTCTTTGTCTCCTCAAATTAGTGAGTTCTGCCTCAGTTGTGGTATATTGTAGAAAGCTTTCAAGAGCTAATTCTTAAATTTTCAGTGTGAACAATTGCATCTCATAAATTGGAAAATGCTACAAATCAGGACTTCATTTATTGTTTGGTTGATTGTCTAGTCTTAAGAACATTATGGGAAAATACTACTAATACAGGTTAAAATTAAAAGTGTTTCATACAAAAATGGCATTACTACTAATACTACTGCCGCCACCACCTCCACCACTGCTATTAAGCTGGTTATTTAACATTTATCAGAATAATCTTGTCCACAAATCTCCATTTTTAGTAAAAGTTCAGGGTAGTATTCCTTCATATGTCTCCTGGCTTTATTTCTGACTACCTGGACTTTGTCCTCCAATACCATTTGAAGGTATCCTTCCTTTTTGTTTGCTTTCACCTTTTAAATATAATCTCCTTGATGACAGACTATCATTTTGTTTCTATTTCTATCCCCAGAACTTACTGGAACACAGTAAACAATTAGAAATTTGACCATTATTAGAGGCAAGATACTAAATATGTATAAACATGTTGAGGCCATCATTACTTCTGGAAAAGATAAAAAAATGGTAGGAGAAAACATCAAGCAGTATTGTACTAGATGATGATTTTGCACTATCTACAGAATCTTTATGATAACAATGTAATTGTATTGAGAGAAATCCCTTGATCCTTAATGAAGCACAAAAAGAAACAGGTAGAATTTTCCAGATGATATTCTACATTAAACAAAATTGACTTAAAGGTACACAGAATAAAAGAAGCCTGTTCACTTGTTTTTCAATTTCAAAAGATTATTTCATTCGATAGAGCAAAGCATCACCTTGAAGGATCCCCTCAAAGAGGGTATCTTTCATGTATATGTGAAAAGTGCTTGAACTTCTTCAACAAATACAAAACAGAAATTATTTTGATGACTCCCTGATCTTAAATATTAAGTCCAGTATGGTGAGCCTTATTCCTGTTCCAACAGAGTACAAATAAAAGAATCCCTTAGAGATAACATGGTGTTCTTTATGCTCTAGATTGAAGACTACATTGTACTGATTTTATCCAGCTAAAGCATTCTAAATGAGATTTATGATCATTAAAAATAGTACAGACCTATAGGTAAAGCCAAGGGAATGATAAAAGTCTACTATACAAACAATGTTATGCATTTTTGTGAACAACCCATAATCATGCATACAAATGAAAATGGGCAATGTTTTAGCATCAGAATTTAGTAATAAGAGAAATAGGTAGATTATATTTTAGAAATTGATTTTAATGACCCCAAATAATATAAAGGCTCATTATTTTAAATGACAGTATTCTTCCACTTGTGCTATGTGCCTGCAAATTTTCAAACACTACTGCCTGTGAAGATTTAAAGTTTCAGGTCATCCAAAAGTCAAGGGAGAAATACTTGGTGGGGATAAGTTCACTGCAGTACATTACCAACAAAGAAATGTACAGTGATATGAGATAAATGATATTGTCAAAGAAATATATGACTGGAAAGGAGATTGAGTAGATAAGTAATAAGACTTAGGGATTGCTGAAGGACAGCTATATGGTCCATTGTTCCCCATTCAACATCAAGATTGTTAAAGTCTCCCTTCATATTCAGTCTCTCCTTGTGGAGGATTTAAAATTTTCTTTGTCTCCCTAGATTTTCTAGTTTTCTCAAACTCATGTAAACATAAATAATCATTTAAAAGATTTTACAGTGTTCTGATGCTTTATCCATCAGAGCAATAGCAAAACAAAACTGGAGCATCTGGAGAATTTCATCACATGTAAGGAATCTTTCCATTTGGACTGTCCTGGAAATACTTCATTGCAGAGGTAAATATGTTTGGAAAGTGCATAATTCTCTAATCAATTCTTCACTTGCTATCAATAAACAGTTATTGAATTACATATTTCTATTGTTAACATCTGTTTAAATAATCTTGAATCGGGGGGCAGCTAGGTGGCACAGTGGATAAAGCACTGACCCTGGATTCAGGAGTGCCTGAGTTCAAATCCGGCCTCGGACACTTGACACTTGCTAGCTGTGTGACCCTGGGCAAGTCACTTACCCCCATTGCCCCGCAGAAAAAAAAAATAAAATAAATAATCTTGAATCAGGGGCAGCTAGGTAGTACAGTGGATAAAGCACTGGCCTTGCATTCAGGAGGACCTGAGTTCAAATCCAGCCTCAGACACTTGACACTAGCTGCATGACCCTGGGGAAGTCACCTAACGCTCACTTCCCTGCAAACAAAAAATAATAATCTTGAATCATTTTGATTTATTTATGACAGACTACTAATGAGGAAAGCCTTTAAAGTGACATTTTGCAAAATGAAATAAAATATTTTAAAATCATAATAAACATTAAACATAGTGGAATCTTGTATTTTGTACACATTTCCTTTAATAACTTAAGTAAATCAGGCTGGAATAGTCTCAAATGCACTCCATATATTTCTTTTTTTAATTTTTATTTTTTTTCTTAAAGTTTTATATTGATTTCAATTGTTGCTCTAATTAGTGACATAACTGTACATAGACTACTGCTCTAATTAGTGACATAACTGTACATAGACTACCAACTTCTTACACTCAGAAACAACTGTTTCCTGCTTTGTACAAGGTAAATTATTTCAATTTTGTATGTTTCTTGTTCCTCCCCATGTCCAACAACTTGCATCTTTTTAAAATTCAAACCTTTTTCAAAATATAAAGGCATGTAGAATCTATGAGGTTTTCCTTTCTCTTGTTTCTTGTTCTTGAACTGTTCCCCAACATGCTTTTCACCATTGTCTTTTATACTTACTTTTGCTTTGAGCTTTCTGCATAGTAAAGCATTGAACAGTGCTGATGTTTATGATGATGACACATTCCTATAACACACTGTGTTTTATATAATTCTGCAATCTTTTTAAAAAATGTTCTACCATGTCTCATATAACCTTGTAGTCAGCCTTCCAAAAGCACCCTTCCTTAATTAGCTAGAAAGTCCATTTGACTCATTTTCCTACAAAGCAAAATGTTTGAGCAAGTAATGTTAAGCCAGAGATGCAACACTGCTATTTTTACAATAATTAAAGGCTTTCATTTAATGACTAGAAAGAGGACATAGTCTAATTTCCTCTCTCCAATGCCTTAAAAAAAGCAATTTCCCTTAACATTTTATTGTGTTACAAATTACATCAATCTTTCATTTTTTGTATTATTTTCTAGACCCATTGTTCCAAGTTCTCTATATCTTATTTTGGTAATGATCCAACTAGCATTTATTAACCTCCTAGTATATGGAGCAACTGGATTTCAAAGCCAGAATTTAAAAGTCCTCTACATGATACCTGAATAGGAATCCCATCTATATTACTAACCCCCTCCAAGTTTGATTAAAGAGGCTCTCCTTAAAGACCAGCATTGATGGGGACCTCACATCTCCTAACTCAATGTGTTCTAATTTGGTACAAATTAGGGTTATTTTCCTTTCCACATGAAATGTCTTTAATCACTTGAAAATAGTAATCATATCTCCTCAATCTGTTCTTCTAAGGTTAACATCCCAAGTCTCCTAATTAGATTTTATATATTATTATTTCAAGTTTCAGTGGACTATTGATTCACTTACTTTCCCAGTGATGTAAGTACCTCTTCTGGGCCATCACTACTCCATATATTTTATCTCCTTTTAATTGGAATCTAAGTTCAAAATCCAAGGTGGTGGAAAGAAGCCAGGAAGTTGACTGAGCTCTCTGGTGTTTCCCTCAAAAAACAGCATTAATGAAACATCTAAAGAGACACCAGAACTACAGAACCTACAAAATGAGAGGGAGACACAATCCTCCTACTTGAGATAATTTAGAATATTTCAGGAAAGATCCGGCTCACCTGGAAAAAAGAAAAGGGCAGCTCAACACAGCTGGAAACAGAGGACAGCTCGACACAGCAGCAGCAGATTAATACTGCTGCAGTTTGACATAGCCTCAGCTTGACAGCTGAGAGAGGGGCAGCTGAGAGTGGTAAGAAGCTTGCAACAGTGACCCCTGTGTCCAGAAGCAGACTTCAACTTTATAAGTTTAAAAATAGGCTACAATATGAGTAAGAAACTAAAAAAGAAAGTTCCCTTACCATTGACAGCTTCTATGGGAAGCTTCTATAGGGAAGACCAAAATACAAAGTCAGATGAGTTTGTCAAAATGCCTTCAAGTGAAAACTCAAGTGGAAACATAATCTTGTCTCAAGACCAGAAAGCCTTCCTTAAAGGGCTCAAAAAGACTTTTAGTATTTAAAAAATGAGATAGGTAGAAGAACAAATGGAAAAAGAAATGAGAAAAATAAGTTACACTAGAAAAAGGACAAAAATTGACTGAAGAAAACAATTCCTTAAAAACTACAATTGACCAAATTGGGCCAAGTGAGAAAGGAGGTACAAAAGCCTTCTGACAAAAATAATGCCCTAAAAATTAGAATTAGGCAAATAGAAGTTAATGACACCATGAAACACCAAGAATCTGTCAAGCAGAATCAAAAGACTGAAAAAATAGAAGAAAAATGTGAAATACATCATCAGAAAGACAATTGACGTGGAAAATAGATCCAGGAGAGATAATCTAAGAATTATTGAACTACCTGAAAGTTGTGATAAAAAAAAAAAAGAATCTAGATACCATATTCCAGGAAATTATCAAGGAGAACTGCCCTGGTATTGTGGAATCAGAGTATAAAATCATCATTGAAAGAATCCATCAATGATCTCCTGACAGACACCCCAAAAGTAATTTTGGAGCCAAATTCCAGAATTAATAGATCAAGGAGATAATACTCCAAGCATCCAGAAAGAAATAATTTTAATATCATGGAGCCACAGTCAGGATTGCACAGGAACATGCAGATTCAATATTAAAGGATTAAAAGGCTTGGAATATGATATTCCAGAAGTCAAAGAACTTGTATTACAACCAAGAATCAATTACCGAGCAAAACTGAGGATTCTCTTTTAGGGAAAAAGATGGACATTCAATGGAACATGGGACTTCCAATGTTTCCTGAAAAAAAGACCAGAACTGAAGAGAAAATTTGATCTCCAAATACAAGACTCGTGAGAAGTATAGATAGGTAAATAAAGGTGGAAAAAGCTTGTTCAATGAGGTTAGCTGTTTACATCCCGATAAGGTAGGATAATACTTTAACTCTTGAGATAGGTATCTCTCTTAAGGTATTATTATTAAATTGACTTTGATGTGATGATATAAAGAAGTTTAAAGGGCAGAATAAAAGGAGTCTTGGAGGAGTAGAGGAAAGGGGGGGGTGGAATTGGATTAATTACATCAAAGGAAGAGGCCCCAAAAGATCCCATTACAATAGAGGGAAAGAAGGGAGGGGTGAGCATTGATTCAACCTTACTCTCACAAGATGTGGTTCAGGGAGGGAATAACATATACTCCAATTTGTATAAAGAAACTTAGTTTACTCTTTCAGGAAGCAAAAGGGTAAGAGGGAAAGGGTGGTGTTGATAGAAGGGAGGGCAGGAGCAAGGGGAAAAAGGGACAAGAAAAGGAAGAGCAGCTGAAAAAAGGGAGGGTAGATTGAGGAAGGTAGTGGTCAGAAGCAAAACACTGGTGAGGATGAATAGGGTGAAAGAAGGGAAAATAGAGTGCAAACAAAGGGGAAAAGATGATGGAGGGAAATAAAAATTAATCGTAACTGTGAATTTGAATTGTATGAACACTACCATAAAAGGTAAGCAAATAGAAGAGTAGATTAAAAATCAGAATCCTACAATATGTTGTTTACAAGGAACACATGTGAAGTAGATAGATACACACAGAGTAAAGGTAAAAAGTTGGAGCAGAATATATAATGCTTCAGCTGAAGTAAAAAAGCAAGGAGAGCAATCCTTATCTCAGACAAAGCAAAGGAAAAAATAGATCTAATTAAAAGGGATAAGGAAGGAAACTACATCTTGCTAAAAAGTACCATAGATAATGAATCAATATGAATACGAAACATGTATATAACAAGTGGTATAGCATCTAGGATTCTTAGAGGACAAGTTAAATGAGTTACAAGAGGAAATAGACAACAAAACAATACTAGTGGGGTTTCTGAATCTTCCTCTCTCAGAATTAGATAAATCTAGCCACAAAATAAATAAGAAAGGAGTTAAAGATGTGAATAGAATGTTAGGAAAGTTAGATATGATAGATATCTGGAGAAAACTGAATGGGTAAAGAAAGTAAGACAACTTTTTTCTCAGCAGTACATGGCACATATTCTAAAATTGACCATGTATTAGGACACAAAAACCTCATAGACAAATGTAGAAAGGGAGAAATAGTAAATGCATCCTTCTCAGATCATGATGCAATAAAAATTACATGTAATAAAGAGCCATGGAAAGGTAGACTGAAAGTTAATTGGAAACTAAATAATTTCATTTTAAAGAATGAGTGGGTCAAACAACAAATCATAGAAACAATCAATAACTATATCAAAGAGAATGACAATAATGAGACAACATACCAAAACTTATGGGATGCAGCCAAAGCAGTGCTTAGGGGCAATTTTATATCTCTAACTGCTTATATGAATAAAAGAGAGAAAGAAGAGATGAATGAATTGGGCATGAAACTTAAAAAGCTAGAAAAAGAACAAATTAAAAATCCCCAATTAAATACTAAATTAGAAAGCCTGAAAATTAAAGGAGAAATTAATAAAATTAAAAGCAAGCAAACTATAGAATTAATCAATAAAACTAACACCTGGTTTTATGAAAAAAATAGATAAAATATTGGTTAACTTGATTAAAGAAAAGAAAGAAGAAAACCAAATTACTAGTATCAAAAATGAAAGTGGTGATTTCACTACCAATTAAGTAGAAATTAAAGCAATAATTAGGAAGTATTTTGCCCAATTGTATACCAATAAATTTGACAATCTAAATGAAATGGATAAATATGTACAAAAATGCAAACTGCAAGGTAAACTGAAGTAGAAATAAAATCCTTAAAGAAGCCCATGTCAGAAAAGTAAATTGAACAAGGGATTAATGAGCTCCCTAAGAAAAAAATCTCAAGGGCCAGATGGTTTTACAGGTGAATTCTACCAAACATTTAAAGAACAATTAATTCCTATATTATTCAAATTACTTGGAAAAAATAGGTGAAGAAGGATTTCTACCAAATTCATTTTATGACACAAATATGGTGTTGATAGCAAAACCAGGCAAAGCAAAAACAGGGAAAGAAAATTATAGACCAATTACCCTAATGAATTTTGGTCCAAAAATCTTAAATAAGATATTAGCAAGGAGATTGCAGCAAGTGATCAACAGAATACTACACTATGATCAGGTGGAATACAGGGCTGGTTCAACAATAGGAAAACTATTAACATAATTAGGGGCAGCTAGGTGGTGCAGTGGATAGAGCACCGACCCTGGATTCAGGAGGACCTGTGTTCAAATCCGGCCTCAGACACTTAACACTTACTAGCTGTGTGACCCTGGGCAAGTCACTTAACACCAATTGCCTTACAAAACCAAACCAAAACAAACAAACAAAAAAGAAACCATAATCAACCACATCAATAAGAAAACTAACCAAAATCATATGATTATTTCAATAGATGCAGAGCAACGAGCTTAGGAATAGGTGGTGCTTTTCTTAAAATAATAAGCAGTATCTATTGAAAACCATCAGCAAGCATTATATATAATGGAGATAAATTGGATGCCTTCCCAATAAGATCAGGAGTGAAATAGGGATGTACATTATCACCTCTATTACTTAATATTGTACTAGAAATGTTAGCTTTAGCAATCAGAGAAGAAAAAGGAATTAAAGGAATTAGAATAGGCAAGGAGGAAACAAAACTATCACTCTTTGCAGATGATATGATGGTATACTTAAAGAATCCTAGAGAATCAACTCAAAAATTACTTGAAACAATTAACAACTTTAGCAAAGTAGCAGTATATAAAATAAGTCCACATAAATCATTAGCATTTCTATACATGAACAACAAAGTCCAGCAGTAAGAGATAGAAAGAGAAATTCCTTTTAAAGTAATGGTAGATAATATAAAATACTTGGGAGTCTACTTGCCAAGACAAACCAAGGAAGTCTATGAACACAACTACCAAACACTCTTCACACAAATCAAATCAGATCTAAATAACTGGAAAAATATTAATTGCTCATGGATAGGCCAAGATAATATAATAAAAATGACAATTCTACCTAAATTAATTTACTTATTCAGTACCATACCAATCAGTCTACCTAAAATTATTTTATACAGCTAGAAAAAATAGTAACAAAATTCATATGGAAAAACAAAAGGTCACGAACATCAAGGAAACTAATGAAAAAAATACACAGGAAGGTGGGCTAGCTGTACCAAATCTAAAGATTTACTATAAAGCAGCATTCATCAAAATGATCTAGTACTGGCTAAGAAATAGAGTGGAAGATCAATGGAACAGATTAGGGACAGGAGACACAGTAGTAAAAGACTTCAGAAATATACTGTTTGATAGCCCAAAGACTCCAGCTTCTGAAATAGGAACTCAGTATTTGACAAAAACTGCTGGGAAAACTGGAAGAGAGTATGTCAGAAACTAGGCATAGACCAACATCTTACACCTGAGGTAAAAATTATTTGTGGTAAAGATTAATATCAGAAGTTTTAGCTGAATCATTTGAGAGATTGTGCATGCTACTGAGGCACATTTTGAAGGACCTCCCCTTTTGGTAGGAAAATGTGAGAACATGAGGAAATTCCGGCACTTGAACTTAAAATTGAGGGTGGGAACATTCTCTGACTGTTAAATTTAGCTGTGGATATGTGGGTGAGAGGAGTTCGGAAACACATGGTTGGTGTTTGGCTTTGGGTGTGTTGGTTTGGATGTGTTTGGCTGCACAGTTTGGGATTCGGTGTATTTTATAAAGGAAAACAGACTAAGCTTAGATCTAAGACCATCCATCTTTCTACTTCCCTATTTCCCTAATTGGTTTCACATTTTGTTGCCTAATTAATTCCCAACCAATAAAATTAATCCCTCACAGATTAAAACTCAGAGGCTCCTTTTTCTTATTGGTCTGGGAGATATATATATATATAAAAGGGAAAAGTTAAAGGGGGAGATTAATGCTCTGTATATCCAATTTTGAATCTTATACACTTTATACTAAAATAAGGTCAAAATGACTATATGATTTAGACATAAAAGGTGATAACATAGGTAAATTAGGACAGGAAAAAATAATTTACCTCTCAGATCTTTGGAAGGAGAACAGGTTATGACCAAACAAGAGATAGAATATTATGAAATGCAAAATGGATGTTTTTGAATACATTAAATTAAAAAGGTTTTGTACAAACATAAGTGATGCATCCAAAATTAGAAGGGAGACAGAAAACTGAGAAACAATTTTCATAGCCACTTCTGATAAAAGTCTCATTTCTAAAATGTATCAAAAATTAAATCAAATTTACAAGAATCCAAGTTATTCCCCAATTGAGAAATGTTCAAAGGATATGAGCAGACAGTTTTCTGATGAAGAAATGAAGCTCTGTTTCCATATGAAAAAATGCTCAAAACCACTATTGATTTGAGAGATGCAAATTAAAATAACTCTGAGGTACCACCTGACACCTATCAGATTGGCTAATATGATCAAAAAGGAAAATAATAAATGTTGGAGAAGCTGTAGAAAAATTGAAACACTAATACATTGTTGGTGGAGCTGTGAACTGATCCAACCTTTCCAGAGAACAGTTTGGAACTATGCCCAAAGGGGTATAAATCTGTGTATACCCTTTGACCCAACAATTCCACTATTAGGTTTTTTTTCCCAAAGAGATCATAAAAAAGGGAAAAGGATCCATATGTACAAAAATATTTCTAGCTGCTCTTTTTGTGGTGGAAAGGAATTGGAAATCGAGAGTTTTCCCATCAAATGGGGAATGGCTGAACAAGTTGTGGTAAATGAATGTAATGGAGTATTATTGTACTTTAAGAAATAATGAGGAGGCAGATTTCAGAGAAATCTGGAAGGCCTTGCATGAACTGATGATGAGTGAGATGAGCAGAACCAGGAGAACATTGTACACAGTATCAACAACATTGTGTGTTGATCAACTATGATAGCCTTGATTCTTCTCAGCAATACAATGGTCCAAGATTATTCCAAAGGACTCATGATGGAAAATACTCCCCAAATCCAGAAAAAAAAACAAACTGTTGAATCTGGATGCAGATTGAACCATACTATATTGTTTTTGTTGTTGTTGTTTTTCTTTTTTGAGGTTTTTCCTTTTTGCTATGATTCTTCTGTCATAACATGACTGATAGAGAATTGCATTTAGTGTGATTATACATATATGACCTATATCAGATTGCTTGCTGTCTTTGTGATAGAGGAGGGAAGAGAGGGAGGGAGAAAAATTTGAAACTAGAAGTCTTATAAGAGCAAATGTTGACAACTATCTCTAAATGTAAGTAAAAAATATATATGTATGGAAAAAAAGAAATTAGTAAAATAGAAAGCAAGAATCTATAAAATTAATCAATGAAACTAATAACATGTTTTATGAATAAAATCAATAAATTAGATAAGCCTTTGATTAATTTGATTAAAAAAAGAAGAAAACTAATTACCAGTATCAAAAATGAAAGGAGTGAATTCACCACCAATGAAGTAAAAATTAAAGAACTAATTAGGAGCCATTTTGCCATCTGTATGCCGATAAATTTGACAATCTAAATGAAATGGATACTTACAAAAATATAAATTTCCCACATTAACTGAAGAGGAAATAAAATCCTTGAATAAGCCCAATTTTTTTTAAAAAGGAACAAACCATCAATGAACTCCCTAAGAAAAAATCTCCAGGGCCATATGAGTTTACAAGTGAATTATTTCAAATATTTAAAGAACAATTAATTCCAATACTAAACAAATTATTTGGAAAAATACCCGAAGAAGTAGTTCTACCAAATTCCTTTTATGACACGAATATGATGTTGATACCTAAACCAGGAAGAAACAGAACAGAAAAAGTTACAGACCAATTTCCCTAATGAATATCGATGCAAAAATCTTAAATAAAATATTAGCAAGGAGATTACTTTATGTGATCACCAGGATGAGATTTATACCAGGAATGCAAGGGTGGTTCACCATTAGGAAAAGTATCAACATAATCAACCACATCGATAAAAAACTAACCAAAACTATATGACAATCTCAATAGATGCAGAAAAAGTGTTTGACAAAATACAACACTCAATTCCTATTAAATAACACTAGAGATCATAGGAATAGGTGGATCTTTCCTTAAGATAATAATCAGTATCTACCTAAAACCATCAGCAACCATTTTACATATATATAACATATAATATATATATATATATATAATATATATACATATATTGGGGATGTTAGAGGCATTCCCAATAAGATCAGGGTTGAAATAGGGATGCCCATTTTCATCTTTATTATTTAATATTGTACTAGAAATGTTAGCTTTATCAATGAGAGGAAAGAAAGAATGAAAAGAATTAGAATAGGCAAGGAGGAAACAAAACTTTGACTCTTTGAAGACAATATGATGGTTTGCTTAGAGAATCCTTAACAATCAACTAAAAAAGTACTTGAAAAAATTAACAACTTTAGGAAAGTTGCAGGATATAAAATAAATCCCACACAAATCATCAGCATTTCTATACATGTCCAATAAAGCACCAAGAGTCAGAAAGAAAAATTCCGCTTAAAGTAACTGGAGACAATATGAAGTACTTGGTGGTCTAGCTGGCAAGACAAACCCAGGAGCTCCGTGAGCACAATTACAACACACTTTTCACACCAATAAAGTCATAGATATAGATAGATAGATAGATAGATAGATAGATAGATAGATAGATAGATAGATAGATAGATAGATAGATAGATAGAGATATAGAGATAGATAGAGATATAGATATATAGATATAATTGGAAAAATATCAATTGCTCATGGATAAGACGAGCTAATATAATAAAAATGACAATTCTGTCTAAATTAATTACGTTAATTTCCTTATTCAGTGCCATACCAATCAGACTACCTAAAAATTATTTTATATAGCTAGAAAAAATAGTAACAAAATTCATCTGGAAAAAAAAAGGTCAAGAATATCAAGGAAACTAATGAAAATGCACATAAAATGCACAGGAATATGGGCTTGCTGTGCCAAATTTGAAGCTATATAATGTAAAGAGGTAGTCATCCAAACTATTTGGTACTGGCTAAGAAACAGAGTGGTGGATCAATGGAATAGGTTAGGCATGGGGGACGCAGTAATAAATGAATATGGTAATCTACTTTTTGATAAATCTAAAGACTCCACATTCTGGGAGAGAAACTCAGTATTTGACAGAAAACGTCTGGGAGAACTGCAAGATAGTATGGCAGAGACTAGGCCTAGAACAACATCTTACATTTTATACAAATATAAGGTCAAAATTAGTTCAAGATTTAGACATAAAGGGTGATACCATAGATAAATAAAGAGAGGAAGGACTAGTTTATCTCTCAGATCTATAGAGAGTAAAACAATTTATGACCAAACAAGAGGTAGAAAATATTATGAAATGTAAGATGGATGACTTTGATTACATTAAATTAAAAAGGTTTTTGTACAAACAGAAGCAATGCAGCCAAAATTAGAAGGGTGGCAGAAATCTGAGAAACAATTGTTACAGTGAGTATTTCTGATAAAGGCCTCATTTCTAAAATATATTGAGAACTAAATCAAATTTAAAAGAATGCAAGTCATTCCCAAATTGAGAAATGGTCAAACATTTGAACTGGCAGTTTTTTGATGCAGAAATCAAAGTTATCTATTGCCATATGAAAAAATGCTCTAAATCACTATTGATTAGAGAAATGCAAATTAAAACAACCCTGTGGTACCATGTGACACCTATCGGATTGGATAAAATGACAAAAAAGGAAAAAAAATGAATGTTGGAGAAGCTGTGGAAAAATTGGAACACTAATCCATTGTTGGTGGAGCTGTGAACTGATCCAACATTTCTAGAGAACAGTTTGGAACCATGCCCAAAGGGCTATGGGACTGTTCATATGCTTTGACCCAACAATTCCTCTATTAGGTCTTTTCCCCAAAGAGGTCATAAAAAAAGGGAAAAGGACACACATGTACAAAAATATTTATAGTAGCTCTCTTTCTGGTGGCAAAGAAATGGAAATCGAGGTAACAACCATGAATTGGTGAATAGCTGAAAAATTTGTGGTATATAAATATAATGGAATACTTTTGTGCTGTAAGAAATGACAGGCAGGTGGGGCAGCTAGGTGGTGCAGGGGATAAAGCACTGGACCTGAATTCAGAAGGGTCAGGGTTCAAACCGGGCTTCAGACACTTGACACTTACTAGCTGTGTGACCCTGGGAAAGTCACTTAACCCCCATTGCCCCATTTTTAAAAAAGGGAAAAAAGCAAAAGAAAAGAAATAATGAGCAGGCAAATTTCAGAAAAATCTGAAAAGGCTTAAGTGGACTGATGCTGAATGAAGTGAGCAGAAGAAGAACATTGTACACGCTAAGAGCAACATTTGTGATGGTCAATTGTGATACACTTGGCTCTTGTCAGCAGTACAGTGATCAAAACAATTTCAATGAACTCTGGATAGAAAATGTTCTCATCATCCAGAATAAAGAACTGTGGATTATGAATGCAGCTTGAACCATACTGTTTCTAAATTTGGGCTGTTTTCTTTTCCTTCTTTTTTCTTTTTTTTTTTCTTTTTTAGCAGGGCAATGAGGATTAACTGACTTGCCCAGGGTCACACAGCTAGTAAGTGTCAAGTGTCCAAGGCTGGATTTGAAATCAGGTCCTCCTGACTACAAGGCCAGTACTTTATCCATTGTGCCACCTAGCTGCCCCTTCCTTCTTTTTTTTTGAGATTTTCCCCTTGTGCTCTGATTCTTCTTTCACAATATGACTAATGCAGAAATACATTTAATGTGATTGTACATATATAACTTATATCAGATTCCTTTTTGTCTTGAGGAGGAGGGAGCGAAGGGAGGCTGGGAGAAAAATTTGGAACTAAAAGTCCTACGAAAACAATTATTGAAATTTATTACAATGTAAGTTTATGGATGGAAGGGACTATTTTATTCATGTATTTATGCTTCTATTGTTCTTCTTTTGTCATTAAGTCCTGTCTGACTTTTTATGTCCCCACAAACAACAGCATGCCAGGCCCTTCTGTCTTCTAATATTCCCCAAAGTCTGTCAAAGCTCATACTCATAGCTTCTACAACACTATATTTCCATCTTATCCTCTCCTGTGCCCTTTTTCTTGGCCTGCAATCTTTATAAGCATTAAAGTTTTTATTTTTTCCAATGAGTCCTATTTTCCCATTATATGGCCAAAGCCATCAAGTGGGTTTTAAATTATTCTTCCCTTTCTGCAGTGAGATTGGTATTGTCTGCATATAAGAGGTTGCTGATATTTTTCTTGACAGCCTTAATTCCAGCTTTTGATTCATCCAGCCTGGCATTTCACATATTCTACTCTCTATATAAATTAAATAAAGTGATACAATACAGTTTTGTTGTATATCTTTTCCAATCTTAACCAATAAGTTGTTCAAAGTTTAATTATAACTGTTGCTTCTTGGACTGCTTAAAGGTTTCTCAGGAGACAAGTATGATCATATATTATTCCCACCTTTTTGAGTAATTGACACATTTTGTTGATATCTACATAGTCAAAGACTTTAATTTAGGCAATGAAGCAGAAGCAGATATTTCTTTCTTTCTATAATTCCCTAGCTTTCTCCCTAATCCACTAAATGTTAGCAATTTGTTCTCTAGTTCCTCTCCCTGTTTGGAAACCACCCTGTTCATCTGGTAATTCTCAGTTCATATATTCTTGAAGCCTAGCTTACAGAATACTAGGCATAGCCTTGATGGTCTATAAGCTGAACATGATTGTTCAGTACATTTGAACATGCTTTTGCATTGCCCTTCTTTAAAATTGGGACTAAAACTAATCTTTTCTATTCCAGTGGCCCCTGCTGTTTTCCAAATTTTCTGGCACATTCAGTACAGCACTTTTACAAAAAAAAAAAAAAAAGCTAAGATTTAATACTGTATCCTCTACTAGCCTTATAGTTAGCAATGCTTCCTAAGGTACACTTAACTTTATTATCCATGATGGATGACTCTAGATCAGTAAGCGTACCATTGTGGTTATCAGTGATGTTTAGATATTTCTTATATAGTTGTTGTGCATATTCCTGCCAACACCTTAATCTTTTTTTACTTTTGTTAAGTTCCTGCCCTGTTTGTCTTTTATTGTGTCAATTTTTTCATGAAACGTCCCTTTTATAGCTTTGTTTTTTTTCTGAAGAGGTCTCCATTCACACTCTGTTGCTTTCTTCTATTTCTTTGCATTGCTCATTTAAGAAAACCTTCTTGTCCCTCCTTTTATTCTCTGAAATTTGGCATTCAGTTGGGTGTATCTTTCCTTCTCCTTTCCTTTTCATTTTCCTTCTTTTATAAATGTGATAGCCCAAATATATTCTAGTCAAGGTAGAATAGAACAGTACTTTAGCCTTTCCATTCTGGAAGCTGTCTTCAATTAGTGCAGCCTAATTTCTATTTAATCTTTTATTTCTGCCATGTCATAATATTGAATCATGTTGAGATTTCAGTCTGTTATACATACTTCTACAATATAATTAGAATATAAAATTTATGAGATACAACATGTTACAGAGGAAAGAGCACTATCAGAACACATAGACTCAAATCATGCATCTGAGACACATTATGTATGACCATGTACAAATAATTTTATTTTTTCTAGGCCTGAGGCTAGCTGGCTTCTGATGTTTCCTTTAGCTTTCATTTTATGAACTAACCAACTTTTTTATGATATTGCCTATGAGTTACATGGTACCTGGAATATTTAGTAGATAATTGCAAATAACCAGTATAATATCTATTAGAAATAAGGACAGGTTCACTGGGTATAATATCCTACTGAGTAGCAGGTATGTAGATATTGGTGATTGTAAAGTGACTAGCATGTACATTAATGAATTAGTGAACAAGAAGATGTTACATATACTTTTATTATGATTACTATATTTTTTAAAGTACGCCCACAAACAATCCTAAAGATTCTGAAGTCATATGACAATTTAAAATAAGTGGGAATTGGATGATAATATCATCATCTATTTGCTTTCTCAACTTCATAATTCCTAGCATTTGAATAAAAATATAAAGTTTAAAAATATAAACTAGGTAAAGGTACCTCCAAAATGGAATTATTATCATTGAATACATCTATCTGGCTAAGCTGCAAATTGGTACATCAACACATAACATGATTTTCTTGACATGAATCTAAAGAATAATTTTCTTGTTTTTTGTTGTAATGTTTCTGCATAAAATGGTAACATTAGCCCTATAGTTGAACCTAAATTGAGTGTAATGGATCAAATGATGGGAGCTAGCATGCACCCCATCAGTGTCTCATAAGATGACTCCTATTTGCAAGGAAGATTGACTGTTTTTCAAACTTTAAGTAACATTCTATTGAAGCATTGAGAGGGAATGATGTCTTTGGCCAACCAAACACACAGGAAGAAATTTTATACATACAACCATGCATGAAATACATGTACCTAGTACCCACATACTGCATATGTAATATACAGAAACATGCATACACATATGTTCATATGTATGTATATGTGCATTGCATTACTCGTGCATGTCCATTGTGTGTGCATGTGTATATACACATGTAGGTGTATGTGTTTATGTGTATATGTATATGTATTTATAATATTCCATTATAAGCACATACCAGAGCTCATTTAATGATTCCCTAATTAACAGGCATTCCTTTTATTTCTTTTTTTTTTCACTGAGACAATTGGGGTTAAATGACTTGCCCATGGTCACACAGCTAGTAAGTGTTAAGTGTCTCAAGCCGGATTTGAACTCAGGTACTCCTGACTCCAGGTCTGGTGCTTTATCCACTGTGCCACCTAGCTGCCCCCATTCCTTTTCTTTCTAATTCTTAGCAACCACAAAAAAAGAGCTGCTACAAATCTTTTTTTGTACAAATAATAGGTCTTTTTCTCTTTCTTGGGATGTCTTTGTGATATTAACCTAGCAGTGGTATTGCTGGATCAAAGGGTATGCATAGTTTTGTAGCCCTTTGTGCATAGTACAAAATTGTTCTCCAGAGTGGTTGTATCAGTTCATAACTCAATATTGAATAAATATTTTCAAACATAGAATATATACAGTTTTAAATTATAAAAATGTTTTCTGGAATACTGTTTATAAGATTTCTTAGGAATACATATTACCACTAAAAAAAAAAGAAGAATGTACAATAAATATAAAGAAAGTAGATTCCCTATCCTGGCTAGACATTTGCTCTCCTACTATAAAGGTAAACTCTTTCCCAATCATTCTGCATTTAGAATGATTTTACTTCTCCTGTTCTTCTGGCAAGTCTAGAGGATGAACTCTAAGAGGACTCTTGTCATCCTCTTTTAGCTACTAGGTGTTCCTCTTTACTCCCTTATTCTTCCCTCCATACTAGTCCCTTTTCCTGACCTGCCTTCCAATCTTCCTTCCTTTCCTTTCATCTGTATTAGGGATACCCTAAGTAATATACTTTAAGACACATGTAATTAAACTCTCTCTCTCTCTCTCTCTCTCTCTCTCTCTCTCTCTCTCTCTCTCTCTGTCTCTCTCTCTCTCTCTCTCTCTCTCTCTCTCTCTCTCTCTCTGTCTCTCTCTCTGTCTCTCTCTGATAGACACACCTTCATTTATACAAAGGAAAGGTAATGAAGTCAAGATTCAATTTTAAAGGTATTTCCTTTTTGAGAGATTAATTAAATTTTGATAGTTAAGATAACACCCTTATGATAATTAGCTCATTTTAAGCTTTTCAGACAATATAATTGTCTTTAAGTCTATGTCGTTAGTTTCTTCCTTTGCTACTTCAGGTAACTCATTTTAGAAGATAAACTAGAAGTACAATCACAATTTTTCTCAGTCCTCAGAAACATTTCTCAATTTACTCCAATGTTTAATCCCCAAGTTCTTTACCTTTAAATTCATGAAGGATTGAAGACACTCCTCTATATCATATTTCTCTTGAAAGCTCAGACCTACCTTCTCTTTCCCCTTTACTATCTGTGCCTACCATTTGCCAAACAATGGGTTTACCCTTTGAATATTACTTTCTTCCTCAGATAGCCTCTCTTCTTTTTCCTTTCACTTGTCATCAACTTTTTTTTTGCCTAGTTTCAACTCTACTATCATCAATATTCTTCCTTTATCTCCCTCCCAATATAAGCACTTAACTAGCAAATTCATCAAGGAAATGGCTTGTTATTCACAACTCATAATAGCTGTCAGTTGTTTTGCCCCTTGTTTAGAGGAATGCACAACAGAGCACAAACTTCATCTCAAGGTCTCCATGTATAGATGGCTCAAAATCCCACCCATCTTTTCATTTATCATAAGATACTCTCCTTTTTCAGCTCCATTTTTGTGTTGTCTTCCTCCATGAAATCATAAGGTTCTTGAGAATAGTAACTTATTTGCTTTTCCTTAAGTGAATCCTTAACACTTAACACAGTGCTTGGCATATAGAAGACAATAAATGTTTATGATATTGTACAGTATATATTTACATATCTTCCTCTGCATAAGACCAAGTAACTTACTAAATACCTTTGATTGATTCAAAGTTATTGAAACAGGCCTTTTAAGGAACTCAAGATGGTGCATTAGAGTCAGACACCCATCTGAAATATCTGAACATTCTCCCTAAACAATTTAGAAATAACTTCAAATAAAAATTTTGGAGTGACAAAATGAGTAAAAGTTAGAATGAGACTTTTTTCCAGCCTAAGATAATTTAGGTATATCACATCGTGGTGGGAGTGGGGTGTAGCACAGAGTCCAACAGCAGTACCAGCCTTAGATTTTGGAGTCATATTTGATATCAATAGAAATAGCAGCATAATAGAGATAGTTAGGGGGTCAGACAACTAGTCAGAAACAGATTAAATTTCTGGCACTAGGTCTGCTGGAACTGATTGAAAAAATATTTTTTTAAATAAATTTTTTCCTTAATAGAATTTTTCCCAATTACATGTAAAGGCTGTGTTCAATGTTTATTTTTGTAAGATTTTGAGTTTCAAGTTTTTCTTCCTCTCTCCCCAAGTTGGGAAGCAATCTGATATAGATCATATATAAACAATCATGGTATACATATTTCCATATTAGTCAAGTTGTAAAGAAGCATCACAACAAAAGGGAAAAATGAAAAGAAAGAAAAAAATAAAGTGAAAGTAGTATACTTCAATCTGAATTCTGATTCTATAATTCTTTATCTAGCTGAGGAGAACATTGCCCATGAAGGATCTTTTGGAATTACCTTGGATCATTGTGAGAAAAGTTATGTCTATCACAGTTCATCTTTGCACAATGTTTCTCTTACTATGTAAAATGTTTTCCTTGTTCTGTTCACTTCACTCAACATCAGTTAATGTAAATCTTTCAAGAATTTTTTTCTGAAATCAGCCTGCTCATCATTTCTTTTAGCACAATAGTATTCCATCACATTCATATACCACAACTTGTTCAGCTATTCCCCAATTGATTGGCATCCCCTCAACTTCAAATTATTTAGTATACCAATATTTCCACAGTTTCTCCAAAATTTATTATTTTCCTTTTTTCTCATATTAGCCAATCTGATAGATGTGAGGTGGTACTGCACAGTTGTTTTAATTTACTTTTACTCACTCTTACAAAACATTAAAGAAAAATCAGGAACCTTCTCCAACTGTTAACTTGCCTTAGAATGAAGGTAAGTGAGAAGAAATGTAAATTCTTCCACAATTCAAATAATCCTATATACCATAAAAAAGATGCCTCAGGTGGACTAAGCCAAGATGGTAGAAGAAAAGTATTGATTTGCCTAAGTTCTCCCCAAGACCCCTTCAAATACCTTAAAAAATGCCATCAGACAAGTTTCTGGAGCAGCAGAATCCACAAAGGACAGGCTGAAATGTTTTTTCTAGCCAAAGACAAATTAGAAGGTTGGCAAGAAAGGTCTGTTGTATAAATTATGGGATAAGACTATGATGGAACACTGTTGTGCTATAAGAAATGATGTGGAGTATGCTATCAGAAAAACCTGGAAAGACTTACATGAGCTGATGCAAAGTGAAATGTACTGTATACAAAGTAAAAGCAATATTTTAAGATGATCAGCTGTGAAAGACAGCTATTTTCAGCAATACAATGATCCAAGACAACTCTGAAGGACTTATGAAAAATGTGATCCATCTCCAGAGAAAGAATTAATGGTGTCTGAATACAGATTGAAGCATAATCATTTTTAGTTCCTTTTTCTAATTTTTTCAGTTTGTTTTCTTTCAAAACCTAATATGGAAATGTTGTGCATGACTACACATGTAAAAGTTATACTGAATTTCTTGCCCTATTAAGAGATGTTGACCAGGGAGGGAAGAAGAGAATTTGGAAAACAAAGCTTTAAAAACTGATGTTAAAAATTCTTTTTTTTTACATTTAATTTGAGTAAAAAATAAAATTCTTAATACAAAAAAAGAAGTAAACCTTCAGAAATTTCAAGAGAAAAGACTAATAATTGATTATTTGGAAAGAAGATCAAGAAAGTCCTCATCTAAGAGGCTACAGAACATATAAGCATTAAAG
Organism: Dromiciops gliroides; assembly: GCF_019393635.1. NCBI lineage: Eukaryota > Metazoa > Chordata > Mammalia > Microbiotheria > Microbiotheriidae > Dromiciops > Dromiciops gliroides. Next base: position 83,306,201 of record NC_057864.1, read on the forward strand.
AACAGTGGAATTTCCAGATCCTAGGTATATGAAGATGAAGACAATAAGGCTATTGAGATAACTGGAATCCATTTCTTATGAGTATCTTTTGAAAACTCTAGTTATTATTATGTAGAAAAGTAATCTTAGGAAGATTTTTGTATAGACTGTTGAATAATGGGTGATCCATTATTATATTTTCATGGTTCAGTTTTCTAAATTAAAAAAAAACAGAAATGAGTATTATTAACATTTTAAAGCCTACAAAATAATTTACATATGTATTTCATTAGACTCTTATGACAGCTCTGTAAGATAAGATACTATTCTTATCCCCATTTTACAGATTGGAAAATTGAATCTGTGAAAAGTTAAGTGACTTTCCTGTGGTCACAAAGCTAGTAAATATCTGAGGAAAGATTTGCTTTCTATTTACTGTGCCACCTAATTGGCTATTATTATGAAACAACCTGTACTTCTTAAAGTGGAATGTAAATATGGGGGTGGGAAGGGAGATATTGTAAGGAGATGAAAGTGATGAACTTCTATTCAAAGAAACTTCCTAGTATCATGGGAGATAAAAACTTCATCAGTTTGGGGTTGGAAGCAGTGTCACATGGAAGGGGAAACAGAAGCTTTTTTGTTGGTCGTGAATGAAAGAGCCAGAATTAATGCAGGCATATTTTAGTTTGTTATAAGAACTTGGAAATGATTATATTCCTTGTCACTATAATTCTTCAGGCTAAGAATGGATGATCAGATTCTTGGGATATTATAGAATAAATGTATGCATTTCTTGGAGGTCAGAGTAGGTGACCTTTAGAGTTTCTTTCAATTCTCAGTTCTAATGTTTATACTCAGGCATATTTCAATATGAATTGAATACATGACAGTGGGTACCATGTTATCATCTATTACTGAAATGCTTTATAAACTTTGGTCAGTATTGGGCTAAAGGAGTTACATCAGACAACCATATAGGAACAAAATATTATAGTTACCAAAAGACTGAAAGAAACTGAAGTGGATATTTCAGATAAAGTATTGACCAAATTAAAGACTACTAGTATCTAACTGGGAACTAAAAGTTATTTATATATCTAAATGTGAATTTATTAATTAATAGAGGGAAATACAGTTCAACTGATCAGTTCATTTTTTTTCCTTGTATAGAAGCCAATTTTGGAAATTAATTTAACAGTAGAAGCTTTGATCATGGGCCCAAAGTAAACAAAGGACATTTAATAATCTTAAGCAATATTAAATTTAAGATTTTTACCTCTAAGATGATAGGGTCTATGTTTTAATCTTTGTATTCTCCCCTATACAGACACACACACACACAGACAGACAGACAGACAGACAGACACACACACACACACACACACACCTCAAAAATGCATTGTATTTAACAGGGACATTGATGACAAATTGATATTGGCCATCACAAATACATACACATACATTTACAGAAAACCACCCAATCAGTGTCTCTTTAGGATAAATTTAGGACAAATGGAATGTAGAAAAAAATTGGATAAAATTTAAAAAAAAAATTAATTTAGTAGAAATCTTAAAACTAATGTCCTTACCTATATACTAAAGTCTTCCACAATATATCTCCCACAAACCTTGTGGGAATTATATAATGTTGCTACCTTTCCCACAATCTTTGTTCCATAAATACTGTCTGACTAACAATTTCTTGCTTAAAGAATTCCATACCCTAATGAACTCCCTTATTATCTCTGATTCTTAGGATCCATAGATTCATTCAAAGCTCAGCTCTGACATCATACCCTTAAAAAAACAAAAACCTCTCTGTAACCTTTTAGTTGTTAATACTATAATGTGGAAAGAGCACTGACTGGAGGAAGAGGCCCTAGGTTCAAATTTCTTCTCCGAAAGTTATTACCTATTTGATCTTAGACAAGTCACTGAAAATTTCTAGTCCACAATTTTCTTATCTTCAAATAGTTAGCATTTCAAATTTGAAATCTATTAGATCTTGAACTCCATGAGTACAGTGACTCCAATTTTTACAGGTGAAGAAACTAAAACTGAGAGATGTTAAATAAGTTGCCCAGGATCACATAGGTGCTAAATGGCTTAGGCAGTTTTCACTTACATAATCTTGACTTGCAGTGACATGCTCTTTTCACTATTACTCCTCACTGTCCCTAAGTTAAGATATTGCACTAGATTGCCTCTGAAGTCCTTTCTAGCTCTATTTTAGTAATCATATGACTGTCTGTTTAAAACTGCTTTGTATTGACTTTCTAATTTTTTTTGCATACATCTTGTATTTCACCTTGGAATGTAAGCTCTTTGAAAGAGAGGAAGGTTTTATATTATTCTTTGTATTCCTAAGTCATAGGATGTTGTTTTTCTCTCCATCTCCTGACTTATAGAATTTTTTCATTGCTATACTAAATGCTTAGAATTCTCTCCTTTACCTCCAACTCCGGAATTTCCTGGCTTCCTTTAAGTTCTAGGTAAAATCTTACCTTCTCCCAGAAGTCTTTCCAAAATCTCTTTATTCCCTCTATGAATAGATACATAATAAATATGTAGTACATACATATAACATTTAATATATTTAGCACATGTAAACTATATATGTAATACATATATTGCATAATACACATATGTATGTTGTAAGGGGCTAAAATTCTAGCTAAGATATCTAAAATCTAATGAGTGGTTGCCTTAAATTAGAAGATTTAGCAAGAGTTTAGAATTTTGTTTATTAAAGTTATATTATGGGTTAGTAAAGAGAAACATATGGATAAAGTATGAGTTTTGCCTGCTCTCTCTTTCTCCTGCCTCTCTCTTGCTCCCCTGCCAAAGTCTCCAACCAAAATGCCTGCTCACTCCTCTGCTTCTCTGCTTCTCCCAGAAGCTCTCATGAAACAGGAAACAGGGCCATCCACACACACAGCTCCAAGATAATTGGCTGGTAACATTGATTGACAGGACCCATGAGGAAACATCAATTCCTGACACTGACCTGACCTTTGAAACCCCAGAAAAGTTCACTTCCAGATGCTAAAGTCACATGGTTTCTTTATAGGCCAGAACTCACTATATTCTTCCCAGCAGGGGTGTCATTCTAATTCTCACAAAGTGTACAGGCATATATATATATATATATATATAGTGTATACATACACATACAACTGTGTATATGCATCTGTGTGTACATACACACATGTGTATGTATGCAAATATGTATAAGTATATGCACATACATATTTTGTAGATATACATATCTATACATATATATCTTTCATGTTTTCTCTCACATTAAACTATGTGAGCTTCTTGAGAAGAAAGAATGGATTTTGAGAGAGGTTGGTTTGGGTTTTGGGGGTTTTTTTTTGCATTTTTGTGTATTCCCTATAATTAGCACAGTACCTACCACATAGTTGGTAGTTAATAAATGCTTCTTCATTTGACTTAATATATGGTTTGAAGGGATGATGGAGGAATGATTGAATCTATCAAAAGGATTGAAATGTTCAGGTTGGTTAGAAGGCTACCTTCTCTATTAGAATGTGCTGGGAGTCATTGATAAGCACTGATTCTTCACCTGTCCTTTTCCTAGGCTATGTAGATCAAATGATAGGACAACATTATCTTAGAACTGATATAACACAGTTGAGTAGATCCCAACTGATCTGCCATTTAAAAGCAATATTACTTCAGGTCATATTGCCAGATAGAAGATCACAGCCAATTTTCCTTTACTTATATTGTAAATGGACATTTCCCTGAAAAAAATTCTTGAGGACATATTAGTATCATGCATATATTATCTCTTACAGTGAGTTACTTTCACACGTAGCCAATCTCATTAACTGACGTTGTGTTGATTCTGAGATTTGGTTTAATGAAGTGGTATTTTTTAAATTTCTTAAATTCTTGGGGTGTATCTTATAGTACTTGTAGCCTTTGGTACATTTATTATAGGAGAGCTCTTGAATGAAATGGACTTAACATTATGAAGCATGAAAATACTATTTGGGTATATAAATACTCTTAATTTTCTTTTGCCTCTTTCTTCTCAAATTATCAAAGTAAATATATCTATATCTATCTGTCTATCTATCTATCTATCTATCTATCTATCTATCTATCTATCTATCTATCTATTTATCTATCTATAAGTGGTGGTAGATAGAGGAAAGTATTGAACATTCCCCATCCTACTTATTAACTTCCTTTTTAAAATTTCTTTTTTTTCCTTGTTTTTGTGAAGCAATTGGGGTTAAGTGACTTGCCCAGGGTCACACAGCTAGTAAGTCTCAAGTGTCTGAAGCCAGATGTGAACTGAGGTCCTCCTGAATCCAGGGCTGGTGATCTATCTATCCACTGTACCACCTAGCTGCCCCTTTAAATTTATTTCTAAGCACTGAATTGCTTTGAATTTGTTATTTCCTCCCTTTAAAGTAGCTAAAAGAAAATCAATTTTAAATGTATTTTGATGTTTAAGGTATGTTCAATATAATAAAAAAATTGAAAATTATTTTAGAAAATTCATAGAATTTAAATATTTTGGCATTTAATATATTTGGAATTGTATCTGGATTTCAAAGTATATTTTGGTTTCTTTGGTCTATTTCAGTATTTTAACAACTAGTTTAAGGAATGCTAGGATTGAATACAATCACATATTGTCATCTTGAAATAGGAATGGCGGGAAAACCACATTGATACAGGCACTTCTCAATGATATCTACCTACTAAGAAGAGAAAGGTGATATTATCCAGGAAATGTGTCACCAATTATAAATGATTTGACCCTATAATGAGAGTATGAAATAAGATATAGATAGCCTGAGCACTGTCCTCATCAACACAATATTTTATAAGACTTAACATAATACTTCTAGAATATTGGTTAGATAGTTTATGAGTACCTAGGGAGGTCATAGAAAATAATTGCACAGGATGAAAAGCTATGAATAATAGTTTATAATCTGCATCTTCTGTAGGTGAATATATCTTTAATAACTTAGATCACACAAAGAATGATAATAGAACAGTAGATAAGATTTTTTAGTTTGTGTTTTGTTTTGTTTTTTATAAAGGCAGCTGAAGCAATATGGGTAAAACATGTTAGTCAAAACCAGTACTAATTGTTAATAGCCATCTGTTTTAAATTCAGGAGTTATCGTTGTCGGTCACACAAATAATTTGGAATTTCCTTTCGGATCACTTACCATTTATAGAGGTATGCAATGGAGCTCTAATGGTGAGGGTAGAGGAAGAAATATATGTCCCATTAGAAAACTAATTTCATTTGCATAAGGATGAGAAGCAAATCATCTACACTAAGGGAATTTAAAATTTTAGATATTTTGAGCTCATTTCTATGGCTGATGAAATTAGTATATTAAAGTGACTTATATTTTGTTAAATACTGTCATAAGCAGCAAATCTTTGATTGTTGTCATGGGCTTAAATCCAAAACCATTTAATTAGGCCACTGGTAATTGAATCTCATAAAATCTCAATGAAATTATTAATTTTTCATATCTTGCTGTGTACTATCAGGATAAATTTGATATTTCCTTTTCCATCATAAGATTCCCAACCACCATCTTTTGATCTCATAAGCATCATTATTGTCTACTTCCAATTAATTACAATTCATCTGAAAAACACCTGATTTTAAGGATCCAGGAAAGGCCCCATGATTCAATATATTTCTTTCTTCCATTTAACCATCAGAATATATTTTATGAATATTAGGAACTTGTGAGACTAAATGTGTTATCAATAATAACAAAAAGAAACAAGGTAACAGATTTTAATAACCAAGTACCAGGACACCAAGTCAGTCAACATTAATTTTTTTCTTTATGCATTGCAGAAATGGAAACTAAATACTTACACTACAGTGTATTATGCTAGTTGCTGAGGAAAGATGTGGATCTTCCAGGTCACCTGGAAGACAATGAATATCCCCTAAAGGATCTTTTCTATTATGCACAGGTCTCTTCTTTCTTCCCTTTTCCATCTCTATTATGTTGCTTGGTTATCTTAATAGTTCTCATGGATTTTTCATGACCATTATATAGAGGATTTTTCCTTCTATTTATGCAAGCCCATCTCTCTTCTGAAGTTCTGTCTCATAAGCAACTTCCTATTAGACATTTGGAAGTAGATATCCCATAAGCATCTCAAACTCAACATGTTCAAAACAAAACTTATGTTTCCACCTAAAACTTCACCACTTTCAAATTTCTCTTTTCTTGTCAAGGACACTGTTTGTCTCCTAGACATGCAGGCTTGCAAACTCGGGCTCACCCTCAAGCCTTCGTTAACTCTGATAGAACATATCCAATACATAGCCAAGTCTTCTCATTTCTACTGATCAATGCCTCTCTGATATATTCCCTTTTCTCTACTCACACAGCCACTACCATGATGAAGACACTTATCACCTCATGTCTACACTATTAAAATTTTCTTCTGTTTGGTTTCCCTGTCTCAAGACTCCCTTCCCTCCAGTCCATCTTCCACTTCCTAGTCATTGTTCTTCTTAAAGCACTTCTCTGACCATGACACTACCCTATGAAATGCACTTCAATAGATCTATATGACATCCAGGATTGAATATAAAATTCTTTGTTTTGATTTTAAAGCCCTTCTCTGAACATCATCACTATGCCTGTAAGTGAAATCTGTTTTCTGCAACTGATTTCTGCTCTTTTTCATCTTCCTCAATTAGAATGTAATATTTATTTCCCCCAATTACATGTAAAAACAATTGTAACATCCATTTTTAAAACTTTGTGTTCCAAATTCTCTTCCTCCCTCCCTGCCCACCCACCCCTTTTAAGAACATCAGCAATTCAAAATAACTTATACATATGTAGTCATGCAAACCATGCAAACCAAGAAAAGAGACAAAAAAAATTAAGGAAAAGAAACTAAAAATAATATGCTTCAATCTGTATTCAGATACCATCTGTTCTTTCACTGGAAATGGACCACATTTTTCATAAGTCCTTCAGAGTTGTCTTGGATCATTGCATTGCTGAGAATAGTCAAGTCATTCACAGAGATCATCTTGCAATATTGCTGCTACTTTGTATACAGTACACATTACTTTGCATCAGCTCATGTAAGTCTTTCTATGTTTTTCTGAGAGCATCCTGCTTATCATTTATTAGAACACAATAGTATTCCATTATAATCTCATCCCACAATTTGTTTAGCCATTATCCCAATTGAGAGGCATCTCCCCTGTTTTGAATTATTTGCACCACAAAAGGGCTGCCATAAACATTTTTGTACATATAGATCCTTTAACTTTTTTGTTTTTTGTTTTTTTCTCTTTTTGGATACCAACCTAATAGTGGTATTACTAGTTCAAAGAGTATGCAGGGTTTTATAACCCTGTGGACATAGTTCCAAATTGCTCTATAGAATGTTTGAATAAGTTTACAACTCCACCAATGGTGCATTGATGTCTCATTTCCCCCATATCCCTTAGCACATTTGTCATTTTCCTCTGCTGTCTTATTATCCAATGAAATAGTTATGAAGCAGTACCCCAGAATTGTTTTGACTTATGTATTTCTAATTAATGGTGAGTTAGACCAATTTTATATGACGATAGATAGCTTTGATTATTTCATCTGAAAACTGTGTATATCTTTTTATAATTTATCAATTGGGGAATGGCTCTTATTTTACTAAATTTGACTCAGTTCTTTATGTGTTTTAGAAATAAGGCCTTTATCAGACAAATTTACTTCAAAACTTTTTCAAAGGGGAGTGCCTAGGTGGTTCAATGGATAAAGCACCAGCCTTGGATTCAGGAGAACATGATTTAAAATCTGGCCTCAGACACTTACTAGCTGTGTGACCCTGGGCAAGTCACTTAACTCTCATTGCCCCACAAAAAAGAAAAAAAATCAAAGTTACCATTTCTAACTTAATTTTCCTCTATTCTACTCCCCATGTCATTTACTCTATTCTCAATCTCCTTTCACCCATTCCCCTCCTCAAATATGTTTTACTTCTGACTGCCCCCTTCTCAATCTGCCCTTCCTTCTATCACCTCCCCCTTCCTTATTCCCTTCCTCTCCTACTTTCTTGCAGAGTAAGATAGATTAGTATACCCAATAGAGTGTGTATGTTATTCCCAATTTGAGCTAATTCTAATGAGAGTAATGTTCATCTACCCTGCAGCACTCCACCCCCCACCATTCCCCTCTACTGAATAAGCTTTTTCTTGCTTCTTTTATGTGAGATACCTCTCCCTTTCCCTTTCTCTGAGTTCATTCCTCTCTTACCCTTTAATTTTATTTTTTAAAGATAACTCTTCATATTCAACTCACACCTGTGCTTTCTGTCTAAGAATATTCCATTCACCTCTCCTAATAATGAGAAAATTCTTATGAATTACAAGTATCATCTTCCCATGTAGAAATGTAAAGTTTAACATTTTAACATTCCTTATGATTTCTTTTTTCCTGTTTACCTTTTTATGCTCCTCTAGAGTCTTGTATTTAAAAGTCAAATGTTCTATTCAGCTCAAGTCTTTTCATCAAGAATACCTGAAAGTCCTCTATTTCATTGAATTCCCATTTTTCCCCTGAAAGATTATATGTAGTTTTGCTGGGTAGGTGATTCTTGATTGTAATCCCAGTTTCTTAGCCCTCAGGAATATCCAGTAGTGGGGTCAAAGCCTTCCTGGTGGTCTGTGCTAGATTTGGCATATATGATGAGGGTCCTTGCTATGCTTCCCAGATTTCTTTCCTGCCCAGAGAGCTGCTGGTTTGCAGGTTAGTGGAGTCTCACAGGTTGATTGCCTCAGGCTCAGAGCCCTGCTTCAGGCCCCCTGCTGTGAGCCCAGAAGTTGCTGTTGCTGCTGTTCCCTGGACCTCACTTCCCTCCCACCCAGGTAAGACAGACCTTTCCTGCTGGGCTGGTACGCTGTTTCCCTGCTCTTGGCATGGCTTCAGAGGCAGTTTTATGTCAATTTGAAGGGGAAGTCAGGGAAAGCTTCAGTGGGATGCTTCCTCACTGGGCCATCTTCGCATACAAAGTACAATCTTATGTTATCCTGACTGTGACTCCATATTACTTGAGTTGTTTCTTTCTGGCTGCTCACAATATTTTCAACAACTTCACCTGGGAGCTATGGAATTTGACTATAATATTCCTGGGAATTTTCATTTTAGGATCTCTTTCAAGAGGTAATCAGTGGATTCCTTCAATTTCTATTTTACTTTCTTGTTCTAATTATCAGGGCAATTTTCCCTGACAATTTCTTGGAAGATGATGTCTAGGAGCTCTTTTTTTGTTTGTTTGTTTTTTTGTTTGTTTGTTTTTTTGTTTTTATGATCGTGGCTTTCAGGTAGTCTAGTAATTTTCAAATTATCTCTCCTAAATCTATTTTCCAAGTCAGTTCTTTTTCCAGTGAGATATTTCACATTGCCTTCTATTTTTTTCATTCTTTTGGTTTTGTTTTATTGTATCTTGATTTTTTATAAAGTCATTAGCTTCCATTTGCTCAAGCCGAACGTTTAAGGAGTATTTTTTTAGAGAGCTTTGGTCTCTCATTTTCCATTTGGCCAATTAAGCTTTTCAAGGTATTCTTTTCATCATTGGCTTTTTGTACCTAGCATTTAGCATTTGGCCTTGTCTGTTCTTAATGTGTTATTTTCCTTGGTATTTGTGTGTGTGTGTGTGCGCATATGCGTGTGTGTATATGTGTGTGTGCATATGCATGTGTGTATATGTGTGTATCTCCTTTACCAAGCTGTTGACTTTTTTTCATGATTTTCTTGCATCACTCTCATTTCTCTTTCCATTTTTTCCTCTACCTCTCTTACTATATTTTCAAAGTCCTTTTTGAGAACTTCTATGGCCTGAGACCAATTCATATTTTTCTTGGAAGATTTGGATTTAGGAGCTTTGACTTTGTTATTTTCTTCTGAGAGTGGATTTTGATCTCCCTAGTCATCATAGAAACTTTCTAGGTCAGCATTTTTTTTTTCTGTTTGCTTATTTACCCAGCCTATCTCTTTATTTTTCACTCTTTGTTAAAGTGGAAAACATTTTCCAGGGTGGAGGGTTCTCTGTGTCCCAAGCTTCAGGGGGTTTATGAAGTTGTTTTCAGAGATAATTCTAGGAATTTTTAATTTTTAGTTCTTCCAAGGTGGTATGATTTAAGGAGAGGTATGTCGACTACTCTCCTTGCCTCTGCTTTGGTCTGCAGGAAACCATTGCCCTTCTTTTTCTGCCCTGGAACTATGAACAGAAACCTGATCCACTGTGGATGTAAGCTCTTGTGTATTTGTGCTCCTCTCCTACCTGGGACTGCCACCCAAGACTGTGACCCAGATGTGAGTATGGGCAAAACAAGAGAGTCCTGCCTCAGTGTTAGGAAATCTCCTTCTGTCCAATTGTTCGACCTCCTTAGTGTCTATGGGCTGAGTTCTAGAAACAGTTGCTAACACTGTTGATTCAGAGGCTTACAAGGCCTAATCCTGGTTTTCTGTGGCTGTGGCTGAGTTGGGGCTGGGTCTCCATTTGCACAGCCTATACTGGGCTGCATTCCACTCTCACCTTTCCTGGTGATCTTCTAAGTTTTCTTTAGTTGGAAAATTATTTCACCCTGTTTTTTGTGGGGTCTTCTGCTCCAGGAATTGTCTTATGGCATTATTTGAAGGTATTTGGAGGGGCTTAGGGGAGAGATGAGGAACTTAACTGCCTTTCTTCCACCATCTTGGCTCCTGCCACAGAATGCAAGCTTCATGAGAACAGGAACTGTTCTTTTTGCTTGTATTTTTATCTTAGCTTGGTGCCTGGCACCTAGTAAGAATTTAATAATTGCTTCTTGTTTGCCTGTCCATAACAAATAGAACTTTGAGGAAATTGAGGTTCAGAAAAATAAGTACATTTTCTAAAAACTTAGTGTTCTTATCAGAGCCAGAATTTATCAGGTTAAATATTAAGTAAAAGGCACTGTAACAAGTGCCAATAATACAAAGACAAAGATGAAATATTCCTAACTCTGAAGCATACATTCTATTTTAGTATATAATATTTGCATAATTATGCAATTTTTAAAAAGCATATACAGAATAATTTTAGGTATTGCTTAATCTGAGAAAAGTTATCTTTTATTTGGTAGCACCTGAATTGAGCTTCCATCTTCAGAAAATCCTTAGATATCATATGTACATCCCATTCTGAATGTCTCTTGCATCACCCTAATACATTATATTTCATTAACATAAGCTTTCATTTCCAAATCCCTATATTATTTTAATGGTGACAAACAGAGCTTCTCATTACTATTCTTTCCTTCTTTCATTTCCTCCTTTCATAGAACTACATAATATTCAAAATAGAAGGAACTCTAAGAGTCACTTAATTCTATTATGTGCCAAAGGGGAAAAAATTCTGTAAAAATTAGTCAAGTGAGCATTCAGGTTTTTTTTTTTTGGGGGGGGGAGGGCAATGAGGGTTAAGTGACTTGGCCAGGGTCACACAGCTAGTATGTGTCAAGTGTCTGAGGCCAGATTTGAACTCAGGTCCTCCAGAATCCAGGGCCAGTCCTTTATCCTCTGCACCACCTAGCTACCTCCAATCATTCAGATCTTGTTTGAAGAGTCTTAATGAAAGTGAAACAACTACTCCTAGAAGTCATTCATTACTACTGTGATTAACTCTAGTTATTTGATTCCCCCCCCCCTTATACAAATCCTAAATTTGATTGTTTTCAACTTTCACTCATCAATTTGAGTTCTGTTCTCTGCACCTAAGCAAAAATGATTGCAAGCTATCCAGTCATATCTTCCCTATACTGTAAGCAATTAGAAATATAGATCTGGCTCTCAAAAAAGAGTATGAATATAAAGCTATAGTTCTTGGAGAGATATGTGTAGAAAGAATAGGTAAAAGTGTGGGAGGGAAGGAAATGTGTAAAATAAAGGGATATAGAAAGAATTAAGGGGGATGGCTAGGTGGCACAGTGGATAAAGCACAGGCCCTGGATTCAGGAGTGCCTGAGTTCAAATTCGGCCTCAGACACTTGACACTTACTAGCTGTGTGACACTGGGCAAGTCACTTAACCCTCATTTCACAGCCAAAAAAAAAAAAAAAAACTTTTAAACATTATGGCCAAAGTAAGACTCTTAAGAAGGAATAAAGTAAAGATGTGGATATAGAAAATAATGAAGAACACAGAGACTATGCAGTTAGAGAGTTAGAAGAATAATAAGAAAAACCTGTCTTATGACTCAGTTCACTCTCTGAATTTCTCCTCTTTACTGTCTTCTTACCTCTGGACAACCTTTACTCTAAGTCAATATTCTCTTTATTGGTGATTCCCTCTCCATTATATCAAGAGGAGCCCCAGACATGTTTACTTCTCTCTCAGAACTCCTGTTTGTCAAAAGATTCTTCCCATCCTCTGTTTTCCTCCTTTATGTTTATATTCATAAGCTCAGGGAAGATAGGGACTATCTTCTTCCCTTTTATTTGTATCCCTAGCATAGTTCCAGGCACACAGGAAATACTTAATAAATGCTCTACTTACCTACTTTATGTATGTATCTATCTAGTTAGTTAGCTAGCTAGCTACCTACCTACTTACCTATTGTCTCTGAAGCCACATATGACCTCAGCCTTTGAAGTAAGATTGGCTGTACACAATATATTAAAATATGGGAAATTGATCAGGGACAGGATAAAGAAAGTAAGTTAGAAAGGGAATAAGGAAAGAATGGGTAGTGAGGGGGAAAAAAGGGAATTTCAAGTGTTGGAAAGTTGTTCATGTAATTTAGTAATTATGGGGGTAGAGATAAAATACTTACTTAGAAGAGGAAGTAAGATCAATGAAATGTTTTCTCCTGCCCCAGGAAAGAACCAGTGTGACATGGATAAGAAAAAGCAAGTGAACACTAGTCTAAGATCCTGATGCTCCCTGAGAGAATGTCAACAAATATTTAATACCTAATATTTGGCAGGCACTATTTGCCAGGTTTTATGTGCTATTCACTAGAAATAAAACAAAAGGCAAAAACAGACTTTATCATAATGTAGTTTACAATCTAACAGAAGAAACAACATACAAAAGTGTATTATCTATGGAATCAAACACATAGGTAACAGGATTAGCCATAATGAATATGATTGACATTTTTGCTAGTGTCCTTGAGCAGTTTAGGAAATGAATAGATCTTAAGTATATCTGAATAGATAGGTCTAGGGTGAATGTTAAATTTCTATTCAGAATTCTTTCAAATAATTTTCTTCTGAGGTTGGTATAAGAATATAATGAATATAATCGATTGAATGTTTTATGTTTATCATTTCTCTCAATGTGAGGGAGAAGGTGTTATCATTTTCTATAAGTCTTGGAAATATATTTGATGTATTTGAAGAGAGGAAAATATTTAGAAAATTTTTTGGAAATGAATTAGTATGCTAATAAAGCTGGAATAGATGTTGAACAGCAGTAAAAATATTTTAGGCATTTTAAATGTTCTAGGTGAAATCAGCTTTTACATAGCATTTTCCAACTGTATTCTGTTAGCTTTAGAGGAGGACTGGAGATTGAGAGGCATATGCCTTAATGAGAATCAATGAGAAATTATTGGTGGAAAGTAAAATTGAGCCAGAGTTTCAATGGTGGTAGTTAACAGAATATCAGTCTGACAAAATTTGAGATCAGAGCTGGAGACAAATTAATCAAAATATAGAGGAAAGGCAGAAAAGTATAGATAGATTAATAAACTGAAAATTTACAAAATAGGAAAAATAGGAAGGGAATAGTGATTGGAGATTGGGATTTTGAAATCCAAGATCTTTGAGGAAATAAATAATGATATTTAAGTTATGACCAAAACAGAATTTGTTGAGTGGGGGTAAGCAATGAGACTGTGGGATCTGAAGTTATTGCAATATAACTCACTCATGTTGTTAGAGTTTAACATGGATATTGAAGTCCCCTAAGCATGATAACAATGGGTAAACTGTAGGGGAAGTTAGTGGTCTATGTTTGAAGTTAATTGAGGAAGTTAGTAGGAGACCTAGAACTTGAAAAATGACACCACTAAGGATATATAGAGAAGGCAATATAAAGATTTCATATATATCTCAAACAAACAAAGATTAGTAAGGGATAGTGGTAAAGGTATGTTCTAAAAACCAATGAATATCAAACATTTTGCCTACCCTTCCTTGTAACCTGGTGAACTGGGGAGTATGAGAGAAAAAAAATTACCTTTAATGGAAAATGTTATAAAAATATTATATCAACAGGGAAATTTTATATTTTCCTCTTCCTTCCTTCCTTCCTTCCTTCCTTCCTTCCTTTCTTTCTTTTTTTCTTGGTGGGGCAATGAGGGTTAAGTGACTTGCCCAGGGTCACACAGCTAGTAAGCGTCAAGTGTCTGAGGCTGGATTTGAACTCAGGCACTCCTGAATACAAGGCAAGTGCTTTATCTACTGTACCACCTAGCTGCACCCAAAGCAAAATTTTAATTATGTGAGGAAAGGGAAAGGATGTTGATTGAAAATTTTGAGGATATAAAAATGTACGTTGACAATAGAGCTCAGGATTCCCAAGGGGAGGATGAAATGGGATGGGAAATGAACAAATCATATTGCATCAGGACTGATTGAAATGGGGACTGAAGTTTATGAAGAGGTAGAATCTATATGCCAGTTATAATGAAGGTAATTAAATTGCACAACTAGCATAAGCAAATGAGTACAATGGTGGGTCGACTGGGGCATACTGTATGGTCAAGTGATCAAAGGAACTCAATGGCTGTAATTCTGGTCAAATTTTCAATTAACTTATGAATTGCTTATAATCTCTGCATTGTCCATTTTTCTTTCTGGAATTATGTCTTCTCTATGGAGCACTGGGCCTGAAGTTAGGAACCCCTTCCTTCCTTCCTTCCTTCCTTCCTTCCTTCCTTCCTTCCTTCCTTCCTTCCTTCCTTCCTTCCTTCCTTCCTTCCTTCCTTCCTTCCTTCCTTCTTTCTTTCCTTTCTTCTTTCTATCTATTCCTCAATACAACTTTCCTGATTATTGATCATTCCCTCTCAACTTTATCCAATTGATACGGTAGCTATAATTCTTGTTCTTATATCTCACCTGTTTGTTTTTCAGACTTCCTCTCAGATATACCCCGTTGGCCTCATTATAGCCACATATTGTTCCCTCCTTAATTCAAACAAAATTTCCTACACATTAGCTTATGAACAGCTTCTGACTGTCTCCAACCTTTAACTGGCACTACTAAATATTTGTCTCTGGCACTTCTATGTAACTACTCTTAACCCTTTCAACCACCAGACCCTGGCTTTTGATTATAGAATTTCACGCATTATTGTGAATTAGTTTAACATGCCATATCCAAAAAACAAATAATATAAGAATATGATTCACTATAGGGAATCAGAGAAGGACAATAAAATATTTGGTATCTGGGTTAGAAATGGAATATTACTGGGGGTAGCTAGGTGGTACAGTGGATAAACCACCAGCCCTGAATTCAGGAGGACCTGAGTTCAAATCCAGACTCAGACATTTGACAGTTACTAGCTGTGACCTTGGGCACATCACTTAACCCTCATTGCTCCACAAAAAAAAAAAAACAACCCAACAAAACAAAACAAAACACACACACACACACAAACAAACAAACAACAAGAAATGGAATATTATTTAAAGAGTCTAGGGTAAAATAGTTTCAGAAATGAAGATGGGGTTACAATAAATTTTAACAAACTTAATTTTTAACATATTTATTTAAGGGTATCCATTCTTAGATGATTTCAACTTTATGAATTCCCTCACTTTGAAATATATTTTAACTTCTATAGACATGTATAAAGTAATCTAAAATATTCCACACAGAACACAACTAGCTTCCCCAAAAATCTTCCTGGGATATGAGGAACCAATTTGAAATAATACAAGTGCTAAAAGTAATTATGAATTCAATAAGTCATTTAATGCCTGAGGTTCAACAGCTTGTGTGTTGCTAAATCTGAATTATATATTGACAGATGTTGGAAATATTTATGATGACAAAATTTCAAACACTGAGATGTATATAAAGATTGATATTCTAGATATAGCTTCTCTCCCTTAATAGTGATCTACTCAATTGATTTTAAAATGGAACAAAAACATGTGTTGATAATGAATAGTAATACTTTCAACTGATACTAATTATTCATTTTCCCCATCCATCTTAATTGATTTGTAGATAATCATCACAAGTAAAAATGCAACTTTGAAAGCATAAGTCTGTCAAAGTGTGTGTGGGGGTATCTATTGATAAGGATATTGTCCTTGTTTCTTTTTAATAAACTGAATTTTCAGTGTCATGAATTATATGAATTCTTAGTTGTGGTCATGAATGATTGAAGATATAGGGTTTTTACTAAGAGAGTGACAGATTTTAGAGTCAGGTTGCCCTGAATTTAAGTACTTCTCTAAAAACTAGTTGTATGACCATGGACAAGCCACCTTTATTGTCAATTTCCTTATTCATTAAATTAGGGATAATCACCATTGCAGTAATTGCTGCATAAGATTGTTTGGGGATCAAAAGAAGTTATTTACTTATTTATTTTTTAGTTAAGTAGTTTTTTGTTTGTTCATTTGTAGCTACTGTTTTTTTTTGTTGTTGTTGTTGTTTTGTTTTGTTTTGTTTTGGATTGGATCACTATCTCACTCAGGCTGGAAGTGCAGAGACTATTCACAAGGCAATTCTATTCCTCTTTGGCACAGACATTTTTTAACTAGTTTCATTTCTATCCTGGACTGTGTCATCCTTTCTTGATAATATGGTGACTCCTACATCTCTGAGGCTCTATATATTGGTTCCAGACTTTATGTGGACATTGTATTAGCTTTAGTCCTACAAACACTTAGACCTCCCAAGCTCAAGTTATCCATTAGCCTCAAAATTCCAGGAGCAGAGACAACAGGCCATCAGCAATACAGTGTATATATCTATGTAAATGTCAATAGTAGAATTTTTTTTTTTATTAGACTGAATTTTCAAATGGTTCATCAAAAAATTGCTTGAGAATATTTTATCAGACTATAGTTAGAATGTTCAGTTACCAGCCAGGCTCTCAATCTGCTGAGAAAGCTGGAACTTGGCGGGTGGATCCATAGTATCACTCCTACTTCTCTTATAATAGACTCAGAGTACAGACAGAAAGCCCAAGGATATAGCTCAGATGAAGTTGAAATATTAATAGGAATGTGATTCACAGATGCTTATGTGCTCTTATCTCTCCACATACACATTTAACATTTCCCTGTAAAGTAGCATTAGACTGGAATGATGGCCTCAGGCCTCTGGGCTGCAATGACTCTCAGAGAATGTACTAGAGAGGCTTCATCACAAATCCTCTTAGGCTATTACAAAATGGCATATTTAATTCTGATAACAGATAGAGTCCTTTGTGAAGTGCTTTAGACTGAGAGTAAGTGTGCATGGTTTTAATTCCTTTAATTTGGATAAGAAAATTCCTCTCATGTCAGCATTATTTCCTTAACTGATAAATTGAGAGCAAGAATTCTTAGGATCATAGATTTAGAGCTATAAGATACCTAAGATATTATGTAATCAAATTCTTCATGTTATTGATGAGGAAACTGAGACCTGGAAAGATTAATTGATTTAACCAAAGGTCACATAGATAGTAAGTATTAGAAGTTTTCACTGAAACTCTTGTCCTCTGAATCCAAATACTGTGTTCTTTTCAATGCACCATGCTGAATTCCCCAAAATTGCCTCATTTGCTTCTTTTAGTCAAATCCAATCTACTAAAAAAAAAATATTAAGTACCTACTATGTGCCAGGCACTGATTCAAGTGCTAGGGATTGAAAAAGAGGCAAAAGAGGGTCCCTACCTTAACTATGTCCTCTATGCTATTCTGTCACTCATCCTCTCAGAAAGGGATACAGTGTTCAAAGGAAATATTTCTTCTGTGTTCAGAGGACCTTCACTATTTGAATTATCCCTTAGGAAGTGAGCCTGCAGGTCTTTAAATGGAAACTGGTGCTAGGCCATGACATTATTATCCATTCTCCCTGTGCTCACATTAACAATGTGGTATAGCAGAAAGAGGAATGGACTTGGAGTTGGAAGAGGCTGGAATTTGATCCTTGCCCCTGAAACTTAATAGTGTGTGACCACATAAAAGTCTTAACCTCTACATACTTTTGTTTCCTTAACTGTCAAAAGCATGAAATAAAGTATATACAGCATGTTGGAACCTTTTAAATTTCTATTTTGTTTTTAATTTCAGAGAGAAGGGAACTTTAGAATTGCATCTTATGCAAATGCTAAATTAAGAGATATGAAAATTGAGGCCCAAGTAAGTTAAGTGACTTGCTTAAGTTTATAAAGTCAATAAATGATAGAAGAGAGATAACCAGGAAAGAAGGAAGCCTATATATTATAGGCCTCTCTACTATACTTCCTACTAAACCAATAATGTTATTTTTTTTTTAAAGAAAAACATTGGGGGCAGCTAGGTGGTGCAGTGGATAAAGCACCGGCCATGGATTCAGGAGACCCTGAGTTCAAATTCAGCTTCAGACACTTGACACTTACTAGCTGTGTGACTCTGTGCAAGTCACTTAACCCTCATTGCCCTGCAAAAAAAAAAAAGAAAGAAAAGAAAAGAAAAGAAAAAAAAAAGAAAAACATTGAACATTTTTTTAGAAAGGACATAACATAATGTTTAAATACAACATTCAGGTTTGCTTTCTTCAAAGCTGATTAAATCGAAGTCTAGCTTTGACACATGATTAATAGTGATGAAAATTTATGGGAGAAAAAGATAAATGTGAGTATTGGTCCAATGGAAGCAGCATGGTATGTAATGGAGCCCTAGACTTGGCATAAATAGATTGACCTCATTTCTAGTCTCTGTCATTAACTAATTTTTGTGATGCAGAGAAAGTTGCTTAATAACTTAATTTCCTTTTCTATAAAATGAGAATGTTGAATTAAGTAATTTCTATAATCTTTTTCAAGGCTGTGTTCATAAAAATAGATAAAAAGTTCATTGAAGTTATTTGTATGTTTAGTTCTATTTTTAGGAAATTATATTTGAGAAGAAAAGAGACTATTATAAGAACATTTTATTAGATATTTTTATTCTCTGAAGATGAACTTACTTACACATCCAGTGATGGAAAATAAATGCAAATATAAATGGCTATTGTGCATACATGTGCATGCATGCGTGTGCATTGAGAAATGGATCTTAAAGGTATGGTTTCATGATAACTCTTTTGTAATATTGGTTTAACCTGAATATTGGTCACTTTTTATTATGTGATAAATCAATGCCACCCAAGATAAAAAAAAAACATAACTTAACTCTTAAGTTTGTTTGTTTGTTTGTTTGTTTTATCACTCTTGAACATTTGCCACAAAGTTTTGATTTAGGAAAAACAAAGTGATGACTTTCTTGAACTTAAGTCTGTCAAGTGTAGAAATTCCCCCTGTTTGTTTTCCTTAGTATTGGATACTAAGTACAGGGCAAATAGAATTTGAAGTTGAAAAATCCTTCTCTACATACTTGCTTTCAGGTTATAGCTTTGAAGAATTTCAGAGGTGGAAAGGTCTTCAGTAGCAATCAAGCATAACAAAGAATTATTTTTTAACAGCATACTCAACAAGTAGTCTTCCTGCCTTTACTTGAAGATACTAATAAGGGGACTGTTACTTGACTTTTGTAAAGGTCTTTGTCAAACATTTCAAGAGGTGATCATTCAAGCCTACAATGAAACAGAATAAATCTCGTCTAAACACAAATAAAATTATATTAGAAAATGAAAAAAAAACTAGAAATGATAAACTCTTAATACAAAATAACATTTAATCCACATGAAAGGTGAAAATACTTCTAGAAGGACCTGGCAGTTGGAAAGATTTTTATTTATATCTCAACAGTGTTTGTGAGGCTTCTTGAAGTTCTTAGTACAATGGGGACACCAGTAGGGGGTAGAAGAATTGGTAACTTCTAAGATTGTTGTGAATAAAAGTGGGTATTATAAGCAAAATCATCCAATTTACTAGAGTAGTGAAGATGAAAAAAAGGTAATTTTACTGATAAAACAACCTTGTTTTTTCTATTCAAGGATATAACACAACTGTTGTCAAATGTTTGGGTAAGTCTGTAATATCTGACAATATTTGTGGGGGTTTGAAAATCTACTTTTCTTTATAAAGAATTAGGGGTTCTCTTTTTTATTTCCCATATGAGTCATGGAATTATTTTCCCTAATGAAAATCTGATAAATTGTGACAAATATATTGACATATGGATGAAGAGAATGGTCTAAGAAGTACTGAAGTTCCCAAATGGAGGCAGAGTGATAAAATATGATATTGTGGTATTCTATATATAACAAAATGTTATGAAATTTACCTAAGAGAAGGGGATAAATCTACTTTAATGGCCTAGGAACTATTGATTTAAGCCCATCAAAAACCTACATACTATAATTAGGGGGGAGTGTATGGATGTTCAAGAAAGAATAGCACCTCTGGTGTGAGGGGTTGCTAAGCCCTTTTACAGAACTGCTTTCCACCTTTGATGCCCACTGACCACACCAGTCTAACCTGTGGCTCCAAGAAACTGAAGAATACACAATAGCCATACCCAGTAACCCTTTTCAGCAGACTGAATAAAACAGGTTGAGAGTAAGCAAAGGGCCTCAAACTCATTGGTGAGTTATGTGGCTATCCAGCCCAATCATATGAAACCTTCCCCAGCAGAATAAGAGGATGTGAACAATTTGTTCCAATGGGTCATTAAACAGGTAGACACCAGTACTGTGAAATAGCTAGAGCGTAGTCTGACACCAAAGACACCAAGGTTATCCACTGCATCCAGAGCTAATACCAGTCATGTTGACTTTTATCTTCTCACTGGACTTTTATGACTCTAGAAGTGAGAGTGAGGCCAATGACTGTTTACTGCCTTACTTAAATCAAATTTTTGCATGTCAAAAGATATCACCCATACAATTTTACAATTTTTACCTACCTTGAAATCTTGTGACCTGGCAAGTGACAAAGCAGCAAGGTGTGGACACACTGTTAGCTATAGTCAAAACCTTGCATGTAGTGAAAGCAGCAGTAGGGCTTGGCAGCCCCCTGGGTGTCTGGGCTTCCTTTTTTAGAGACCACACTGCTTTCCTTCTGGTGTGGGGAAGGGGCTAGAAAAGATCCCCTAAAAATTCACTGTTTTACCTAACCTAAACCTGGTGTAATTATCACAGTATATGCATATCCTTATTTGTTGTGGAAACATACACACACATACACACACATACATTTTGTGAAGATGATTTAAAGTACCATTGGGACATGCAATATGTGCATGCTTATGGATAATACAAAATCCAGTAGTCCTCAAAGATAAACTGCTCTTGTTGTGAGAAAACTCAGTAGATATTGAATCCAAATAGCAGCCCTGAGTAAAACAAGGCTTACAAATAAATGTCAGTTTACTGAAGTTGGAGTTATATATACCTTTTCTTTTTCTGGAGTGGTTGGTGGCTTTGTATAGTCCTCCCTCAATTAAATCCAGTTCACTACAAATCATGACATCACCATGATGTCATGGTGCTGTTTGAGAACAAAGGACAAACAACAAGGATGACAGGACAGTGGACACCATGCTGAGAAGTGCTGTGAAGCTGGTGTATGTTTCATAATCAAATTTAATCTAGCCAACAAGCATATATGCCTCTGATAAGGTGTGAATATCTTTCCCACAACTTATCACCTTAACAAAGGTCTCTCATTCACTAGGATAAATGTTAATCTTTTAATCTAAACATTAGCAGCATGTGTCCCTGTTGTTATCTTCTCCCTCTCCTTGCCCCCACATTAAATATATCAAAAATAATTTTAAGGTTTGTTTTTATTTTCACTAGATTCAATTAAATCTCACATACTAGCCTTTTTCCAACACCCTACTTTCTTCTCTTCATTTAGAAAGCAACAAATCATTCTCTGACTTAAGGAATGCACTAGCACTGCTTTTTTAATGAGGGACAGAGTAAGCAGAAATATCTATAATTGCTTCTGGGGTGGATAAAATCAAATTTAATAAAAGTTGAAGTCATCCAGATCACAGGCAGCCTTATATTGTGCCTAATGTATAAACTATCAGATGATACAGGAAATATTTTTTCTCTATACTAAGCAATTTTTAAAAATCATACTTCAGTAGGAAAAAATCTGAGTTCTGCAGAATTTTGGAGGTTATAGATAAAAAGAATTAAATTCATTACACTGTGTTCATATTTAAATATTCAGCCTATAGGGAATTTTCAATGGGTTTCATATTTCTTAATAACATATTGTCCACCAGCAGTAAATTTTTACCTGGATTGAAACCCAGGATTAAATAATGCCTTGCATATGAAAAGTAAAATCCCTGAGATACATTATTATAACTGAATACCAACTGTTCATGGAAGGGGGAAAAAATCAATCCTATCTTTCAGAGAAGAACATAAGAATTCTCTGCAAGCATTGCATTAATTTGACACATTCTCATAATTAATGTAATATAAAAGAAATTTCATAGCTCTTACTTGAGGCAATAAGATTTTATTGTCTATGGATGTAATTTGCCACATCTCCTGCTTATTATTTCAGACCTTGTATTTGGTTTCAAATGGAGGATTATCTGAAAATATAATGGCACACACACACACACACACACACACACACAGACAAATATATGGATTAACACTGAATTCTAATTATTCATCTCCAGCTTCTGTCTTTGCCTCTTTATTCTACCTGGATTCCCAGAATCAGTCATTCACCCAAGTTTGCTAATTCTTTTCCAACATTTGTCTTGCAAAACTTTCCTCACAATGAAGATGTGCAACTTTTATGATACTTATTGGTAAATATATTGTGGTCAATATATTGCTTGGGGCCATGTATCACTATGTGAAAGGCAGGGCTTTAATCCTGGTTCCTTTGCAGCTAGATCTCTATCCTCCAAGCCAAGGTGCCTTTCCCTATGTTATGTTAAAAATAAAATCCCATCATGATGTCACAAGTCACTGATTCACAAAATTTCAAGATAAGAAGCTTACATTCTATATGAAGCAGCTAATAGTTAGATGTAGTCAATCATCAGTTTGGTAGGGGGGTAATGCTTCTAGAAAATGGCACAAAAGTAAAATAACACAAATGTTGATACATTCAAGTAAGACAAATAAGGGTCAGTCTCCCCTCAACCACCCTAAAATGTCATGTTTGACTCAAAATTGCTGAAAATACATTTTTTTCTGCTTACAATTCCGTATAGAAATATTAATTCTGATAATAGGCACTATAAATAACCCATAAAATTTAGTGCACCAAATAAAATTTGTAACATTAAAAACATATTTCTCATTAGTAACTCCCTAGAATTCTTTGACCTTTCATGCTAATATCTGAATAAAAACAGCACAAACTAAACACTGATTTCAGGCAATGTTTACTTTTTATAATGTATGGAATCTGTATTACCATAAATACTGCATAATAAATGTAATTCTTAAAACTAAAACATTTTTAACTTGAATCTTATCTCTTATTGTATGAGATGGCAGTGTGAAGGTGTTGTACTGTATACAATACTGCTGGGAATCTCTCCACCTTGGCCACCCTCTGAAAACCAAGAGAGAGTTTGCTGGGACTTTAGTTGCTGCTGTCAGAAGATGCTGAGATTGGCAAGGTCTTAACATCACCTATCCTGATACTCTGCCTTTCATGGAGGATATTGTGAAGGACACATTGGCTTGAAATAATCCATCAGGGATGTCTGCTACTTGTGCCATTTCGAGATCTATAAGAATGTCCTTTAAGAATTTTCCTTCGGGAAAATATATTTTGCTAAGGGGTACCATAGACAATGAAATCATATCAGTACTTAACATGTATACACCAAGTAGTATAGCATCTGGTTTTCTGAAGGATTTGAATGAGTTGAAAAATCTCTCGTACCAGATGAATTCACAAGTGAATTTCTACCAAAATTTAAAGAAAAATAAATCCCAATACTATATAAATTATTTGAAAAAATAAGAGCTTCAAAAAAGTTTGGAAAGACATATATGAAATAATATATTGCAAAGTAAGCAGAACCAAGAGAATACTCTACATAGAGACAGATATATATATATATATATATATATATATATATATATATATTATGAAGAACTATGAGTGACTTGACTATTATCAGCAATGTAATGATCCAGGTCAATCCCAAAGAAGTATTGATGGAACATACTATCCAAATTCAAGGAAAGATCTGATATTGAGGGAACAAATTGAGGAATGCTATTTTTCACATTCTTTCATTAAATGACAAATATGGTAATGTTTTCCATGATCATATATGTATAACCCATATAGGATTATTTACCGCCTCAGGGAGGTGGTAGGTGATGGGGTAAGGGAGGGATAGAGATTGGAATAGCAAAATATAAATAAAAATATTTAATCTGGAAAGTTTGGGGAGGGGTGTGTTGGGAAGAGTACAGGATATATATATATATATATATATATATCTACACACACATATATATACACACATACAAAAATATATATGCTGTTCATTTATGAGTTATTTATATAGTGATTATATTTAAACAAATTTGTCATATAAATTATTTCTATAAACTGATATGCATTATTTTATAAAACAGTTATTTAAGGAATTAAAATACTAAGTTATACGTATTAGAATATATCGAGGTATATCTAAATATAATAATGTAGAAAAGTTACATTATATATGTCATATATGTGTCTGTGTATATCATATCTATGTTTGATATATGCATAAAATATAATTATATATCACAAATTAAACAAAAATTAAAAAAAAGAATCTCCTGGTGTACAGGTACTGCTAACATTGTGGCATCTGGGGGCCATAATTAAAACACAAAAGTGGATTTTAAAAGACAAACAATTAAAATGTGAAAGGGCGAACAGAATCTGTGGTGCTCCTAGAAGGATATCAGATACTACACAGTCTTGTATGAATTGTCCCTTTCTTTTATTTTTTTTTTCCCTACTGCACAATCCACGTACTGGGTTGCCAGTACAAAAGTGAAAATGAGTTTACTAATAATATCATATGAATTCTTAAAGTCACAGAAGTTAAAAAGGGGGTGGTGAGGATTGGCTGTATAGGTATGCGCAAAATAGAAAACAGAAGCTTGTTTTTGGGAAAGGCAGTAAATTTTGGAGAGAAGCAGAAAAATTTCAAGTAGAATGTGGGACTTGAGGTGATCCCTGAAGGAAACTAAAGATTCTAATGGGTTAAGGTTAAAAAAAAGAGAGAGAGAGAGATTTTTGACATGGAGACCAATAGAAAGGCTCAGAGATAGGAGGTGAAATGTTTTGTGCAAGGAACAGCACATAAGCCAGCATGTTGTAGAGTATGTGGAAGGGAGTGAAATGTAATTATGTGTGACAGATTGAGACCATGTAATGAAGTACCTAAAATGTCAAATAAAGGAATTTATATTTGATCCTTGATGTAATAGTCAAAATAATTTTGGGAGGAAGGGAAATTATGTGGTTAGAACTATGCTTTTGGAAAACTGCATTGGCATCCAGTTGGAGGATGTATCAGAATGAAGAGACACTTGAAGCAATGAGTCCACTTAGGGAGCAATTGTAGTAGTGCTAGTGAGAGATGAAAAGCTTCTGGACTAAGAAAATGGCTGTGTCAGTAGATGAGAGAAATGTGGAGATAGAAATGGCAAGTTTGAAAATTCATCACTTTAAATATCTTGCTATTGCCTAATGACCTAGCATGTATTCTCTAAACTAAGGCACCATTGACAATCTGGTAGAAGGAGGTAACTGATGGATTTTAAGATAGTCATTTTGGATATTTGTTTAGAAAATATTTGATATGCCAACTGAGAGATGAGCTAAAATAGCATGTAAACCAATTTTTTCCTATTTAAAATGAATTTATCAAAATGAGTCAATATTTAATAATACTTGATTATGCTTTTTCACCAAATTAAGAGAAAATATCATTTTAGTACCATTAGACTAATGCCTTTGCTAATATAATCAATTGTATAAAGTTACCCTACTTCCGATTTGTTTTCCTAGAGCAATATTAATTCACCCTGAAGCTCTTCAAATGATGAGAAACTGTTGAAAGAATATCACATTGGTCAAAATGTATTCACAAATTAAATTTGAAAAGTTTCTTTCGATTCCCTTTATTATTATATTATAGTGTTGATTGCATTAAAAGGTACATTTACCTTTTTTCTTCATCTTAAAGTTTTTATTCTCTAGAATATTTTTAACAATATATTAAAAGAAATATGCATAACCCTTTCTGTTTACATCAGAATTTAAACTCTAGTGGTTCCCTCTCACCTCCTGGATCAAATGTTAAATCCTCTCTTTGACATTCCTTACCTCATTATTCCTAACCTAGCTCTTTTACCTGCCCAGTCTTTTTACACATTCTTTGAATCAGTGACATTAACTTAATTGCTCATCCTCAAAAGAGATGGTGTGGGGGCAGCTAGATGGTGCTGTGGATAAAGCACTGGCCTTGGATTCAGGAGAACCTGACTTCAAATCTGGCCTCAGGCACTTGGCACTTACTAGCTGTGTGACCCTGGACAAGTCACTTACCCCTCATTGCCCTGCCAAAAAGAGAGAGAGAGAGAGAGAGAGAGAGAGAGAGAGAGAGAGAGAGAGAGAGAGAGAGAGAGAGAGAGAGAGAGATGGTTCATCTCCTGACTCCTGGAATTTTCAATGGTTGTCTTCCATGAATAGAATTTTCTGGCTACTCATCTCTGTCCTCTGGTTTCCCTTCCTTTCTTAAAGTCTCAGTTAAAATTTCAACTTCTATAAGTAGCCTTTCTTTATCCCCCTTGATCCCTCTGTTTATAGTAGAACCTGTATAAATCAGGTTTGTACATGGTTGTCTACATGATATCTCTTCCCTTAGACTGTGAACTCCTGGAGAACAGGGATTATTCTCTGACTATAAATATATATATATATATATATATATATATATATATATATATATATATATATATATATATATATTCCCTGGGGCAGCTAGGTGGTGCAGTAGAGAAAGCACTGGCCTTGAATTCAGGAGGACTTGATTTCAAATCCAGCCTCAGACATTTGAAACTTACTAGCTGTGTGACCCTGGGCAAGTCACTTTACCCTCATTGCCCTGCAAAAAAACAAAACCAAAAACAAAATATTCCCAGGATTTAAAACAATGTTTTTTGTTTTTAATTAAAGTATTTTATTTTTTCCAGTTACATGTAAAGATAGTTCTCAACATTTGTTTATACAAGCTTTCCAATTTCAGATTTTTCTCCCTCCCTCCCCTCTTTCTCCTTTCCTCTAGACAGCAGGTAATCTGATATAGGTTATATACATACATACATACATACATACATACATACATATATATATATATATATACACACACATATATATACATATATACACACATATATATACATACACACACACATATATATATATATGTGCATGTATATATATATATATATATATAAAACATTAAACATATGTCTGCATTAGTCATGTTATAAGAGAAGAATCAGAGCATTGAGGAACAACCTCAGAATAGAAAAACAACATCACCAAAAACAAAAGAAATAGTATGGTTCAATCAGCATCTATACTCCACAGTTCTTTTTTTTTTTTTTTCTGGATTTGGAGATCCCCTTCCATCATGAGTCCCCTGAAAAAGCAATGGTTCTTAACAAATACTTATTGACTGTTTTACCAGAGATGTAACATACTATACTTTTCCAAAATTATATTCAGCTTTCTTCTTTCATATTTAACTTTTAATTAGATATATCTAGTTGTGAAAGAGTTCCAAACTGTTAACAATTTCATGTATATTTCCCATTGCATTTCATTGAGCTTTACATATTTAGATGCCATGTCCCTTTGTGGGTGAGTATATTAACTACTGAAATCATTTCATGTATTGTGCTATTAATCATAATGTATCACCACTGTTAATTTCTCTTAAGTGTGTATCTTGGTACTGTAGTCTTATCTAACCTCACAATTGTCTCATATACTATGAGGATTTCACCTGATGCATAATTAATTCTGTTCTAACCTCTCATTTTAATCTATTCTAAATAATTATTTTTTCAAATATGTTTCTTGTAATAGAATATCAGTGCCTTCTGATACTTTCCTCATATATTTTATTTTTTTGTTTTTTTATTTTTTGGGGTTTTTTTTGTTTTTTTGTGGGGCAATAGGGGGTTAAGTGACTTGCCCAGGGTCACACAGCTAGTAAGTGTCAAGCGTCTGAGGCCGGATTTGAACTCAGATACTCCTGAATCCAAGGCCTGTGCTTTATCCACTGTGCCACCTAGCTGCCCCATATATTTTATGAATGAACTTATCCCATTCAAGTTTATAATTATGGTTGCTTAGTTTTCTTGTTTTCCCCAACATTATATCCTCATTGTTTTCTCCTCTTTACTTCCTATCCTAATCTTTACACAAATAACAGATGGCAAAAGAAAGAGATTGTGTTTAACAACCATATAATATAACTGGTATAGTTTGATCTCACTTTCTTCTCTTTACTTTTATGATCCATCCTCCTAAAGTTGATTGGCTTGCTGTTGACTTTTGCCCCAACACTACACTTTTTATTAAATCTCCCCCCTCCATTGCACTACTTATTTTCCTTAATTAATTTATTAATAAACCATATTCTGTGATCAACATTCTGTTTCCCATTTCAGATAGGAATGAGGTTTATGATTCCTCACCCCCACTCCAAAGAGGCATATATTCTTCATGTTTTCATATTAATTTTGAGTATCTCAATTATGATAAATAGTGACTTCATTTCTTACATAATATATTTCCCTACTCCTTTTTTCCCCTCTCTATAAAAGGAAAGAAAAAAACATCCACAGACCCTATATTTTGCTTAATGTGTCTGTCAACCTTGGTGACAGTAGAATTCTGAAGTGATTCCATCTTTTGTGTGCTTTGGGATATTTTTATTTTTATTTTTACTATACATTTAAATAATTATTGTTTTGTAAAAGCTAATTATAATTGACATAACAGAATATTACAGAGGTACAAAAGTTCATAGACCAGAATAATCCAGGGGATAATTCTTGGAACTGATGAATGAGGAAAAGAAAAAAAATACAATGGATTTAATAATGTGGATAAAGGTATATAATGCTTACTCACATAGGAGCAAATTTACCAAATCAACATAGTTCTATCACTTTTCCTAGAAATATACAGAACTTTTTGAAGACTACTGAAGGGAAAGATATCACTAAATTTTGAATTTTTCTGAGTTTAGAGCAACGAAAGGTCATGACAGGGAAAGGATTCCATCCAAAGGATTTTCTGTCAAAATGGCTGATTACTTTTTTTCATACTGTGTCAAGCAGCAAATGAAGCAAGAATAGCAATGACAAACTTTAAGAAAATAGAAGTAAATAGACAGGAATGATGATGAAAATGAAATCCAAATTAAAAATAGAACAAAATAATTGGAATTAAGAAGATGGGATCAAATCACATCTTTGTCACTATCTAGTGGTAAAACAATGGCTAAGTACTTAAATTCTCTAAATTTTAATTTTCTCACCTGCAAAATGGAGACACTGATTCTGTAAAATGTAATTCAAGAACTTATCATAAATTTCCAATGAGAATGCATATGAATGGTCAATCTGTAAATTATGTAAAAATGAAATCTATAATTGCTATTAAAAACTGATTACTAATCTTTACATGTAATGGAAAAAATAATAGAATAATAGATACATAAGTTATGCAGACATTATTTTTTAAAACTTTTATGGTATATATGGCAAAAATATTATAGTATTATTCAAGGAAAAGTTTTCTTTATCATAATAATGTGAAAATGGATACCCTAATTTACTTGAATACCCCACTTATCCAAGTAATCAGAACAACTTATGAGCACTAGCTGCATTGGCTAACACACCAGCTATCCTTTGCAGTGACCAAAGTCAACCTAGCTGGAAAATAAGTAACTCTGGAGCCAACCAATACTAACATTGAAGCAGATCCTGAACTATTTGGTCATGGTCATTTATGGACCTTGAAGAGACATTCCTGTCTTACCTGACTGCAAGTTATGACACTATCGACATATCCCATTTATGGTCTTCTTGTCTCCAACACTCCCCCAACTCTCATTATGGGACTTTCAGAATTATCCTGTTTTTTTAGAGACCTCCCTTTCAAGACATCTACTAATCAAGCCTTGGACTGTGAACTGCTTATCACCAAGGATGCTTTCTGACTTATATATCAAAGGCCACATCTTTGACCCCCGGAATTCCTTACTCCCCCTTCCCCTTATGAATGGAACCCATTGACTAAGCCCACCTTTCCCTCCAAAATTTCTTAACTGCCTTTGTTTAAAATATACATAAACACACAGAATCTACTACCTGGCATCCTGTTCAGCATAGGCTTGATAGCAGCTATACAGCAGGTTACATTTTTCTTTTCTCCCTTGCTTAATAAAAACCTTTCTTTAATTTTACAGGTATTGCCTTTCTATGGTTTTCTTCTCCTTTGGGAAGAAGGGGATTTAAATCTCTAGAACTGGTCCTGCATTCTATTGTCTTCTCCTTTGGGGAATGAGAGATCTAAATTTCATTTAAGAGAGGTTTGCCTCAGTTTACAATATTGACAACAATAAAATGTAAGGTTGACATTGTACTAAAATAAGTGTACCTCGATACTTGTTACAGATTTTCATTCTAAGTTGTGGAGCTCCTCATTAATTGATTCCATTTACTTAACAATAGGTAATTAAATGTAAAGAACTGATGGAAATCTTGCATCTCTGAATATAAATGTGTATACTTGTCTTATATCATATTATCTAGAGACAAACTTACTTAAGGAGAAGTATCAAGATTTCAAACTTTCACTGTAAATATCAGCTTATTGTAGGGGATAATATGCTAGTCTTTTAGTCAAGTAATACCAAGTGTCAGTCACATAATCTTTCTCCCTTTGATTCCTTAGTTGAAAAGTGGGAATGCTAATACTTCGAGCATCAAAGAGATGGGTTTGTATTGGGGCACAGATAATATGATTTATGTAAAGGACATTACAAATAATTATAAAAATATCAGAAACAATTACTATTAGTATTTATGTTGTCTACCATATTATTATACTATCAACTAAGCATTATTTTCCTGTTTATGAATTGTACCAAATAAGGACTTTTTTAGTTCAGCTAGATAGCTTAACTTAGTTCTTCATCATTAAAATTTTCTGTCAACAAACTCCTGATTATCAGGAACATTAATTTGTGTCTTTTGTCCCACCTCTTCCCTGCAGATTTTGAATACTGTCCTGATAACAAATTATGTTTGCTCCCTTTAAGTCAGCCAAAGTAAGGAGCAGCTTTTCACCAGAATTCTGACTACTTTGTGATGAGTTTTTGGGTCCTTGATAACCAAGAATGGAAGGAATGGAGAGTAAGAAAGAAGGAAAGAGTGAAGGAAGGGAAAGAGAAAAGGAGAAAGAGAGGGAGGGAAGAAGGAAAACAGGAAGGAAAGGGAGACATAAGAAGAAAGGAAAGACAGAAGAAAAGAAAGGAGAGAGGAAGGAAGAAGGAAAGAAGGAATGAAAAGTGGAAGGAAGAAAGGAAGAGAGAGAAAATGGAATAAGGAAAAGAAAGTAAATCAAAAGAAAGAAAAAGAAATGAGGAAAAGAAAAAAGTACACAAGGGCAACCACTTCTGAATCTACCCTGGAAAAGATAAGTGATATAGTGGAGAGAGTTCTGGACATAGAGTCAGGGTTGAATCTGGCCTTACCTATGTGACTTTGAGGACGAAACTAAACTTCTGTTTGTCTCCAATTCATCAATAAAAATGATCATAATAATATGACTTCCCTCACAGTTTTGTTGTAAGAATCAAATGAGATAATATTTGTGAAGTGTTTAGAAAAATTTACTGTTATTGCTGCTGATTATGATGATAATGGTGATGGTGATGATTAATAGCCACTAAATAGTAAAAGAGTCCATAGCCCAGGAAGCAATGAATAATATCATATTTTAAATGTTGGAGAAAATACTCATATTGTTTTAATGCTTATCCATTGGACTATTGGTGTACTGCAAAATCCCAACTGTGAAAATTCTTTTCATCATTGCAGAAAAATAAGTAAAGCCTAAAGAAATTGTAAACTATTACTGAAGTTTGTTTTATAATGGAAGTGATTCTAAGTAAATGATAATGTTTCCCTTGACAATATATGTGGCAATTATTTATGAGGATTTATGTGTTTTTTCAACAGGATTAATATAATATTAATTCTTTTTTTGACATTTAAACCAAAAGATAAATATCAGATGTTCACTAATCTGTGCAAAATTTATGCAATTTAAGTATTTTTACTTTCTAATATCTATAGCAAAAAATCAAATATAAAATCATGTCAAGGAAATAATACCACTAATAACACCATGCCAAACAAGTCTTTGTTTTGAAAAGTTTTTTTGAAAGTCTTTTTCTTTCTCTGCTTTTAATGTATAGAGTTGTTTTATTAGAAATTAAAATTAAACAATTAAGAAGGTGCCAGTCTATTAAGTCATATTACCTCTCTTTTTTTTGCACAATCTCCCCTATTAATCCCTATATGAGTCATCTTCAATAAAGTATGCCTCACACTTTTGTTTCAATCATTAATCAGAATTATATAAAGACATGAATATTAAAAAAGGATATTTTGTATATACCTATGTAAATAAAATATAATACAAAAATATAAAGGTATTCATCTTTTGTTAAGCTAATATCCCCTAGAGAAATAGCAACCACTCAACTTAAAGATGTTTTCCATGTGAACAAAGGCATTCTTATTATTGCATACTAAAAATATGTGTTTAGGTTTTTGTGAAGTATAACATCTAAGTGTGTATCTAAAAATCTAATATGTGGTTGCCTTGAATTAGAAGCTTATAGCACCAGTCTTTGGGGCATTGGGGCATTAAGCATTTATTAAAGTATTTAGAAGTTAGCAATAGAGAGAAGAAGAATATGTGTAGTTCAGAAGGAAACCTAACTACCCTGTTGACTCTGCCAGGACCTCCAACTGGAAAAAAAAAAAAAAAGACCAATCCCCCTTTCTCTCTAGTGGAAGCGCTCTGTGGGCTGGCCTAGGCACAGTCCCCCCACACACATCTCCAAACTAATTGGCTGGTAGCATTGATTGACATAACTTACAGGAATTTCTATGAATAGATGTAACTTCTGGATGCCAGGCAGCTTCCCTACACTAGTCACATGCTTTCTCCTAAGGCAGGCGGTGCCCTAGTTCTCACAATGTCTTTCCCAGCAAGGCAGTGGCACTCTGATTCTTACAGTTTGAACTATATTTTGTAATGTTGAAATAACATTAATGACTCTACTTTGCTTCTATCTGGCATTTTGTGAAATTATATATTAAAGTCACATGAGTTTAGAGAAGTCATAAGATTACTCCCTCTGCCAATACTCACTCAATTTAAAGAATGTAATAAAACAATGTATTTTTCTTTCTCTCCTAAATGTCTCCTGATTGTCTCCCTATCCTCTCCAGCTAACCCTCACTGTCAAGTCACTATTTCCAAAGTCACTCCCCCATAATAAGTATTAGTTGGTGCTGTTGTTCAGTCCTTTTTTCAGTCATATCTGACTCTTCATGACCCCATTTTAGGTTTTCTTGGCAAAGATGCTAAAGCAGTTTGCCATTTCCTTCTCTATCGCACTGTAATGATGAGGAAACTAAGAGAATTCTCTAAAGTCACATAGTAAGAATGTATCTGAGCCCAGACTTGAACTTAGGAAGATGAATCTTTTTGACATCAGGCCCACAGGTGTTTCCACCATGTCAACTGGTTGACCATATAAGAAATTGGGTGTCTTAACCCCATCTCTCTTTGAAGCAATAAGGGTTAAAGGACTTTCCCAGGGTCGCTATTAAGTGTTGAAGGCAAGATTTGAACTCAGGTCCCCCTGACTCCAGAGCCAGTGCCCTATCAACTTTTCTGTTTAGGTACTCCTGTGTTAAACTTTTAATCCTGTTTTTCATTCGTTCTAAATGCATATTAATGAGGTAAAGACCAATGTTCTGGGTCCTTGGCTACTGAAAGCTTTAGTCTTAGTTTGTCATACAATTGACATTCACTGCTTAATAAATCATTGTCTGGATGATAGTAGATTTCTTTATTTCAGTGTAAGAAATGTATATAGGCAACAATTTGTGTAAGCAGAAATAGAAAGAATAGTTGAAATAAATGTTTTTTTGTTTGTTTCATTGAAAGAGATGACCTTCCTATATGTAGTTAACTAGCTAGCTATTTCAAATATTATATACATTTATACTTTTACTTTTATCTCAGCAGGTCCATAATATGTTAGAAGCAAACTCATCTAAGAAAGAAAAAGAAATGTCCAAATGATGACTAATGTAGGAATAAACATGGTATGAAGACTCCAAAAAGGGAAAAAATAAAATAGAATAACTCCTCAGGCCAAAAGTCAAACATGCCCCCCAATCCCCCCCACCCCCACCCCTGTGATAAAAAATAATGGAATTTGGCAGATGCCCAGGGGTCCCACCTGATTATTTACTATTGTTTGAGTTGGGTAAGAATGGGACACTAAGTACCTTCTTAAGGATGATTGGATGGAGGCCACACCTGGCTGGCCCTGAATGAGGTGTTGGTGTACTACTGACTTCAACAAGAGACCATCCTCAACTAATCAGCTTGAAGGACCTCCCCTTTGGGGGAAGGAGAGAGGAATGAGGAAGTGAATGCTCGCTCAGAGAAGAACTCTCCTTTTGGTGAGGAAGAGGTGTGTGGCAAGAGGAAGAACAGGAGTCCCCCTTGTTCAGGATAATCAGTTTGGTGGTTAGAGATTTCATGTGGGCTGCTAAGAAAGGAAATTGATTTCTTTCTCTCTAGCTATACTGAGTTAGATCTAAGCTAAGACTTCCATGCTATAAGGAATCTATTCTCAATCTCTAGTTCTCTTCAGTAACTTATTTTATATATATATATATATATATATATATATATGTGTGTGTGTGTGTGTGTGTGTGTGTGTGTGTGTATATGTATATGTGTGTGTATATATGCATATGTATATGTGTGTGTATATATGTATGTATGTATGTGTGTGTGTGTGTGTGTGTGTGTGTGTGTATATATATATATAAATCTTTAAAAGCCTAAACTCTTTCTGAATTTATCAGTGATTTTAGCCAGCTTCCCCCCGCCAAGACTCGGGGTTGGGACAGATTAGGATCCACGATTTGGATTTTAAACAACACACCCCTCATCCTGTCACAAATTTTGCTTAAATAATTCCCCAACTCCTTTGTACATTTTCCTCAGGGTCCTCATGGGTATAGAGGAGGAAGAATGTGACTCTAGGTTGAGGAAAATATTTTTTACGTACCAACTTAATTAAACATAATCCCAACCTCCCAGAAACCTTATGTGTACAAGGGAAGAATATGTCCCATGTCTGGGAAGTGTTTTGCAACTTCTTTCTTGGTATGCTTTCTTAGTAAATATACCTTCATATAGTTAACATATGGCAACTGATTGATTTCAGGAGAATAGCACAAAGGATGATGACTTCAAAGCAACAATGTTAGAAGCCATAGCTTTTCAAAGAAAGAATCCTGAAGAGAAAGTTATATTCTCCCCTTTGGATACCTAATTGTGCAGTTAGAAATTGATAAATGCCCCAAGAAAATATATTAAACCAACAGAGATTTATCCAGCAAAGAAGAACTCATGCAGTCATGTTTGAATGTCAAATTTTCTATTCATCTCTAGTCTTTTTATATTGAATGGTTGAAATTTGTTTCATTAAATACCCACTTGTACCCTCTCTCAAAGTGTAGTGGGACTCCAAGAAATCCAAAAGATTACAACCCCCTAGGCCAAGGAAAAAACAGCTTTGTTTCTCACCTCAGGTATGAGATGAGGGAGAACATGACCAAAGCATGCTGATAAGCAATCTCAAGGTCTGCAAGATGATATCCAGGATATGGATGGATGCTGCATATCATATTGATACCCATTATTCAAAGATTTCCTCATAGTTATCTTGCTCTTCCTTCTCTTTCATTTTATAAAGATAAAAAAGATCATGTCTTATCTTACTACAGTGGGACATATTTTCCATAGTGACTCAGTCTCCTGGCCATATATGTCTCTCCCAATAAATATCTTTTTATTTTACAGGATTCGTGATGAGTCTCCAATTCTTTTGGTGAGTGACCCCTCCCCCCACTCTGGGTCACAATTTCCCCCAACAAAAGCATTATATTCATTTTTTTCTCTTCTCTTGGTTATACTCCTATCTTCTAAAGATTGCAGAGGATTACACATAGTTTAAACAAAGGCAAGTAATGAATTTGGAGGGAAAGTTGTGGGAAATTAAAATGAAGGGCTATACCAGACCACCCCTAGTCTTGGACTATCAAGTCAAGGAATGTAAACCACTTTCAAAGGAAGTGACTCCAGGGCAGAAGAATTATCTCTAGTTAGATAACCTTCAGCTTTCAGATATCTAGACAAAAGGACTGGTTTCCATGCATGCTCACAATGAGCTTTACCACTTTAAACTCCTTAAAAGGTTGGTTTAGGCTGACCAACATTGAAAGGGAGTTAATTTAATATCATTGACAAGGAAAAAAAAAACAACAACTGGAGAAGTGGGGGTGAGTGGGGAGTCAGCACTTTCAAGGAAGGGGGAAACAATGTCCCACAAAATCTCAGTTATCAAGTATCATTTGTCATGAGGGAAAATAATATGTTTGGTTTATGAGTTTAAGATGTCTACTGTGTATTCACTTTAAGATGTGTGGATAGAGTTGAAAATAGGAAATTAGAAGTGATAACCACAAGTTACTGAGAACTGACTGATCCCCACATTCTCCCTATTCTGAGGCCAAAGAATTGCCTGGGGCTTACCAATCTTATCAATTTCAGACTCTTGATATTTTTAATGGATAACCCCCAAACAAACTATACCCTCCCAAATATTCCCCACCTTACTCCCTGGACTTCAAGTTATTATGTAAAAGGTTCCATTTACATTAAGTAGTTTCTATTTAGAGTTAAGTAGCTTATATACTTAATTTAAGAACAGTCTTATAGTTCCCTTTATTAAAGGTTCATTCACATTAAATAGTTAAGTAGTTTCCATACTTAACTCAAGGGTGTCTCATAGTTCCCTTTGTTCTCTTATCCCATGTAAACCCTGACCTCAGTTCCCATCTTTGGGTATTCCTAGCATTCTTGATTTGAGATATTCTGAGTTATAACTCCTCTACCCAGATTAAAGGCCTTATTTCTCCTATATTGATTGTTTCATTAATTTTCAGGTTAACATAAGTCAGCAGAGAGGTTATAGTAAGCTAGGTAGATTCAAGAACTGTCAGCATAAAGATGGTAATGAAATCCATGGCAGCTTATGAGATCACCAAATGAAATAATACAAAGGAAGAAGAGAAGAAGGCCTAGGATAGAACACTCTGAGACAACTATGCTTAGAGCATATGATGTGGATGAAGACACAGCAAAAGAGAAAGTTTTGTTAAGGGCTAAAATTCTAGCTAAACTGTCTAAAATATCTAATGAGTGGTCACCAATAAATTATAAGCTTTAGCAAGAGTTAGACTTTTAAGCATCTATTAAGGAGAATAAGAATTTGATAAAGAGAGAGAGAAAGGCCTAGATTCCTATCTATTAAAGGGAGAGCGCATTTATAGCTCCCTTCTCAGCCAGAGTCCTCAGGAAAGAGATTGAGAGAATCAGAGCGCCAGCTCCCCCTTCCTCCTCTCACCAGCAAACATCACTTCCTGATGCCAAAGAAAAGACGCATGTTCTTGCCCTCAAAGACTTTCCTTTCATGGCAGAACTTTTCTACAGTAAATCTCCAGCAGGTGGTGTCATTCCAATCGTTACAGTTTCACTGGGGCAGCTAGGTGGCACAGTGGATAAAGCACCAATCTTGGATTCAGGAGGACCTGAGTTCAAATCTGGCCTCAAACACTTGAAACTTACTAGCTGTGTGACCCTGGGCAAGTCACTTAACCCTCATTGTCCTGCAAAAAACAACAACAAAAAAAGTGACACTTCTTTTCCCAAGGGAGACTGGAGATCTGACTGACAGACAACAAATGCAGTACCAGAAAGAAGGCACATTGTAAAATGATCAGATAATTTACCCAGTTTCAGTACTCCTCTTCCTTACAAAGTTTGGAGATTAGGCAGGGCACAGCAAAGTAAAAGATTAAAGTTGAATGTGCACAGCAGGAAAAAGAAAGTCTTCTCAACATTGACATTCCTCTTTGTTTTTCCTCTAGGGATGGGATTAGCAGAATGTGAAAGGTCTAATATCAAAAGGACATGGGAGGTTTTTCACTTGAAGGTTGGGAGATAAGACTGGCAGGAGGATCCTGGAGCTGCCTTATGCTGGGACAGATGGAAGTCCACCAGGAAATTTGTTGCCTACCCTCGGGGATACTTGCAGTAAGAGAAAGAAGTCCTGGAATTAGAGAAAAGCCTCAAAATTCTTCTTCAAGGCCATATGGATCTGAGGACCATTTTATTTGTGTAAAGACCAAATAATCAGCTAATGGTTGTAATAGGGTGTGACTCTTTAAATTTCCGTATTGAAAAGGGCTAGAGAGGGGATGACAAGGAAAGAGAAAAGATCACACCAGTACTAACCATTTCCCATTCCCACACTCTGTTCTAGAAATTCTAGGAAGAATTCAATTCTATTCTAAACCTGCTTGGAGATAAGCAGAAAGGAATACCGCCACCAACTAGAATGTATACCCACAATCACTGATGTTATGGATAAATGCTAAGTTTAGATCACTTCCCTGTTTGCCACTTGTCTTTGATCAGAAATAGAAAGAAATCTTGT
Source organism: Dromiciops gliroides (assembly GCF_019393635.1). Taxonomy (NCBI): domain Eukaryota; kingdom Metazoa; phylum Chordata; class Mammalia; order Microbiotheria; family Microbiotheriidae; genus Dromiciops; species Dromiciops gliroides. Next base: position 83,345,283 of record NC_057864.1, read on the forward strand.
ATAAATGAACAATCTTTTCATCTATTACTAAAAAATTGCAGTTTTAGTGAATAGAATTTGATGATGATTAACCAGGTGGTGAAAGCTTTCAAAATGTTTGGATTCACTTGAAGGGTCAAGTTCATATCTAGCCTTGTTTTATGTTAACTGGTTTGTAATCATTTTGTAATCATTCTGTCTGTCATTCTCCAAAAAATTCAATTTGTAAAGAAATTCCTAGAAACCTAGTGCAAATCTTTCTTTCTCCTATTACCCATCAGTGAAAGAAGCTCACTGACCCTCAATAAAACATTCAGTTATTTAATTAGGCAGTGTTTTCTTTTGTTGTTCCACTGGATTAAGTTCATGGTGTATGTGAAAATGTGCACTCTGAATTTTTATTCAACAGTTTTGTTTTGTTTTTAATTTTCAGACTTTGCATGCCTTTTATCATTGATTATTCATTCATGAGTTCTATGATTCACCTACACTAAGGAAAGAATTCCAGATTCATCAAAGTTTATCTTCAAATTTAGGCAAAGTCGAGGATAAAAGTGCTACATGCATAACAAATTATCTTAGATCTAGCAATCCTATCATAACCACCACCACCATCATCTTCTTCATCACTCACATATAGTACTTTAAAGTTGGCAAAATACTTATACAAGGAAACACAATATATTGTTTAATATTAATAACAATCATAAAAAAGCATGAGTTTGTTCCCATGTTGACAGATGTGAAAACAGCCTCAAATAGGTCAATAAATGGTTTCTGAAGTCTTATAAATATTAAGTTCCAAGACTTGAATATAAAATGTCATTTTCTACTCTACTATTCCTTTCTTATCTACCCAAGTTCTTCTTTAGTCATTTGTCACTCATATCTGATCTAACTCTTTGTCTCCAAATTTGGGATTTTATTAGCAAAAATAAAGGATTGATTTGTCATTTCCTTCTCCAACTAATGTTACAGATGAGGAACTGAAGCAAACAGAGTTAAGTGACTTGAATAGTATCACATAATTGTTGTTATTTGTCCTTTGCTCTAGAAGAAGATCATGACATTGGGGAGATGTCATAACTTACAGTAAATTGGATTTAAGTGAGGGAGGGCTGGGCAAAGTCACCAAGCTCATTCTCTATGCCAGAGCCATCTAGGTTCAGTGGCAAGATATATATCAGGATAACTGGAGATAACCCTGGATGCTTAAGGTAATTGGGATTAATTAACTTTCCCAGGGTCACACACCTAGTAACTGCCTGAGGTCAAATCTGAACTCAAGTCCTCCCAACTTCAGGGTAAATGTTCTATCCACTGAGAACCCTAGTTACCCCATCATATAGCTACTAAGTGTTTGAGGCTAGATTTGAACCTAGGATGTCCTAACTCCATGTCTGGCACTCTATCCACTGTGTCACCTACCATTTATTATTTTGAATGGATTATGTGGAGTTCCTGTTGTATTACAACTACCTGTCTAGGGGGAAAGATGAAATACTTAGGCTTGATATTAGGTATCAGAGAAAAATAATTGGGTTTGCATTTTCTTTCGGTGACTGGAACTCATTTGGAACAGTGGGGTGCTGCCTTACCAAGTGTAAATAGTAAAGCATTCTAAAATGTAATATGCTTCTACTGTTCATATATCTTTTCCATTCCAAAACTTACTCTATTTTCTGTTGAAAACTAAGGCAAAATAACAATTGATGACTTCTTCTTTTCCTCTGAAATCAACTACGATAATCTAATCATCAACAAGAAGTGGTCCAACCTTTGTTGGGAGTCCTTTGAATTTTGCTATCGACATAGTTTATAAAATCTTTTTTTTAAATCATATTTGGCATTTATTGGTAGAATCAGCTCATACTGAGCTTTAGTACACCTAACATTTTACATAAGAGTATTTAAGTGTCCCTGCCACTACTTATAAATGATTCTATCAAGCTTTTTTATTTCATATTATTTACTTGTGTGAGAATTGGAATGACAACTCCTGCTGGGAAAGATTGCAGGGAGCTCCACCATGAGGAGAAAGAATTTGATTTAGAAACCATGTGGCTTTAGCATCCAGAAGTTATATCTATAGAACCACCTGTGGGAACTGTCAATCAGAGCTACCAACCAATTAGCTTGGAGGGGTGTGTGTGTGTGTGTGTGTGTGTGTGTGTGTGTGTGTGTGTGTGTGTGTGTGTGTGTGTATGACCTGGTTTCTGGTTTCACAAGGGGGATTCTGGGAGAAGCCCCTGAGGAGGTGTCTTTTGGGTTCCTGACCTTAACTTGGCCGGTCAGAAGCTGGGGTTTATTAGTTAGAGGAAGTTTGCCTTTTAGCTCTCTGTCTCTCCTTAACAACTTCTGATGCACTTTAATAAATGCTTAAAAGTCTAAACTCTTGCTAAAGCTTCTAATTTAAGGCAACCACCCATTAGATTTCAGACATCATAGCTAGAATTATAGCCCCTTACACTTGCTCTTACCTACATCTTCTATACATTTTTAATTAAGTTGGTTAGTTTAGTTCTTTGGTTATTTATCTTTAGACAGTTCATTTTTATGCAACTATTGGACTTATTTATGCCACCTGAATTTCATTCTTGAGAACATCACTGTTCATTTTTAGCCTTCTTTAGAGGTTTAAGCATGGATTCGTGCCTATTTCTGTCTAGTAATTTTGACCTTTTCTCGAATCTACTGCTCATGTTTACTTTTGCATAGAACTCTACTCTTTATTTATCATAAACTCTACTTTAAAATGACTCCTCTCCATTAAGAATCATATTATTTCTATTTCAGCAGTTTTTTGCTTTGTATTGGTTTTGTTTAACTTGGCACAATCAGTTTTAAAATAGTTCCATTTTTTTTCTTCTTCTAACTCAAGAAAATCATGCAGGGGAGTCTTCTTTTTGTTAGATGGGGAAAAATAACATTGGAGGTATGCAGACTGTTTAAGAAGAGATTTTGAAGCAAGAGTAATATAAGATGGTGATTGATTGATTGATGATTGGATGAAGTTGATCATTTATTGAGGATTAATTGATAAGAACTCAATGATGATGTGGAGGATTAATTGATGAAGATGGGGATTGATTGATGATAATTTATAATTATGATAAAAAAAACTTATGGTACTTACTTTGCTGTGCTATTGTGAAGAAAATTCTCTGTCAGGTATAAGGTATTATATAAATGTTATGTATTGCTGTTGTTTCAAAAAATCAACCTCATGGGTGTATTTTAAGGAAACCTCTCTTTAAAGTTCTATATAAAAGCAGTTTACTATGAAGAAAATGATGAGCAGGATGCTATCAGAAAAATCCAGAAGGACCTACATGAGCTTATGCAACACGAAATGTACTGTATACAAAATAACAGCAATAATGCAAGATGATCCGTTGTGAATGACTTGGTTATTTTCAGCAATGCAATAATACAAGACAACTCTAAAGATATGAAAAATGCAATCCATCTACAGAAATAGAATTGATGGTGTCTGAATACAGATTGCAGCATATTTCTTTTTGTTAGTTACTTTATCTGAAGTTTTGTTTTTGCCTGTTTTCTTTCACAACCTGGTTAATGTGGAAATGTTTTGCATGGCTGTGCATTAATAGTTTATATTGAATTGTTTGAGTTCTTGGGTGTTTGGGGAGGTAGGAAGAGAATTTGAAACACAAAGTCTTAAAAATTTTGATGTCAAAATTTGTATTTACATGTAATTTGGGAAAATACAATTCTAAAACTAAAACAACAGAAGGGATTTTGGGGAACAATAGTTGTCTTTAAATAGTAATATGTGATGATGCTGGCGAGTGACTACCTCTAGATTTCTTGATATTTTATTGATAATGCATGAAGCTCTCCATAATTTGCATATTGCTTTAGATGTTTGACCAGTTTACCTGTTTTTTTTTTGTTTTCCAGTAATTTAATTCTTTAATTACAGTCATTATGCCAACTTATGTGTGTAATTCCTCATTTAACATGTGTTTTACTAACTCCATTCCTTCCAACTCTTCTCTTTTTCATTATTGCTTCATTGCCATTAAAATTCTATCAAGATAAACATGGAGCTCTTCTATTTTGACTGTTCCTTCAATGTTTATTTTTCCTTCATCAGTGCCATTTTCATTTCTACTTGTAACACTGCTGATTCTATGATGTCAGAGTTCATATACAATTGTTCCACTGTACTTAATGGGAAAAAAGGTTTTTTGTTAAAATGTTTAATAAATGTAATGTTTAATTTTCCTTTGAATAAAAAATATAAAGAGAATCTTTACACACAACTTCATTGCAGATATGGGAAGGAGGAACAAAAGTGATATATTGAAAAAAGAAGATAATGTAAAAATAAACACACACATATATATATATAGATGGAGAGAGAGAGAGAGAGAGAGAGAGAGAGAGAGAGAGAATTGTTAAAATACTTTTATCTTTAATTGTATTTGTTTCTTCTTTTAAGGTTTTTTTCCTGAATCACCTTGGTATGAATTTTTAAAATTTATTCTCTTGACAAGCTTATGATAAACTAGATTTCTTTTCACCATATTTGTTCTCTCTTTTTTTTAAATGAGACAATATTGCTCATAGTCTTTTATCAGCATTCACTGTAAGAGTTTTTTTTTTTTTCCTAATCATTTTTGTGTTATATATTATCTTGTTCTCACTTGTCATTTTTCTTTACTATTCAATTAGAGCAAGAATCTTCTGGCTAAGTTGCTTTGATTTTAAAAATATAAAATTCAACTTATATTATTAAACTTCTTTAGGAAATTTTTAGAATTTATGTTGGATCTTCTCTATACATTTGTAATTTTCATCATCAATACCTGGTGAAAATGGGCTAGGTTGTACTTCTTTTAATTGCATGCCAAACATTTTCCCTATTATTTTGATTATTTCTTCTAATGCATTTTAATCTTTTTACCTGAAAAAAAATGTTTATTTACAAAATGGATTCAGGAATGACAGATGCCAGTATTAAACCATTTCTTTTCTGTTAAAAATAATTCCTTATTTACTTATATGATATGGTACATTCCAAGAGCAGTGCTTTCTAACTCTCCTCAACATATAATCTATGTCTTTGAAATTTCTCATTTCTAAGCACAGAATTAACTTTCCATAGTGCCTTTTATACATCTGCCCCTATTTTTCCATTTGCATTGATGCCACTGAATACCAACATTTACATTGCTTTAATTTGATTGATTTTTCAAAATTTTGTAGACTTTCTCTACCTCCTCATTTCCTATCAGACAGCAATAGATAAGCTATAACTATTTTTTATGGTAATCATTTTGCAAATTTTTAGAATAAGCAAAACTATTCAATGTGGACAAATTTCTGATGTAATGAAGCTATTTATTATCTCTGAAAGTACAAGGAAATAAATTCTATCAGCTGCCATGCCGGAAAGGGATGAAACATTGTATGATAGCAAGGGTGTAGAACTTCATCATAGGACTTGAGTTCAAACTTTGGCTCTTACACTTTCTATCTACCAGCAAGGTCTTGAGCAAATCATTACACTTTTAATGTCTCAGTTTCTTGAACTATAAAATGAGATTATACTTGTGGTAGAGTCATTTCAGTCATGTTCCCTCTTTGTTACCCAAATTATTGTTTGTTTTGCAAAGATGCTGGAGTGGTCTAGCATTTCCTTCTCCAGCTCATTTTATAGATGAAGAACTGGTGCAAACACAGTTAAGTGACTTTCCCAGGGTCACACAAATAGTAAAGATCCTAGGTTTGATTTAAACTCAGGTCTTCCTTACTCCAGAACCAGAACAACATAGTTGGACAAGACTACACTAGATGATCTCTGACATTCCTTCTAGATCTGAATATATGGTCCTATAAACATTGTTTTAGTCCATTATTTGAATATCCAGTAAAAAAAAAAAATTTCCATTTAATTCCAGGGGTTTTTTCTCTTTTGGTTAAATATATAATAAAAATTCATTGGATAAATATAATTCACATCCTCTAGTATTTTGTTAGATATAGTTTTGTCAATGGGCACAAATCTAACATTTATAGTACAAACATATATGCTCATCTTTAGAGATGAGCTAAATATTATGTGATTCTTAGAAGCCTCTAAGCCCCTTTTCACTCTTTTGCCACCCTTATTGAAAAAGCAGAAGGGGGCACACAATTGAAAGTTATTTGACAGTTTTTTCTTTGTTTCTATGATTATGATAGCCAAAATGCATTATTAAATGATGTTAGTTGCTCAGCTTTTCTGAGTTTAGCTTGGCTTTTCCTAAGAAAGTAGATATAGTCTACTGTATCATCATAATTAAGGCCTTTGCAACATAAACAGGCCTTGCTCTTCCTCCTCCTCCTCCTCCTCCTCCTTCTTCTTCTTCTTCCTTTCCTCCTCCTTCGCAATCCTCTCCACTCCTCCCTTTCTTTTCTCTCTCTCTCTCTCTCTCTCTCTCTCTCTCTCTCTCTCTCAAATCAGTTTTGTCAACTTTTATGTTGAAATGGGAAGAAATATGCAATGATGAAAAAGGTGATAATCTCTGAGGATCTGAGTTACAATTTCAGGTTTTACACTTTCTCTCTACTCCCAGCAAGGTCTTTGGCAAATCATTTCAACTATTTAGCTCTCAGTTTCTTAAACTGTAAAATGAGATTATACAAGATATATGATCCTTTGAACATTGTTTGAATCTTTCTGGAATTCCTGTGAATAATACTTCCATTTGGTTGCAGTTTCTTATTGTCTTAAGGTTTAATTTATAGTGAAAATACTTAGAATAATATGATTCAGTTCCTTCACTGGAAACAAATCTTGCATTAATGGTACAACTGCTCAACTGCCCAAAACAACCAAATGACTTTTGGTGATATATGATCCCCTTCAGGATCTGAAAAAATGTTGACAAATAGTATAAAATGAGATAGAAGAATCATAATTTTTAGCTTATCTTTAATTTTTGTTTTGGTTTTTGGGTTTTGGGTTTTTTTGCAGGACAATGGGGGTTAAGTGGCTTTCCCAGGGTCACACAGCTAGTAAGTGTCAAGTGTCTGAAACCAGATTTGAACTCAGGTCCTCCTGAATCCAGGATCGGTGCTTTATCCACTGCGCCACCTAGCTGCCCCTAGCTTATCTTTAAACATGCATACATATAAAGTATGTGAATATAACCTATATTACCATTAACTTTTTAATGTAATGTAATTTAAATCTTAACTGAATTATATATCATTATATAGCTTATAAGTGGTATGGTAAGAAATAGAACACACTAGTGGTGTGTTCATATACAATGTTATTTCCTTTAGAGTATGATGTATTACCTTTGATTTACATTACCATCTCTTGTTTCTGGAAGTTTTTCACCCAGATGTAAAATATCAAAGTCTCGGGCCTTCATCAGGTGTTTAGAAACAAATTTACAATTTGTTTTTTGACTGCTATCCACCTGGTGATTTAGCACTGTGTGTCTTCTGATAGCCTAAACAGATCTGCCTTTACCTCTCATTCCAGGTGGAAGAATGTTTTATTCTTGTTCATTGTTTCCTATTTAAAGTCATTGAAATTTAGAAGTAATAAGAATCTCACAGGCCATTTAAGCCAAAAACTTTGGTTTTCCATGAGGAAAAACTGAATCTCAACTTGCTCAAAGTAATGCAAATAGTTCAAAATCAGAACCAAAATCCAGATTTCCTTAGTAAAATTTTATTTCCCATAAATGGCTATCAATATTTACTACTCACAATCAAGATGTCTAAGGAAATCTGTTTCTTGATTATGTTTGTCCTTATATGGGCCACCAGTCTGATGTGTACTTATCTGTGAGGATTTGAACACATATATTTAAATGAAACTCCACTAGAGAACAAGGCCTCTGAAATATGATAGAAAAGCTACTACCTAGGTTGTTGTGCCTTCTGGCAACACTGAATCTCATGTATAAATGTTATTTTTGATCTGTTCAAGTTAATTTAACATAAGGTTCAATGGCAATGGGGTTTAAAGTCTATCTGTTCTATATCTGTTTTAGTGCATTTACACATGATAGCATATGTGGGAATGAAAACTGATGGAAGCAAAGAACTAAACCTGTTACTCTGTGTTGAAATGAAAGGATGAAGTAATAGAAGAATGAAGAAAAAATATTTCAAGGTCCATTGAAATACAGTTTGATTGGCATTACTATTCATTTATCATAGCTAGAAAATAATAGCATTCAACTTAAAGATGGCCATAACTTGGAAATAACTATTTTACAGAAGTATTCTACCTCTCTAATTCAAAACTTTTTAAATTATTCTATTTAACTATTTGGGTGTTTTTTTTGTTTTTTGGTGAGGCAATTGGGGTTAAGTGACTTGTCCAGGGTCACACAGCTAGTGAGAGTTAAGGGTCTGAGGCCGGATTTAAATTCAGTACCTCCTGACTACAGGACTGGTGCTCTATCCACTGTGCCACCTAGCTACCCCTATTCTATTTAACTATAATCTCATATTCTTCTCATACTTCTCTGTAGCTCACGTATCTCAAGCTGATTTTTAAAAATCAAATTTGGAAATTATCAAAAATTCTAATCATTGCAGAATAGATAGATGTGTTCAGTATATGTACACATACTGTATATGTACATTTTCTATAATTATATGTACATATATAGTACGTGTGTATATATAGTATATACATAAGTACATGGGTATACACACATATATACATTTATTTATTTAGCAACATACAAGTAATGATTTAACTGAACTGTTCCCAAGAAATACTTATGTAGAAAGAGTGATAATGCATGGAAAATCAGGGAATAAAGAGTAAATCAATCTCTGCTCATGGTTCATTCATGTTTGTTCTCTCCATTATCCCTTGACAGGCTACTCACATTGGAATTTTCAGCAACATAACTTGCTTTCATCTTTCGTCTGACATTATTATCTCTTCTGCTTGAATAACTCCTATGTCGACATTTTGATAACATTATCAACATCTCTTTCAAGGCAGAAATCTGACCCACATGTACTATCTGACCATGGAGTAAATTAGTGAAGCTTCAAGTGCCCAAGGGATTCTGTAAGAAATTTCCAAGTTTCAGGGTGTGAGGGTTAGAGGGAGTTCCCACACTGGAAATTCTCTGCAGAAATACAATCACATGCCTAAAATTTCATTCCAATAAAAAATTATTACATCTTTTTTTCTTACCAATTGTTTTCTTTAATAAACTTTGTTATTCTCTAATTTTAAGTGAAAACAATTCAATTATGTCTGTATGAAGCTGCAGTTTGAACTTGTCAATTGAACTGGTCATTTCAATGACATCAATAAATTTGCATCAATACTTTGGCAGATATTGACGAATTGTTCAGGAGGAATGTCTAGGGAAGAGATTAAAGAAGTTGTTCTAGTCCATTGGTCAAGCACTAAATTAATTTTACCAAGTGACTACAGAATCATTACCGGAAGCCTTCACAGGGAAAAAGGAAAAAAAAAAGAATGTTCCCTAACTTCCCAGCCAAAGGCAGGAATTATGTTATATTATAAATAGAATGGCTGAGAAGAAATGTGCCTCCTCAAGGATCAGTTATCCATGCATATATAGCAGTATCAATGACTAAACTAGTGACAACAGTGTCTTCTCCTAAACATAAAACTCAAATGGAAATTGATGATCCATAAAATTGTAATTCAAAAATTATTTGTTCCTGTCTACATATTAGGTAAAAAAGATGGAATGAATCACATCAGTTGCTTTCATTTCAATTTAAAAGAAATGTATCAATTAATGCCACTACATGCAAGGTACTGTGTTATAAGTGAGGGACAAAAAGATGAAATAACACATTAATTCTACTCTCAAAGCACTTGAATTCAAATATAATGTCATAATATATGAAAATGGTTATGATTCGCTGAGCACAAAAAAGAGATAAAGTCAAAGGCTGGGGTAGGCAGAGAGAAGAAGCTTCATAGAGTTGGGCCTTGAAAAAAGACAGGAATTTTACCAAGTGGGTAAATTCATTGAATGAAGGGGAAGAGAAGTATGAAGAAACAAACAAAAAGGCATAGAGAAAGCAGATAAAATTTATATCAGAAATATAGAAAACATAAAGGGAAGGAATATGAGAAGGCCTGTAAGAGAGATTGAGACTACATTGATTATATTGAAACTTGAATGCCAGGTTAAAGAGTTTGCATTGTAATTAGTAGGCAATAATTTGTTAATAAAATCTTTTCAATATTGCAATGATATGATCATAAAAGTGCATTACAAAGATTCCATAGATCTTTAATGCCAAGCATAGATGAAAGAAGAGTATAATTGATGATAGGAAAAGTATGTAATCCCAAAGTGAGATACTAAAGACCTGAATTCAGGTAGTTGGAGTGAAAATAGAAGGGAGGCAAGGGACCCATGAGATATCTCCGGTAAATTTGACATTGTTTGTCATCTAATCTATGAGTTCATTGTTGAGGGAAGAGAGACAACTTCACCCATGCTTCCTCATTTTCTTGCATCTTTACTTTCATAGATGTGGACATTTCCTAAAATGGTAAAATGAATAAGCAACATAACAATATCACCCTGTGCTACTCTTGTCTATGTACTCTCTTATATCTTTATTTTTTTCCATAAAAGTATTTATTATGTTCCAGTTACATGTAAAGAGTTTTCAACATGTTTTTATGAAATTTCTAGTTTCAAATTTTTGCCCCTCCCTATCCTCCCTCCAACTACCCCAAGATAGCAAGTAATCTGATATGTTTTATATATATATATATATATATATATACACAATCACATTAAACATATTTCTGCATTAGACATGCTGTGAAAGAAGAATCAGAGCAAAAAGGAAAAACCTCAAAAAAAGAAAAACAACAACAAAAACAATAGAAATAGTATGGTTCTATCTTGATCTAAGTTCCACAGGTTTTTTTTCCCCTGGATTTGGAGAGCATTTTCCATCATTCATTCTTTGGAACTATTTTGGACCATTGTATTGCTGAGCAGAGTCAAGTTTATCACAGTTGATCAACATATAATGTTGTTGATACTATGTGCAGTGTTCTCCTGGTTCTGATTACCTCACTAAGCATCAGTTCATGTAAATCCTTCCAGGTTGTCTGAAATCCACCTGGTCATTCTTTCTTACCACACAATAGTATTTCATTACATTCATATACCACAACTTGTTCAGCCATTCCCTAATTAATGGGAAACACCTCAATTTCCAATTCCTTGCCACCACAAAAAGGGCAGCTATAAATATTTTTGTACATGTGGGTCCTTTTCCCTTTTCTATGATCTCTTTGGGAAAAAGAGTCAATGGTGGTATTGCTGGATCAAAGTGTTGCATTCCTGGTATAAATTCGACCTGGTCATAGTGTATTATCCTGATAATCACTTCCTATAATTTACTTGCTAATATCTTATTTAAGATTTCTGCATCAATTTTCATTAGGAAAATAGGTCTATACATTTCTTTCTCTGTTTTGACTCTGCCTCATTTGGGTATCAACACCATATACTCCTTCTTAACCTATTTTTTCCAAATAATTTGTATAGTATTGGAATTAATTGTTCTTTAAATGTTTGGTAGAATTCTCTTGTAAACCCATCTAGCCCTGGAGATTTTTTCTTAGTGAGTTCATTAATGGCTTGTTCAATTTTTTTTTCTAATATGGGCTTACTTAAGGGTTTTATTTCCTCTTCAGTTAACCTGGGCAATTTGTATTTTTGTAAATAATTATCCATTTCACTTAGATTGTCATATTTATTGACATACAGTTGGGAAAATTAATTCCTAATTTGTGCTTTAATTTCCACTTCATTCGTGGTGAAATCACTGCTTCCATTTTTGAGACTGGTAATTTGGTTTTCTTCTTTCTTTTTTTTAAAATCAAATTAACAATGGTTTATCTATTTTATTGTTTTTATCATAAAACCAACTCTTAGTTTTATTGATTAATTCTATAGTTTTCTTGCTGTCAACTTTATTAATTCCTCCTTTGATTTTCAAGATTTCGAATTTAGTATTTAGTTGGGGATATTTAATTTGTTCTTTTTCTAGCTTTTGTAGTTACACACCCAATTCATTGATCTCCTCTTTCTCTTTTTGATTCATGTAAGCTTGTAGAGATATAAAATTGCCCCTAAGCACTGCTTTTGCTGCATCCCATAGATTTTGGTATGTTGTCTCATTATTGTCATTCTCTTGGATATAGTTATTGATTGTTTCTATGATTTGTTGTTTGATCCACTCATTCTTTAAAATGAAATTATTTAGTTTCCAATTAATTTTCAGTCTCCCTTTCCACGGCTCTTTATTACATGTAATTTTTATTGCATCATGATCTGAGAAGGATGCATACTATTTCTGCCTTTCTACACTTGACTATGAGGTTTTTGTGCCCTGATACATGGTTAATTTTTGAATGTGTGCCATGCACTGCTGAGAAAAAGGTATATTACTTTCTATCTCCATTCAATTTTCTCCAGTCATCTATCATATTGTGGGGACCAATTTTTAATTGGGGAGTGTTAGCTAAGCAGCTCACCACAATATTGGGGCAAGGAAGGAGACTGGCAGCCTCCCTCAAAACAGAGCAGGATTTATTTAGTGAGAATGAACTTAAAAACACACACACACACACACACACACACACACACAAACAAAATCAGCAGGATCAAGGGAAAGGAAATAAAATGGGGAAAGGGAAATTTTACAACCTGAATAACACCACCACCCAGGAATCAGCTGAGAATACACAGCAGTGTCCTGTCACCTTCCAGCTTCCAGCTAGAATGGCGAATCTCCTCCCCTTCTTCTCAGCAGACCACAGAGAGCTCCCAGCCAATTGGCTGGTTGCTCTGACAGTCACATGACTGCACTCACTAGCCTTACAATCATTATAATTTTGGCAGGCACATGTAGGCATCGGCAAGTGGTGATGATGTGAGGTGCCAGTGCCACGGCGACAGCTGCAACCAATGGGTGGAGCACCGTGCTATTTGCGGAGCCCCAGAGCACAGTGTGCACGCTGAGGTGTTTTTTTTTGTTCAAATTCTAGCCAAAAGATGGGGTCATAATAACCTCAAATAACAATTAATTCTTTACAATATCCAACTTTTCTAACATTCTATTCACCTCTTTAACTTCTTTCTTATTTGTTTTGTGGCTAGATTTATCTAATTCTGAGAGGGGAAGATTCAAATCCCCCACTAATACAGTTTTGCTGTTTATTTCCTTTTGTAACACATTTAACAGATCATCTAAGAATTTGGATGCTATACTACTTGGCACATACATTTTTAGTATTGATATTACTTTAATATCTATAGTACCTTTTATAAAGATGTACTTTCCTTCCTTATCCCTTTTAATTAGATGTATTTTTGCCTTTGCTTTGCCTGAGATAAGGATTGCCCCCCCTGCTTTTTTTTTTTTTTTTTGGTGAGGCAATTGTGGTTAAGTGATTTGCCCTGGTTCACACAGCCAGTAAGTGTTAATTGTCTGAGACCAGATTTGAACTCAGGTCCTCCTGACTCCAGAGTCAGTGCTCTATCCACTGCACCATCTAGCTTCCCCACTACCTCTGCTTTTTTTACTTCAGCTGAAGCATAATATATTCTGTTCCAACCTTATAAACAGCATATTGCAGTATTCTAGTTTTTAATCCACTCTGCTATTTGCTTCCCTTTTATGGCAGAGTTCATCCCATTCTTATTCACACTTATTATTATGGTCTCTTTCCCTCCATTCTATTCAGCCCTTTTTTGCTTTCACCCCCTTCTTTCACCCTATTCCTCCTCAGCAATGTTTTGCTTCCTACCCCTGCTTCCCCCAATCTGCCCTCCCCTCTCCCTTTTCTTTACCCTTTTCTCCCCTGCTTCTGTCCTCCCTTCTACCTGTACTACCACTCTTCTACTTACCCTTTTACTTCCCTAAAGAATAAGCTAAATTTCTTTATCCAAATGAACATATATATTCTTCCCTCTTTGAACCAAGTCTGATGAGATTAAGGTTGAAACAATGCTCACCCCTACCTTCTTTCCCTCTATTGTAATTGATTTTTTTTGCACATGTTCATAATATGTAATTAACTCCATTCCATGTCACCTTTCCTCTTCTCCCCATAAACTCCTTTTTTTCACCCCTCAATTTTCTTTATATCATCACATCAAAGACAATTTATATTTATACCCTCTGTATATTCCTTCTTTCTGCCCAAATAGATATACAGTTCTCAAGAGTTATAAGCACTATCTTTCTGTGTAGGGACATAAACAGTTTAACCTTATTGAGTAAATTTCCCTGTTTACCTTTTTAAACTTTTCTTGAGTCTTCTATGTTAAGACCAAATTTTCTATTCAGTTCTGTTCTTTTCATCAGGAAACCTTGGAAGTCCCCTATTTTATTAAATGTCCATTTTTCCTCAAAAGAGAATGCTCAGTTTTGCTGGGTAGTTCATTCTTGTTTGTGATCCAAGCTCCTTTGCTTTCTGGAATATCATGTTCCAAGCCTTGCAAATCATTTAATGTTGAAGCGGCCAGGTCCTGTGCAATCCTGACTGTGGCTTCATGATATTTAAATTGCTTCTTTTTGGCTTCTTGGAGTATTTTTTCCTTCATCTGATAATTCTGGAATTTGGCTACAATATATATTGGATTTTTCCTTTTGAGGTCTCTCAGGAAGAGATTGGTGGATTCTTTCAATGATGATTTTATCCTCTGTTTCTATATCAGGGCAGTTCTCCTTGATAATTTCCTGGAATATGGTGTCTAGGCTCTTTTTCTGATCATAGCTTTCAGGCAGTCCAATAATTCTCAAATTGTCCTCTCCTGGATCTATTTTCTTGGTCACTTGTCTTCCCAATGAGGTATTTCACATTTTCTTTTATTTTTTTTTTCATTCTTTTGATTGCATTTGATTGATTCCTGGTGTATCATGGAATCATTAGCTTCTATGTGTCCAATTCAAATTTTTAAGGCATTGTTTTTTTCAGTAAGCTTTTGCACTTCCTTTTCCATTTAGCCAAATGATTTTTTAAAAGGAATATGCTTCCTTTTCACAGTTGCTGATTCTCTTTTGCATAATTGTCTTGTTTTGCTTTCATTTATCTCCACATTTTTTCTTCTACCTCTCTCAATTGATTTTTAAAATCCTTTTGAGTCTTGAGACCAATTCATTTTCCCTCTTGAGGCTTCACATGTAGGTGATTTGAGAGAATTGTTTTCATCTGAGTTTCTGTTTTGCTCTTCCCTGTTCAAAGAGAAGCTCTCCATAGTAAGAGCCCTCTTCTGTTTCTTACTCATATTGTAGCTTATTTTTATTTTTATGTTGAGGTCTGCTCCTGGGGCATAAGGGTCACTGTTTCAAGCTTCCTTTGCTGGGCCATAAGGGCTGTGTCACTGGCTTTCTACTCTGAGGCCTCTATGGATTGTGGATTTCTCTACACCCTGAGCTTGCTCCCTGGACTTGCTTCAGGTACTGGGATGGCCAGGCCTTGTTGAACCTGTCCCATGGGTGGCCCTCCAGCTGGCAGTCTGCCCTCTCAGTTGGTGTTGGTGGGTATCACCACTGGCCTGCTGCACCACCAGCTTGCTGAGCCAGGATCAAGGGGCCTCAGTTGCACACTGTGGCCAAGAGCTTCCTTATCACTTGCCAGGACCCCCTCCATGCTGAATTGTGCTGTGAGCTGTGCTGCACTCTCCCTTTGCCTAAGTGAGACTGACCTTTCCTGAAGTCTTCTAAATTATCTCAAGTTGGAAGATTGTGTCTCTTTCTTTCTGTAGGTTATGTAGTTTCAGAATCTGTTTAGAGACTTGATTTATTGTTGTTTTTTAGGGAAACTTGGAAGAGCTCAGGCAAGTTTTTGGCTTCTCTCCACCATCTTGGCTCTGCCTCCTACTCTCCTATATCTTTAACAGAAAGTTTACTTAAGATTCTGGGTGGTTTCTTTATGGTCTTCTGACATGGGAATTCCAATAGAATAAGTCTCATCAAGTTTCCAAGTCTTGTCAATTTAATTCCAAAACATCTTTTTCATGCTTCTGCTTCCTTCCTTTTACATAACCATCACCTTAGTTTAGGCTTTCTTCTCATCTCCCCTTGAAAAATATACTGTATTTCTCTAAACCTTAAACATTCTTGACCTCAATTCAGGTTGTGACACTATCATTCATGTTCTAATGTTCTTCTCCTTTAATTTATTCTTCTCTCTAGATTTTCATGACATTGCTCCCTCCCAATCCCTACTATTTATCTGAATTCTTCTTTCTCCTTTGATGCATCTTCATCCAAGTCTCTTTTGCAAATGGCAGGTATCCCTCCAAATTCTCTCTTGCATTTATAGTAATTTGCTTTGTAATCTTCTCAGCTTGCATGGATTCAATTATCATTTCTATACCAATGATTATCAAATTTATTTTTCCCAGCCTTAACATCTCTCCTAACATCTAGTCTCATATTTCTTAGATGTGACATCTTGATGTTTTATATGCATGATAACTTCAAAAAGGCTTATATTGAACTCAGTCTTTCTCCCCAAACTATGCCATTTCCTAATTTCCTTATTATTTTCAAGGGCTTTGCCATTCCTCATATCATCAATATTCAAAACCTCAGTTTTATTTTCTACTCTTTACTATCTCTTATCTCTCATATTTAATTTATTGCTAACTAATTTCATAATATATCTCATATACTCCCTCTTCTTCCCTCTTGCACTATACCTACCATGGTGCAGATCCCTATCACATCACACCTAGATAATTGCAATAACTTGCTAGTCAGTCTACCTACTTGAAGTATCCATCCATTCTAGTCCATTCTCCAGTGAGTTACAAATTTATTTCTCTAAATGCAGGCCTGATCATGTCACCCCTCTATTTAAGACACTACTGTAACTATCAACACCAAGAAAAACAGTAATAAAAATTTTAGCTTGCAGAGCCCATAATAAGCTTACCATTCATACTTTTCCAGTCTTATTTCACCTTACTCTTTCCACATTCTTCTTCCCCACATATATTGTGTGATGATATTCTCTTTTCTTTTTTTCTTTTTTTTGTTGTTGAGGCAATTGGGGTTAAGTGACTTCCCCAGAGTCACACAGCTTGTAAGTGTTAAGTGTCTGAGGTCGGATTTGAACTCAGATCCTCCTGAATCCAGGGCAGGTACTCTATCCACTGAGCAACCTAGCTGCCCCTGATATTCTCTTAATGTTCTTCAAAAAGGACACTTTTTTGTGGGACAATGAGTGTTAAGTGACTTCCCTAGGGTCACACAGTTAATAAGTGTCAAGTGTTTGAGATCAGATTTGAACTCAGTTCCTACTGAATCCAGGGCCGATGCTTTATCCACTGCATTGCCTAGCTGTCCTGACACCTTACCTTTTAAATCTGAATATTTTCAGCGACTTTAACTGATGCCTGTAACTCTCTCTTTTTCTCTTGTTTCTGTATTCACTGGCTTTCTTCAAGCCACAGATAAAGTCTTCTCTGCATGTAACCTTTCTTTGTTCTCCTTAAACTTAATGTCTACCCTCTGAGATTTTCTCTACTTTTTATACTTATATCTTATTTCTACATAGTTATTGTCTTCCCCATTAGATGGTCAGCCCTTTGAGAACAGGGACTATTTCTTTGCCTTTCTCTGTATGCCTGGTGCTTAGAAGAGTATATAATATATAGTAGATGAATAATAAATGATCCCTGACTTGATTTTAGCTGACTACTGTCACAATAGCATCCTAAATGATGTCACTGTCTTTATTCTCTCCTACTCTAATTTGTTGTTTGTTGTTATTTCTCCTTCATTCTCAAAGAGGACCATGACATCCAAGAGGTGATGTCATGACTTGCAGTGAATTGGTTTTAAATGAGGGAGGGCTGTGAAATTTCACCAACTTCACTCTCTCCTTCAGACCCATTTGGGTCCAGTGGCAAGATATATTTCAGAAAGACTGGGGGGCGGAGCCAAGAGGGGGCGGAGCCAAGATGGCGGAGAGGAAGCAGCAAGCTGCCTGAGCTCTCCTTCTGTTCCCTCAAAACGAACATTAAATCAAGCCTCTGGACGGATTCTGAAACTACAGAACCTGCAAAGAGACAGAGAGACACAGTCCTCCAACCAGAGATAATTTAGAAGACTTCAGGAAAAGGTCGGTCTGACTCGGGCAAAAGGGAGGCCCAGCTCAGGGCAGCAACCCAGCGCCAAGGGGGTCAGGGCAAGTCAGCAGGAGCTGCGGCCCACAGCCGAACAACTGAGGCTCCCGGAACCTGGTTCAAAAATCTGGTGGCCAAGAAGGACAGTGGAAAAACTTACCTGCACCGGCCGAGAGGGCCACGAATGGCGGGATCAGACGCTGGGGTCTGGCGCCTGGCTGGCCGAGCACAATCATACAGGAAGTGCAGGGCGGGGCATCTCCACACACCATAAAGGCCTCAGAGTAAAAGCCCGGTCACACAGCACCTATACACCTGCACAAGAAGCCCAAAACAGGGACCCTGGTTCCCCCAGAGCAGACCTCAACTTAAAGAATAAATAAATAAGCTGCAATAATGAGTAAGAAGCAAAAAAGAGCCCTCTCCATTGAGAGCTTCTGTATCAATAGGGAAGAAGCCAACACAAACTCAGATGAGGACAATAGCCTCAAATTGTCTACATCTGAATCCTCACAAGGGAAGGTGAATTGGTCGCAAGAACAAAAAGCCTTCCTGGAAGAGCTCAAAAAGGATTTTAAAAATCAATTGCAAGAGGTAGAAGAAAAAATGGGGAGAGAAATGAAAGCAAAACAAAAAAACTATGAAAAAAGAATCAGCAGCTTGGAAAAGGAAGCTGAAGAAAACAAAGCCTTAAAAAATTCATTTGGCCAAATGGAAAAAAAGCTGCATAATCTCACTGAAGAAAACAATACCTTAAAAAATTCACTTAGCCAAATGGAAAAAAAAGGTGCATAATCTCACTGAAGAAAACAATGCCTTAAAAATTAAAGTGGGACAGTTGGAAGAAAAGGAATCCATGAGACACCAAGAATCAGTCAAGCAGAATAAAAAAAATGAAAAAATAGAAAAAAATGTGAAATACCTCATTGGAAAGACAACTGATCTGGAAAACAGATCGAGGAGAGACAATTTGAGAATCATTGGACTGCCTGAAAGCCATGACCAGAAAAAGAATCTAGATACAATATTCCAGGAAATTATTAAGGAGAACTGCCCTGATATCATAGAATCAGAGGATAAAATCATCATTGAAAGAATCCATCGATCACGCCCTGAAAGAGACCCCAAAAGGAAAACTCCAAGGAATATTGTAGCCAAATTCCAGAATTATCAGGTGAAGGAGAAAATACTCCACGCAGCCAGAAAGAAGCAATTTAAATATCATGGAGCCACAGTCAGGATTGCTCAGGACCTGGCAGCTTCAACATTAAAGGACCGCAAGGCTTGGAATATGATATTCCGGAAGGCAAAGGAGATTGGATTGCAGCCGAGAATCTATTACCCAGCAAAAATGTGCATTTTCTTTCAGGGGAAAAGATGGACATTTAATGACATTGGGGACTTTCAATCTTTCCTGGTGAAAAGACCAGAACTGAATAGAAAATTTGATCTCAACATACAAGACTCAAGAGAAGTTTAAAAAGGTAAACAGAGGGGAAAAAAAAAGTTACCCTATTAGGTTAAACTGTTTATATCCCTACACAGGAAGATAATACTCATAACTCTTAAGAACTGTAAATGTATTTGGGCAGAGAAAAGGACTTTATATAGAGGGTATAAATATAAATTGTCTTTGATGTGATGATACAAAAGAATTAAGGGGATAAAAAGGGAGTCTATGGGGAGGAGAGGAAAGGGGAGGTGGAATGGGATGAATTATATCATATGAAGAGGTGGAAAAGAACCTATTATAATAGAGGGAAAGAAAGGAGGGGGGAACATGGTTTCAACCCTATTCTCATTAGATTTGACTCAAAGAGGGAATAACATATACGTTCATTGGGATAAAGAAACTTAACTCATTCTTTAGGGAAACAAAAGGGGAAGGGAAAGGGGGGACTGATAGAAGGGAGGACAAAAGCAAGGGAGAAAAGGGTAAAGAAAAGAGGGGGGGTGATAAAAAGGGAGGGCAGATTGGGGGAGGCAGGGGTAAGAAGTAAAACGTCGGTGAGGAGGAATAGGGTGAAAGAAGGGGGGAAAAGTACAAAGGGGGTAAATAGAATGGAGGGGAATAGACAGTCAGTAATAATAACTGTGAATGTGAATGGGATGAACTCTGCTATAAAACGGGAGCGAATTGCAGAGTGGATTAAAAACCAGAACCCTACAATATGCTGTTTACAAGAAACACATTTGAAGCAGAGAGATACACACAGAGTAAAGGTAAAAGGCTGGAGCAGAATATATTATGCCTCAGCTAAAGTAAAAAAGGCAGGGGTAGCAATCCTTATCTCAGACAAAGTGCAGGCAAAAATAGATCTCATTAAAAGAGATAAGGAAGGAAATTACATCTTACTTAAAGGTACTATAGATAATGAAGTAATATCAATATTGAATATGTATGCGCCAAGTGGTATAGCATCCAAGTTCTTAGAGGAGAAGTTAAATGAGTTACAAGAGGAATTAGATAGTAATACTATACTAGTGGGGGATCTGAATCTCCCCCTCACAGAATTAGATAAATCTAGCCAAAAAATAAATAAGAAAGAAGTGAAAGAGGTGAATAGATTACTAGAAAAGTTAGACATGATAGATGTCTGGAGAAAATTGAATGGGGATAGAAAGGAATATACCTTTTTCTCAGCAGTACATGGCACATTTTCAAAAATTGACCATGTATTAGGGCACAAAAACATCATAGTCAAATGTAGAAAGGCAGAAATAGTAAATGCATCCTTCTCAGATCATGATGCAATAAAAATTACATGTAAGAAAGAGCCAGGGAAAAGTAGAATGAAAATCAATTGGAAACTAAATAATTTCATTCTAAAGAATGAATGGGCCAAACAAGAAATCATAGAAACAATCAATAACTTTATCCAAGAGAATGACAATAATGAGACAACATACCAAAATCTATGGGATGCAGCCAAAGCAGTGCTTAGGGGAAAATTTATAGCTCTAAATGCTTACATGAATAAGAAAGAGAAAGAGGAGATTAATGAATTGGGCATACAACTTAAAAAGCTAGAAAAAGAACAAATTAGAAATCCCCAATTAGACACTAAATTAGAGATCCTGAAAATTAAAGGAGAAATCAATAAGATTGAAAGCAAAAAAAACTATAGAATTAATCAATAAAACTAAGAGCTGGTTTTATGAAAAAACCAATAAAATAGATAAAATACTGGTTAATTTGATTAAAAAAAAGAAAGAAGAAAACCAAATTACCAGTATCAAAAATGAAAAGGGTGATGTTACCACCAATGAAGTGGAAATTAAGTCAATAATTAGGAAATATTTTGCCCAACTGTATGCCAATAAATTTGACAATCTAAATGAAATGGATGAATATTTACAAAAATACAAACTGCCCAGGTTAACTGAAGAGGAAATAAAATCCTTAAATAAACCCATATTAGAAAAAGAAATTGAACAAGCTATTAATGAACTCCCTAAGAAAAAATCCCCAGGGCCAGATGGGTTTACGGGTGAATTTTACCAAACATTTAAAGAACAATTAATTCCAATATTATACAAATTATTTGGAAAAATAGGTGAAGAAGGAGTTCTACCAAATTCGTTTTATGACACAAATATGGTGGTGATACCAAAACCAGGCAAAGCAAAAACAGAGAAAGAAAATTATAGACCAATTTCCCTAATGAATATTGATGCTAAAATCTTAAATAAGATATTAGCAAGGAGATTACAGCAAGTGATCACCAGGATAATACACTATGACCAGGTGGGATTTATACCAGGAATGCAGGACTGGTTCAACATTAGGAAAACTATTAACATAATCAACCACATCAATAAGAAAACCAACCAAAATCATATGATTATCTCAATAGATGCAGAGAAAGCTTTTGACAAAGTACAGCACCCATTCCTAATAAAAACACTAGAGAGTTTAGGAATAGGGGGAGCTTTCCTTAAAATAATAAACAGTATCTACCTAAAGCCATCAGCAAGTATTATATGCAATGGAGATAAATTAGAGGCCTTCCCAATAAGATCAGGGGTGAAACAGGGATGTCCATTATCACCCCTATTATTTAATATTGTCCTAGAAATGTTAGCTTTAGCAATCAGAGAAGAGAAAGGCATTAAAGGAATTAGAATAGGCAAGGAGGAAACAAAACTATCACTCTTTGCAGATGATATGATGGTATACTTAAGGAATCCTAGAGAATCAAGTCAAAAATTACTTGAAACAATTAAAAACTTTAGCAAAGTAGCAGGATATAAAATAAATCCACATAAATCATCAGCATTTTTATACATGACCAACAAAGTTCAGCAGCAAGAGATAGAAAGAGAAATTCCATTTAAAGTAACGGTAGGTAATATAAAATACTTGGGAGTCTACTTGCCAAGACAAACCCAGGAACTCTATGAACACAACTACCAAACACTCTTCACACAAATCAAATCAGATCTAAATAATTGGAAAGATATCAATTACTCATGGATAGGCAGAGCTAATATAGTAAAAATGACAATACTGCCTAAATTAATTTACTTATTCAGTGCCATACCAATCAGACTACCTAAAAAATATTTTATAGAGCTAGAAAAAATAATAACAAAATTCATCTGGAAAAACAAAAAATCAAGAATATCCAGGGAAATAATGAAAAAAAATTCACAGGAAGGTGGGTTAGCGGTACCAAACCTGAAGCTTTACTATAAAGCGGCAGTCATCAAAACTATCTGGTACTGGCTAAAAAATAGAGTGGTAGATCAATGGAATTGGCTAGGCTCAGGAAATGCAGTAGTAAATGACACTAGTAATGTAGTGTTTGATAAACCCAAAGACTCCAGCTTCTGGGATAGGAACTCAGTATTTGACAAAAACTGCTGGGAAAACTGGAAGATAGTATGGCAGAAATTAGGCTTAGACCAACATCTTACACCTTATACTAAAATAAGGTCAAAATGGATACATGATTTAGACATAAGAGGTGATACCATAGGTAAATTAGGAGAGAAAGGAATAGTGTACCTATCAGATCTTTGGAAAGGAGAACAGTTTTTGACCAAACATGAGATAGAGTATATTATAAAATGCAAAGTGGATGATTTTGATTATATTAAATTAAAAAAATTTTGTACAAACAGAAGCAATGCATCCAAAATTAGAAGGGAGGCAGAAAGCTGGGAAACAATTTTTGAGGCCAGTGCTTCTGATAAAGGCCTCATCTCTAAAATATATAGGGAATTAAATCAAATTTATAAGAATCCCAGTCATTCCCCAATTGAGAAATGGTCAAAGGATATGAACAGGCAGTTTTCTGATGAAGAAACCAAAGCTATCTATTCCCATATGAAAAAATGCTCTAAATATCTAATGATTAGAGAGATGCAAATTAAAACAACTCTGAGGTACCACCTGACACCTATCAGATTGGCTAAAATGACAAAAAAGGAAGATAATAAATGTTGGAGAGGCTGTGGGAAAATTGGAACACTAATGCATTGTTGGTGGAGCTGTGAGCTGATCCAACCATTCTGGAGAGCAATTTGGAATTATGCCCAAAGGGCGATAAAGCTGTGCATACCCTTTGACCCAGCAATCCCACTTTTAGGTCTTTTGCCCAAAGAATTCATGGAAGGGGGAAAGGAACCCACATGTACTAAAATATTTATAGCTGCTCTTTACGTGGTAGCAAGGAATTGGAAGTTGAGGGGGTGCCCATCAATTGGGGAATGGCTGGACAAGTTGTGGTATATGAATACAATGGAATACTATTGTGCTGTAAGAAATGATGAGCAGGAGGAGTTCAGAGAAACCTGGAGGGTCTTACGTGAGCTGATGATGAGTGAGATGAGCAGAACCAGAAGAACATTGTACACAGTATCATCAACATTGAGTGTTGACCTACTGTGATGGACTATATTCTTCTCACCAATGCAATGGTACAGAAGAGTTCCAGGGAACTCATGATAGAAGAGGATCTCCAAATCCAAGAAAAAAAAAGAAAGAAAGAACTGTGGAGTATAGATGCTGATTGAACCATATTATTTCTTTTGTTTTGGGTGCTGTTTTTTTTTTTCTATTTTGAGGTTTTGCATCACTGCTCTGATTCTTTCTCTTGTAACAGGATTAATGCAGAAATAGGATTAATGTTATTATGTGTATATATATGTGTGTGTATATATATATCTATATGTATATATATAGAGATATATAGATATAACCTATATCAGATTACCTGCTGTCTAGGGGAGGGGGGAGGGAGGGGAGGGAGGGAGAAAAATCTGAAATTGTAAAGCATGTATAAACAAAAGTTGAGAACTATCTTTACATGTAACGGAAAAAATAAAATATCTCATAAAAAAAAAAGAAAGAAAGACTGGAGATGGATCCAGATGTTTTTAAGAAAATTGGGGTTAAATGACCTGCCTATTGCCATGCAGCTAGTAAGTGTCTGAGGTCACATTCGAACTCAGGTCCTCTCAAATTCAGGGTCAGTGCTCTATCCACTGTTCCACCTAGCTGCCCATCCAACTCTAACAGGGCTAGGGGAATCAAAATTTGTTAACCACATACTACATGCTAGGCACAGTGTTAAAGCATTTTACAAATAGTCTCTATGATCCTCACAACAACCCTATGAAGTCAGTGTTATTATTATTCTTATATAACAATTAAGGAACCTGAAACAAATAGTGGTTAAATGACTTTTCCAGGGTCATATGGCTAATGCATGTAAGCTTGATTAAACTCATGTCTTCCTGATGCCAGGCCTAATACCTCTATCTACTGTACTACCTAAGCTACCTCTAAACTAAACCAAAGAATTACTCACATTAAACATACACACACACACACACACACACACCCCTCCCCTGCCTCTAGGATATAATATAAACTAAATTGTTTTGCATTTTAACCATCCATGATCTGGTTTTAGCTAAACTTTCTGGAAATTATATATTACTCCCTTTCAAATTTTCCAAGCAAATTGTTAAATTCTCATCTCTATGACTTTTCACAAAGAGGTCTTGCATGTCTGGTAAGGAGTTTCTCTTTAAATTTGTCTCTTCAAATCCCTAGTTTCCTTCAAAGCTAAGTTCAATTTTCACCTCCTGGTGATGGTTTTTCTAACTGACCCTCCCAACTGTCAGTCTTCTCTTCTTCATCGCCAAATGTCCATGTCTCTACTTCGTATATATCTTTCATTTACTTATAATTATATGCTTTGTTTCCTTCTAAATGAAATAACATTTTATATTTCTTAGCACAGTGCATGATATTTGGTAGGTTCTTAATAAATTCTTATACCTTTTTCCTTGTCCTATTCTTTTCTGTTGCCTTCCTTTCTTTTCCTTTCCCATTCCTATACTCCATATTTTAAAAATTCCTTGACAACAAGCATGGCTTCATTATTATATTTGTATTCTAACACCTAGCACAGTCCTTACAGCATAACAGTCACTTAATAAATAATGTATTCAAGCCATTATTGGTAATGTTTGTTGTTATTGCTCAGTTGTTTCTGGAATATGTAATTCTTCATGACCCCTTTAGGGGCTTTCTTGGCAAATAGAATAGTTGTTTGCCATTTCCTCTTCCAGCTCATTTTAGAGATGAAGAAACTGAGGAAAACAGGGTTATATTGCATAGCTAATAGATATCCATGACTGGTATTAAAATCAAGGAGAGGGGTCTTCCTGATTCCAGGCCTAGCACATTGTCCTTGGAGCCATTTAGGCCAAATTACCCCAACATGCATTTCTCCATTACCCTTTGGGTAATGTCCAACTTGAATTCCTTAGAGATTGTGTTTTTTCCATGATTTACAGCTATTATCATACCTACTGGATGAGGAAAAAATAAAATAAAAACAAAACTTTAGATATAAACCCAATTGATGCCAGGTCAGTGATGTGTAATATGCAAGGGGAATAGAAAATTATAGATAAGAGAACATTTTGAAATAATTTTGGAAGAAAATAGCAGAAATCAAAAGTATTATTAATCAACCATTTTAGTGGCATGGTATACTATTCTAACTTTTTAAGTAATTTAATCTTCATTGAAAGAGCCAGTAGTATACAATTGTCCTCTAGAAAATATCTCTTCCAATATTCTTATAGCAATAGCAGCTATTAATATTGCAAGAATATAATAGAATGTCTTGTATGGAGTTTTTAACCAGTTTAATGACAATTATATATTATACTTTTTCACATGTGGGAAAAAGATTTCTTAACAGTATTATGTTAAATGTGAATTAAGGGAAATCTTTCACATAAAACTCACATTTAATTTTTCAAGGAGGACAAGTCCTTATTCTATCCCACTCAGACTGTTTTTTTTTTCCATAATACAATGTATTTGATCTTCCTTCTCCCTGGATTTATTTACCTTTTGTGAGATTTAAAATTGTATACAAGAGCATTAAACTCCCCTTTAACCTTTCCCTTATATATATCTCTCAGACCAGTAAGTGAAAGAAGCCTCTGAGCTTTAGTTAGAGCTTTTATTGTTGGGGAATTAATTAGCCAACAAAACAAGGTGATGTTGATTAGAGATATAGGAAAGAAGAAATACAAATAAATAGTCTTAGATCTAAGCTTAGTCTATATTCCGTATAGAATTTACCAAATTCCAAAACCACCTCTGAGGCTGAGAACCGCATCAAGCACGTGCTGTTATGGAGGACCAGGTCAATCACCAAGGACCATGTTGTCTAACCTGAGTCAGCATCTCTGTGTGCAGACCAAGCCAGCAGGTGAGGAGAGAAAAAAAGACATCACTTCCGTTCTCTCCTTGCCTTTAAGCTCGCACCCTGGAAGTGGAGTGTTTAGCAGATGCACGGGCAGTTCATCACAGTCTCTTCCCTGAAAGGGTGATCCTTCAAAAACTGGTGTCTTTCAGTTATCCTAACCAACTGTTAAAAGCTTTCACTTTTTACCACACTTTTCAAATCTCATATTTTTTTGGAAATGAATCTCATAAATAACATTATTTTGGGTCTTTTTCCTTAAAGCATTATTATCATCATCACTTTCCTCCTCTTTTTTTTCTCTTTGTATCTCTGTCTATATCTCTCCACCACTTTTGTGTCAATAAAATTTTCAAATTTTTCCTGGTTTTGAAGTATTTATGTTGTTTTAAAGATTGCATATGGTATTTCTGTGTATTAATAAAATAAATAATAATTAATATATAGTACACAGGGAATGGAAGGGAATGAAAAGGAAAGGAAGGGAAGGGAAAGGAAAGACATAACTAAGGGTACTTTACTGGAAATATGAGTACTGATATTTTATGGATGTTGTTGGAAGTCTTTTTCAAGAAATTTTAAGTGAATGCAAAAGTTGAAAGTCTAGGTAGGCTAGTAATTGTGACAAGAAATAAGTTAGAGGTTAAGACAAGGAAATATATTTCACAATAAGCAAGCAGAAAGAGTAATAGATGCAAGATTCTCAGAATAGGAAGGATCTCTTAAAACAAATTACAAATGCCTTAGCCTAGAAAATAGAGATTTCTGGAATCAAAACATTTACATGTTATGCTAATCCCCAAGATTTGGAGTGGGTACAAACAACTACCTTGGTGTGTATGTGTGTGTTTATATAACTAATTGAAGCATGTCAGAGAGTCATCCTCACCTGTGTGTGTCTTTTGAGAGTAGACATAAAACAAAGTACTCATCTTGATTAAGAAATGACTGTAGTTTAGTGGTTCCTATGTCTAGTGCTTTTTATTGTACCCTCCCAAGTGAATAAAATAATGGAGTCTAATTAAAAATTTTTCAATGATGTTATGTTTGGATATTCTGACATGATATGGCACTAAATGGTATTGCATCCAAAATCTTTTTTTATTTTTTCAGCACAATGAGGGTTAAGTGACTTGCCCAGAGTCACAGAGCTAGTAAGTGTCAAGTGTCTGAGGCCAAATTTGAACTCAGGCCCTCCTGAATCCAGAGGCAGTACTTTATCCACTGTACCATATAGCTCCCTCTAGCATCCTAATTTTTTTTTTTTTGCAGGGAAATGAGGGTTAAGTGACTTGCCCAGGGTCATGCAGCTAGTACGTGGCATGTGTCTGAGGCCAGATTTGAACTCAGGTCCTCCTGAATCCAGGGCCAGTGCTTTATCCACTGTACCATATAGCTCCCTCTAGCAACCTAATTCTTAAAGGAGAAGTTAAGTAAGTTCCAGGAGGAAATACTATTGGGGAAGAAAAATAGAGAAAGACAACTATAGACCCAATCCCCTAATGAATACTTTTAAATAAAATACTAGCAAGTAGATTTTAACAATATATCACAAAGTTCGAACACTGAGACCAGGTGGGATTTATGCCAAGAAAGCAGCGTTGGTTCAATATTAAAAAAAGTAGCATCATAATTGACCATATCAATAAAAAAATCTAATAAATTTATACAATATTATCCCAGATGCAGAAACATCTTTGACAAAATACAGCACTCATTCCTGTTAAAAACTCTAGGAAGCATAGGAATAAATGAAGCTTTCCTTAAAATGATGAGCAGTATTTATCTAAAACATCAGAAAGTATTATGTTTAGCTTTTCCCTCTCCTGCTGCTTGAGGATCTGGCTGCAGCCATGAATGACACTGTAACCATCAGAACCAGGAAGTTCATGACAAATAGACTTTTTCAGCATAAACAGATGGTTATAGATGTCCTTCATCCTGGAAAGGCCACAGTGCCCAAGACTGAAATTTGAGAAAAACTGGGCAAGATGTACAAGACAACCCCAGATATTATTTTTGTCTTTGGATTCAGAACCCATTTTGGTGGTGGCAAAACAATAGGCTTTGGCATGATTTATGATTCCCTTAACTATGCAAAGAAAAATGAACCAAAGAACAGACTTGCAAAGCATGGCCTGTATGAGAAGAAAAATATGTCAAGAAAGCAGCAAAAGGAATACAAGAAGAGAATGAAGAAAGTCAGGGGTACTGCAAAGACAAATGCTGGTACTGGCAAAAAGAAGGAATAAAATGCACTATGGAGGATGTTTATCCATGAAGATATTTATTTTTCATGAGAGCATAAATAAACTATGTAAAAACTTAAAAAAAGAAAGTACTAACTTTAATGGAGATAAGTTTAGGCCTTCCAAATAAGATGAGGGGTAAAGCAAAGGTATCCATTATCACCAATATTTTTTTTTTCAATATTGTATGAGTGTAACGATTGGAATAACGTCACCTGCTGGATACTTACTGTAGAAGAGTTCTGCCCATGAAGGGAAGGTCTTTGAGGGCAAGACCAGGAGTCAGGAAGTGACGTGGGCTAGTGGGAGGAGGAAGGAAGAGACTGGTGCTCAGTCTCGCTCTCTTTTCCTGGGGACGCTGGCGGAGAAGGGAGCTAAAAATGTGCTCTCCCTTTAATAGATAGAAATCTAGGCCTTTCTCTCTCTCTTTACCAAATTCTTGTTTTCCTTAATAAATGCTTAAAAGCCTAACTCTTGCTAAAGCTTATAATTTATTGGCGACCACTCATTAGATATTTTAGACAGACTAGCTAGAATTTTAGCCCTTAACAGATGGCTGACCACGAAGAGGAAAGCTAACCCTCAGTCTTCTTCTGATCTTCTGGTTGGGTAAGAAATTTCCCCTCCCTCTCCCTTTAACTGCTAAGTACTGGTGTACTGGCTGTGTTTTCCTTTAAATTTTTTCGAATGGACCTTTTAGACTCCCTAATTATCCTATTTTTGATTTTAGTCTGTTTAACCAGACAAATGGGAGATAAGATCATGTTAATGCTTTGTTTTTGTGGATTTTCTATTTTTCTTTTTATTTTTGTTAAAAGAGCCAGCAACTTACTCACACAAGGAAATATCTCTCCCTCTCCCAACCATGATTTTTCAGAGAAACCTGAAGAGATTCCCGCAGCTTTTCCCAGTTCTAACAGTAATTGTTGCTTTAATTTTGCATGCCTGGAGGCAATGACCCACCCTCTAGAAGCTTTTAATCCCCTAGCACCTGGAGGCAAAGTGGGGGAAGAGGAATCCAGGCCTGAGTTCAAAATCAAGTCTGATTCAAATTGCTCTGGTCCCTCCCCTCCTCTCCAGACCCCACCCTCTACTCCTCCCATGGCCAAGCCCATTGCTTCCCCTGCCTGGGAAGTCCAGAGATCTGATGCGCATGCTCAACTTTTTCTAACTACATTTGCAGCTTCAGGCTCAGCCCTTCCCCAGGCTGGCTGTGCTTCTGAGACAACCTTAGAAAGCCCTTTAAATTCCAGATATGCTCGTTTTGTTCATAATTTTGCTAACCTGCTTTTGTCTTTAATTAGTAAGCTTATAAAGCATTTGTATGGTGAAAAGACTGACAGACAATATAGAGGGGTTAAAGAAGAAAAACTTAAGCCAAATAAGAATGACAATCATCAACATAGTTCAAGACTCCTCTTCTTTTGCCATGGAAGGGTATATATTTTACAGAAATGTAGAAGTAAGCAGCAAGGTATTGATATGAGTATTGGGGATTTTAGATATCGGAATCAAAAGTGTTCTGAATTCACTCAGAGTAATAGTATCAGTTCAGAGGTTACATAGGATTTCTATGCTATTACATATGCATTTTGAAATTAATGGTATGGGTTTATTTTCATAGAGATTTTCATGCTTTTGAGATTGTGTCTTATACTTAGTTTTTAAAACAAGGAGAATATTTGTAAAAGCTTTTTATAGTCATGTGATCAAGTTTATATTTTATAATACTCTTATTAATATTAAGTTCATGCTCATTTAGATTTCCCTAGTTTGAATTTCATTGTCTTTTATTATTCCACGTGTATTTTCTTCTATTCATTCATCTATCTAATTTTGAAACATGGTTTTGATTTCATAATACAATGTTAATTCTAGGAGTATTGTGCTCCCATATTCTGAGTTATTTGTTTTTGCTATTTTTTCTCAACTGATTATTTGATCAAACTCTTTAAAGCATTTCCCTGGCAAATTGTTTGCCATGGCAAGTGTAAATTGATTCTAGAAGTATTATTTTTGATAAGCATATTCCAAAAAAAAAAAGAGAGGAACATTTGTAAAAGTTGTCTTTGAGATTGTGTTGTGCTTTAACTTGTATTCAAATATGTTCTGATTTTTCACAAAAGTAATTGTATACTAAGTAAAAAAAAGGGGTATTATTTGAAATTGTTGCATAATTATATATTATATTCTGAGTCAAGATGTATTCACATTTTTTTGCAATCATTTATTATCCTCAATTTTTAAATCCATATGAGACTTGGATTATGGGAACTTATCATTTAAGACATTAATTGCCTTTATTCTGACTTATCAGATGCCAGTTGGCCAAGATGCCATCCAATCACAAGAGGAATACATGCAAGAGCAGACACTGAACTGTCACATGAGGGGAGACATGCATGAAGTCAAGGTATGGCCCAGGGAACGGCTTTTGACTAATGTTGAGGTTGGATTCTCTTGGTTTAATATTTTATTTTATTTTTCCCCACAATATTGTACAGATGGCTGGAAGTATTCATCCCACCCATCTCATTTCTACACCTGGCTTCTATGCTCCCTCCTATATGCCTGATGCCATGGACATCTCAATCCCATGTATCTGATTAAGTCTGACTCAGTTTCCTCCAATATGTTCGGTGGCATGGACATATATTCCATCCACCTATTTTAGACCTGGCATACTGCATGGGCAGTACATATTGCTCAAGTGTGGGAATGCTCATATCCCATCATTTCTCTGTTCTTTTATTGTAACCCCCATAATTATCTCAGGTGTCATGATAAATACAGTGTTGAATTTGGCCTTGACACCTGTTACCAATTATATTAGATTTTTTAATTTCTCATAATGGCATGAGGATAATTAGGCAGATGATGCAAAAAGTGATGAAACAAAGATAAAAAATTATTTTTAATAATTATTATCGCAGCAATTGTCTTCTCAATTACCCTCCATAAGGGGGACTATAGTAATATTATAATTTTAAAGAATGGTTCAATTTTTGTTTTATTATATGTTTCATGTGTAACAACTAAGATTCTGAATTCCCTTAGACATGTTTTTGAGAACTTTCATTGTTGGATTTGATTATTGACAAAGCTATTTTAAAGTTGTGTTAAGCTCAATTTTGTAGGAAATTTCCTGTCTGATTACCAGTATCCACACATCAACCCCTGAAAAGACTTCCATTCCACGACTACACCTAGAGGACATCTGAGAAAAGACTTTCAGAGACTTTAAATGAACAGTTTTGATTTGTTGTTTTTGTTGTTTTTTTCTCTTTCTGTTATAATATACACCATCTGTAACATGTATTCTCTGCAGAGGCCCTCCCTTTGCAAGACTAATGTCAAAGTGTCGGTTCATGAGGACAAAAAAAATCGCCCCTCTGGACAAAACTTTCCTCTCTTCCTTTTCTATATTGTTGTTCACATATTATTAGTTAGCAATAGTTATTATATTCTTTTTACTGTTCCGTCAAGGAAACATTTTGTTTCTTGAGGAACAACAGGGGGGACTGTAACAATTGGAATAACGCCACCTGCTGGATACTTACTGTAGAAGAGTTCTGCCCATGAAGGGAAGGTCTTTGAGGGCAAGACCAGGAGTCAGGAAGTGACGTGGGCTAGTGGGAGGAGGAAGGAAGAGACTGGTGCTCAGTCTCGCTCTCTTTTCCTGGGGACGCTGGCGGAGAAGGGAGCTAAAAATGTGCTCTCCCTTTAATAGATAGAAATCTAGGCCTTTCTCTCTCTCTTTACCAAATTCTTGTTTTCCTTAATAAATGCTTAAAAGCCTAACTCTTGCTAAAGCTTATAATTTATTGGCGACCACTCATTAGATATTTTAGACAGACTGGGCAAGATGTACAAGACAACCCCAGATATTATTTTTGTCTTTGGATTCAGAACCCATTTTGGTGGTGGCAAAACAATAGGCTTTGGCATGATTTATGATTCCCTTAACTATGCAAAGAAAAATGAACCAAAGAACAGACTTGCAAAGCATGGCCTGTATGAGAAGAAAAATATGTCAAGAAAGCAGCAAAAGGAATACAAGAAGAGAATGAAGAAAGTCAGGGGTACTGCAAAGACAAATGCTGGTACTGGCAAAAAGAAGGAATAAAATGCACTATGGAGGATGTTTATCCATGAAGATATTTATTTTTCATGAGAGCATAAATAAACTATGTAAAAACTTAAAAAAAGAAAGTACTAACTTTAATGGAGATAAGTTTAGGCCTTCCAAATAAGATGAGGGGTAAAGCAAAGGTATCCATTATCACCAATATTTTTTTTTTCAATATTGTATGAGAAATGTTAACTTTAGCAATAAGAGAAGAAAAACTAATCAAAGGAATAAAAATAGGCAATGTGGAAACTGAAACTATCATTTTGTGGGTAATATATTTAGAGAATCCTAGAAGATCAACTAAACAATAATTACTTGAAATAAGTAATAACTTTAGCAACACTAGCTTAAAAACATTAAATTAAAAAAATAATAGACGTGATTTGGTCATTTACCATTTCTTTCTTAACTCTTATTAAAAAGATAAAACAAATACAAAGATAACCAAATAATAATGTCAAGCATGTTTGATTTGCATATGAGGAAAATTTTTCCAGAGTTATATAGTATGTGTAATTTCAAAACAGAAGAAAAACTTATTTCATTAGGAAATATTAAAAAAAATTCCTTTATTTCTTAAAGTTTTGTATTTTATATGAGTTTTATATTTTAATTATGATGATTAAAATAATGAGAGATATTGTGTCTGGGTAATTTAATCATTTTATTAATATGGCCAGCAGGATATTTGTAAAATGAGGTCTATAGCTATCTCTCTCAAACCAAGACCCCTTTCTTGCAATCAGGTATGATTCATATATACCTTTACCCCTTTAGGAGGTCCATCACAAAGGGATCAAATCTAATTGGTTAGCATCATTGGAAGGTAGGTTATATTAAAATAAAGTGGAAGGACATGTGACTCAAGTAAAGATGACATAAGGGAAAAATGTAGAAATCCCTACCCAAAATTACACAATGGTTCCCACCTAGAACTGGTTCATGCAGGCCAAATCTCATCAGTAAAGTTCTTCAGTTTATCTAGACAAAATAAGCTTTCTCTACCTAGGGCTCTTTTTGCTAGATTTAAATGTTCTCTGTCTCTTTTATTCCATGAATGCATTTAGAGATGTAAACATTTCCCCATATTTCTACTGTGCTGCATTCCAAACATTTTAGTATCTTGTCTGATTGTTGTCATTCTCTTTAATGAAATTATTGACTGTTTCTATGATTTAGTCTTTGAACCTCTCATTTAATAGAATTACAGTATTTATTTTCTAATTAATTTTAATCCATGTTTGCATGTCACGTTATTGAAAGTATAAATCATAATACTATAAGATTAACTAAATACATTCCTCACATCAAACCTTTCAGCTAATTTGAGTAGATATTATCCATCTCATTTCACAAAGGATAAAACTGTGGCTCTGGAAAGTTAAGTGATTAGCCCAGGGTCACACAGTTATTCAATATCTAAGGCCAGATTAGAAAAAAGATATCACACTGCCTTTCATCAATAAACTTTAGACAGTATAAACTTTTAAATCATTATCCTCAAACTTACCTTAACTGCTGTTACCTTTACTCTCCCAGATGAGAATCCTACCTCATATTTTTTTTGTTCAGTATTTTATTATTTTCTAGTTACTTATAAGGTTAGTTTTCAGCATTTGTTTTCATAGGATTATAAGTTACAATTTTTCTTCCACCCTCTCTTCCCTCCCTCCTCCCCAAGATAGAAAACAATCTAATGTAGGTTATAAATGTGCAATGACATTAAATATATTTCTGCATTAGTCATATTGTGAAAGAAGAGTCAGAGCACAAGGGAAAACCTCAAATAAGAAGGAAAAAAAAAACAGCCCCAAAGTAGAAAAAGTATGGTTCATTCTGCATTCATAAAGCACAGTTCTTTTTTCTGGATGTTGAGAATATTTGCTATATGAAATTCTTTAAAGTTGCTTTGGATCATTGCATTGCTAAAAGGAGCCAAGTCAATCACCATTGTTCATGACACAATGTTCCTGTTACTGTATACAGTGTTCTCCTAGTTCTGCTCCTCTCAGTCAGCATCAGTTTATGTAAGTCCTTCTAGGTTTCTCTGAATTCCTCCTGCTCATTACTTTTTACATTGATTTTTTCAGACTTTGTGTTCTTCTTCCCTCCCTCCTCATCCCTTCTTATGAAATTCAGCAATTCAATATGTGATACTTGTGTAGCAAAACATCTCATTAGTTAGACTGTGAAAGAAAATAGACAAAATATCTGTAGAAAAAGGAGCTAACAAAATTATATTTCAATCTCTATTCAGATACCATCAGTTATACCTCTTGTTGATGATTTTGTGATAAAATAATGGAATTTAGCAGATGCCCAGGGGTCCCACCTGATTGATCTAGTATTTTTTTTTAATAAAGCATTTTACTTTTTTCCCATTACATGTAAAGATATTTCTCAACTTTTGTTTATACAAGTTTATATATATATATATATATATATGTATATATATATACATATATATATATATATATATATATATAATTAAACATTTCTGCATTAGTCATGTTATAAGAGAAAAATCAGAGCAATGATGAAAAACCTCAAAATAGAAAAAACAACAGCACCAAAAACAAAAGAAATAGTATAGTTCATTCAGCATCTATACTCCACAGTTCTTTTTCTTTTTTTTTCTTTTCCTGGATTTGGAGATCATCTTCTATCATGACTTCCCTGGAACTCTTCTGTACCATTGCATTGGTGAGAAGAATATAGTCCATCACAGTAGATCAACACACAATGTTGATGATACTGTGTACAATGTTCTTCTGGTTCTGCTCATCTCACTCATCATCGGCCCACGCAGGACCCTCCAGGTTTCTCTGAACTCCTGCTCATCATTTCTTACAGCACAATAGTATTCCATTGTATTCATATACCACAACTTGTCCAGCCATTCCCCAGTTGATGGGCATCCCCTCAAATTCCAATTCCTTGCCACCACGTACAGAGTAGCTATAAATATTTTTGTACATGTGGGTCCCTCTCCCCTTTCCACGATCTCTGGGGAAAAGACCCAAAAGCGGTATTGCTGGGTCAAAGGGTATGCACAAGTTTATAGCCCTTTGGGCACAATTCCAAATTGCTCTCCAGAATGGTTGGATCAGTTCACAGCTCCACCAACAATGCATTAATGTTCCAATTTTTCTACAGCTTCTCCAACATTTATTATTTTCCTTTTTTGTCATTTTAGCCAATCTGATAGGTGTCAGGTGGTACCTCAGAGTTGTTTTAATTTGCATCTCTCTAATAATTAGAGATTTAGAGAATTTTTTCCTATGGGAATAGATAGTTTTGGTTTCTTCATCAGAAAACTGCCTGTTCACATCCTTTGACAATTTCTGAATTGGGGAATGATTTGGATTCTTATAAATTTGATTTAGTTCCCTATATATTTTAGAGATGAGGCCTTTATCAGAAGTACTGGCCTCAAAAATTGTTTCCCAGCTTTCTGCCTCCCTTCTAATTTTGGATGCATTGCTTCTGTTTGTACAATAAATTTTTAATTTAATGTAATCAAAATCATCCATTTTGTATTTTATAATATTCTCTATTTCTTGTTTGGTCATACACTGTTTTCCTTTCCAAAGATCTGAAAGGTAGACTATTCCTTCCTCTCCTAATTTACCTATGGCACCACCTCTTATGTCTAAATCATGTTATCTATTTTGACCTTATTTTAGTATAAGGTGTAAGATATTGGTCTATGCCTAATTTCTGCCATACTATCTTCCAGTTTTCTCTGCAGTTTTTGTCAAATACTGAGTTCCTATCCCAGAAGCTGGAGTCTTTGGGTTTATCAAACACTACATTACTAGTGTCATCTACTACTGTGTTTCCTGTGACTAGCCTATTCCATTGATCCTCCACTCTATTTCTTAGCCAGTACCAGATAGTTTTGATGACTGCTGCTTTATAATAAAGCTCCAGGTTTGGTACCACTAACCCACCTTCCTGTGCATTTCTTTTCATTATTTCCCTGGTAGTCTTGATTTTTTGTTTTTCCAGATGAATTTTGTTATTATTTTTTCTAGCTCTGTAAAATAATTTTAGGTAGTCTGATTGGTATGGCACTGAATAAGTAAATTAATTTAGGTAGTATTGTCATTGTTACTATATTAGCTCTGCCTATCCATGAGCAATTGATATCTTTCCAATTATTTAGATCTGATTTGATTTGTGTGAAGAGTGTTTGGTAGTTGTGTTCATAGAGTTCCTGGGTTTGTCTTGGCAAGTAGACTCCCAAGTATTTTATATTATCTACAGTTACTTTAAATGGAATTTTGATCTAGTATTTTTTGAGAAACCTACTAAGTACCTACTTGTCTTGATTAAATGGGGTCCATACCTGACCGGCCCTGAGTAGGGTGTTGTTCTCAGAAGTTGAGCCTAGTTAAGGTTGATTGAATTGAGATCACAGGTGGACAACTCTCAGTAGAATGTGTCTTCAGATGTTGTGGACTTGGACATCAACAGGAGACCACTCTCCACCAATCAACTTGAAGAACCTCCCATTTTGGGGAGGAGGACAGGAATTAGGAAGTGGAGGCTTGTATTTTTTGGTCTGAGACATCAGCTGGGTGGCAGGACTTCACATGGGCTGTTAGGATAGCTAGGATTTCCATGCTATAAGGAACTTGTTCTCAAATCTCTCTCTCTTCACTATCTTATAATATATCTTTTAATAAACCCTTAAAAGCCTAAAATCTTGCTGACTTCATGAGTGATTTTAGCCAGTTTCCCCCCAAAATTGGGGTGGACAGATTAGAACCCACATTTTGATTTTAAACAACAGTTTGGCCAACCACAAAGAGGAAAGCTGAACCTCGATCTTCTGATCTTCTGTTTGGGTAAGATTTCCCTCCCCTGTTCCTTTAAATTCAAAAGTGCTGCTTTAAGGGGGCGGAGCCAAGATGGCGGAGGAGAGACTGTGACTCCCACAAGCTCCAGATAAACCCGTCCATTCACGCCCAAATAATGCGGTAAAAATCAAAACCCAGAACAGCCTAATGCACATAAGAACAGAGTGAGACTGTTTCTCCGCAAAAGAGGGCGATTCTGATCACCTACTGATCAGGCTGAACAGCTCAGCGCTCGGTCCGGACCCAGCCAGGGACACTGCTTCCAGCGCATGTCAGAGTCTTCAGCACCAGCAGCTTCTGAGGCTCCGATCACGGACTGGTGACGGGGTTCGGAGGTAGGCCGGGGTGAAGTGGAGGCAGTATCTGCTGGAGTTGGGGCAAAGTGCCCTGGTTCTGAACCAGTGGGCTGAATCGAGTGGTGGTGGCCCAGTGGGGGAGGGGTAAAAGCACGCCAAGCTTCCAACCATAGAGAATCAGAGCTCAATCAGACTTCTGTTTCCGGGTCAAAGAGAAAGCGGCTGTGATTACTCATAAGCCAGGCAGGCTGAGAAGAAGCCCAATCACCCCCTGGGCCACGCTGTAGCACCAACGGTGTGTCCGGGAAGCAGTGCTACACTTTAAGGAGTAAAAAGCCAAGAAACAGTAAGCCAGGATGAGTAGGCAGAGAAAGCAGAAGACCATCGAAAACTTCTTTGGGGGAAAGGTAGACCACAATACATCCTCAGAAGAAGAAGATAATAATAGGGTCAAAGCTCCAACTTCCAAAGCTTCCAAGAAAAATATGAACTGGTCTCAGGCCATGGAAGCTCTCAAAAGGGACTTTGAAGAGAAAGTAGGAGAGATAGAACGAAGATGTAGAGAAAGAGAGGAAGGAATGGAAAGAGAAATGAGAGCAATGCAGGAGAGTCATGAGAAAAAAGTCAACAGTTTGAAAAGCCAAATGGAAAAGGAGATTAAAAAACTGTCTGCTGAAAATAATTGCCTAAGAATTAGGATTGAACAAATGGAAGCTAGTGAGCTTATGAGAAACCAAGACACAGTAAAGCAAATCCAATTGAATGAAAAAATAGAAGGCAATGTGAAATATCTCCTTGGAAAAACAGCTGACCTAGAAAATAAATCTAGGAGAGATAATTTGAAAATCATTGGACTACCTGAAAACCATGACCAAAACAAGAGTTTAGACACCATCCTCCAAGAGATTGTGAGGGAAAATTGCCCTGATATTCTTGAAGCAGAAGCTAAAATAGAAATTGAAAAAATCCACCGATCACCTCCTGAAAGAGATCCCAAAAGGAAAACCTCCAGGAATATTATAGCCAAATTCCAGAACTCCCAGGTCAAGGAGAAAATATTGCAAGCAGCTAGAAAAAAGGAATTTAAATACTGTGGAGCTCCAATAAGGATAAAGCAAGATCTAGCAGCTTCTACATTAAAGGACCGGAGGGCATGGAATATGATATTCCAGAGGGCAAAGGAACTGGGACTACAGCCAAAAATCACATACCCAGCAAAACTAAGCATCCTCTTTCAGAGGCAAACATGGAACTTCAAGGAGAAAGAAGACTTTCAGGCATTTGTTATGAAAAGACCTGAACTGAATAGAAAATTTGACTTTCAAATACAACACCCCGGAGAAGCATAAAAAGATAAACAGGAAAAAGACTTCATGAGGGATATTAAAAGATCAAACTGTTAACATTCCTATATGGGAAGATAATACAGAGGACACAGGTCTGAACTGAATACGAAGGGAAGTTATGTTTTGTTCTTTGTGGGGTGTCTTATGTATGGGGCCGGATTTGGGCTTGGGGCCTCCTGGGTCCAGGGCTGGTGCATTGTCCACTGTGCCACCTAACTAACCCATAATGACATCCTTAAAATAGGGTTGAGGTGTAGGAGAAATAGACTGGGGGAGGGGGAAGGGGAGAGATGGTCTGGGGAGAGGTTATTCATATGAAGGAAACAAGAAAAAAGCTTATGGAGGGGAGGGGAAGAGGGGGAAGGAATTGGGGAGTGATTGAACCTTAATATCATCAGAATTGACTCAAAGAAGGACTAACATACATACTCAAGTGGGTATAGTAATATATTTTGCCCTGAAGGAGGGGAGGGAGATAAGGGGGGGGGAGGGGAAGGAGGGAAGGGCAGATTCTGGGAGAGAGTAGTAAAAAGCAAAATACTTTCAAGGAAGGTGAAGACGTTCTGCATAACAGCACAAGTATGAAATATTGAATTGCTTGATTTCATAGGGAGGGTTGAGGAGAGAGGGAGGAAGAAAATTTGGAACATAGAATTAGCTCAAAGACCTTAAACTCATCAGAATTGGCTCATGGAGGGAATAACATTCACACCCAGTTGGGAGGAGTAATCTATCTAACCTTACAGGAAGTATGAGGGGAAGAGGATAAGGAAGGAAGGGTGGAAAAAAAGGGAGTGCAGAGTGGGGAAGGGGACAGTCAGAAGTAAAATACTTTTGAGGAGGAATAGTTTAAAAGAAGATGGAAAATAGAGTAAATATCATGGGAAGGGAATAGGATGGAGGGAAATAGTTTTGATGACTTTGCTGGGTTAATACGAAGAAAATTCTTTGTCAAGTTTAAGGTACATTATTTAGGGTATGATGAACAGGATACTATTAGAAAAACCTGGAAAGACCTACATGAACTGAAGCAGAGTGAAATGCACTGTATACAAAATAACAGCAATAGTGTAAAATGACCTGCTGGGAAGCATGTGGTTATTTTCAGCAAGGCAATGGTCCAATATAACCCTGAAGGACTATGAAAATGACAACCCATCTACAGAGAAAGAAGTGATAGTATCTGAAATAGTTGGAAACACATTTTTTTTTTCTTTTCTCTCTTTTTTTTCTTTTTTGGTGAGGCAATTGGGGTTGGGTGGCTTGCCTGGGGTCATGTGGCTGGTGGGTGTTGGGGGTGTGGGGCTGAATTTGGGCTCGGGTGCTCCTGGTTCCAGGGCCAGTGCTCTGTCCGCTGCACCACCTAGCTGCCCCTGGAAACACATTTTTTAAAAAAAATGTTTTTTCTCTTTGACAATTCCTCAGTCTGAAGTTTTGGGAGTTTTTTGACTGTTTTTTCCTCACAACCTAGCTAATGTGGGAATGTTTTCCATGACTACTCATGTATAATTTATTTTGAAATGCTTGAGTTCTAGTGGGTGGGGGTGGGAATAGAGGAGGAATAGAAGTTGGAACAATTTTTTTTTAATTGATGTTAAAATTTGTTTTTACATATATTTTGGAAAATAAAATTCTATTCTAAAAAAAAAAAAAAAAGTGCTGCTTTAAATTTTCAAATGGATTTTTTTAACTTTCTAAGTACCCCCTTTCTAACTTTAGCTTGGCTAATCAGACAAGCAGGGGAAAAAGTCATGTTGACCCTTGGTCAGTTTGAATTTAATGAATGTTATTTTTTTTTTGGCATGCAGAGAATTGGGGAACCAGTTAAAAAATGTTGTGTACCCCAAACTCTATCAATATAAACTCTTACTTTTAACAAGCTTTTCCTTCTACAGGTAAAGCATTTCTCCACTAAGAGCACATGGCTCTGGTTTCTGGCCTACCTTAACCTCCCCAACCCCTTCTGTACTTAACTCTTTTTCCTTCAAGCCATTTGTGTTTTTTTTTTTGTTGTTGTTTTTGAAAGGCATTGAAAAGGCCTGGAATTTACCACATACTTAAATTTCCTCCTGAAAACAAAAGAGTACTTAAAAAACCTTTTGATATTTTGTTTTCTTTTTAACTCAATTTTGTAAACTGAATGAATTTCAAAGACATTTTGAGTATATACCATTAAACTCTGATAACTTCAAGAATCTATTACCTTGATTGGACTAAGGATATAGGTGAGGCCATTGGGCCTCAGAAGGTGAAGCTATCACAATTTTTTTTAAAGAACCACGGGTTTAATGAGCCTGTTTATAGGATTATGTTAAAAAAACAAACAAACAAATAAAACAAACAAAAAAACACCAAAGGGTTATTGAACCCTATTGCTTGGTTTGTAAAGCAATCAATGAACATATTGAGTCTTGCTGATTGAGGTTTTATTTATTTTTGATAAATTATCACTTCAATTATCTGTTATTGTCATACTAGACAGAGAATTCATGTACAAGATGATATGGTTTACTTGCTCAAAGAAGATTATGTAATAATGTCGAATATTGTCAGCCATTTATATTTATATGTCATTGTGACTATGCATACTCTGGGTATGGTTTGGAATTATTGTATATATTACAAGTATATCCTCAGTTATGCAGCATAACACACATTTTTGCCATCATATTGTCTTTGGTGAAATTAATATGAAACTTATGAATTATGGAAACTTACCATTTCAGAGACTAATTGCTCTTACAATGAGCTTGAAAAGCCCTGGAGAGAATATATGTATGGCAGGAGGAGAGACAGGTACATGTGAGATGCCCTGATGAAGGCGGAGAGAGCAGCCAAATGCAATCAGGAAGTCCATAGTTTGCTTATGATAGTGCCTATGTAGGGGGCAGCTAGGTGGCACAGTGGATAAAGCACCAGCCCTGGATTCAAGAGGACCTGAGTTCAAATCTGGCCTCATACACTTGACACTAGCTGTGTGACCCTGGGCAAGTCACTTAACCCTCATTGCCTGCAAAAGGGAAAAAAAAAAAACAAAGAAAAAAAAACGATAGTGCCTATGTAGACCACAGTTGCTGGTCATAATCCAGTTTGTTCCTCTCTCCCTCCAAAAATGTCCTGAGCCAAGGCTCAGAAGAAGCCTCTGGTGCTGAAGATTCTGAGGAACTGGAAGCACTGTCTATTCCTGGATGGGTCCAGACTGCATGCTGAGCTCCACTCTCAGCCTGATCAGCAGCTGATCTCAATTGCTGCCTTTGGCTGGAAAATGGTCTCACTCTGTTCTTATGTGTGTTAGGTTGTTCTGCGGTTTTTTTGTTATTGTTGTTTGTTTATTTGTTTTTGTTTTTGTTTGTTTTTGCTTTTTTTAAAAAATAGCATTATTTAGGAGTGAGTGGATGGGTTTATCTGCAGCTTGTGGGAGTCACAGCCTCTCCTCTGCTATTTGGCTCTGCCCCCCTGCCTACCTCATATTTTATGGGAAAAAAATGAGACCATTCACTGTGAGCTCCTTCTTTTGCTCTCTTCTACATTGCATCTATTCAGGTGCTTTCTTCCACTATCTCTTCCTTTATTCCTGTTTCAAATGAAGAGGTGGCCTTACTCCTTAACACTACCAACCCTTCTACCTTAACAAGTGATATTATTCCATCCCATCTATTCCAACAGATTGTCTCTCTGTCATCCCATTTTTTTTTGAGGAAGTTGGGGTTAAGTGACTTGCCCAGGGTCACACAGCTAGTAAGTGTTAAGTGTCTGAGACCAGATGTGAACTCAGGTCCTCCTGAATCCAGGGCTTTATCCACTGAGTCACCTAGATGCCCCTGTCATCCGATTTTATCATTTATCTTCAATCTCTCTTTATCTACTGGCTTCTTTCCTACTCCTTACAAACATTTCCGTGTCTTTCCCATCCTCAACAACCCCTAACTTCATCCTTCCACCCCTGCTAATTAACCACATACGTTTCTTCTGTCCTTTATGACCAAAATCTTCTTAAAGACCATCTACAATAGGTGTATCAGCTTTCTTTCCTCTCACTCACTTCTTAACCCTTTATAATTTTGCTCCTAACATCATTCTACTGATACTACTCACTCTGAAGGTTTTGTGATTTCTTAATTGTCAAATCCAGTGGCCTTTTCTTAATCTTCATTCTTCTTGACATCTCGACAGCCTTTGAAACTGTAGATTGTCCCTTTCATCTTGATCTCCTTTTCTTTCTAGGTGTTTTTTTAAATAACACTCAGTTCT
Source organism: Dromiciops gliroides (assembly GCF_019393635.1). Lineage (NCBI taxonomy): Eukaryota > Metazoa > Chordata > Mammalia > Microbiotheria > Microbiotheriidae > Dromiciops > Dromiciops gliroides. Next base: position 83,389,300 of record NC_057864.1, read on the forward strand.
CTTCCTATCAGACTACTTCTCAGTCTTATTTCCAGTTAGGATCCTCATGCTAAGACCACCTATTTTATTTTAGCTCCTCTCTATTAGCTCATGCCCTGTTTTCTAGGGCTAAGGCCTAGAAAGCAAGCTGTACCTGAGCTTGGCATAACAACTATCCATTCTACTCTAGATGAATTCTGCTGCAGCAAAATCCCAGAATTTTTTCAAAACTGGCCCAGATATTCGCTGAGCTCAGAGAAGCACCTGTAGGTCTTCTGGTTACGAAGCGCTGCTGTAAATCAAACATTGTTGCTGTTACTCCCTCATTGCAGCTGATACATCTCACTGTGTATTTCTTTGTCTAACCACTGCTATATGTATCAAGGCTTGGCCTTGCTATAGTGGGTCTCCTTGATATTATAGCAGAACCTAGCATGGGTGTGTAGTTTCCCTCCTCCAATGGAATAAAAAATGCTTTTTATTTGTAAACACTCTTAGCTCTTTTTTCCCCAGAAATGACAGTTGGAGTATTACCTCTGTGAGCTCTTTGGTATTTTTCATATTTAGGAACAGTTGCATAACGTCTGGGACTCTTTGGTCATCTTTTTTTCAGGGATTGACACATCGAATTCATAGCCTTGTGGGACATACCTTGGCCATGTGGCAGACATAATGTTGTTTCATAGGGATCTGTCCTAAGCCCTTTGCATGTATCCCTATGTCCTACTTCACTTTATGTTGTCATAAATTTCCATGGATTAAATTACTATTTCTATGCTTGTAAGTCTCAAATCTACCCATACAGTTTGAACCTCTCTGCTGTCCTCCAGTCTCACATCTCCAATTGCCTTTCAGATATCTCAAACTAAATGTCCAGTATATGTCTTAAAACTCAACATATCTAAAAGTGAATTCATTATCCCTATAAACCCTCCCCACTCTAATATTTTCTTTTATGTCAAGAGCAATACCAGCCACCTAACTGAGGTGCTATCTTGGACTATTTACTACCTCTCAGTCACATATCCAATTTGTTGCCAAGGTTTTGATTTCACATTTGCAACATCTTTCACTTATGTTCTTTTATCACTGCTATTGATTCTACCAGCCTGATGAAGGTCTTTATCATTACTTCACACCTGTACTACTGCAATAGTCTGCTGGTGGGTCTACTTGTCTCAAGTCTCTTTCCTCTCCAGTTTATCCTCCATGTAATTGCCAAAGTGATTTTCCTAAACTCTCATTATATGCTAGGCACTGTAGGAAGCAGTGTACAGGTATCAACTCATTTGATTCTGAAAATAACCTTGGGAAATAGGTATTATTATTATTATGCCTTTTTTGTAATTAAGGTAACTGCAGAATGCAATAAAAACTTGCTCATAACTACACAGCTAAGATCTGAGGTTAGATTTGAATTCTGGTCCTCTTGACTACAGGCCCAACACTCTATTCACTCCTCTGCCTAGCTGTCTTTGCCAATTAATATTTATACCTATTAGAAGCTAATTGCTGCAATGGATATTGCAGCAGCCCTGGAGGCAGGAGGATCTGAGTTCAAATCTGGCCTCAGACACTTGACACTTCCTAGCTGTGTGACCCTGAGCAAGTCACTTAAACCCCATTGCCCTACATAAATAAATAGGTATTAAATATTATTTCATTTACCAGGATAATATAATAATAAAATTACATTTGAGAAAAAAGTCCCCCCTGAGATAAAACTATCATCTGTTTATTTTCTATAGTTATTTTATTATCAATCAATTCAGTGAATCATTCTAAAATTATTTTAAAATGAATTAATGTATCAAATTTTATCCCACATCTACCACATGTTAAATCCAAGATAATCTATTTTTAATGGCCAAAGACACTTTAACATGAGAATTTGAAAAAAGGGCAGAAGTAAAATATTCAGTTGCATAATTTAACTTGTTATGATTTGTTTTTTTATTTATGCACATGAACTAATGCTTTTTTTGTATTATGAGTGTAGTATTAAAAAAAGGAAAATTATATAAGGAATTCCTAAGCAAGTATTTTTGCTGGGCAATGAGGGTTAAGTAACTTGCCCAGGGTCACAATGCTAGTAAGTGTCAATTGCCAGAAGCAGGATTTATACTTACATCCTCCTGAATCCTGGGCTGGTGCTTTATCCCCTGTACCACCTAGCTGCCCCACTAATCAAGACTCAGGTCCTCCTGAATCTAGGGCTGGTGCTTTATCCACTTCACACATAGGAATAAGAGGACTTTTCAATGTGTTTATTATAAATCTTAAGTGACAAATGAAAAAAAACTTTAAAAATATCTTTTTGAAGAAGAGTAAGTTATAGCAAATTTTATTTCTAGGTCTTTTCACAGAACTGACCAGTTGCTTTACTGTGTGACTGGTTAGCGGATTACTCTGTGATTCTGTTTGTACATCTATGAAATAATGGGTTTAGGCCATATGACCTCTACTGACTCTCTTAGCACTAGAACTCAAGTCAACCCATTGTATTAACATTACATATATACAATTCATTGGAATAATAAATAACTACTATTTTTCATGGCTAGGATTTGGAATAATTTGTAATATTCTTAACACTCTTAAATTAGTCTCTCAAAGTCTGTGTTGTTTTTTTTTTAATTATTATAGGGGCAGCTATGTGGCACAGTAGACAAAGCACCAGCCCTGGATTCATGTGGACCTGAGTTCAAATCCGGCCTCAAACACTTGACACTTACTAGGTGTGTCACCCTGGGCAAGTCACTTAACCCTCATTGCCCTACACCACCCCCAAAAGAAAAAGGAATAAAAAATTATTATAGAAATTCACATATTTTATATACAAATCTGAATATCTCACCCTGCATCCTTCATAATTAAAATAAACTTATTAGAAAGTTAAAATGAATACAATTGTAAGCGTACTATTGTGTTAATAGTAAAAGAACTACCTAACTCCAAATAACTAGGCTAGTTTGTGGTTATTTATCTGAAACACAATTTGATAAGCTTATGTTATATGTAAAAAGTATCAGGAAACACTTTGTTACAAAAGATTTTGAATTTTGTCCTCTCTCCCAATAGGCATTTGTCCTTTTCTTCTTATGAAACACATTCTATAAGAACATATATGAAACCAAGAAAAACAAACACAAATACCCAGAGACAACAACTGACTGAAAAGGAAGAGAAGAGCTGGGGTGGGGAACCATTGTTGGCTCCCCACTCAAATATAAAGTACTTTTTTTTAATCTTTGTTTTTAAAAATTCACTTTAGTTCGAAAATATCTCTATATATCTATTTTCTGATAAACCACATTTCTAGTTCATCATGTTTCATACACCAGAGATTTGTGATTTAAAGCTAGATCAATTGATCCATCCATCCATCTATCTATTTTTCTCACAACTGTATATATATATATATATATATGTGTGTGTGTGTGTGTGTGTGTATTGCATGTAGATTTATATATGTATGTGTGAATGAATGAATGAATATATGTATATATGCATGTATGCACACGTGTATAAAATCTTAAGTTTATGGTCCACTGTCAAAATGATGTAAAGCTAACTTGAGTTCACGTTCAGTCTGTAAAACAAAAGACAAACTATTGCAGTATTAGAAGCTGAGAAAAAGAATACCTATACAATATTCAAGCTTTAAGGTCAGAGTTCTTTGTTGGTTTTATACAATCAACTTGCTTCTCCCTTTATTGTTATTTTTTTTTCCTCTTGGCCTAACTAAAATGGCCATATCATGTTGGATAAATTCACCTTACTTATACCTTAGAATATAACAGAAGTGAAAATATCACTTATTAATTATAAATGAGATTCCATTTGACCCTAATGGAACAAAAAAAGTAATTTAGTCCAAATCAAATGAGCTAGAAAGGAAAAGAAACCAAAACAACCACAACAAAAACAAACAAACAAAAACCCAGTCCCTGAACAAGCCACCATGTTAATGCTCTCTCGGCTGTCAAACTGAGGTCAGAATAGCAGTTTTTCATGCAGTGCTTGCTATATAGAAGCCCATACAAAATAGTTTAACTGTTTCATAAACCTGAAATCATATTCTCTCAATCATAGTTTGCCGCTCTTCCTTCTTAGCATATTGTGTCTACTATCCTATACCTCCAACCTAAGAAAAAGAAGTTTCAAAGTCTATATTTAATACTACCTTTCTTAATTAATAATTGTAAAATGATACAAGACCAAATTCAAATGCAAATTGTTGCACCTTTGAAGAATAGCTATATCATTAATCTGTAATCAGCCACTGACATATTCATTTGTTCAAGAGACCAGCTGTTGGTAGAGTAATTTTCATGAAATTAAGAAATCAATGTTATAACCATATGTACCCTTTAATTTGATGCAATGGGGAATTAGTAATAAAACTAGAGTAAAGGACTGAATAAAAAGATGACATTCATATAACCTTAACCCTTTCCATATATAATCCTTATAGAATAAGATGTGATTTTTAAAATCTTCTAATGCATATCATTACAGAGCTGCTCTGTTACATACTCTTATCTTATTTCTATATTGTCAAAAGGAATGACATTTAATTTTTTTAACCAAGTGCAAAGTAGCTGGCAGAGTGAATGGAGTGCTTCACTTAAAGTCAGGAAATTGCAAATTTGAACTCCATGCTAGGCACTAGCTGTGTGATCCTTGGTAAACCATTAAACTTCTTTGGGCTTTTCATCAGTGAATAAGAAAGTTGTACTTGATGGCTCCTAAAGTCCTTGTCAGCCCCAAATGTGTGATTTTATATGCAGAGAGACAAATACTGATAAAAATCACTTTCTGGTGTGATAAAATAGGAATATTTTGTGAAATTCTGGCTCTTACAAAATAATTCACAGTAAGTTGTCAAAAAGTAAAATGGGCTGCCACCAGAGATAGTGAGTACCATATTGTGGAATTTATTCACTAAAAGATAGATTATCAGTTCTCACATGCATTATAAAATTCATTGTTTTTCGGGCATGTATTGGTTTAACTGATTCCCCAGTATTTTCTAAGCATGAAATGCTATAATTCTCATTTTCTTTTTATGAAAATAAAATTATATCATACCATCATAATGGCATATCATTTCCTCCTAAAATATATTTATTGCCAATGATTTTATCCTATGTAAATTATTTCTTTTAATTTATTGGAAGAGATATCTATTCCCCAAATTTTGTGAGTGATATATATGCAGATACTTAGTGTCTGGAGTTATCTCCAAATTCATTTAAAATATCTTTTAAAATATTATCATCATGAAATTTAAATAATTTGATTTTGCACCAATTAAACAGAAGACTTTCAGTAAACTTAATGAAGAACAATGACATGAATAATAATATACTGTCATTGGATGTTAAGGAAAGTTATCAATTCTCAGTTCCTCATATTAAAGCAGAATATGCAGACATATCCAAGGAAATTTATTCATTCATTTTACTAAAATCAAAAGGATGGAGCAAATGACTTTAAGGTATCATACAATTCTATGATTCTCATGTTTAGCTGCATATATTATTTTAGAGTAAATGGAAGAAGTATCTGCCTCTGTGTGTAAATGTGTGTGTGTGTGTGTGTGTGTGTGCATTTGTATGAAGGAAGATAAAGACAATTATGGAATGTCATCAGAATGCAAGCATATATTGATGACTTTTGAGGTATTTTGTTTGCTTTTGCTTTTTGTAACCTCTGGCTTTTGGAAACGTAGGATTTCAAAAACTTTGATATAGATATGCCCAAAAGCATAGAATAGAATTTAATTGTTGTGACATTGTGATTTCTCTGCCTACCTCCAACTTTGGCCATTGTTTAAGCAATAAGTTGCCTCCATTCATCTGTCTACCCCAAAACATTTATTAAGCACTACTATGTGCCTGACACAGTGCTAAAAATAAAAAACAAAACACTTTAATTTTGACTTGATTTGATTTAAAGACAAAAATGAAACAGTCTGAATTCACTCATATTCTATTGGGAGGCACAACAGGAACATATGTAAGTGTGTCAAGATAATGGAACGTGGTAGATAAGGGGATTTAGCAGATACTCAAAGGCCCACCTGGAGATTAAGCTAAACTGATTGAATTAAGTGAGAGTGACTGACAGCTGACTAACTTTCTTCCAGTTAACTAGATTGTAAGCACATCTGGCTGGCCCTTAAGAGGTTATTGTTCTCAGAAGCTAAAAACTATGAACTTAACTCTAGAACACCTTCAGGTCCAGTGAACCAATGAATTTGAATGAAGCTAGCCAATCAGCTTGAAGAACTTCCCATTTCTGGGAGGAGAACATGAAGTAGGAAGCAGATGCTAGCAGAGGGTTGAGGCCTTTTCTGGTGCAAGACATCAGCTTGGTGGCAGAGGACTTCAGAAGTGTGAGGTTTAGGAAGGCTATGGTTTCCATGCTATAAGAACTCTGTTCTCAATCTTTCTCTTTCTTATATCTTTAATAAACCCTTAAAAAACCTATACTCATTTATCAGTGATTTTAGCCAGTTTCCTCCCAAAACTGGGGGGACAGATTAGAACCCACATTTAGAATTTTAAAATACACATAAGTGTATACCAAATATATCCAAAATAAATTCAAGGTACTTTAGCAAAGTGAGCAACAGAGCTTATTCACATTTCTCTTCCCCAAAATGTGGAATTAAAGGAATCAGAGCATCACTCTTCGTCCTCCTCCTCATTTATATATACTTTTAAAATTAACAAGACTTTCTCTCTCTTTCACAAAATTCTGTGAGGTATTGGGTATTTTCATGCCCATTTTCAATATGAGGAAGAAGGCAAAATTTGAGTTCAGCCCTTCAATATTCTGAGCCAGTACTTGACTATACACATTTAATGAAAAGTAATCCCAGGGGGGAAAAAAAGGCACTTGGATAAGGAAAGGAATAAGAAAGGATTTTTACTGAAAATTAGATTTTAAGTTGAAATCAATGGAAATCAGGCATGGTTTCTTTATTTTAGTTGGGAAGAGAGAGAGGAAAAGAAGTTGGAACACAAATTCTTTTAAAAAATGAAGGTGGGGCAGCTAGGCGGCGCAGTGGATAAAGCACCGGCCCTGGATTCAGGAGTACCTGAGTTCAAATCTGGCCTCAGACACTTGACACTTACTAGCTGTGTGACCTTGGGCAAGTCACTTAACCCCCATTGCCCTGCCAAAAAAATAATTTTCCCCCCAGAAAGATTATACTCATATTTGCTGGGTAGGTGATTCTTGGTTGTAATCCTAATTACTTTGCCCTCCAGAATATCATATTCCAAGCCCTCTGATCCTTTAATGTTCTAGATCCTGTGTCATCCTGACTGTGGCTCCATAAAACTTGAATTGTTTATTTCCAACTGCTTTCAATATTTTCTCCTTGACATGGGAGTTCTGGAATTTGGCTATGATATTCCTTGAAGTTTTCATTTTGGGATCTCTTTCAGGAGTTGAATCGTGGATTCTTTCAATTTCTATTTTACTGTCTGTTTCTAGAAGATCAGGGTAATTTTCCCTGACCATATCTTGGAAGATGATGTCTAGCTCTTATTTTGATCATGGTTTTCCAGTAGTCCAATAATTTTCAAATTATCTCTCCTGGATCTATTTTTGAGGTCAGCAGTTTTTCCAAGAAGATATTTCACATTGCCCTCTATTTTTTAATTCATTTGGATTTTCTTTATTGTGTTTTGGTTTCTCGTAAAGTCACTAGCTTCAATTTGTTCAATCCTAATTTTTAGGCAATTATTTTCTTCAGAGATTTTACATTCGGCATTTCAAGCTGTTGACTTTTTTTCTCATGACTTCCCTCCATCACTCACTCTCATTTTTTCCTCTACCTCTCTTTATTTTTAAAGTGTTTTTGAGAGCCTCTATGGCCTGAGACCAATGAATATTTTTCTTGGAAGCTTTGGATGTAGGAGCTCTGATATTGCTATCCTCTTCTGAGGGAGCACCTTGATCTTCCTTATCACTAAAGAAATATCCTATGGTCCACATCTTTCTCTGTCTGCTCATCTTGTCTGCCTATTGCTTGACTTTTAACTCCTTCTTAAAGTAGGGCACTGCTTCCATAATGCACTGTCCCAAACTTCATGTGGTCCCAGGTGGTACAATTTAAGGAGAGGCAGGTTCTTCCCTCCCTTGGCCTGTGATTGGTTCTGTAAATTACCCCAGGTCAATTTTCTCTTCATGCAGGAAACAAAATATTTATTTTTTGCTAGGTTGCTAGCTCTGGCCTAGCCTGTCCCCCTCTTCCACTTGGGCTGCCACACAAGATTGCTTCCTGGCTTCTAGCAGCTGGGGTAGAACTATTGAATTCCATTTTAGCTCCTACAGAGACCCCTGTATTCTGCCCCTGGCCAACTGCTTAACCCTCTTACCAGACTGTGAGCTTAGTTCCAGAAGATGTTGTTGGTTCAGCTGATTCACAGACTTCTAGGGTAAATTTCTCTAGTTCAGCTTGCCTGGGGCTGGATCTGTGTCACTGTGACTGAAGGGTAGGGCTCCACTCCCACCCTGTTATAGCAGACTCCTCCTGGTGAACTTCTAAGCAATCTTTGACTGTAAAATGGTCTCAGCCTGTCCTTTTGTGGGTTCTGCTTCTCCTGGAATTGTCTTACAGCATTATTTGTAGTTCTTTTGGAGTGATTCTGTCCTCCCTCATAGTTTCTTAAAGGCTTTGTACATTCACCCTGCATCTTTCCTTTGGTCCCTGGATGATTCTCTATTTTAATTACATGGAACTATTAATCAACCAAACTAAAAACATTTGTTGAAAGATAGATTTTTATATCTATATATCTATATCTATATCTATATCTATATCTATATCTATCTATATATATATATATCTACTACACTGTTTTTCTGTGAGCAAGAGATATACAAAATATAGTAAAACCCTTCTTGTCCTCAAGAAGCTTACATTCTCTTGAGGAGACAATAAAGATGAAGCTGCATGGTGTGCTAGATAGAGCACTAGTAGCAGAGTGAAAAAGGTGGTTACAAATCTCACCTCAGAAATTTATTAGCTAAGTGATCAAATCACTAAAGCTCTCTCCTTTTTATTTTCCCCTACTGTAAAATGATGAGGTTTCACTCAATGTTCATCAAGGTACCTTCTAGCTATAAATGTTATTCTGAAGGCTCTCTGATTTTGTCTCTCATTTTGGTTGTAGATATATTTATATGTTCATGTATATAAACATATGCATATATGTATATACACACATGTTTGTGTGTTATGTGTATATATGTAAATACAAATACATTTGAACAGAAACACATGGTATATATTTACCTTAAGATATTATATATATATATATTCTTGCCCATATGTGTATGTGTGTGTGTGTGTAAATAAAATGTATCACTAACTTGTTAATTCAATTGTACATAATAAATTGGAAAATAAGCATACTCCACTGAATTAGTCCTGAGGCATGTCAGGGTATAGATTCTAGATTATGGCTTCAAATGTACATTCATACTACATTGAAATGAAAAACTTCCTGAGAATCATCAAAGAAGACAAGAATCTATCATACATGATGCTAAATTTCACTCAATATAGATGACCTCAGGGCATCTAGGTGGCGCAGTGGATAAAGCACTGGCCCTGGATTCAGGAGGACCTGAGTTCAAATCCAGCCTCAGACACATGACACTTACTAGCTGTGTGACCTTGAGCAAGTCACTTAACCCCCATTGCCCTGCCAAAACAAACAAACAAAACAAACAAACAAACAAAAAACAATATAGAGGACCTCTATAACTTTTTTTCTCATTTTCTACTGAGATGCTCATCTTCTGTTCCAACAACCTAATTGAGATGAGAGTCTCATCAGATCAGAAGAACATCACTCATCTTAAATGTTTCTCTCATGAACCTGAGAAACCTCTGTATTGCTTGGACAATTATCAAAAACAAAATTACTTTAATTGGTCCTACAAACTTTTAGTTTTATTCTATATTACTTTATCACTTTTTCCCCAAGCACTAGCCACCTGTGTGTATCTTTGTTGAGATCAACATTTTAGAGTGGTTGTGGTTCTCATTTGCATACCTCTGCAATGATTTTCAGTTTGAAATAAATAGAAAAATGTCATCCATTTAACAATGGGTCCTGTGATTTATAGAGGAGGTTCTTAATCTGAAGTCTTAGGACTGGGTGCTATAAATAATGACCACTTCCCTTCTAAACAAGCCTGTGAACAAAGATGGGAAAAAAGTTACAACCCTGTTTTAATACAATTGTTATCCTTTGTTATTCTATGGGTTTTATTTTATACACTTAAAAACATTTTCTAGGAAGAGGTCCATAGACTTTATCAGATTGCCAAAAGGGTCCATGATCTTCAAAATGTTAAGAACTCTTGACAAAGGAAATCCCTCTTTGACCTGAATACTGCCATGTATCTTCTCCTTGGTAGTAATGAATACCTGAACAAACATAGATCTCCTGTCTTGTCTCCAGATACTAATGAATCTACTATTGTTGAATAGTTACCTCCATGACTCAGACTTTCATGGAATCTTGAGTAATTTTAACAAATGATTGGGTGTTATCTGGTGGCAGGAAATCCTTTAAAGAAGGATTCTTTAAGTCTTTAAATTGTTAAAGATTCTAATGAAACTTTAAAATGGAACCAAAGAAAAACCTACTTGACAATAACCACAATGAAATATTTCATTCTTTAAAACTTTTAGTCAATTGTGTGATAGGAAAGATGTAATCTCCTGTAGGATATATAATTTGCAAAAAATCTCTCTGTTCCCTTCTCTTATTTGCATCAAGTATAGCCTGAATACAGATGTATAATATTTTTATAAATTTTATATAGAAAGGAAAGTAGGGATATGTGCCTTTAGCTATGTCCAGTCTCACATTCATGATCTTAATAAAGGCATGCTTGTTTGTTTTTCATGTTTGTAATCTCTTCCACTTAAAAAATCACTTGGAAATGATCTCAAAATTATGCTACTTCAAGCATAGAAATTCTTCAGGTACACTCCAGTTGGTCTATGTGGTTTTCCTGCATTTATTCTCTTCAGTGCTATTTCTATTACCTTTACACTTTCATCCACAACTGTGATCTTAGAATGAAAAAAATGTTGTTTCTACAACCTTGATGGTGAAGAGATTTTATTCACTTACATAAATGTATTTATACAAATATATGCATTATAGTTTTATATTTGCATTCTCTTTCCATTTTTCACCTCTCTGTTATTCTCCATTCACTTTCATTCTTAAATGCCCTTGTGATGACTTTGTTTAGTTGGGTTTCTCACTCATCTTTCTTTAAATTGCTTTCCTCTCCCTTTCATTGCTTTTTGGTCTTTTTTGAGGTGATATATCTAAAAATATGCTATCTAGTTCAGATTCAAAATGTTAGAGATAAGGAAATATACCCATAGAGCCGAAGTGATGTGGTAACAGAAATACCTTTGGTAGGAAGAAATAGAGCTGTTATTTAGCATTAAATCTTCAGACTTCAAATCCACAGCCTTTTTTTTTTTTAATGAATCACTATAGTTTTATAATGGAATCTAAGCAACCCAGGTAGTATATGAAGAATTTATTTTAAAATTAAAGTAGAGATGCTATGCGCTTTTTTCTCCCACTGCCCCATGGATATTTTTAATGATATATGTGTGTTTTCTTCTTCAACATTTCCAGATGACAAGGTTAGATGTCTAATAGAGGAGAAGTGAGTGATTTTGCTAAGTCTGAGTAAATATGAAGCAAAAATTAGGTTCTTTATGAAATGCTTGCTTACAAATACTGACACACAGGAATTTACTTGCTCTGTCACATTTTTCAATAAGTATTGTGTAATTATATTAACTTAAATCTGTATTTTCTAGAGACATGTTGATCGTGACTTTTTTCTTTTTCATTTGTTTCTGGCTTGAAGGTGATGATGTGATTGTTAACACATGGAATTTTAACCTTATCTCTCAGATTACTCAAAATGAAGATTGCTTTTCTAAACTTTGTTTAAAATTCCTGGATAGATTCTCAAGGAATTACTTAATGGGTTCCAAATCCTCATATCTTATGCATTTCAATTATTAGATTTGAACCCACAAAGGACAGTTCATTTGTACAAGGAGAAACAATAATACTATTCCTCATATTCATTAAAATCCACTGATTTGCTCCAGGTAAAAAAAACTAAACATTTTATTTTCAATAACAACACAATTACAAGAAGTGAAAAAACTGGTTATTAACATTTTTTTTTCTCCTAAATGTATTTTGTTATCTCACAGATGATATTTTAGAAATGTTGCAACATAGTCACAATGTAAATTTTCTTCAGGAGAAATATTTTTCATTTTTGTTGTTGTCATTCAAAACCAGAGATGAGAATTAAGATGTATTATGCATTTGGAAAATGTGATTTTTCTATATTCTACATTTTTCTATATTTCACAAGAAATCAAGACTTTATTTCTTCCAATGAAATATGTTTTTTTAGTACTGGTCAAATGGAATTCCTCATCTTTTTACATAAAAATAAAGCCATTTCAAAATTATATGTGAGTAGAATATCCCAGTGGAGATTTTATAGGCTGTTCTTTATTGATATCTACTTTAAAAACATCAGACTCCAAATAGAAAAAATAACTAAGTAGTTGTTCAAGTGATAAAACAATCCATTTATGTATGGTTTCAGTTCAGGGGGTTACAGTTAGATCCCTTAGAAGGAATAAAGGAAAGAAAATTAGTCTTTCACTAACCTGCAAGCAGAATGAAACAAATTAAAATAAGATGATACTTAATTCCAAACTTTTTCCTAGAATTTTATGGCTGAAAGTTGTCTTACATATCATATGGGCCAACTCTTATTTTACTGTTGAGGAAACTGAGAAAACTGATGCATGACAGATTGAGTGGTTTATCTAAGGTCAAATAATGTCACAGATTGTATAGGACCCCAACAAACTGTTTCTTTATCACCATTTTTTTTGTATGCTCAGAGACACATGTGAGGCTTAGTATATAGTAGGTATATAATACATTTTTTAAACTATTCAATTACAAAATAACTACAACTGAGAGAAGGGCTAAAAAGAACAAGGATAGGGAACACTTCATTATTTTGATATAGAGCCACATGATCTAATCTCACTCTTAATACATTTCTGATCTTACTGATACAATATTTTCAAAAATTCACTATAATCAAGGGAATTTCTTTAGTTAAAAATATCAGTGCTGCCAGTCAGAATCCATCCATAATATTTCATCCTGAACTACTGTTTATGGACTATTGTAAATATTATCTAGCTACCTTCATGGAGGACTTCATCTCTTTTTACTTTTTTCTTTCTTGCAGGGCAATGAGGGTTAAGTGACTTGCCCAGGGTCACACAGCTAGTAAGTGTCAAGTGTCTGAGGCTGGATTTGAATTCAGGTCCTCCTGAATCCAGGGCCAGTGCTTTATCCTCTGTGCCACCTAGCTGCACCCAGGACTTCATCTCTTAAGGACTTCATCTACTACATTATCCTCCTAATTGGTCTAGAAAACAATATTGCATGTAAGCAATACTTCTTCTTGATTGGTTATACATTGTTCTTGATGTGAGTGGCACTTTTTGTCTCAGTCTTATGAATTATCTTATGAATTATCCCCACTGAAAATTCTGTATCAGTATTATGTTCCATCCCAAACATGCTCCAGTAATCTACCCATTACCCTTTGAGCAGTCCTCCACAATAATTTTCTGGTATTCCATGACTCATAGCTATGTAATAATTTTGGAAGAATATTCATGTTATAAATATGGGCCCTATTTCAGTAGAATCCTGAGATCACTAAAAGGAAGGCTCAATTTGCTAAAACCAATTCATCCTGCCTTCAATTCCTTGTCCTCTTAAATGTCAACATCATGACCAATGTGTTTTGTCTGTCCAAAATAAATGTATTAACTTGACAAAATAGCTGCATTGTCTATCCATATTGCAGTCTATAATGTATATCATTATTCTTTTTTTGTTTAGCTTTTCCTTTAAGTACAGTTAGCCCAAAGTCTCTTCCATGATTATACTTGTTTTGGAAAAATTTTTAAGTCCAACGGAAGAACAAAAACAACAAAGTTTCCAGGCTGAAGCAAATAGGTTTATTGAGAGAGGGTTAGTCCCCCAACAAAGCCAATAGGTTTATTAAGAGAGCTTTACTCTCCCAATAAAGCCGGTCATCCAGACATTGGACCTGAAAGACCCAGAATTACAAAATCCATGGGTTTTACCCTTCCAAAAGTTACACTTATACAACATTTTATTAATCTTTATTAGTTGTGCTTCTAAAATTAGAACATATTCTTAGGAAATATGAGGAACTACCTAAATGACCATAAATGTCAGCATTATAATAATAGGGTGGATCATTGTCAGGCCACTCATCAGCAGCATGAACTCTTTAAGAAAAAGTATGTCACTCGTTGTTACTAAAATATAGCATTGCTGACTACTAAATCTTGTGATATTACTTAATGCTTGACATTGGAAAGTTAGACAGAAGAGAGACTTAACCTTTTGACCTTATATAATTGTAACAGAATAATATCTAAATATAATAAATCACATTTTTTAGTTAATATATTGATTATTATCTTAATCAAATCACTTATAACTATGGTGAATCTCTTATAACTAAGGGATGGGGAAAATCTCACTCACACTTGTCTTTTAGTAGCCTCTAAATTTTCAGGGGTTTTATATAATCCACACAAGCTGAATTTCAAATAGGAGAATATGTAAGACTTTTTTATCTATAGTGAATCCTTCTTGCATTTTATCTTGCTTTCAAACATCCCCCATGACTGTGGCAAATGTATTTCTTGAGCAAAGTGTTCCCTTAACTTATACGTCACCAGACAGTATTAATAAGCAGAGTTGAAAATTAAGTTATGTCTATCATAAGGGAAGAGGTTCACTACTTCCACCTTAATCAATCAATCAGTACATTGGGGTAAGGTTTCAGATCAGGGGATTACAGTTAGATACCTAAGAAGGAATCAAGCTTGAGGAATGGAGTAAGAAGAGAATATCTCTCTCTATTCATCTACACCACTATCACTTTCTAAAATTCAAAGCCATGAAGACACCCAAAGGATACGCTACCTGGACTAGTCACAAACAGTGCATTCAGAGCACCAACTGAGCAAAACATGGATAGACACAGACATAAAGAGAGATAGCCTTACAAAAGAAAAAAAATCAAGGAGCATGAACACTACACAAGATATTAATAACAGATATGAACTTAGGTAAGGATACTGAGTAACTAGGACCTCTCTGTTTTACTTATGGACACATATGTTTCTCTATACATATGTCTCATTACCCTCATAAACTAAGTTTAAGCCTCTGTAAAATATCTGCCATCACTGAATGTTAATCTAATGGCTTTTTCTCAATCCTATCCTCCATGACTACTCTGTACCTTCTGACACTGTGTACATTTGTGAGAGTGTGTCCAAGAATTTTGGAGATATTTTGTGAAACAAAAACAACAACAAAAACTATTCTTCGGCAACATCTTAGTAAATACAACTCAGATGGGGTGCTGTTGTTTGTCTTTCAGTTTGAAGAGGATCAGTTATATCATAGGGTAATTTGTCGAAGTGGATTTCAATTAGCCTGTTGCACAAAGTAGTTAATCTCAGTCTCTCTCAGAAACACTGAAGTCCAGTGACAAGAAAAAAGTCAGGATGACTGGCAATGGCCTGGGATGAAGTAGGTGGCTGTTGTGTCTTTGATGTGTGATCAAGCTGTAAGCAACCCACAGCACCTGCTTCAGCTGCCTTCATGGCTGTCAGAACAAATTATTTCATCCACTCAGACCTCTAGTCTTCACATTTTTGGGATAGATATACCCCTTTTGGTTACCTTCAAGCTTTTTAACCCATATGATAAGATAGTTTTATTGGGGTGTCACTGCTGCATATGCTACAGCTTGTTGGAGCTACAGATGAAAGTTGGGTGAAGGTGGACAACAAAGGAAGATAAGTAGACCTGAAAAGAGCTCAGCAAACCCTCACACCAGAGCTTCTAGTCATTCCCTGAACAAGATGGGAGGGGGTGCACTGTGTATGCTTATATAGGCTAATTTTGGAGACCTTTACATTTGCAAGGACTCACTGGAATAATTCTTTATCTGAGAATGCATAAGTTTTTCTATCATGGATTCAAAAAAAAAAGAATTTTAATGGCCAGTTTATTTTCTTAGGAGTTTTATTCTAAGTCCACTTCCTTTGAGATAACTTCTGCTTGTTTGATGTTAAAGCATTGATATCAGTTGTATAACTGTATCCATTTGTTCAAGATCACCCAATCTAGTTCCACATAGTTCATGAATCTGAGTTGGCATTTTGGGATTTGTATTTCATAAGGTCAGGTATTCCCTTTGAGCTCAGAGAATAATTTGTGCTTTCACAATCTTTGAGCCAGAAGGTTACAATATCTGGGAGTTTTTGAAGAAAAAGAAAACACAGCCTACAGAAGACAAGACTGAGAAGAAGGAACAGGGAGGCTGGATCCCCAACCCCATCAATGTCTTAATGAAATTAAGGGACAAAAATACAACAGAAAACAAAGAAAAAGAGAAAATGAAAGGACACTGTAGTAATCACATAAAAGAGCAAAAGTTTTGCTTTGTTTTTTTTTTTTAATTAAATTTAATCTGATGCTCATTCTTATGTTTTAGATATATGGGAACTAAGATGTATAAAAGCAAAATAACTTGTAGACGATCACCCAAGAAAATAAATGAATTAGTTCTCTCTCATCATCTCAATGAATTCTGACATGTTCAAACAATGATTATGACTCCTGTCTGAATATTACTGGGACTTTGTGCTTATTGAGGTGACTAGGTGACACATTAGATAGAGTATTGAGCTTGCTGTTGGGAAAATCTGAGTTCTAATCCAGCCTCAGACACATACTAGCTGTATGTCCCTCAGGAAATAATTTAGCCTCTGCTTTCTTCAATTTATTTGACTGTAAAATGGAGATAATTATAACATTTATTTCTTAGGATTTTTGTGAAGATGAATTGAGACAATATTTGTAAAGCTTTTACCACAAGTTCGTGGCCCATAGTAGGTACATAATAATGTTTGTTTGTCCTTCCTACTTATATAAAACTGATTTGTTTAACCTATTCCACTCAAGGAAAGATGGGAGAACCATAAATCAGGCATCCAGGTTCTGAAGAATCAAGAAGAAGACAATGCTGCTTTCAAGGACAGTATCTTGCCAATGTCTGAAAATGTTTTCTGGCCACAACTTCAGGAATGCAAGCAGTCATTGTGGACCTCAGACTGGCTACTATAGTTAGAGCACATATCCATTTCTATCCAGATTAGTTTTTTGGGACCAAAACTTCCAATTAACCCCACCCCCAACACTGCCTCTGATTTACTTATGTCTATATTTAAAATGAATTATGGAGTAAAACATCTCTGTAAAATGATATCTGCTATTACTGAATGTTAATCTAATGGCATTTTTTTCTCAATCTATCCTCCTGGACTGCTCTGTATCTTCTCACACTTTGGACTATCTAATCCTCATGGATGATCTTTTAGACTGACTTTCTTGATACTATATCATCTTTTCTTCTTCCATCCTTTCTTCCTTCAACATTTGTTTTTATTTTATCTTCACCTGTGTCCTACTTACCTAATAAATGCTCCCCCCCAACAGCTCTCTTTTTAACACTTTTCTTTTATCAGTGTAGACCTTTTCTTTCTTTTTCTTCATAATTAAACCAGTGCTCATGAGTCCAATTATTATTCATTGTAGTTAGATGACTCACAAAATAAGGTATTTAAAAATTCTTAGCAGTAAACACAGAATCCGGTGGTGACTTTTTGCATGGTGATTACTCCTTGATCCTTTCTGTAGACACTCAGTTTTCACTTCTTTCCACCCATTCTTGTGTCTGTGTTCATTTGTTTGTAAGGACACTTTAATACATAAACAAATAATGAAAATAGAAAACAATTATCTTCCTTGTTTTCTTTTACTAATAATCAATCAAGAAATATTTAAAAACCAATTAAAATATGGCAATAAGGAAACAATGAAAGGTGAAAATAGCCCCTGCCCTCAAGGAGTTTATATTCTGCTTTTCTCTCTGTCTCTACTATAAATACAAGTTATTTTAAAGTCAATTATATTCTCATTGTCTTCTGTTGTAGTTAAAATGCTCTAAATTGTCATAGGTTCCATATACTTACATATATATGTGATAGGCCATTTACTGAACATTTATAAAGTCTTCCATTTTCATCACTTATATGTATTTTTGTATACACACATTATAAATATGTGTATATATATATGTTTATGTATATAAACACACATTTGTGAATGTGACTTTCAAAGCAACAGAAAGGAAGAAAAAAGAGAAGAGCTACTTAAAAATCAACAAGGTGGGGCAGCTAGGTGGCGCAGTGGATAGAGCACCGGCCCTGGAGTCAGGAGTACCTGAGTTCAAATCCGGCCTCGGACACTTAACACTTACTGGCTGTGTGACCCTGGGCAAGTCACTTAACCCCAATTGCCTCACTTAAAAAAAAAAAAAAAAAAAAGGAAAAAAAAAATCAACAAGGTATTCTTAGAACAATCCCCATAAATACATAATTACAGTTGAAATATTTTATATTAAACTGAATTATAGAAAAATCTGATAAATTTAAAAGAAACTATTTCAGTAAATTGCCAAAATCCAATTATAATGCTTATCTTTTTCTTGAAACTTGGAAATAATGGTTGACACCATTTCATGTAGAGCAAGATGCTATATTTCATATTTTAAAACCCACATATTTTTGTATTTTAAGATATTCAGATTTGATCTATTCCAATTATTATATTTCATTCATCATTATAAATTATGTAATTAGAAATAAATTAATTTACTTTTTTCAGTTAAAGCCTATTCCCAATAAAGGCTACATTAATTTTAAACAATACTCATTTTTTACTTAATCAAATATAGAATTTGAAGGGAATTTAAAGTACAACTTGGGGTCAGCTAAGTGGCACAGTGGATAGAGCACCAGCCCTGGAGTCAGGAGTACCTGAGTTCAAATCTGGCCTCAGACACTTAACACTTACAAGCTGTGTGACCCTGGGCAAGTCACTTAACCTCAATTGCCTCCCTAAAAAGAAAAAAAAATAAACTACAACTTGGACAATCTATTCAATATGTAGACAAGGAAACCGAGGTTCAGGAATTTAAAAAAAAAGAATGCACAAGATCACACAGTAAATAACTTTATCATTTCCTGAATAATTATTAATCAAACAAAATTAAAATTTGATATTTTATCTTATATTAACAAATATGTTTCATGTGTGTTATCTCATTTGATCCAAATAAAATCACTGTGATACCCATACATTTGATTTTATTATCCTTCTATTTTCTGCCACATTTTTTTCTACTTGAAGCTGCCCCGTCAACCATATCAGGTCATTTCCCAGTCATAGGGCTAAAACTTTAGCTAAGAAACCTTGTTCCAAGACAGGGAACTTCTATCTTTTGCCCCTTAAAAATTTGAATTTTCCAAAGTGTTACCATTATTAGCAGTGATTGTGTTTTGCATTTTAACACTTGACCTTAAATTTTAAAATAAAGCAATTTTTTTATCTAGCAGGAAGTAGAAATAAAAGAAGGCTTTTGTTATGTAAAAATTACTAATCTTTTACTAAATAAAGGCTTGTTGGATTGGGTAGTATTCTTAAAAATTGATGCTACAGGAATATCTACCTCCTCCATTTATGTATATTAACAGTCCTGCTGTCCAGAATGTTTCTTACTTTTCTATAATATTTACACCCTCTACAAACAATTCAAAGAACCACAAACAAAAATTAAGCATTTATTATATTCAAGGTGTTTTACTGATTTATTGGCAATATAAAAGGACAATAATTGAATGACTAGGAGCATATGTGCAGCAAATATATGGGAATATATGTGCACTGAGAGCATTTTAATGATACTGGAAAATTATGAAAGTATAGATGAGCGTTAAAGTCACTTGTGTTTACAGTACTGAGAGAATATATTCTCTTTGAGTTTATATGAAATGACCAAATTATATGAAACAAAATGTGAAAATAATATGATCTCCTTAAATTTATATGAAATGACCAAGAGAGAGAAAAGAAAGGACCTCAAAACAAGGCCTTGCAGAGACATTCAGTATTGTGGGAAAGGGTTTGGATGATGATACACAACAGAAACTGAAAATTATCATTTGGGCAGGTAGGAGGGCAAGGCATATGAACACTGAGAAAAAAAAAAGATACTAGATTTATTAAGATGTGAGGATTGTTTTAGCCAACTAATGGGGTTAGAAGCCAAACCACATAGAATTGAGAATGAAGTGGGAGGTGAAAAGTAACAAGGAGAATAAATAATTATCTTTAGGAGTCTGTGAGAGGGAAGAGAATTTTAGAATAATAAATTTTGGGCTGAGCAGTATCAAAGTGAAAGGTTTGATTGTTATTGGTATTTTTAGTTTTGGAGCTTTTTTGTTTGTTTTGGATAAAGAGGAGAAGGCACTGGGATATTTTTGAATGTATTAGGGAAATATCCAGTAGATAATGTAAGATTGTAGATGGGATAGAGATAGTTTATGATATAAAGGACAAACTCAAAGAGGGAAATAACATCAAGAGTTAAAGTGAAAAGGTTGGCTGGCACCAAAAAACAGAGGATGCAGGGGTTGAGAGATGAAGATATATAAATTGTAGATATATTTGTTTTTCTCTAAGAATAGTTCTAATGTTTGGGGTATAAATATAATATGCTTAATTAGATTTAAAGGATTTCCTTTAATTTGTTAGCTAATATCATTGTTTCTAATGACAGGAAGTTTAAAACAAAAAAAAGAAAAGAAAATGCCAGTCAGAAGGGTGAACTATTATTGCTCATTTCTCAGATATTTGGGAAATAGAACCTCAATTATTTATAGTTGGTTTGCTAATGATAGTTGTCCAGTGAGATGCTAGTTATTTATATCTTTATTATGCTTTGTCCTAGGGTATATAAATTTGTAATATGTGCACCTGATAGTCATTAAATAACACATCCTACTCTTTGCAGTCCTTAGTATTGCTTATCAGCATACTGGGGTCATGTCTTACCACACGTCATACCTGAGGTGGGAGAGAGAGCTGCTTTTCCCTGTCTTGGGGGTTGCGATATTTGGGTTTCTTAGGGTCCCACCGAATTCCCACAACATTCTCCCCTCTCCTTATTTCTGGCGGGAAAGTGGCAAAGGTCCATCTTCTGTAGCTTTTTCAAGGCTGAAAAATGGGGCATAGAGATATCCCTGTTGATTAAGGAGAGAGAGAGGGAGAGGTCTTATGGGCACAGTCCAAGGGTCACAGGAGAATTGCTCTGGCTTTTGGGAAAGCTTTAATCCTAAAAGCCACTAAAGAAAGGACAGTATTATAAATACAAGTTCCACACAGCAAGATGACTGCAATGATCAAAATTATAGATTTGAAAGGAGCAAATAGTGAAAACAACCATGAAATCCAGGATAAAGAGCTGGAGAACAGTTAGTTTTGTCTGCCATGATACACATGCAGCACAAAAGTATTCTGAACTTTGCATACCCCACCTTTGGCAGCAAGTATATAGTCTAAGACTATCCTATTGTCCATTACTACATTTTCCAAAGAATCTAGGGAAATTTGGATGTCTTCAAGGCCCAAAGTGGTTTCATTAGAAATCTTTTCAATTGCTAAGGTCAGATTAGTCAGTATTACCTCACGTTCTAGGTATCCCATCAAAGAAATGGCAAGGGCCACAGTTTTTTCCAAGACCTCCTTTTTTGCCCTATGCTTTTCCTCAGGGCACAGAGTGTTCTGGTATAGGGATACACCAGGTTCCATAAAACCCAAGGTGCATTGACCATAAATGATGTAGGGGCTGAGGCTGAAATTATTCAAGACCATGGATGTAAACACTTCCTCAGGAGACCATCCTGGGACAAAGAATGGTATCTCTGCCTAAAATTCCATGGGTGTTGTATACTGACCACAAATAAACCTAGATCCTGAAGGAACACAGATAGATTGCTCGACTGACCTTAAAAATCAAACAACATTAGCCCTCCATTCAGAAAAATTGCAGGAGACAAGCATACCAGGTCAGAGACCTGCCTATGATAGAGTGTTTCCCTGAAGTCCTGGTATAAGGCATGGCCCAGAGGCATTAAGGCCATGAGCTAGGGGTTGAGAGTTCTCTTTGCTCTGTAGGTATCTCTTACATACCCAGCAGTCTAAAGGGGCCGCCTTGCATATTGTTGTTCCTAATTGAATCAGGTAATTATCACTCCAGGTAGCAGAGAGTGCATAATTCAAAAGGTATGGGAGAGCCCAGAGGATGGTGAGAAGAGTGACTATAGGTGGGATGTTTTGGTTCCTGAGGCAGTAAGAACAATAGGCTAAAGGAGCAGAAGGGTCAAAAATAAAAAATGGGTGTACAAAGGAGAAGGAATTCTCATTCCAGGGCGTATGTTGGCAGAATGGAAACTTTAAGATCCTCCACCAGCTCCCAGGAATATATGACCTTTTCCTCACTGTTTATCTGAGGGGACAAAGGGTTTAATGAAAGAAATATGAGTCCATGTATTCTACCCCTTAAGCTTTACAGCTGTGGGTGTTGTGAGGATTACTTGATGGGGACGCTCCCATTGAGGCACTGACTGGTTCTGTCCCTCTGTTTTCAAATGTTTTCAGAAACACTAGGTCCCCTGGCTGGGCTGTGTATTGAGGTTACTAAGAGAACTCTATACTTCTCCAGTAGTTCCCCTGTCTTTGGATTGACTTAAGGAAGCAGAAGTTTGAGGGCCCTGATGGTATTAGTTTGGGTGCAGATGGCACAGGAATTGAAGGCATCTTGGATGATCTTAGAGATGCCTTTGTCCATAATGAGAGACTTTACTAGAGTGGTTAGGGCTTCTCTGCACAGGTGAGTAGAATTGTGGAGGCTCACTGCAAATTTCCAAGTCATATTCCTGGTCGGGGATAGGGGGGGGAGCAGCAAACCAGAAGGAGAGCACCAACATCCTGTATCCTCAGGATCAAAATCCTGAATTTTAACCTGTCTAGTTTCCTCTTTGGTATAGGAAGAGGAGATACCTTGGGCCACAGAAGTGTATAAAGGGGCCAGGGATAGTATGGACAGAAGAATGGATCTGTCAGCTGATTTAGCAGCAAGGTCTTCCCTATGATTGCCTTGTGCTTTGGAGAAGTTGATGGCTTAGTGCCCTTGGCAGTGCATAACAGAGACCTGACTAGGCAGGTTTACAGCCTCAAGTAGGCCTAGAATCTCCTTTTCATACCTTACAGGAGAATTCTTTGAGGTAAATAGTCCTCTTTCTTTCTAAGTGGAAAACATGAATTACATAACTATCTTTAGCCAAAATAAATCTTAATTACCATCCCCCCTCTCAAAATGTGTTTACAATGGAGAGGAATTTCAGTTTCTTCTAAACCAAAAAGGAAGATACCCAGTTAATTTAGCCTTATCATAATACCACGTAAGCATTAGTAGGCATAAATTGACCTAGTTGTTTGATATATCGAGTGACCACACATTTAGAATGAAAACAGTCAAATCTTACATACTTGCCATGTATTCATAGGTTCTACTAACTACTTGCTCTGATTATATAAATCTGCTATAAAAGAAAAGCAAGGACATGATTATAACAGCCAGGATAAAACAACCTTAGCTCTGTTTGATTTCAGGTAAGAGTCACAAGTGACAACTAATAGCCAGATAGATTCAGGAATATCTAGTTGGGAAATATTTCCTGTTCAGCAGGAACACAATGGGGAAACTGAGCTAGAAGGATCCTACCTTAGATGAGATGAAGATCATCCTCTCAGCTTTTTCCCAGATCCCTCCACCTGTAGCAGCTCATTCCATCTGAGTAATATGGCATTCTCTAGAGCGGTGGATTACTGACTTAAAGATCCATTAGATATCTATAACTGAATTCAAAACTCAAAACAATATCAATTACAGTCACAAAATATTTTATCTTAAATGCCAAATTTCTATTCTCATGGAATTACAATGAGCAAAAAGTTTACCAGGAAACACACACATGTAAGAGGTTTCACATAACAACTATCACTTGGTTTTTCTTTTTCTTCTTCTTGAATTTAAACTTAGCCTGATATAAAGATCAATCATTAAAAATTACTTCTACATAATAAGCAACCTTATAAATTCTCAGTAAGACCAATTCTTGTGTAAGAAATTCACAATCCATAACAAGTTCTTTCCTGGTAAGTTTACAAATTAAGGGGAGTTTAGGTCTATTTTTTGTGTGTGTCTTTTCCAGTACAATAATTTACCAACTTTTCCCTTATTTCCTAAAACCTTCCAATGCTCTTTGTCTTGGAGGAAACAAAACAATTAACTTATTCTACAACAAAAATGGGTAGGAGTCTTACCGAATTTATAGTTCTTTCTAATTTTCACACACACATACACACCAATTTAAAAGTGACTTTAAAATTGACCAGTATTTTAATTTTCAAGACTCTAAATGTCCAGCTAGATCTTCTAATCAAACCCAATTACTTTTTGGTTCTTCCTGGATAATTGCAGATAAGCACTTAAAGTGACATTGCACTCCTTTATATTTCCTCAAAAGTTCCCAAACTAATTCCACTGTCACTATACACAGGGTACAACTTTCTACTTGCTTTCACCAATCATATAAAATTCTCTGGACTTATCCTCTCCCTCACCCACCACCCTGATACAGCATCAGGGAGGGAAGGAGGGAGAGAAAAAGACTCTCTGTTTCAGTTTAGTTAACAGTATAAGTTCTTAATCATAGTACTTCAGAACATGTGGTGAACTGACCAGCAACTTCCTAACCCATTCATTCCCTTTTTTAACAGTAAACAAATTAAAAGAAAACTTAGAAACATAGTACTTTCAAACAATATTAGGAATTTTTAAAAACTTGAACCAAAACCAATTAATTACTAATCAGGTGTTCTTCTTCTTTTTCTTTTATTGGTGAGGCAATTGGGGTTAAGTGACTGGCCCAGGGTCACACAGCTAGTAATTGTTAAGTGTCTGAGGCCAGATTTGAACTCCGGTCCTCCTGAATCCAGGGTCGGTGCTCTATCCACTGTGCCACCTAGCTGACCCCTAATCAGATGTTCTTAATTTAGTTGTATGTGCCTTTGCTGCCTACTTTACATAAAAAAGTTGGGGTTTAAAATGTGAAGCTTTTTTTTTCCTTTTTGCAGCAGCCTTCTCAAGTAGAAGCCCTTATGGTTTACAGGGCATGGTCCATTTTACCAGAATTAATAAAAGCTGTTCTTAGGGCAGTGTTGTTCAATGGTTAGAAACTTTTAGAAAAAGATCTTTTTCTTTGTAACTTTTACACATTACAAATAATTCCTGATTATAAACTATTCCACTGAAAAATATTTCAAAAGTGGCAGTATTTTTTTAACTCAGCTTTTACAACGTTTATGTAAAGCTATGAATGCCTAGTAGAGAATTTACATTGCAATGCTAAATTCAAACTCTGAGTAGTTCACTATGAAAAGATACCCTGAAGTCAGAGACTTCCCTTTTCCCACCTACAGAGCCTGGCCACAGCTAGTGAAGGCAAAAGGGTTTAGAATCAGCTTTTTATGAGTCAAAACCAAAAATTTCTATAGATTTTATACACAGTTACAATGTTTGATGTTTGACAGACACACAAATGCACGTAAAACACACATAAGACAACTGTGAGATGTTACTTCTAGTATAGTTCATTCTAGGGTGGGGTAGGGGTTAATCAGGAGGCCTGTCTACCTTAATTCTCATCTCTCTTACAAGTAACAAGCATTTTGTGGTACAATAGAAAATCATTCATTTCTTTTCACCTGTCAATTTTTTTTTTTGCAATTATTAAGGATATACTCAAGGGATGGGTGTCACATGGAATGCTCTCTCCTTCTCCCTTCATAGTGGGTTAGGCTAGACTGCATCACAGAAAAATGACCACACTTGTGCTTCCTGACCAAAGCTAGAGGAGCATTTTTCTAAGTCCTGATGTCTCTAGATAGTAGGGAAACTAGAATCTAGAAGTAACCTGGCTATTCTGATCTCAGACCTTTGGAGGCCTGCCAAAGTTGACTGAGGCTTCTGACAGAGGAAAGAAACAAAGTGCATACCCCACCCAGAGAATCAAAGAGCCAAATGAGCATCCCTCTTTTTACCTGTCTGATGACTTTTCCTGAGTTTCCAGCACCAATATGTTTGGGGGGAATTGTGATCTGGATGGGGGGAGGGGCTAACTCACTCAAAGAATTGGAGGCTCATCATAAATCTTGTAAAATAAAAATGATATTCATTAGGAGAGAGGAGATACAAATTACCATGGTGACTGTCCCACTGGAGTAATAGAAGACCTAGTCTTTTGCATCTTTACAAAACAAAGAAAGGGAAGGGAATTATAACACCGGGGCCAGATAACTAAGAGGGGATGATAACAGGATATCAGTAGGATATGCAACATCCATCTATATCCTGTATATATTCTTGCAGACCTTAGTATTTCTTATCAGTATACTGGGCTCATGTCCTGTTACACCTCATTCATATCTGAGGTGGAAGAGAGAGCTACTTTTCCCTCTGTCTTGGGGGTTGGGATCTTTAAGTTTTTTTTGGGTCCCACTGCATTCCCACAATACTACTAAGGACTAATAGATTCTAAGTCACTGTGATGTTAAATAAGCTTGATAAGAAAATAGGGAGAGATAATTTACCTATCTTCAAATATACCGGAAGTAGTTGATGCAGGAGATACAATGCTAGATCTAGAGTTACAAAGCAACTGAGCAAAGGAATAACTTTGCACTTAAGGACTGAGGCTAATAGATTCAGTGTTTGATGAGGTGAGGAAAGAAGGTGAATACTATGACTCCCTGCAAAGATTTCAGTTGACCTACTTCCTAGGAGGAAGGCAAGGGTCAGGGATGAAAACCCTTCTCATGACCCAAATCTGAAAGTTATTCAGATGTGACCCTGAATAAATTGCGTATTATGGCTTCTCCCAAAGTATCTCAGACTGAGGGAGAATCTTATGGTGCCATTCCACCTACTGATTAAAATAACAGATGAAAGGTAATATATTTACAAGGAAACTTTAACATTTGTCTTTACCTGGAAGTTTGGCAACCCAACTTACAGAGACATTAACAATTTGGTTTCTGTCACCATAGGTAAAGAAACAAATTCTTCCTGGACCAGCTCAGTAGTGTTCTACACAAATTTGAACTCAACATACTCTACTATTCACACCTTCATTTTTTTTTCATGCCAGGCTTTGCTCCATTAGCTAGAGCTATTTGACTGTAATGCCAGGATCCCAGTGCACCAGAAGTTGATAAGCAGATGGCTGATGTCCCTAACATGATAACTTATAACTCAATACATGGATGGCAGCTCACTGTGGTTACTAGCTTTCAAGACCCAATATCTGTGAAAGAGATAGATGAGTAGATGTTAACCAGAAAAAGGACAGCAGATATTTTGTAGTAGGGACTCTTAAAAATGTTAGAGTAGAAATGTGCAAAACTATATTTATGGTCTCAAGATGGCCTCCAAATTAATTAGAATAAGCACTACAAGTCATTCATTCTTTCAATACATCTCTGAGCTGTTCTTTTCCATATTTTAGCTAAAGGCTTCTCTTTATTGGATTACAAGAAAAGTAATGGATAAAATGGCCTAGAAACTAACATGACTTCCATGGTCTCAAAATGCCAGAGATGTCAGGAATCTATAGCCAAATGGAAAGGTATCTTTCAAAGTTGAAGAGTAAGATATCAAAGAATAAATAAAATAAAACAAAATCTCTGTTCCTATTAATACATAAACATTTAATAATGCTTTTAAATGAAAAAAAACTTTAATAATGCTTTTTTCAGACTTTGATTCAGTCTCTATTGATCCTTCTAGAGTCCTCTCCAGTTTCACCCAGTAGTAAATTTACCACTAAACACAACTCACTCGATAAACATATGTCACATATCCACAACTTTAACATTTAGTAACCATTTAATAAATACTTGTTAATTGTTTGGTTGATAAAGCATGGAACTAACACAACACTACACAAACCTCAAGCCCCATATATGTGTGTGCATTTATATGTATATGTGTATATATGCATACATATATGTATTTGTGTGTGTATATATCTATATATATATATATTTCTCTGTACATGCATACATACATACATACATACATACATACATACATATATTTATTTATATTTGCAGCAATATTGGGGCAGCTAGGCTTTACAGTGGCCTGGAGTCAGGGAAGACATGAGTTCAAATCTGTCCTCAGGCATTTCCTAGCTGTCTGACTCTTGTCAATTCATTTAACTTTTTTGTTTCAATTTCCTCATCTGGGTTGGAGAAGGAAATAGCAAATCACTTGACTATTTTTGCAAAGAAAACATCAAATGGAGTCAAGAAGAGTTGGACATGACTGGAAAACATAACGTCTCAAATGATGTTGTATATATTTATAACCATATCTATCTATATGTAGCCATAATATATTCCCTCAGTAGAAGGTAAACTCTCCATGGGGACAAGGAATCTTACTTTTGTATTTTACATCCCTAGTACCTTGCACAGCAGTAGGCACATAATAACTACTTAATATTTTTTGGTTATTTGACTAATTCATTCATTAAACAATTGGTCATTGGAAAAAGGTCATATCAAAATAGCAAAACTTAAATTAATGTGTAAATGTTCTGTTTCACATACTATTGGGAAGTTAAAGGGGAAAATCATGAACTGAAACAATTTAGTGTTTTTTTATCTCTTTCATGAGTCACCAGTCTCAAACATTCATCACCTGGTGTCTATATTGCTGGTGACAGGCATCCTTGCTGCAGGTGGTTCATATTGATAAGTTTGAGATTTAAGCCATTAAGATTAAGTATATGCATTAAGATTAAATATGTTATACATAAAATATTTTTTATTTAATCATGTTGCTTATAGAAATTTATTTGTATTTCCTAATTCAAGTGGTTATGGAATGTCTCAAATATGGCAATGTATGCAAAATGTCTTGTACAATATTAATATGTTATTATTACAAACCTTAAAGTGTCATGTAAATGTCAGATGTTTATTAGCCAAGAACAGTACAACCAAATATTATAGTGATTTAATTATTTCTTGAAAACATAGAAAAATCAATAATACCCTATAAATGGACAAATACATGCAGTGTGCTCTTTTTTTTCATAGCTTGTCATGTTTCCTTGAAACCCAACTGAAGTATTTACTTATAATATCCAACTGGTACCCATGTTGTTTTGACTTACTTTTATTCCAATACCTATAGCTCCTAATAAAAGAAGTATTAAATTAACATAACCTTTTCACTTTTATAAAAGCAATTATAAGAGACTCATCCTAATGGAAGTTCTCTCTTTTCTTCAAAAGATCAAGAGTACAGCTCGTAAAGTCAAAGAGAATGGTAATCTGATGATATAAGATTGCTCACTGAACTTGTGTTAGGAGGATTTATATTTGCTGAGAGCCCAATCACACCATCTGCTGCTTTATTATAGAAGAGTCAAAACTATTTGTCCAACATTCAAACCTGTGAACCATTATAACAATACTGAACCACTATCACCCAATCAAAAGGGATTTCTTGGCTCCCACTGTCAGTGCTTGGTGATATTGCAACATTACACATCTGGTGAAGGCACAAGGCACTCAGAATCATAGTTAATCCAAGTCAATTCCAAATTGTTGTTTCATGTATACTTCTTTTACATTCCTGCATATTTTATGCTTTTGTTACCTTCTTGGAAGTGACATCAAATACTAGTGCACATAGGTTTTTGAATAGAAACAAAATTAAATCTCTAACATGATGATAAAGAAGATGATGATAATTATTATTTCCTTATTCTTGGTGTTAGTAACAGGATTTCATTCTTCCCATTTTTTTAATGTATTTGAGGTAAAAACAATGCCTAGGCCACTTGCTATTATCTTATATCTAATGCCCTATGGACTATTGTACAAGTAAGTGCAAAATCTGCCGTTCGTAGTTAAACCAAAGCATTAGGATTTAAGTTTATCCTCTATAGTTTTGTTTTGTTTTGTTTGTTTTTGTTGTTTTTGTTTTTGTGAGGCAATTGTGGTTAAGTGACTTGCCCAGGGTCACACAGCTAGTAAGTGTTAAGTGTCTGAGGCCGAATTTGAACTCAGGTCTTCCTGACTCCAGGGCCAGTGCTTTTTACACTGCGCCACCTAGCTGCCCCTATCCTCTATAGTTTTAATGAAAGAAGTCAGGCTATGACTTTTAATGGCAAATAGGAGAAGGATAACATCTGAGGTATCTTTTTCTAATGTGATTTTGTCCTCTACTAAATCTCTACACTACAATTTTAAATTGTTTTTTTCTATGTAGCTTGGAGATTATTTTTATTTGTCTGGGGGCATCAATTTAAACTATTCATAAATTGTTAACTTTCATTGTGTGAAAGATAGCAAGTTTTTTTGTTTTTGTTTTTTAATTTTGTGGGGCAATGGGGGTTAAGTGACTTGCCCAAGGTCATACAGCTAGTAAGTATCAAGTGTCTGAGGCCGGATTTGAATTCGGGTACTCCTGAACCCAGGGCCGGTGCTTTATCCACGGCGCCATCTAGCTGCCCCCTGATAGCAAGTTTTTTACATGTAATTCCATCCAATATTTTGTTGTTCCATCATTTCAGTTGTGACCAACCTTCTGTAACCTAATTTGGCGTTTTCTTGGCAAAGATACTAGACTTATTTGTCATTTTTTTTCTCCAGTTCATTTTATAAATGAGGAAATTGAGGAAAACATGGTTAAGTGATTTTCCAAGGTCTCACAGCTATTGTGTCTGATGCCAGATTTGAATTCAGGAAGATAAGTCTTCTATAGAATGTAATTTAATTTTTCTGTGCCTTATTTGACTCTCATCACCATAAATTGAATTTGTAAAAGAAGTTTCATTTTTTAGTTCTTCATATAAATAATATAATTAATCAAATATCCCTTGACATGCTGTTCCCCACTCACCTCCTCAATAAAAAAAATGCTTTTGAAATATTTGGAAGTCTTTAATATTTTCCATTTTATGATAATGGATTATATTTTCCCATATAAATTTTTGTTCATTCATTTAAGCAATCATCCCTCATTCCATTATTTATATATGTGATCATTAAGGAACAAGCAAAACATGGACTTAGTGTGTATAATTATTATAAAAGAAAGACCCATTTGTCTCATTACATGATTTTTTTCCCCTTTTCACTGCATGATGCAACCATATCTGCTAACCGTTTTATTCACCTCTCCCAGAAAAACTTAGGAGCTACTTTTTCTTTGCTTGTAAATTGCTTTTGCTTTGGGGCTTCATTTGTAACCAGTGCATTAATATGAATGTAATTTTGTGCCCCAAAGTTTCATTTGAGGAGGACCTCTGTTCTCTGCAAACAGAACAGTCCATAATTCTAGACTACCTCAATATCTCGGTTTTTTAGCTGTTTTTCATTTATTATCTTTATTGGAATGTAAGCTCTTTGCTGGTTGGGCCTGTGTTTCTTTTTTCTTATATTAATACTTTCAGCCCTCATAACAATGCCTGGTACATAGAAGGAATTTAAATGCTTTTTATTATTACTATCATTATTATTAATATTACCAGTATTGTTTTTAATGCATCTCAGCTCAAAATAATCCTGGGAGAAGTAATTATTGGGCTGTTTTTTATATTTAATATTTTAAAGATTATTGAATAGGTGTATAAAACATCTTTGTCTTGGAATAAAAAAAATGATGTAAGTTCATCTTCTGTAGATTTATTGAAAACAACTTTAGTAAAGCAAATGCCATAGCAGTCAGGAACACAGAGATGTTATATCATGTTCCTCCGTGAACTTTCCCAGATACAACTGTCTCCCTTCAATCTCTTATGTAATATTCTAGGATGATATTAGCATGTATTATTGTGCAGTCACATTTCCATCACTGAAACACTTTCTTCATATTTATGTTTTACCTAAGAATCCCTGCTCTATTTCATATACCTAGTGTCAATTGCCTGTCTTAGATCTATGCCAGGACAAAGGTGAGATGTGTCAGGGATCTCTGCCACACAGTGATCCAATTGTATTAAGAATGGGGTAAAGGGGTTGTGGTGTCGGGAGCCTTGGACAAGAGCAGCAAGTGCAAAGGTATGTCTAACAGCAGAGACCAAGAAGTTAAGAGAAAGCTTGTTTAGGGTGCTTGGGAAATTTTTAGGACATTAAAATTCAGGGTTAAGAATAGACACTAGGATGTCATGGTCCAGTGGCTGTCATGATCTTTAAATATTTCTTGAACACATGTTGAATCAGATGTTATAAAATATTTACATAATAACTTCCATAACTGGAGAGTTATTATTTTTGATGAGATTAAAGCAGGACTCCTCTCACCTCTACACCAAGGAAACAAATGCCCTATATGAAAAGGAGAACTGAGTTCACTGTTTCATTAGAATGTAATCTCTTTCTGTGCAAGAAGTCCATCTGAGAAGTGTTGAAAGATGTTCTATACAGTGCCCAGGGGCATTCAATTAATATTGAGTCAATCAGTCAATGCTGTGCCTATGCAAATAATTTCACTCATATATTTCACAGAAATGAGTTATTGAAATCAATTTCTAAAGTTTGGAGCATCGCCTTACATGGAAATATTGTATTTCATAAGCATTTTTGCTGGATAAAAATAATTTATTATACCCAAACCATTATTAGGAGAGAAATCACTGTATTAAGCATATTTCCCCCTCTGCAATTCTCACTGCATCCATTTTCAATTTAATTAAAATAGGGTTGATGTTTCCATTTCAATACTGGTTTTTTATTAGAGAATAGAAATTTAATCTATGGATTTATGTATTCATTTTTATGAGGAGGGAAAAAACATGTATAGACTCATGGGAGTAGAAAGAACCTCTAGAGATTATTTAATCTATCTTTCTGTCTCTATGCAGAATTACAGTGAGGTATTATGGGTACAAGGATATCTTCTATATTTTAAGATACCTAATCAGAAATACAATTAGAATTTTCATTTGTGCAATAAGACTGGTAGACTCACTATGTAATCTGCAGAATGTCCCAGGTGATCCTTCATACTATATTCTGTTGAAAGGTATTTATATCATAGGTCTTACCCTGATAATTTAAAGAAAAAAAAAAAGGCAAAGTGGGAATTAGAGTAAAGGTTTGACCTTTCTGATTCATGATGTCACTTCCTGTAATAGCATTGGAGTCAAAGCTAGACAGTGTTAACCACAAAATGATCTGGAAATGTCATAAAAGAAGCATAACTACAATGTGGCAAAGGATAAAGAAGGAGTTGCTTCATAGAGTCCATAATCCAGACAAACTGGATCATTTGCAGCTCCATATGTGATCCAGACAATCAACCATTCCTGAGACTTTGGATATTCTGTTTCCATTCTGGAATGTATTTCCCTCAGCACACTTTAGACTTCTATTTTTAGCTTCATTCAAGGTTTGGCACTGTTTATGGCCCCTCTTATGCATGGATTAAGCTAATACAGTACTCATTCCTTATCCCCACTTTAACTTTGTTTGCTTGTTTATTTGTTTTTTATTTTTAATTTATCAAACAAAAGAAGCATTTCCATAACATAGTAGAATAATAAAAGATGATTCTATATGAAACTGCAAATCCCCCAGTCCTAAAAGTGACTAACATTATACGTGTGTGTGTGTGTGTGTAAAATCATTCTATGCATAGTTCTACTTATCAGTTCTTTTTCTGGATATAGACAGAATCTTCCTTCATGTATCCTTTGTAAATAATTTGGGTATTTGTAATAATCAAAATAACTAAGTCACTCAAAGTTGTTATTAAAACTATTGATGGGGCAGCTGGATGGCGTAGTGGATAAAGCACCGGCCCTGGATTCAGGAGTACCTGAGTTCAAATCCGGCCTCAGACACTTGACACTTACTAGCTGTGTGACCTTGGGCAAGTCACTCAACCCCCATTGCCCCACAAAAAAAAACAAAAAAAACAAAAACAAAAACAAAAAAAAACTATTGCTGTTACTGTACACAACTCAATCTTATTTTGTATTTAGTGTATATATATATATATATTTATATATTAAAATATTATCTGCTAACTAATTTGAAAAATTATAATTCAGCTGTCTTAAAAATTATATCTATATGTGAAAAATTATAACTGGCCTATAAGTCCTGCCATGGTCACCATTCAAATGTAAAAAAAAAATATATTAACTAACTGGGTCTAATCTGTGATATCCTGGCTGGCTATCTGACTGTTTTTATCTGGTAATGCTATAGCTGGCTATTAGCTGCCTAAGCTAGTCTTCAAGGGCCTGCCCCTTTCCCCACTACCTCTCAGAATGTTAAACCAAAGACTTTATTCAAAATAATCAAAGCAGGATTTATTTATATGAAACAAACTTAGAATTGAATACAAAGAGAAATATGACCTGATTGCATTTTACACTTTCTCTCCTGCTATTTGCTGTCTCTCACCTGAGGGTATGCTGGCTGCTGCCACTGTGGCCTGCAGCCACACCTGGCTTGGACAGTTTGTCTTCAGTCCTCTCCAACTTTCTCAGTCCTCTCCCTTTCACTCTTTAACTTCTCTCTCTGTAGTGACCCCCTGCTTCACTGTAGTGACCCTACCTTCTAAACTCAAAAGCTCCCCTTTCTTTCCATACTGTAGCGCCCCCCCCAGCATCTCTAGCGTCTCTCACTATGTCTTCTCCACTTTCACTGTCAGCCTCCCCTTCACTACCTCAGCTCCTGAACATAAACCCTTCTTTCTCATGGGAAGAGAAAGGGGGATCACAACCATGCAAACACCAAGGTAATTCACTGGCTGTGCTAGCACTGCTCCAGCTAGCTGTGTGTACCACACCCAGGGCTTAAGGGGCTCGTGCCCCCCCCCCAAAACCCCCCTCTCGGTTGTGTGCCTGGGGCCTCTGCACATGCTGTGCCATGTCATGCCTAGGCCCTGCGCCCCTGCAGCTGAAATGGATGGGTAGGGGTGTCCCCATTCGGGAAGCCTGAAGCTAATTTTAACACTTTTTCTTTTTTTTGGTGAGGCAATTGGGGTTAAATGACTTGTCCAGGGTCACACTGCTAGTAAGTATCAAGTGTCTGAGGTCGGATTTGAACTCAGGTCCCCCTGACTTCAGGGCCAGTGCTCTATCCAATGCGTCACCTAGCTGCCCCTTAACACTTACAATACAAACACATATTTGTTGGGATACATAGAGACAAATAATAGTAAACCATAGGCATCTATATGCATATATTCATGTGCATATGCATACATGGATATGTGTGTTTTATATGTATATATCTCTATCTCTACCAAACATCCATTTATCATTTTTATTTTTATCTTTCCCCATTAAAAGAAAGAAAGATCTTTGGGAGCAGGAAATGTTTCATTTTTTTTTCTCTTCTCTCTTTATGTTCTGAGGATCTAACATAATGTTTAGCACATAATAAAGGCTTACTAAGCATTTGTTCAACAAATGTTAAGTGAATGAGTTAGTCTCTTGTGCCCATTTCTCTTTAGAGCATTACTTTGTTACTCCATCCAAGGAAAAATGCATAATAGTCATTTAAAGTAAATAAAATTATGTAAATGGAAGTAGGAGGCAGTAATTGGAGTTAGCTAGATGACTCAGGACTAGGTCTGGAGTCAGGAAGACTTGAGTTCAAATTTTAACTCAGACACTTAACAAGCTATGTGACCCTGACAAGTTATTTAACATCTGTTTGCTTTAAACCACAGGAGATAAACTACTTCAGTATCTTTGCCATGAAAACCCCAAGGACACTATTGGTGTGTTTTTGTTCACTGGGTCATGAAGAGTCCAACATGACTAAACAACCTGAATGACAATTAAGTTGGGTATGGTACTGACTATAGGCTTGACTTGGAGTCAGAAAGACCTGGGTTCAAATTCCAGCTCTGTCATTTATTACTTATGTAATTTTGACACTTAATAATACTTGAAATCAATTTCCTTATCTCTAAAATAAGAGCCTTCACTTCTACTGTCCCTTCTAGCTATAAATCTATGA
Organism: Dromiciops gliroides; assembly: GCF_019393635.1. Lineage (NCBI taxonomy): Eukaryota > Metazoa > Chordata > Mammalia > Microbiotheria > Microbiotheriidae > Dromiciops > Dromiciops gliroides. Next base: position 83,425,551 of record NC_057864.1, read on the forward strand.
CTCTAAAATAGGCTGATTGCAATCTCATTATTAGAGAGAGCCCTCACACCAGGATTTACAGCCTGCTGATAAAATCACAACTCCTTCATCTATTTCTTTAAAATGGAGCACATTCAGGGGCAGCTAGGTGGTGCAGTGGATAGAGCACTGGCCCTGGATTCAGGAGGACCTGAGTTCAAATCAGGCCTCAGACACTTAACACTTACTAGCTATGTGACCCTGGCCAAGTCACTTAACCCCAATTGCCTAACCAAAAAGAAAAAATGGAGCACATGCAAAAGTTTTTTCTCAATGAGAATTTTTAATTTTTATTATAGATGATTCTTTTATTCTTGATTCCCCCCAAGCAGAGGAGTCACACAAATAAAAACAGATGGTGTGAAGAACTGAACCATAGAAGTAAGAAGCAAGGGGAATGATACAGAATAATTGGGATTTTTTTCAAGTATTGTTTCTAATTCATATGATATTTGCATGCTATAACCCCAAAGTTTGAAGTTTATGCTCAGTATTTTTATGAAAAGATTTTATTTGAAGCAGGATTTTACTTGAATATCAGAAAAACTCAAGTGCTTGTAAATTGAAACACTTTCTTTAACTTAATGTTCATCTGATATTTGTCTCATCTTGCCTCACATTGCAATTATCTAGGCAGCTTAATATAAAATATGGGAGTTTGAATCAGGGAAACCTATGTTGAAACCTTGCCTTAGATAATTTCTAGCTGCATGATTCTGGTCAATTCATTTAAACTCTCTGACAGGTTTCCTCTCTATTTCCTCAATTTCCTCATGTAGAAATTGGAGATAAGAATAGTACCTATTTCCTAAAATTATTTTGATTGTTGAAGGAGCTAACATGTAGATTGCTTTGTAAATCCTAAAGAGCTATTTTGATGCTATTAATAATAATAATTATTATTGTTAAAGGGTTTATTTAAAGGGCTATATGCTAATAATATAATTATGTTTTCATTATATATTTATTGTATTAATTGATGACATTATATAATGATAGTGATAATTTATTTACTATTATTATTATAATTGTCATCATTATCACCTATGTACATGTCATCCCTTTCCCTGGACTGTTGGCTCTTTGAATACAAGGACTGTTATTAAACATTATATCTCTCCTTGTTCTTAACATAACCTAACAATTAACACCAAGAAAATACAAGTTCTCCTTAGCCAGCACCACATGGTATAACTTCCAACTAGAAAGTACCATGAGGAAAGAATTTCATATATATGTCCCCTATGTTGTCTGGCATATGATAGGAATTTAATAAATTTTTATTGATTGAGACTATCTAGTATATAAGCATATCTTCAAATGAAAAGCTTAAGGAATATTTTGTATTATTTGTATTTCAGAATAACACAACGTAAAATAGTTTGTGAATTTCATTTGCCTTATAAAAATAATGCTATAAAATAATTTGAATTATGAGTAGAATTCCAGAAGTGTTTTTTGTTTAATTATAACAATTATATAAAAAACCCTCAAAGGATCTCCTAGCATCTCCTAGATTTTTCAAGAATTAACTAAATGTTAGACAGTCCTATAAAGCATGTAGAAAACAGGTAGGCACATCATTTCATTAACAAGGAAACTAAATTTAAGAAAAGTGATTTCCCAAGGTTATATAGCTAAACAGTGACAGAACCCAGTATCAAACTCAATTAAGTATAATTCTCTAGTTAACTGCTACCTGTCTAATTAATTTAAATAAACCAATTTGGTTTCAATGATTCTCTTTAATAATTCTTGTGGTACATTGTTGAAAGTACTAAAAATGGAGCTCAGGAGATTTGTTTAAAAACCCTACCTTGCCTACTAATTAGCTGGGTGACATTGGGCTGCTGATCAGTTCACATTTCTTGGTCTCAGTTTCTTCATCCACAAAATCATGGATTTTGACTAGATGAACTAAAAAATCCTTTCAGTTTCAATATTCTATGGCCTTTAATTATGTTATTTGAAAAAACGAAGTTTCAGAATGCTACTTTAAAGGATAACCAGTTATTGGGGAAAATGTCCTTCTGCTTTTACCTATGTTATTATACCACCATATTATGTGGAGATCTATTTTTTATTACAATTCAGCAAATGATTTGCATATGAATAGTACCTAGTGCTTTCTACTCAGAATTTTAAAATCTGTTGGAAAGCAGGGTAAGGCAAAAATCAGATTTGTCGTGGTTCAGGAGAAGAAGGAGGAGAGTGGTACACTTGGCTGAGGTTGAGGCAGTAGACCTAAATTTCCAAATTTCATTGATTTTGACTTTTTAATTATAAATTCACAGGTTCAAATAAACTCTTTTTATTTCAATAAGCATTTTAAAGCATATATTATATTATTCTGGGTACTGCACATATAAATTCCCAAATGACACAGTCCCTCCATTTAAAAAAAAATTGTACTATATGTAAAGGGGATTCAGTAGTTATAGTTTTAAGGACTCAGTTTTTTATTGTAATTTTAAATTAAATAAAAGAAATATAAACTAAAGTTTTTGTCTAAATGAAATATGTTCTGCTTTGTAATACCTTTAAACTAAGTACCTATTAGCTTTGATCATATTAAAGTTTTCTTTGCTAGTTACTAAAAGCTGCTATTATATGATATTTTAAAATTTTATTATTTTCCACTTACATGTAGAGATAATTTTCAACATTTGTTTTTATGAGATTTCTTGTTCAAATTTTTCTCCCTCCCTCCCCTCTCCAAGACAGCAAGTAATCTGATATAGGTCATATATGTACAATCACATTTTTATATGATATTTCTAACCTCACAATATACCAACAAAGACCACCAACACAAGGAAAACTAACCAAACTGATGTATATTCTTTGAAGTGAGATTCTTTGTTAAACATGTAATTTCCTTTATTGTTTTTAATATATTGAAATTTAAAATATTAAAAAACATGGATATCAATTGGAAAGCTTTAGTTCCTCTTTCTTAACAACCATGAAAAGGTATTATGCTTCATATCCTCCCCCCACCATCATTTAGAGAAAACCTGAACAGTGGCATGAAAAAATAACACCAAATTTCTGCTGAACCAATATCCAGATCTGACCTCTTTCCTCCCTTCTTGGTAACAATATATTATCATTAAAATTGCTACTGTAGTTCTGATGCCATTCTTCACTGAATCCCACAACAGAAAGAAATTCACCCAGTGTCACCTTTTGACATTAAGGAGCAGTCAATTTTAGCTTCAAGTCAACTTAGTAGAAACTGCATTTCTCAGAGGACATTATTGTGTGCATTTTGAAAATATTGCATAAAGATTACCAAATTAATAAAGCATTTAAACATAAATCATCATCTACTTAAGAGCAAAGTACTTCAAATAAACTATTTTTTAATAGAAATTCCAGAAAGTAATCTTGAAATGCTTGGTAAGTAGTACAAACTCTACACAGCATGTTCATTCATTGAAGTGCCAAAGTACCCCATTTATGAATGGACCTGGGGTTTATTTCTAATGATATCCATTAGAAGTACCTAATGGAGCTATTATGTTTTGATTATATTTTTAACAATCATTTATTTCATATTATATCCTCCCCCCTTTTTTTCTCTTCCAGGAGTACACTAATAGCTTCTTTTAAATGAATGTAGCTCACATACATATTTCCTCTTTATTGATACTGTGATTATTTGAAAATTTCTAGAAATTTAGATTTCTTGATTATATATACTTCTCCTAAACAAAAAATAAAGACTGAGAAGTTTCTTCATCCTATGTGTTTCTTAGCCAGTCTAGATATAAGATGTAGCCATCAAGTAAACTATTATAGAAATTCAAGTATGTGAACTTGAAAAGAGAAGTGAATAGTTTTAAACTGCAGAAGAGTTCAGTAATCAGTGCCAGCCATAAAGTTAAATTTTTTGAAGTTGACAGTATGTTAAGGAGATGACATGTACTAGTATAACTGAATAATGTACTGTTGAGCATACCTAAATCAATACTTGCAAATTGCCCAGTAATCCAGAGGGTAAAAAAGATTAAGCAAAGATGCAAATGTTTGAGTTGAGTAAATATATTTTGAGCATGCTGTGACATCCAGCTTATTACCTTTACCTCTTTTGTTTGCCTCTACAGAGGTATTTCCTATTTCTTCAAACTTATCTTCCACCTATTTTTTTAGAATGTAAATCTTCACTGCTTGATGACAACTTTCTAGAATTAATTCTGCAAATTAATTCTGCAAGATAGGGATAATCTCCTTTCTATAACCTCTCAATACTCTAGAGTACTGTGTGGTCATTAAACTTGGAGATGGTTGGGATATTAGCTGAGTTATGATTCAAGCAATGGTAGGAGGTGATTCTACTAATTGTTTATAACAATAAATTTTTAAAAATATAAAGTAGTTATACAAAAATGAAGTCCTTTAATACCCTTCCCTACATACCAAGGTCAAGCAGAAAGGATAAACAAGCATAAAGCCACCAGGGTTTTATATATAGTAAATGGGCTACGTTTGGTCTTTTGTGCCTGATTTCCCATTTTGAATTTGCCTATGTGCAGGTAATTTGGTATAGGTCAAAGGATAATGAACTTGGAGTCAAAAGACATGAATAAGTTCTATGACCAATTCTTCTACATCCTGGCTATGTGAACTTAGACAAATCACACACTTTTTCTGGGTTTCAATTTCTTTACTTAAGCTATTTGTAACGATTGGAATGACGCCACCTGCTGGAGACTTACTGTAGAAGAGTTCTGCCCATGAAGCGAAGGTCTTTGAGGGCAAGACCAGGAGTCTTTTCTTTGGCGGGAGGAAGTGACGCGGACTAGTGGGAGGAGGAAGGAAGAGACTGGCGCTGACTCTGGGGGCTTTTTCCTGAGGACGCTGGCAGAGAAGGGAGCTAGAAATGTGCTCTCCCTTTAATAGATAGGAATCTAGGCCTTTCTCTCTCTCTTTACCAAATTCTTATTCTCCTTCATAAATGCTTAAAAGTCTAACTCTTGCTAAAGCTTGTAATTGATTGGCGACCACTCATTAGATATTTTAGACAGTTTAGCTAGAATTTTAACCCTTAACATATTAATACTTGGTTTACTTTCCTAATAGTGACTGAGAATTAAAATTTTTAAAAGTGCGTATATGTATATATGTATGTGTGTATACACACAAACATGTGTGTGTGTGTGTGTGATTTTTAAGAAGCAATTGTAGGTGACTCAATGCTTAGTGTACTTATCCTGAAATGAAGAAAAGCTGAGTTTAAATCTGACCTCAAATAATTACTAACTGTTTGACCCTGGGTAAATAACTTAAACTATGATTACCTCAGTTTTTTCATCTGTAAAATGAGGAATAATAATAGCAACTATCTCTCATGATTGTTGTGAACATCAAATGAAACCAAAATTCTAAAGTTAACATAATGTCTGGTACATGGTAGGTATTAAATAAATGTAATCTACCATCATTTGCTGTTACATAAATTTGGACATTATTGTTATATTTGCAAATCAGATATTTATAGGTATATTTTACATTTTAAAAATTATGATGAATTATTTTTGGAATATTAAAAAAATCCTTCTTGATGTCCATCACCTCTACCTCTACCTATCTTCAAAAGAACACTGTAAATCTTAAAAAGTACATATCAATATGAATATATTTTAAAAATAGAGATAAAATGATATCACACAGGCTCCACTAATCTTTTATTGCTCTAATTTGGTCCTCTGCTAGTGATGAAAAAATATTTTGTCTGAATGAAAATAAAAGATGCTGAGAAATAATTAACTTCTGGTTGTATCAATTAGGCTTAGGGAGAAGTAGGTAACGATCCAAGGGGGTTATATGGATACTTGAGATTAATAGGCATAAGCTGTAAGAATGAAATGTTAAGGGAATATAATGGTTAAAGTAAATAAATGCCATTTCCACTAAATCATAGAGTATGAAAATAATAACAACAACAACTAATATTTATACAGTGCTTAATTATGTGCTAGGAAATATGCTAAGCATTTTACAATTATCTCATTTGATTTTCACAATAATCATGAAAGGAAAATGCTATTATTATCCACATTATACACATGAGGGAACTGACACCAAAAAGAGGTTAAGTGACTTGCTTAAGGTCAGTTGTTTGGTAATTGTTTAAGGCTGGATTTAAGAAGATTGAAATTGTAAGAAGGGGCCAGATTATTAAAGGAATTAAAAGCTAGATATAGTATTTTATATTTTATCCCATAGGAAATAGGGAGGTAATACATTTTATTGAATATGGGGGTGACATAATGAGATGTTCACTTCAGAAAGATGAATGAAAAAGCAAAGTGGAGGATAAAATGGAGTGATAAGAAATGAGACTGGGAGACCACCCATAGACTGTACAGGTTTGAGGCGATCAGTACCTTCTTCAGGGTAGTAACAGTATCAGACAAGAAAATTGGGAGTATATGAAAGATATTGGGAAGGCAGAACAAAGAGAACTTAGCAAAAGATTGCATATGGGGTAAAGAGGTATGAGACAATGGGAGTCAAGGATGGCACCTATAATTTTTATCTTTATGACTAGGAGGATTGCTTTATAATAATAGGGCATTTATAAAGAGGAAAACACTCTGGAAGAAAGAGAATTAATTTTATTTTGGACATGTTGAATTTAAGGTGTCTACCAGAACTTAGCACAGTACCTCAAATATAGTAAGTGCTTAATAAGTGTTTATTGATTAATAGATAGCAAACATCAAGATTGAGGGTTTTTTGTTGTTGTTGTTGTTGATGATGTTTTTGGCCAGGCACTGAGGGTTAAGTGACTTGCCCAGGGTCACACAGCTGGTTAAGTGTCAAGTGTCTGAGGCTAGGTTTGAACTCAAGTCCTCCTGAATCCAATGTCAGTGCTTTATCCATTGCACTACCTAGTTGCCCCTAGATTGAGTTTTCTAATAAGAAGTTAGAGATTTAAGACTATTGGTAAAGAATGGAGTTAGAGAAGTAGATTTGAGAATCATTGCTATAGAGATAATATTTTAAGCAATTGAAATTTATGAGATCACCAATCAAAATAGTATCAAAGGACTAGAGAAGAGAGCCCTGGGCAGAGCTTAGGGGACATTTACTTATTTATGGACTTTATTTAGTATTTTTTTTTCACGATTACATGTAAAAACAATTTAAACATTCATTTTTTAAAACTTTGAGTTCCAAAATTTCTCCATTCCTCTCCCTACCCCCAGCCCCACTGAGAAGTCAAAAAATCCCATTTAGCTTTTATATGTGTAGTCATGCAAAACATTTCCATTTTAAGCCATGTTGTGAAAGAAACCACAGACCAAAAAAAAAAAAAAAAACCTCAAGAAAAATGAAGAAAGCAAAAGAAAAAGTATCCTTCAGTCTGTCTTCAGACACCATCATTTCTTTAGTTCTTTCAGTGATGATGGATAACATTTTTCATTATAAGTCCTTCAGAGCTCTGTTGGATCATTGTATTGCTGAGAATAGCCAAGTCATTTACAGCTGATCATCTTACAATATTTCTGTTACTATATATACATTTTACTTTCCATCAGCTCATGGAAGCCTTTCCTGGTTTTTCTGAGAGCATCTTCTTCATCATTTCTTTTAGTACAATAGTATTTCCTCACTATCACATGCAACTTGTTCAACCATTTCCCAACAGATGAGTATTCCCTCGGTTTCTAATTCTTTGGCAGCAGGAAATAGTTGCTATAAATAATTTTTTCTACATATACATCCTTTGCCTTTTTGTTTTTTATCTCTTTTTCTATATAGGCCTAGTAATCATATTGTTAGATCAAAGGTTATGCACAATTTTATAGCCCTTTGAGCATTGTGCCTGATTGCTCTCCAGAATGGTTGAATCTGTTCAGACCTCCACCAACAATGCATCAGTATCCCATATTTCCAGATCCCCTCCAATTTTTGTCATTTTCCTTTTCTCTCCTATTAGACAATCTAATAGGTATGAGGTAGTACGACATTTACATGTCTCCAATCAATAATGAATTAATTTTTTATATGACTATAGATAGCTTTGATTATTACATCTGAGAAGGAGAGGTATGGAGAGTGAAAATGTGTAACTAGAAATATATTTCCACATCAAGTAGACATTGAGAAACAATGGTGATAATTTAAGCATGTCTGATACTGACACATTGTTAAAGAATAAAATAATTTATCATGGAAGGAAGAAAATTTACACACACACACACACACACACACACACACAATTCTCTGATCATATCATTTTACAAGGGCACTTAATAAGTTATATACCATACAAAGGAGGTAGACTAGAATGGTGAAGAGTCCCAAGATTATGATACTTGGAAATCACTTGATGGAACAGGGAAGGTTTAGCAGAGAAGAGGAGACAGGAAGTATGTGGGGGGGGGCAGGGGGATAAAGGGTGTCTAAGACATGATGGTTGTCTTCAAGTATTTGAAATATAGTGACATGAGAAATATATTAGTCTCATATAATTTTTCCATAGCTAGTAGAACTGGAAGACTCTAACTCCCTGTTGGGTTCAAGTCGTAAGAGTTAGGTTTATACCTCAAGTAGAGAAAAATTTACTGACAAGTAGTTCTAACAAAGTGGAATGTCTTGTCTTAGGAAGTAGTAGATTTCCTCCAATCTTTTTCTTTTTCTGGCTCTGATACATAACTTTTTTAACCTTATCTTGCTTGATTTAGGCAATTTGCTTTTCAGGACTCCTTTATATTTTGACTTATGAGATACTTGAGGGCAAGTACAATCTTGATTATTTGTATTTGCATTCCTCAAACTTAGCAAAATGCCTGGGCCATAGTGTGTCATTGATAGAAACTTTATCAATCTAACTATTCAGGGTCTCAAAGTCAAGACTGAATGTCTACTTATAAGCTATCCTATAGAAAAAATTCTTTTTTCCCCTTATAGATTGAACTAGATGGCAGCTGAACTCCCATTCGACTATGAAATGATGTGATTCCATAATTTTGTCTTTTTACCCATTTTATCCAGCCTCACATTAGCCTGGGAATTAAGGCTATGCTTTCTCAACCTGGCATTAGCATACTTAATGTCTCTTTGGCTGCAAAGCTCTGCCAGTTCTAACTTTATTCTCAGGTGCTCTCCATTTCTGTATTGCCTTCATCTTACAAACCTGCTACTATGACATAACCAAACTCTGCCAATATCTCAAAACACTCTTCTTTAACTACATTACCAGATTTTCATGACCCTATGCAAATCACAGGGAAATAAATTCTGCTTGCAAGTTGCCTTCCAAAAGGAAATGGAACGTGAATCCAATTGTACTATGGAAAACAAATTTCAAGTTTTGTAATAATGAATGATTTGCAAGGAGAGGGAAGGGGGAACCTGAGCCATAATTTCATTGACTTAGAAAATATTTAAGAAGGAAACTCCTGCTACCAGTGCTTAATAGGATCATATCTGTAAATTATAACCTCAGAGAGCTTCCTGAAGGTGGGAAAAGACATTAAAGGGTTAACTGAATTGTTGAGGCATATGAGTCAGATGTGAGATGTAAAACCTGGCCAGTTCTTATTGGTTCTGTGACTTATTCTTGAACCAATATATCATAGTGGTTTTAAGAGATGTTACTGCTGAACTGAATATTTCTGAATGGATGAGCTATAAGAACCAAGTTTCCTAAAGAACTAAGCTAATTTTCATTTCCTTTTTGCATTTTAAATTAAACTTAATTTTAATGAACAATATTTTTTTTCACCTCCTTCCAATTATATGTATTTGTGTTGGTAGGGGGCAAAAGCAGGGAGAGAAGAAGGAAGGGAAAGTAAAGAGAGAAAGAGAGAAAGAAAAAATTGAAGGAAAGAGGAAAAGAAGGCAAGAAAACAAAGCCTTTTTAAATAAATAATGAATGTTGAAGCAAGAAAAATACAACTTTGGCAATGAGCAGAAATGTGTCTCAACTTATAAGAAGGCTGGTTGGTTGTGGTTTCTTTGTAAACCTTAAAATTTTATGTCTACATGAGATTTTATTAAATCTGGCCTGACACAATGTTAAATAATGCTGTGGTTTCATGCCTCTTCATTCTGTAGCTGCTCTGTCAATTAAAATCCCCACCTGAGTCTTGAATTGAGGAGGTAGGGTGAAAATTTTCTACAAGATAAGACCCTCTCCTTGGGGGGTATGACTATTTTTGATCTAATCAACAGTTGACAGGTAGATAAAGTAAGTTCACACATTTCTTCTCTTGTTCAGTGGCACTATCAGTATAGCAATCATATAACAACACAGACTAACTGTGAAGGTGTGAACTTGAGTTAATTAACTTTTCTCTCCCGATATCAGTAATGTTAGGAAGCATGTGAGAGAATAATCTATAAAAATGTCCTGAAAATTTCAACTGTTGTTAGAAAGATTTATCTTTATTTCAAATATTTCTTTTTAAGTGGTTTAATTTATGTTTATTGCTACAGAATTAGCATAGGAAATCTTATCATTTATGATGATTTTTTAACATGCCTAAAACTGAAAGAATGGAATATGATATAAAAAGGCACTCACTGAAATATGAAAAGGTGTCATTACCAAAAAATACTTCTTCAGAATACAACGCAACACCTAAAGTCAAAATATAATAGTTTTTATTTTTAAAATTGTTCCCTGCCTTTAAAATTGTACCTTATAGGGTTAGAAGATATCAGTTTATGGACAAGATATAAAATTAGTTAATTATAACAATTCTCCTGAGTTTGTTTTCATAAAAGATAAGCATTTCCTAGGCAGGAATATCTCTAAAGAAGGGAGTTCTACTTGGAACTTCACTAAATAGGGTTATAGCCTGAACCTGTGTTTTCATCAGAAGGAACTCACAAATTAGGAAACCCCTTTTAATAATACAGGTTGGCATTTTCTCTACATTTTAGTCTTAGAGAATTGTTTAGGGGCAGCTAGGTGGCAAAGTGGATAGAGCACCAGCCCTGGAGTCAGGAGGACCTGAATTCAAATAAGGCCTCAGACAGTTAACCCTTACTAGCTGTGTAACCCTAGGCAAGTCACTTAACCCCAATTGCCTCCCCCCCCCCCAAAAAAAGAGAGAATTGCTTAGAGAAATGAGAGATTAAGTGACTAGTCCAGGGTCCCTCTGTATGTGTCAGCAGTAGGACTTAAACCCACATTTTTAAGGCTCTGATGCCAACTCTTTAAACACTAGAACAATCTCTCATTAATTAGCTATGTATATTTTGCTTGGTCTTTTCACCTTACTTCTGATCGTTTTCCTTACCTGTAAAATTAGGGACTTGTTCTACCATAATATCTAAGAGGGTAGCTAAGTGACAGAGTGGATAGAGTTCTGGGCCCGGAATCAGGGTTTCTCTACTTCCTGAGTTCAAATACAGCCTCAGACACTTACTGTGTGACCTTGGGGAAGTCACTTAATCCTGTTTACTGCAGGTCCTCACCTGTAAAATAAGCTGAAGAAGGAAATGGCATATTACTCCAGTGTTTTTGCCAAGGAAACCCCAAAAAGGGATCATGAAGAGTCATACATGACTGCAAAATGACAAAAGAACAACATTATCTAAATTCCCTTTTAGATCTAAATTATATGGCTCTAGATCAAACTGTCACATGATCACAGATTTAGAGCTTAAGGAGATGGTAAATGATTTTTGTATCAAACCCCTTCATTTTATAGATTGTAAAACTTATGCCTATGAGTTGTTAAGTGATTACAATAGAAAGAAATTTAATGTAATGCTCCAAATGACTTTTGACTATGTACAAATATCAGGTGATTACAGAGGAGCAAATTCATCATGAAGCAAATGTTTTTTATGTTAAATTTTTTAGGGCAACTCTTCCTTGAGACATCTGTGTTTTTAAAGAAATATAGCATGACCACTGCCTCTAAATTATCTGAATTGTCACTTCTATTTAATGATCCTATATTATTGAACAGAAACAAGGAAAAAATCCATTTTCTTCAAACTTTACTTTTTCTGCTTAAACTTTAGATACAAAATCTAAAAGTTGAAACACATTCCAATATTAAATGCATTACAAAAAACCACAAAAGAAGGAAAACAAAGGGGAGGGAGCAAACTTAAAGTCTATATATACTACAAACCCTTTGTACTACCTGTTCCCTTCTTTGCCATTATCAATGAATAGCCTCAGTCCTGCATCTTTACTGCCAACTCTTTTTGGATCCAGGTCCCTTTTTATTTGGCATAACCAATTTTATCACATTCCTCCTAAACTGTCTCTTGCTCCAAACTTCTTTATTTGTTTTGATGGAATCATGTTCCCAGTCACCCAGGATCTAAAAATGGAGTCAGCATTGACTCTTTTCTCTCTTTCTTGCTTCTGTTGATTTCCCATCTAATTATTTGCAAAAAGCCTCATAATATTTTTCTGACAACATCTCTTGGGGTAGGAAAGGGAACAAGTATGTATTGACAACATACTATGTGTCAGATACTAAGTGCTTTACAAATATTATCTCAGTTTCTACTCAGAACTCTGTGAGGTTGTTGTTGTTGTTGCTCAATCATTTTAAAATTGTATTCAATTATTTGGGACCCCATTGGGGTTGTTCATGGTAAAAATACTAGAGTGGTTTGCCATTTCCTTCTCTAGCTCATTTTACAGATGAGGAAACTGAGGTAAACAGTGTTAAGTGACTTGCCAAGGGTCATACAGTGTCTGAGGCCAAATGTGAAGTCAGGGAAAGAAGAGTATTTCTGACTCGAGGCCTCCCTCTCTATGTACTGGATCACCTACCTCCTCTTATGCTATGAGGTAGATGCTATCTATTAAGATACACATTTTACACTTGAGGAAACTAAAGTAAATAATAGTAAAGTGAATTGTCCACATTGGCATGGATAGTAAGTGAACAAGGTCAAATTTGAATTCAGGTCTTTCTGATTCCTCATCTATTCCACCTGTTTTTGGATTCTATGCCCTTCTCTCCTTGACCTTTATTTCATGCACCTATTTTATAACTCTATATTAGAAGCAACTAAATGGCATGCTGTACATGGAGTCAGGAAAATCAGATTCTGAATCTTCCCTCAGTAACTTAATATCTGGGTGATCATAAAGAAGTCATTTAACATTGCCCTACCTCAGTTTCCTCACCTGTAAACTGAAGATAATAATTACTACTATGTGCTAGGGTTGTTGTAAAGATAAAATGAGATAGTATTGCTAAAAATTTTGCAAACCTGAAAGTGGTATATAATGCTAGCTATTATTTTTATCTCCTCACACTGTGACTATTGACATGGCCTCTAAATATGTCTCCCTGACTCACTTTGTGTCTCTCCAGATAGGTGGCATAGTGGATAAAGTATTGTCTCTGAAATCAGGAGGAAGTTCAAATCCAACCTCAGACACATATTAGTTGTGTGACACTGTGCTAGTCACTTAATCTTCTTTGCCTCAATTTCTCATCTGTTAAATGAGCTAGAGAAGGAAATAACAAACCGCTCTAATATCCTTGTCAAGAAAACCCAAATAGGGTCATGAAGAGTTGGACATAACTGAAAACAATTGAATAGAAACAACAACAACAATATAATCTTCCATATAGTGTAATTCTCCCAGTCAAAACATTTAGAGAATTCTGATTTCCTTTCAGATAAAATCTAAACAACTTATTATTTAAAATATTTCTTAAAATGACTTCAACCTATTTTTCTATTTTTATTTTAAATGACATTCCCTTTGTACACTGTCTTCAAACTAAACTAGATCAGGGCTTCCTACACTTTTTCCACTTATGATTTCTTTTCACCTGATAAATTTTTATGAGACCCCTAGTACATAAAATAGGTTCACATAACCCTTTATTGTTGCCAAATTTTTCACAACTCCCACATTTAGTTGCATGACACCATATAGCATTGCGACACACAGTTTAAGAAGCCTTGAACTAGATTACTCTTATTTTACCTTGATGTGACATTTCCTATCTCCATGCATTTATACAGATCACATTCCTAGAGTTCATGCCAGCATTCTAAGGATTTTAAAATTCCTTCTTTCTTTCAGGTACCAGACAAGCTGCTACCTTTTTCTGAAGCTTTTCCTAATCCTCCTCCATTAAAACTGTTGGTTCTCTCTCTTCATACTGTAATAAAGGGCTTGGGAATATTATTTTAAAACATCATTTGCACTACATTTAACTATGACATATTATTTTATTCTTCTCCTTACATCAAATAATGTAAATTCTTTGATAGCAGCTCTATCATTTTTTTTGCAGGGCAAATGGGGTTAAGTGACTTGCCCAGAGTCACACAGCTAGTAAGTGTCAAGTGTGTGAGGCCAGATTTGAACTCAGGTACTCCTGAATCCAGGGCCGGTGCTTTATCCACTGCACCATGTAGCTAACCCCTGCTCTATCATTTTTAAAAATAACAAAAATTTTTATTTAAATTTTTTAGTTCCAGGAAGGCTTTGTGTTCTTTAGACCAATTTACCTTCCCTTGTGAGGTTTCACATGTAGGCAATTTGAGGGTATTGTCCTCATCTGAGTTTGTGTTGTCTTCTTCCCTATTGATACAGAACGTCTCAATGGAGAGGGCTCTTTTTTGCTTCTTACTCATTATTGCAGCTTATTTATTTATTTTGTAAGTTGAGGTCTGCTCTGGGGCACCAGGGTCCTTGTTTTGGGCTTCTTGTGCAGGGGTATAGGTGCTCTGTGGCCTGCTTTTTATTCTGAGGCCATTATAGTATGTACAGTTTGCCCCCCTGCACTTCCTGTCTGAGCATGCTCATTCGGTGGGCCTGGTTGCACCTGTCCTGTTCGTGGCCCTGCAGCTGGCAATTTGCCCTCTCGGCTGGTGCAGGTAGGATTTTCCACTGTCCTACTGGGCCACCAGAATTTTGAGCCAGATTCCAGGGCCTCAGTTGTTAGGCTGTGGCCCACAACTTCCTGCTGACTTGCCCTGACCCCCTCAGCACTGGGCTGCTGCCCTCTGCTGCCCCTCCCTTTTGCGCAAGTCATACTGACATTTTCCTGAAGTCTTCTAAATTATCTCTGGTTGGAAGACTGTGTCTCTCTGTCTCTTTGCAGGTTCTGTAGTTTAAGAATCTGTCCAGAAGCTTCATTTAATGTTCTTTTTGAGGGGACAGAAGGAGAGATCAGGCAGCATGCTGATTCCTTTCTGCCATCTTGGCTCCGCCAAAAGATTTTAAAAATTAATTTGAGAGAGGTAGAAGAAAAAATGGGGAGAAAAATGAAAGCAAAACAAGAAAACTATGAAAAAAGAATAAGCAGCTTGGAAAAGGAAGCACAAAGATTGACTGAAGAAAACAATTCCTTAAAAAATTCATCTGGCAAATGGGAAAAAAAAGTACATAATTTCACTGAAGAAAACAATGCCTTAAAAAATTCATTTGGCCAAATGGAAAAAAAAAGGTGCATAATCTCATTGAAGAAAACAATGCCTTAAAAATTAAAATTGGATAGTTGGAAGATAAGGAATTCGTGTGACACCAAGAATCAGTCAAGCAGACTCAAAAGAAGGAAAAAAATAGAAGAAAGTGTAAAATACCTCATTGGAAAGACAACTGATATAGAAAAAAGATCCAGGAGAGACAATTTGAGAATCACTGGACTGCCTGGAAACCATGACCAGAAAAAGAATCTAGACACCATATTCCAGGAAATTATTAAGGAGAACTGCACTGATATCATAGAATCAGAGGATAAAATCATCATTGAAAGAATCAACAGATGACTTCCTGAAAGAGACCCCAAAAAGAAAACTCCAAGGAATATTGTAGCCAAATTCCAGAATTATCAGGTGAAGGAGAAAATACTCCAAGCAGCCAGAAAGAAGCAATTTAAATATCATGGAGCCACAGTCAGGATTGCACAGGACCTGGCAGCTTCAACATTAAAGGACCACAAGGCTTGGAATATGATATTCCAGAAGGCAAAGGAGCTTGGATTGCAGCCAAGAATCTATTACCCAGCAAAACTGAGCATTCTCTTTCAGGGGAAAAGGTGGACATTTAATGACATTGGGGAATTTCAACATTTCCTGATGAAAAGACCAGAACTGAATAGAAAATTCAATCTTAACATACAAGACTCAAGAGAAGTTTAAAAAGGTAAACATAAGGGAAAAAAAAAAGGTTACTCTATTAGGTTAAACTATTTATATTCCTACTCGGGAAGATAACACTCATAACTCTTAAGAATTGTAAATGTATTTGGGCAGAGAGGAGTATACACAGAGGGTATAAATAGAAATTGTCTTTGATGTGATGATACAAAAAAAAATTAAGGAGTTAAAAAGGGAGTCTATGGTGAGGAAAGGGGAGGTGGAATGGGATGAATTATATCATATGAAGAGGCAAAAAAACCCTATTACAGTAGAGGGAAAGAAAGGAGGGGTGAACATTGTTTCAACCCTACTCTCATTAGATTTGATTCAAAGAGGGAATAACAAATACGTTCATTTGGATAAAGAAACTTAACTCATTCTTTAGGGAAGCAAAAGGGGAAGGGAAAGGGGGGGACTGATAGAAGGGAGGACAAAAGCAAGGGAGAAAAGGGTAAAGAAAAGAGAGGGGGGTGATAAAAAGGGAGGGCAGATTGGGGGAGGCAGGGGTAAGAAGTAAAACATCGGTGATGAGGAATAGGGTGAAAGAAGGGGGGGAAAGTACAAAGGGGGTAAATAGAATGTAGGGGAATAGACAATCAGTAATAATAACTGTGAATGTGAATGGGATGAATTCTGCTATAAAACGGAAACAAATTGCAGAGTGAATTAAAAACCAGAACCCTACAATATGCTGTTTACAAGAAACACATTTGAAGCAGACAGATACACACAGAGTAAAGGTAAAAGGCTGGAGCAGAATATATTATGCCTCAGCTAAAGTAAAAAAAGCAGGGGTAGCAATCCTTATCTCAGAGAAAGCATAGGCAAAAATAAATCTCATTAAAAGAGATCAGGAAGGAAATTACATCTTGCTTAAAGGTACTATAGATAATGAAGTAATATCAATATTAAATATGTATGTGCCAAGTGGTATAGCATCCAAGTTCTTAGAGGAGAAGTTAAAGGAGTTAGAAGAGGAATTAGACAGTAATATTATACTAGTGGGGGATCTGAATCTCCCCCTCTCAGAATTAGATAAATCTAGCTGAAAAATAAATAAGAAAGAAGTGAAAGAGGTGAATAGATTACTAGAAAAGTTAGACATGATAGATGTCTGGAGAAAATTGAATGGGGTAGAAAGGAATATACCTTTTTCTCAGCAGTACATCGCACATTTTCAAAAATTTACCATGTATTAGGGCACAAAAACATAGTCAAATGTAGAAAGGCAGAAATAATAAATGCATCCTTTTCAGATCATGATTCAACAAAAATTACATGTAAGAAAGAGCCAGGGAAAAGTAGAATGAAAATCAATTGGAAACTAAATAATTTCATTCCAAAGAATGAATGGGCCAAACAACAAATCATAGAAACAATCAATAACTTTATCCAAGAGAATGACAATAATGAGACAACATACCAAAATCTATGGGATGCAGCCAAAGCAGTGCTTAGGGGAAAATTTATAGCTCTAAATGCTTACATGAATAAAAAAGAGAAAGAGGAGATTAATGAATTGGGCATGCAACTTAAAAAGCTAGAAAAAGAACAAATTAGAAATCCCCAATTAGATACTAAATTAGAGATCCTGAAAATCAAAGGAGAAATTAATAAGATTGAAAGCAAAGAAACTATAGAATTAATCAATAAAACCAAAAGCTGGTTTTGTGAAAAAAAACAATAAAATAGATAAAATATTGGTTAATTTGATTAAAAAAAAGAAAGAAGAAAACCAAATTACCAGTATCAAAAATGAAAAGGGTGATGTTACCACCAATGAAGTGGAAATTAAGTCAATAATTAGGAATTATTTTGCCCAACTGTATGCCAATAAATTTGACAATCTAAATGAAATGGATGACTATTTACAAGAATACAAACTACCCATGTTAACTGAAGAGGAAATAAAATCCTTAAATAAACCCATATTAGAAAAAGAAATTGAACAAGCCATTAATGAACTCCCTAAGAATAAATCCCCAGGGCCAGATGGGTTTACAGGTGAATTTTACCAAACATTTAAAGAACAATTAATTCTAATATACAAATTATTTGGAAATATAGGTGAAGAAGGAGGTCTACCAAATAAGTTTTATGATACAAATATGGTGGTGATACCAAAGCCAGGCAAAGCAAAAACAGAGAAAGAAAATTATGGATCAATTTCTCTAATGAATATTGATGCTAAAATCTTAAAAAAGATATTAGCAAGGAGATTACAGCAAGTGATCACCAGGATAATACACTATGACCAGGTGGGATTTATACCAGGAATGTAGCGCTGGTTAAACATTAGGAAAAATATTAACATAATCAATCACATCAATAAGAAAACCAACCAAAATCATATGATTATCTCAATAGATGCAGAGAAAGCTTTTGACATAATATAGCACCCATTCCTAATAAAAAGACTGGAGAGTATAGGAATAGGTGGAGCTTTCCTTAAAATAATAAAATTTATCTACCTAAAACCATCAGCAAGTACTATATGCAATGGAGAAAAATCAGAGGCCTTCCCAATAAGATCAGGGGTGAAACAGGGATGTCCATTATCACCCCTATTGTTTAATATTATACTAGAAATGTTAGCTTTAGCAATCAGAGAAGAGAAAGGAATTAAAGGAATTAGAATAGGCAAGGAGGAAACAAAACTATCACTCTTTGCAGATGGTATGATGGTATACTTAAAGAATCCCAGAGAATCAACTCAAAAATTCCTTGAAACAATTAACAACTTAAGGAAAGTAGCAGGATATAAAATAAATCCACATAAATCATCATCATTTCTATACATGACCAACAAAGTCCAGCAGCAAGAGATAGAAAGAGAAATTCCATTTAAAGTAATGGTAGATAATATAAAATACTTGGGAGTCTACTTGCCAAGACAAACCCAGGAACCCTATGAACACAACTACCAAACACTCTTCACACAAATCAAATCAGATCTAAATAATTGGAAAGATATCAATTGCTCATGGATAGGCAGAGCTAATATAGTAAAAATGACAATACTACCTAAATTAACTCACTTATTCAGTGCCATACCAGACTACCTAAAAAGTATTTTATAGAGCTAGAAAAAATAATAACAAAATTCATGTGGAAAAACGAAAAATCAAGAATATCCAGGGAAATAATGAAAAAAAAATTCACAGGAAGGTGGGTTGGAGGTACCAAATATGGAGCTTTACTATAAAGCGGCAGTCATTAAAACTTTCTGGTAATGGCTAAGAAATAGAGTGGAGGATCAATGGAATAGGCTAGTCACAGGAAACACAGTAGTAAATGACACTAGTAATGTAAACCCAAAGACTCCAGCTTCTGAGATAGGAACTCAGTATTTGACAAAAACTGCTGGGAAAACTGGAAGAGAGTATGGCAGAAATCAGGCATAGACCAACATCTTACACCTTATACTAAAATAATGTCAAAATAGATACATGATTTAGACATAAGAGGTGATACCATAGGTAAATTAGGAGAGAAAGGAACAGTCTACCTATCAGATCTTTGGAAAGGAAAACAGTTTATTACCAAACAAGAGATAGAGTACATTATAAAATGCAAAATGGATGATTTTGATTACATTAAATTAAAAAAATTTTGTACAAACAGAAGCAATGCATCCAAAATTAGAAGAGAGGCAGAAAGCTGGGAAACAATTTTATGGCCAGTACTTCTGATAAAGACCTTATTTCTAAAATATATAGGGAACTAAATCAAATTTATAAGAATCTGAGTCATTCCCCAATTGAGAAATGGTCAAAGCATATGAACAGGCAGTTTTCTGATGAAGAAACCAAAACTATCTATTCCCATATGAAAAAATGCTCTAAATCTCTAATGATTAGAGAGATTTAAATTAAAACAACTCTAAGGTACCACCTGACACCTATCAGATTGGCTAAAATTACAGAAAAGGAAAATAATAAATGTTGGAGAAGCTGTAGAAAAATTGGAACACTAATACATTGTTGGTGGAGCTGTTAACCCGATCCAACCATTCTGTAGAGCAATTTGGAATTATGACCAAAGGGTGATAAAGCTGTGCATACCCTTTGACCCAGCAATACCACTTTTCGGTCTTTCCCCCAAAGAGATCATGGAAAGGAAAGAGGGACCCACATGTACAAAAACATTTATAGCTACTCTGTACGTGGTGGCAAGGAATTAGAAATTGAGAGGATGCCCATCAATTGGGAATGGCTGGACAAGTTGTGGTATATGAATACAATGGAATACTATTGTGCTGTAAGAAACGATGAGCAGGAGGAGTTCAGAGAAACCTGGAAGGTCTTGCGTGGGCTGATGATAAGTGAGATGAGCAGAACCATAACAACATTGTACACAGTATCATCAACGTTGTGTGTTGATCTACTGTGATGGACTATATTCTTCTCACCAATGCAATGGTACAGAAGAGTTCCAAGGAACTCATGATAGAAGAGGATCTCCAAATCCAGGGAAAAAAAAGAATTGTGATGTATAGATGCTGAATGAACCATACTATTTCTTTGCTTTGGGTGCTGTTGTTTTTCTATTTTCAGGTTTTTTGTCATTGCTCTGATTTTTCTCTTATAACATGACTAATGCAGAAATATGTTTAATGTATATATGTATATATGTGTATATATATGTATATATGTATATACGCCAGATTACCAGCTGTCTGGGGGTGGTGAGGGAGGGAGAAATATCTGAAATTGGAAAGCTTGTATAAACAAAAGTTGAGAAATATCTTTACATGTAACGGGAAAAAAATAAAATACTTTTTTAATAAAAAAAAAGAAAAAAAATTTGAGTCCCAAATTCTATCTCTCCTTTCCTCTCTCCCCCCTCTTTGATGTGGTAAGCAAATATAGGTTATACATGTGCAATTGTGTAAAACATTACTATTTAATCATTTTGTATAAGAACACTTGAATGAAAGAAAAAATGAAAGGAAGTGAAAAATATCATACTTCAGTATGTGTTCAATCAATATCAGTTCCTTCTTTTGGAGGTGGATAGTATGCTTCACTATTAGTCCTTTGGGGTTGTATTGGATTATTGTATTGCTGAGGATAGTTGTCATTCACCGTTCTTCATCAAACAATATTGCTGTCACTCTGCATAACATTCTCATGCTTCGGCTTACTTCACTATACATCAGTTCATATAAGTCTTTCAAGGTCTTTCTGAAATCATCCTGCTTGTCATTTCTTATAGCACAATAATATTTCATCACAATCATACACCACAGATTGGTTTGCCATTCTCCAATTTATGGGTATTCCATTGATCTTAGCCACCAGAAAAAGAACTGCTATAAATATTTTTGTACAAATCAGTCTTTTTTCTCTTTTGTGGGATGTGTTTGGGATACAAACCTAGCATAAGTTTTGCACAGTTTTATATCCCTTTGGGCATAATTCCAAATTGTATTCCAGAATGGTTGGATCTTTTCACAACTCCACCAAGAGTTAATTAGTATTCCAGTTTTCCCACATCCCTTGCAACATCCAATATTTTCCTATGTTATATTTGCATCTTAGATAGATGTGCAGTGATACCTGGCAGTTGTTTTAATTTGCATTTCTCTGGTCAATAGTTATCTAGAGCATTTTTTCATATGATTATAGATAGCTTTGATTTCTTTGTCTAAAAATTGCCTATTCATATCCTTTGACCATTTATCAATGGTCATCAATTGGGGAATGACTTGAATTTTTATAAATTTGATTCAGTTCTCTATATATTTGAGAAATTAGGACTTCATCAGAGATATTTATTTCAAAAATTCTTTCCCAGTTTTCTGCTTCCTTGACAATCTTTGTTACATTAGTTTTATTGGTGCAAAGACTTTTTAATTTTATATAATCAAAATTATCTATTTACATTTTGTATTAATCTCTACATTTTCTTTGGTCTTAAATTCTTTCTTTGTCCATAAATTTGATGACAGATAAACTATTTCATAGTTCTAGTATAGAAAAACTATACTAGTGTGGGATTTGAATCTTCCCCTCTCAGAATTAGATAAATCTAACTGAAAAATAAATAAGAAGTGAAAGAGGTGAATAGAATACTAGAAAAGTTAGATATGATAGATGTCTAGAGAAAACTGAATGGGGATAGAAAGGAATATACCTTTTTCTCAGCAGTAAATGGTGCATTTTCAAAAATTGAGCACGTATTAGGGCACAAAAACATCATAGTCAAATGTGGCAAGGAAGAATTAGTTAATGCATCCTTTTCAGATCATGATGCAATAAAAATTACATGTAATAAAGAGCCATGGAAAGGAAGACTGAAAATTAATTGGAAACTAAACAATCTCATCCTAAAGAATGTGTGGGTCAAACAACAAATCATAGAAGCAATCAATAACTTCATCCAGGAGAATGACAATAATGAGACAACATAACAAAATCTATGGGATGCAGCTAAAGCAGTGCTTCAGGGAAATTTTATATCTTTACATGCTTCCATGAATAAAGAAGAGAAAAAGGAGATCAATGAATTAGGCATGCAACTAAAAAAGCTAGAAAAGAACAAATTAAAAATCCCCAACTAAATACTAAATTAGAAATCCTGAAATTGAAAGGAGAAATTAATAAAATTGAAAGCAAGAAAACTATCACACTAATCAATAAAACTAAGAGCTGGTTCTATGAAAAAAAACACAATAAAATAGATAATCCTTTGATTAATTTGATTTAAAAAAGAAAGAAGACAACCAAATTACCAATATCAAAAATGAAAAGGGTGATTTCACCAACAATGAAGTGGAAATGAAAGCAATAATTAGGAGCTATTTTGCCCAACTGTATGCCAAAAATTTGACAATCTTTTTGAAATGGATAATTATTTACAAAAATACAATTTGCCCCAGTTTACTGAAGTGGAAATAAAATCCTTAAATAGGCCCATTTCAGAAAAAGAAATTGAACATGTCATCAATGTACTCCCTAAGAAAAAATCTCCAGGGCCAGAGGGGTTCACAAGTGAATTCTACCAAACATTTAAAGAACAATTAATTCCAATACTATACAAGCTATTTGGAAAAATAGATGAAGAAGGAGTTCTACCAAACTCCTTGTATGACATAAATATGATGTGGATACCAAAACCAGGTCAAGCCAAAACAGAGAAAGAAAATTACAGAACAATTTCCCTAATGAATATCGATGCAAAAATCTTAAATAAAACATTAGCAAGGAGATTGCAGCAAGTGATCACCAGGATAATACACTATGACCAGGTGGGATTAATACCAGGAATGCAAGCCTGGTCCAACCTTAGAAAAAAACATTAACATAATCAACCACATCAATGAGAAAACTAACCAAAACCATAAGATTATATCAATAGATAAGAGAAAGCATTTGACAAAATACAATACTCATTCCTTTTAAAAACACTAGAGAGCATAGGAAAAGGTGGAGGTTTCCTTAGAATAATAAGCAGTATCTACCTAAAACCATCTGCAAACATTTTGTGTAATGGGGATAAGTTAGAGGTATTCCCAATAAGATCAGGGATGAAACAAGGATGTCCATAATCACCTCTATTATTTAATATTGTATTAGAAATATTAGCTATAGCAATAAGAGAAGAAAAAGGAATTAAAGAATTAGAATAGGCAAGGTGGAAACAGAACTTTCACTCTTTGCAGATGATATGATGGTATACTTAGAGAATCCTAAAAATCAACTAAAAAACTGCTTGAAAGAATTAACAACTTTAGTAAAGTAGCAGGATATAAAATAAACCCACATAAATCATCAGCATTTCTATACATGAACAACAAAGCTCAGCAGCAAGGGATAGAAAGAAAAATTTCATTTAAAGTAATGGTAGACAATATAAAATACTTGGGACTCTACCTGCTAAGACAAACCCAGCAATTCTATGAACACAATTACAAAACATTTTTCATGCAAATAAAATCAGGTCTATATAATTGGAAATACATAAATTGCTCATAGATAGGCCAAGCTAATCTAATTAATATGACAATTCTACCTAAATTAATTTATCTATTCAGTACCATACCAATCACACTACCAAAAATTATTTTATAGAGCTATAAAAAATTATAACAAAATTAATCTGCAAAACCAAAAAAGTCTGGGGCAGCTAGGTGGCACAGTGGATAGAGAACCAGCCCTGGAGTCAGGAGTACCTGAGTTGAAATCCGACCTCAGACACTTAACACTTACTAGCTGTGTGACCTTGGGCAAGTCACTTAACCCCAATAGCCTCACTACAAAAAAAAAAGGTCAAGAATATCAAGTGAATTAATGAAAAAAAAAAAAACATGGGGCAGCTAGGTGGTGTAGTGGATAAAGCACTGACCTTGGATTCGGGAGGACCTGAGTTCAAATCCAGCCTCAGACACTTGATACTTACTAGCTGTGTGACCTTGGGCAAGTCACTTAACCCTCATTGCCCACCCCCAAGAAAAAATATTTTAAAAAAAAGAAAACAATGCACAGGAAGGTGGGATAGCCATACCAAATTTGAAGCTCTAGTATAAAGTGGCAGTCATCAAAACGATGTGGTACTGGATAAGAAATAGAGTGTTGGATCAATGGAATAGCTTAGGCCCAGGAGACACAGCTGTACATGACTATAGTAATCTACTGTTTGATAAACCCAAAGACTCCAGCTTCTGGGATAGCAACTCAGTATTTGACAAAAACTGTTGGGAAAACTGGAAGACAGTATGTTGTTGTTGTTGTTCTTGTTTCATGAGGGAATAGGGGTTAAGTGACTTGCCCAGGGTCTCACAGCTAGTGTCAAGTGTCTGAGGTCAGGTTTGAACTCAGGTCCTCCTAAATCCAGGGCTGGTGCTTTATCCACTGCAGCACCTAGCTGCCGCACTGGAAGATAGTATGGCAGAAACTAGGAAGTGACCAACATCTTACACCTTATACAAAAATAAGGTCAAAACGGGTTCAAGATTTAGACATAAAGAGTGATGCCACAGATAAATTAGTAGAGGAAGGAATAGTTTACCTCTCAGATCTATGGACAGGAAAACAATTTATGTCCAAACAAGAGATAGAGAATGTTATGAAAGGCAAACTGGATGACTTTGATTACATTAAGTTAAAAAGGTTTTGTACAAAGAGAAGCAATGCAGAATCAAAATTAGAAAGGAGGCAGAAACATGGGAAACAATTTTTACAGCCAGCATTTCTCATAAAAGCCTCATTTCAAAAATATTGGGAACTACATCAAATTTATAAGAATCCTAGTCATTCCGCAATTGAGAAATGGTCAAAGGTTATTTACAGGTAGTTTTCTGATGAAGTCAAAGCTATCACCATATGAAAAATGTTCTAAATCACTATTGATCAGAGAAATTAAAATTAAAACAGCTTTGAGGGACCATCTCACACCTATCAGTTTGGCTAATATGACAAAAAAAGAAAATAATAAATGTTGGAGAAGCTTTGGAAAAATTGGAACACTAATGTATTGTTGGTGGAGCTGTTAAGTTATTCAACCATTCTGGAGAGCAATTTGGAACTATGCCCAAAGGGCTATGGGACTGTTCATATCCTTTGACCCAGTGGTACCACTTCTAGGTCTGTATCCCAAAGAGACCATAGAAAACGGGAAAGGATCCACATATACAAAAATATTTATAGCAGCTCTCTTTGTGATGGCAATGAACTGGAAATTGAGGGAATGCTCATCAATAGTGGAATGGCTAAACAAATGATGGTATATGAATGTTATGGAATACTATTGTGCTGTAAGAAACAATGAGCAGGAGGAGTTGAGAGAAACCTAGAAGGATGTACATGAATTGATGGTGACTGAGAATAAGAGAACTAGGAGAACATTTTACACAATAACAGTAACATTGTGGCATGAACAATGAGGATAGACTTGGCTCTCCTCAGCAGTGCAACAATCCAAAACAGTTTCAAAAAAATCATGATAGAAAATATTATCAACATCCAGAAAAAAGAAATGTGAATTATGAATGCAGATTGATTCATACTGTTTCTATTTTGGACTGTTTTTTTTTCTTCCTGTTTGAGGTTTTTCCTTTGTGCTCTGATTATTCTTTCACAAGATGACAAATGTGGAAATATGTTTGATATGACTGTACATATGCAACCTATATCAGACTGCTTTCTATCTTGGGGAGGATAGAGAGAAGGGAGGGTGGGAGAAAAGCAAAATTTGGAATTAAAAATCCAGTGTAAACAAATGTTGAAAACTATCCTTACATGTAATATGTCACTGGAAAATAATAAAATAAAATTTAAAAAAAAAGAATTTAATATAATCAAAATTATCTCTTTTATATTTCATAATGCTATCTAGCTCTTGTTTGGTCATATAGTCTTCCCTTCCCCATAGATGTGACATGTAGACTATCTCTTGCTCTTCTATTTAGCTTATGGCACATATATGAACTTTTTCAGACTCATCTCTAAAATGGGAATTATAATACATTGCCCATTTCACCTTACATATAGCAGGCCCTAAGTAAATTCTTGCTTAATTGGATTGAATTAAATAGTATAATTCATACACTTGTAGTATATGTGGACATATTTTTAAGAACTATGATCTAGACATCAAAAACATAAAATATAAGGGGACATGTAATTACACTTATGTACTGTGCACATATTTGCACATATTTATATATAATGCCTATATATAAATATAACATATATGTATTTCAAAAATTAATAATAGCTAGCATCTCCTATGTAATAAGCACTTAACAGTGCTTTACAAATATTATCTTATTTGATCCTTATAACCACAGTGGTAAGTAGATGTAATTTTTCCAATTTTACAGTTGAGGAAACTGAGGCAAACAACTATTAAGTGATTTGCCTAAGGTCACAACTATTAATGTGCGAGGTAGGAACTGAATTTAGGTATTCTCTTACCTCAGATCAAGAACTGTATTATTCATTGTACCATTTAGTTACCATTAAAAATAAAGGACACATAGGACATCGTCATTAGTAGTATTTTGCTTCATTAGAAAATATCACAGAATGAAGAAAATTTACATTTATTATGCATCATGAACTAGGCTAAGAACTTTACAAATATATCATTCAATTCATGATTCCATGGGAATGATTTTACCTTAAGCCTATTGAAGGCATTCTTAACTTTTCATTTGTCATTCATCCTTTAGATAGTCTAATGAACACTATGGACTCCTCAGAAAAATGTACTATATGCATAAAATAAAATTTATAAGATTACATAGGAAACCAATATATTGAAATAAAGTTTTTAAAATATTACAAAATATATCCAAGAACATTGGCAAAAGACCTGAAATGTAGAAGATTGCAATTCTAGTGTTTTCTCATCATTAGTTTTGTAGCTGAAAAAAATCATCTGATGATGAACCCTATTGTGATGAGTCCCTTTAAAGTTCCAAATTGGTCTCTTGATGACATACATTCTTTTATTGTTGTTGTTCACTTTCGATTATTTGAAATTTTTCTAGCTTGGTCAGTCCTGTTAAATATGAGGATCCATTGCTTTGATGTTGGAGAACTGTGTTTCACATGTATAAAAAGGTGAGACATGAAAGCCTTACTGTACATACAGAAACATAAAATAGTTGAACCAAAATAAAAATAGAAATTTAATATTTTAATAATTTAAAGAATAATGAAATAATACATTAAACAACAGTTAGAAATATTTGGTTATTTAGCATATTTAAATGTATAACAGCTACACACATCTTTTAAGAGCTATTCCTTTAAAGAATGAATAAACAAAGACAAAAGCAGCATAATTATACCATAATGATGTTGGAGAGGAGCCCACAATATCTCTCTATAAGTAGCATGTTCCCAAATTGACGCAAATTATCATATTATTTGCATTCAAAAGTAGCAAAACCATATATAAATAAATTCAATTAGAAAATTATTTTCAATTAGATGATGTACTACTAATAATTATAATTGAAAATATATTTACAAATAAAATTTTGTTGTATTTATATCCCAATAATTGAAACTTTCTTTATCATGTTATTTAATCTAATTTGTACATTTTGTGTTTGTTGCATTTTTGTTTTCTTTATTGTTAAAATAAAATTCTAAATATCCTCATGGAGGTAGAATTTGGAACACAAAACTTTATATAAAATTTTTATTAATTGTTTAAAAATACCTTCATTATACTAGCTAGAAATATTGCACTTGCTATGACATCTCCCAACATCATAAGATAGGAGAAACTGTAATGATGAGAAATTATCTGCCCAACACAATTTGAGAAACAAGATGTTAAAAGAATTAGCTCTTTGAAAAGGTCACAGTTCAACAAGTAAACAGACATTAAAAATTAAATGCAGGGAGCAGCTAGGTGAGACAGTGGATACAGCACTGGCCCTGGATTCAGGAGGACCTGAGTTCAAATCCAGCCTCAGACACTTGACACTTACTAGCTGTTTGGCCCTTAGCAAGTCACTTAACCCCCATTGCCCCACAAAAACAAACAAAAATAAATGCAGTACATATAATAGTAAGTAATGTCATGTTTTTAATTAGTTACTCTACTTTTCCAATATTTTCATGTAACTTCCTTTCCTTCTACACAATCTGTAGGACAACTTTTTTAAAATAAATTATAATAAGACAATTTAAAAACACCATGTATCCTTAGGTCTCTTAAAAAATATAGTTAATAATGAATGAAAATTTAAAATATATTTTTAAAAAATTAATTCATTTGACAATTTTGACATGTATAGAAGACCACAATATCAGAGTACCTCAAATTCAGATTTCTGAATATTCATGGAACATTTATGCTCTCAACCATCCCCACGGCATGCTAGCAACTATCTTTTGGTGATAATGGATTATCTTAATTCACCAAATCACAGAACTGGTATCACACAATTTTAGAATTGAAAGAGACCTAGTTTAATATCTTCTAATTTTTTGAGTAGTTTGTAATGATTCAAAGATATATTCCATTACAAACTACTCAAAAAATTAGAAGATATTAAACTAGGTGATATCTGTTAAGTAAAATTCATCTCCTTGATTTTGTATTAGCTCCAATGATCACACTTTTTCCATCTGTCCTCTGTGTGACATTTGCATACTTTCCAAATGCTTAAATTTCTCCTCTGTGCCACCCCATACCCATTATTATCTTTTAATTCTTCCTTTTTAAAAAAATAAACCTTTTTATCAATGATAACCTAGAATAAGAAGAGGATTTCCTGAAGGAAAATCTAGGAATTTTCTTGTAGTTGTTGGAAAAAAGACATTTTTAGTGTGTATAAAGGTAGTAGCCATTTTGCTCTAGCCAAACTATATATGTTACATTCAAAATTGAAATATTGATCCTGCTTGAATCAGCAGACCAGTTTTTAAAATGAGAATGTTGTAAAGTCAAACAATTCAGAAAGACTTAAGACCCATGATTAATGCAGTGACCAACCATGATCCATGATCAATGCCCTTTAAATCTTAACAGAGGTAATGGGTTCAAGATGCAATGATTTATTTTGCTTTACTATGCATATTTGCTCCAAGGTTTCATTGTTTGCCTCTTTTAACATGGAAGATGAGATAATGGAGGAAAAAAAAAGTTTATTAATAGAAAAAAATTTAAATTAGAAAGAGTCCTGCATCATTTACCAACTGAGATTCTCATTCTTTCAGACTCACCTAATTATCATACTCACTTGATTATTACTTTCTAAATGTCTTAATGGGCAGCTATGTGGCACAGTGGATAGAATGTCAGGCATAGAGTGAGTAGGACCTGAGTTCAAATTTGGCTTCAGATGCTGATTAGCTCTTTGACCCTCAGCAAATCACTTAACCCTGTTTACTTCAATTTGGTTCTCTGTAAAATGAGCTAGAGAAGGAAATGGCAAGACACTCCAGTATCTTTGCCAAGAAACCCCAAAATGGGGTCACAAAAAGTTGAACTCAACTGAAATGAATGAACAACAATAAAATTCATTAACTAGGCCTTTTGAATCGCTTACTCACACATAATAGCAAACATTTATATAGTGCTTTGGTTTCCTTATCTATACAGTGGGGGTAATATTAGCATTTCCTTCTGAGAGTTGTAAGGATCAAATAGGATGATAATTTTCAAGTTCCTGACACTCTGTAAGCACTATATAAATGTTTGCTATTATGATCAATCATGTAGGACAAATCTTGTAAAACTTAAAGCACCACATAAAGGTGTATTGTTTGTATGAAATTATTTTACAATCTACTGGATATATTCACACCAACCCCAAGATTTTGATAGGATGGTTTTATGATCATCTACATTATATAGATGCACAAACTAAAGTTGAAAAAAGTATTGATAACTTAAATATTATCATACAAAAAGTACATGATAAAAACAAGACATGGAATTTCAGGTACAAAAATCTCAGAACACTAAAAAACTGTAAGCAAATACTTGCCAGTTTTGCAGCAGATAGAAATTTGGAAAAACTTTCCTTTACACTCTACATCACATATAGAAATGCCAAAATGTATTGAGATAATCAATTATTCTCATGTCTCTCATATATTTTCCTTTCTAATACAGTTTTCTATGGAATATAATATTCAAATAATTACTCATTTACATTCTTCCCTCTCCTAAGTTATACTTTGCAAAATTTTAATGGTCATTTTATTCAATATGTGTAAGACAATTTTAAACCAGACTATGGAGTACCTGAAAGCAAAGGAATGAAGAGTGGAGTAACTCCCAGAATCCTTGACAAAATGACTAAATTAAAAATGTACCCTCTGAAAGAAAGGTTGAATCTACCAAAATAGCAAGGTTGTGGAGTAGAATGCAATTTTATTAAGGACAGGCTTCCTTTAGGCCTTAGTATTCCTTGTTCCTACAAAAGTTACATACACTTAAAGGATGATTAATATTTTTAATTGAATTCATACTTGAATATATTAATATTTGATTTGATTTTCTGTTGTTCTTAGAGCTCTAATGACCATTTCACAAAATGTTTATATGGCTATAACTGTTCCCTAGTTATGAATTAAATCAATCCAACTCAATTGTATTTGAAAGAATTGTCTCCATGAATGAAAACTTGTTCTATGCTTTCTGACTGAATATACTCATTGCTTACTGATGGTATGGCCTTCCTCTGATTTTCATTACAAACAATGCTCATCTGGTATATTCCTTATGGTCTGTGGAGACTCAGTAAATATTAATTGATTATGAGTGTCAACATTCTTTATTCAGGAGCTTCCCCCTGTACATAACCATCATGCCTGACTCTATGTCTTCACAAAGCTAATCCAAAATGCTAAAGTTTGCACACAGTTGCATGGGGACTTGGAGTCAAATGAAAAATAAAGACCTCACCTGAATAAAACATGAAGCTTGTTGGGAACCTGATTGTAACAGTGCATTCTTTTCATGAGTCACATCAGACTTTTAAAATAGCTAACACTTATATACACTTCTTAAATATGCAAAATGAAGGGCTGGTATTAATGACATGGTCTATTGCAGATATTTTTTTTCAGATCTGGGCAACATATTTCATCTTTTTTTGAATTGTTTATTTTTAGCATTCTTTTCATTTTAAATTTTGAATTCCAAATTCGTTCCCTTCCTCTCACTTCTCCCTTATCTACTGTGAATGCAAGCAAAATGATGGCAATTGTATATGTAAAATCATGGAAAACATATTTCCATATTAGCCATAACATGCACAATAATGTGAAAAAATATGCTTCAGTTTGCCCTCAGAATGCATCACTGATCTCTCAAAAGATGGATAACATTTTTTTTCATTCTATTGATGAGAATAACCAAAGCTTTCACAGTTGATGATCATCAGTCTGATGTTTAGTAATTTCAATTGACTACATTGAACCCCATTTGTGACCCCATTTGAGGTTTTCTTTGTGAAAACACTGGAGACTTTTGCTATTTCATTCTCTGAATCATTTTACAGGTAAGGATCTGAGGCAAACAGGGCTAAGATACATGTCCAGGATCACATAAGTAGTAAGTGTCTGAGGCTTCATTTGGACTTAACAAGTCTTCCTGAGTCTTCTTGACTCTAGGGCCAGCCCTCTATCCACTATCCTAGCTGTCCTCGATCATCATTACAACATAATGATTTGTGTACGATGAACTCCATGTTCTTTTCACTTCATTTTGTATCAGTTAATATAAACCGCAGGATGTTTTTTTTTTTCTTTTGAAACTTCACTGCTCATTTTCTTATAGTATAATGGTACTCCATCATAATCATATGCTACAACTTATTCAGCCATTCCCCAATTAATGAACATTCTCTTAACATTCAAACTTTGACACCACAAAAAGAGCTGCTATAAATATTTTTGCACCTGTAGGTTTTTTTTTTCTTTTTCCTCAATTTCTTTGGGCTACAGACCTGGTAGCAGTATTGGTAAGTCAAAAAATATGCTTAGTTTTATAGCCCTTTGGGCATAGTTCAAAATTGTTCTGCAGAATGGTTGGACAAGGTCATAGCTCCACTCACAATTTATTAGTGTTTCTATTTTCTCTCATACCCTCCAATATTTGTCATTTCTGATAGGTATGAGATGATCCTTCAGAGTTATTTTATTTTGTCTTTTTATAATCAATAGTATTTTAGGTCATTTTTATATGACTCTAGGAAGCTTTAATTTCTTCAGACTGCTAACTGCTTATATACTTTGACCATTTATCAATTAGAGAACTACTTGTATTTTTATAAATTTGGCTCAATTTCCTATATATTTGAAAAATTACCAGAAGAAAATGCTAGCATTGCTCCCACTTTGTAGATGAGGAAACTGAGGCAAATAGGGTAAGGTGACTTTTCTAGGAAGGGTCTCACAGCTAGGAAGTGTCTAAAGCATTGTTCTGAACTCAAGTCTTCCAGCGTCCAGGCCCTGTGCCTATCTAATATAACACTTCGCCACCTCATGTACAGTTAATCAGAGGTAGAAGAGGAAATTGAGTAGTAAAGCTATTAAGATGTTTAGATTATATTTACATATTGTGGGGACCAATTTTTAATTGGGGAGTGTTAGCTAAGTGGCTCGCTGCAATATTGGGGCAAGGAAGGAGACCGGCAGCCTCCCTCAAAACAGAGCAGAGTTTATTTAACAAGAACCAACTTAAAAAAAACAAACAGGATCAATAGGATTAAGGGAAAGGAAATAAAATGGGGAAAGGGAAATTATACAACCTGAAATCACAGCTTAGGAATTAGCTGAGAATACACAGCAGCATCTTCCACTGCCTTCCAGCTCCCAGCTAGAATGCCTGAAAAAACTCCCTTCTTCCCAGAACACCCCACACAGCCCCCAGCCAATTGGCTGGCCACTCTGACAGTCACATGACTGCCCTCACTAGGCTTCCAATCATTATAATTTTGCCAGGCCCATGTAAGCATCAGTGAGGGGTGATGATGTGAGGTGCCAGTGCCATGGCAACGGCTACAACCAGTGGGTGGAGAACTGTGCAGTTTGAGGAGCCCCAGGCCAATGCACACTGAGGTTTTTCTTTCAAATTCTAGCGAAAAGATGGGGTCATAAAAACCTCAAATAACAATTAATTATTTACAATAAACAGGTATATATGTGTACAAATCAGTAAGCAAAAATATAAATAAATAAATGAACAAACAAATGAATGAATGAACAATTAAATAAATAAATAGATGAATGACTGAATAGATAGATAGATGATAGGTGGATATGCATACAAATTATATATACCATATACATGAACACTTTTTTATTGCTTTGTCTGAGATCATAATTGCTATCCCTTCCTTTTTTACTTGAGCTGAAGCATTCCATTTTCTGCACCAGTCCTTTATTTTAACTCTGTGTTTGTGTTTTTGTTTCCAATGTGTTTCTTTTAAATAACACATTATTGGATTCTGGTTACCAATCTATTTTCCTATCTGTGTCCATCTTATGGGTGAACTCATCCCATTCACATTCACATGTATGGTTATTAAATGTGTATTCCCCTCCATCTATTTTCTTCTGATAACTTGAAGATCAGTGACCATATATGTACACATATGGGGATAGTACCTACCTTAGAGGATTGGAGTGAAACTCCATAGGAATTCCACCACTGCTGTGCAAAATATTTTTTTTTCCATTCTTCTAACAGCACAAGGTATACCAGTAATGACATAATATGTTCATATAAGATTATAGATCTAAAGCTGAAAGGAGACCACAGAAGCCATCTAGGCCAATTGCACATTGAATAGATGAAGAAACTGAGGTTAAACATGGTTACGCATTTTTTTCAAGATCCCACAGGTTGTAAAATGGTGTAACTGAAAATTTCCACACAATTTATACTGTGTTATGATGTTGAATCTCAAGCTTCTTCATCTTAATTTATGAGGAGATTGATTACAAAGGATTATTAGTACTAATATTATTAAATTAGACTCCATGAAATTTTCATTTCTATCCATATTACTTACTCTACATCTCCAATCTACTATCTTATAATTGTTATGAATCTCTTTCCCCATTACCTTTGTTTTATTCTATTCCTTTACTACTTTGACTGCAATGTCTTCCCTGTTCTCACTTTCAGTAGATATTCGTGTTAAAAGGTTGTCCTTTTCTCAAATTTTTCAAAAACATTATTTTGAAGTGATAAAAGGCTTCATATTTAAACTGGAAATTAGAATAAGGAAAGAGTACCTGTGGGTCACTGCAAAGTTGAGTTGACAGAAACTTATTCTCCTTGGGATTTCATCTCCTGAAAATTGGCAGGTGTTTGTAACTATCTCACCTGCTGACAAGCAGGCATAGTAGATGGCCTGAACACAGGGCCAGTTCTCTACTTTGGTTGCCAAAAGCCAGAAAGTGACACCTTCTGGAAGCTGTATTGTGAACACCTTACACAAATCCTGAGCCAAGGGATCATCCAGAAACAGCCAGAGGGCTTGAAATACTTACAGTGAAACAGATGTTCTAATCTCCTTTTCTGTTCTAAAATAAAGAATAATTCTGAAGAAACATCACCCATTTTCACCAAGTACTTAATTTTACCTGGGAATAGACAAGAGATGCTTTGGGCTTTCTCTGGGATTACTTCCAAATATCCCTTGGCAACTCACTGCCAAGTGGAGGGAGGGAAGGAGAGGGGCACATGATTTGTCTTGATTCTAGTCCAAATTATTTATTGAAATAACCCATTGCTTCTAGTGTATTAGAGATAACACTGATTATACTGGAAATAATTACTGAAAGGTGCCATACTGTACTCATCTGTCATTCATCTTTTGAAAGGTGAACAGATTTGGATCCAGATATTAGCTAAGTTCCCCAGGTGACTAAATTGTATTATGATTATTAAAATTTTAATAAAAAGATAACATATTTGCATTTATAGAGTAAAAAAATAAAATGAATTAAATGGCTTACTGAGGGGGATGATGTAATTGAAAGTGTTTTGGACTTAAAGTTGAAAGAAACTTGAGTTCAAATCCAATCTTGAATATTTCCTAGCCATTTGACTACTGGCAATTCATGTTAGTGTCAGTTTCCTCATCTTCAGAATGGAGCAAAGAATGGCACCTGTTTCATTGAGTTGTTATTAGTATCAAATCAGATACCCTATCATGGTTCTCAAAACTGAAAATATTGTGTTACTTATTAATTTCATTGAGTAAATTCACTGTCACCATTATGCTATGCAATATAAGAAATACAGGAAAGAAGGAAGGAAACAAACGTATATTAAAATTACATTTTAGGCACTAGGAAAGATAAAATTATAAAATAAAATATATTCCCTGTACCACAAGAAAATTATATTCTTTTTTAGCAGGCAAGACTAAGATTCATTAGAAAGTTAAATAATCACAGAAAGTGTTTTCATCATTTATTTATTCATTAAAATGTTTAATAAGAGGCATCTATTTAGAAGTGTAAGTCCTTATCAGAATAATTTATCTTTCTGAAATTTCCTTGAAAATTAAATAATCTTCACAATGTCTTACCCCAATGCTTCATTGTTTTGTAGAGAGAAATTGGATTACCAAAAATCCTTCTAGTGCAATATAAACTCTGGCAGGTTCTCCCATACCAGAAAGACTTCAGAGTTTGCCCAAGAAAAACAAGTGAAACTGGTTTTATAAGGCCAGCCTAGTCAAGTATAGGGAAACTAAACACCAATGGCTGACCACCTGTTGAAA
The DNA here is from genome assembly GCF_019393635.1 of Dromiciops gliroides. Classification (NCBI taxonomy): domain Eukaryota; kingdom Metazoa; phylum Chordata; class Mammalia; order Microbiotheria; family Microbiotheriidae; genus Dromiciops; species Dromiciops gliroides. The sequence goes on from NC_057864.1 coordinate 83,461,897, forward strand.
AATGGTAACTCACAAAATAAAGTATAGAAGTTTCTTAAAGTAAGGCCTGAGCTGTGTTGCAAAATTTAAGAATTATTATTTTGATGTCTTGATTTAAAGCTCTACCTAAAATTAAAACATTAATCAATCTTCCTAGGATAAAATAATTAGATATTTTCAAGAAGTAATTTCAATTATCATAGGATCATAGATTTAGTGCTACAAGAGTTCTTAGCCATCAGGGAGTCCACCCCCTTCATTTGACAAATGAGTAAATGAGGCAGAGAGATTAATTGACTTGACTATGGTTATGTCTGAGGTAAGATTTAAAACCAAGTTTCTCTGACTCCAATTGTAATAGTCGACCCACTCTATGATATTCCTTAAGCCATTAGAGAGACTTTCTCTTCTTTATGGTGACCAATCTAAGAATAGCAATGTATTTTTGTTAAATTCAATTAAGTGATGCTGTTCTTTGTGCACTCTTGACAAGGCTAAAAGAAGAATAGTTAAAATGGGAGTAATTGATTTCCATAGAAATATTTTTCCAGGGGTATGTCTCCAACATTAACATCACCATTTTTCTGTTTGGCAAATGAAAAATCCTAAGCTTAAACTTTGTCTCTTGATTTAAAGCCTCACAGACTGCCTGGAGCTCCTTGTAGCTTTTTTTTTTTTAACTCAGATGACAAGAGCATGATGTCAAGAGTCTGAGCCTTTAGGGCCCTGATCCAATTAAATTTTGATGATGACTTAAATACATTTTGGGGGAAGAAATAGACTAACTTGCATGGGGATTGGTATGGCAGTGCAACACTTAGGTTATAGTTTTCAACACTGTAGCCATCATCGTAGGAACCAACATCAGAGAAAATAACAGCACAAGTTTGATGACAGAGGCAATTTGAGTAAGTAGAAGCTACAGTACTTATATCCAGTCTTTATATCCTTGCTAATATGGGTGATAGTGTATTACTGAATAAAGGACCAATTCCTAACATATACGGTCCTTTAAAATTTGCTTTTAAGAGTTCAGAGTATCATATGATTTATAGATAAAGGGGAATTTAAAAACTAGATTGCAGTCATCTGGTCAAATCCCCTCATCTTGTAGAATCATTTTTCCCCTTAAAAGCTTAGTTCAAGTGCTTCCAACTTTCACTGACTTTTCTAAGTAAAAGTATTCTTTCCTTCTTAAAATTGTCCTAGTGACTTTGTATCTCTCCAGAACAGTGTCTGGAACATAGAAGCCTTTAATAAATCTTTGTTGACTTCCTGACTTTGCTTTTCTCACTTGTATATGTATAAGTAAACCGTACTTCCAAACCTAATACCCCATAATATTTTGAGCTTTCTGAAGACAGGGACTATCTTTTTATGGTCATCTTTGAAAAAATTAAGTGTCCAGTACCTAACAGAGTGACATTTTAATAGGAACCTCAGAAATATTTGTTCATTTGATTCAGGAACCTTAAGCCCCTAGAATTTAAATAAATTGTTCAAGTTCACAAGGTAGTAGGAATAGTAGTAGCAGCAGCAGCAGCAGCAGCAGCAGCAGCAGCAGCAGTAGCAGCAGCAGCAGTAGCAGTAGCAGTAGCATTAGTAGTAGTAGTACTAGTACTAGTAAAAACAACAGCAACAACCCTTATTATATTTCCTTAAGGATTGCAAAGCAATTTATAAGCATTATTTTATCCTCAGAAAACCCAAAAGAGTGACAAGTTATTATTATCCCCATTTTACAGATAAGAGAAATTAAAGTAGGCAGGTTAAATAACTTACCAAGCTATTAAATGTCTGAGGTTGGATTTGATTTCAACATTCTTTGTTTTTTGTTTTTTGTTTTTTTTTTTTAGTGAGGCAATGGGGGTTATGTGACTTGCCCAGGGTCACAAAGCTAGTAAGTGTTAAGTGTCTGAGGGTGGATTTGAACTCAGGTACTCCCGACTCCAGTGCCAGTGCTCTATCCACTGTGCCACCTAGCTGCCCCTTCTTGACCCACTCGTAGTACTCTATTTATTATGTCATTAGTAGGACTAATTATTGATCCTACAATTCTTGTACGGTAACCTTATTTTCCATATATTTATTTCAAATTATATAATAAAGTTTTCTTTTTTGTTTGTTTTTGTTTTTCCCTAGACAATTCCTCCCACTTCCTACAGAGGCAGCATAGCATAATACCCAAGAGAACAAAATTTCAAATCAGAATTATTGATCCCTAATGCTATTTCCAACACTAACTCTCTCAGAATCTCAGTTTCCTTATTTATAAAATGTGGATATCTTCCTTGTAAAGTTTGTCTCTATATGTATGAGTACAAAAAAAGTGTTATAAACTGTAAAGTGCTTACCTAAGTGTTTTATTTCATTCATTAATATAGTAGAGTTTAAGGTACCCCAAAATATTATCTGATTAACTCATTGGTTTATATTGATTTTTCTTTCCATAATTAATCCATCCTCATATGAAAATACTAAATATACTTAAAATAAAATTTTCTATAGCTATTGCCCAGGCAATTTAGTTTTGCATATGAACAGCAATCACAGGCCAAGTAAACTGTCTCTAATGGGATGGAAAATTATCTAGACCATCATATTTAAAACCAGTACTTTCATTTGTTCTCACTTGCCTGCTTTTTTTATTTGAGGGGTGAAGGGCATATAGCTGCCTGGATAATATAACATTTTCATTTAAGTAATATCAGAATTACTTTAAAAGTCATGTCACAATCACACAGGTTTTTACACTTTGCATCTAGAAATGATTCTTTGGTGCTTGTGCTATATTATGTATAATCCATGTTTACAAATTGAATTTATCAGAAGAAAGGCAAGAAAATATATTACTTGAAACATGATACAACAAAACTTGTTAGGCCTTTAAATCTGTCATCAAAAGAAAGTTTAATTGATTATATTATGCTGTTTTTTAATAATAGAGGAAATAATGGATTTAAAATAAATATTTGGCTTCAAAATATAATGCTAATAATAGTGATGATGATGATTACTTCTACTGTAAAGCAAATGATTATCATTTTATTAAGAAATTCATTTGTGCTTCTTTGATGTTGATGGAAATGACATATAAAATTAATTATTGTCTCTTAATGTTTCTATTATGGCAAATAAAAGTCCAGGATACTTAAGACTGTGATAAGACAATAGATAAACAAAAGTTTCTTAAGTGAAAGTGGCACATTTAATATATGTGTGTATATACACATATACATATATATGTACATGTACAAATACACATAAATGTGTAATACACACACACACACACACACACATATATATATATATGAAGCAGAAAGTACCCTTGAAGTATGTCAACTGTCCTTTCTAATGACTTTCTGGCCAAAAAAAGCAGTAGTTAGGATGGCAATGAAAACAGCTGGCCAGTAAAAAGAAAAAAAAAAGGATGATAGTCACCAGCTGTGCTGAGAATAAAAAAGGAATAAAATTATGTTAAATATGCATTTACCAATTTTTTAAGGTTAGCTTAAAACTAACATTATTATAATTTTACAATTACATATCTAAAGTGCCTCATCTGGTTTCTAAATCCATTCAAAATAGAGTATATAATAAGAAGGACATGTTGATAGAGCATATAAAAGGAAAACAGAAGACAATTTTAAAGAGATAACCCCACTCTCAATTCTAAAATTACAAAAACAAAAACAAACCCATTTTTGCCCTACCCTCTAATATCTTCTCAAATATAAATTTCTTACCTAGATTGAACAAGGACACCAAAATATCCTTCAAAAGGCAGAGGACCACCTATATTCTTGGCCTTAAAGTAGATAAATTAGAAGTATCTTAAATTACCTTAGGGGAAACAATCTTTTCATTCATGCATTATCTTTGACAAAACTTTCACAAACTTTTATTCTTTTGTGAAATGCCTTCCTCTCTTCCTTTCTTTTTCCTTGACCTCTCTCCTATTTTCCCATTAACTAAGAGATTATCTAGAAATGGAGTTGAGTTTACATATGATTCTTTTTTCTGCCACTTCTTACTTGTGAGATTTTAGGCAAGTTATTTTACTCCAAAGGGTTTCAGTAAGAACCTATAAAATGGGGTGGAGGGTGGGGCAGCTTGGTGGCGCAGTGGATAAAGCACACTGTCCCTGTATTCAGACACTTGACACTTACTAGCTGTGTGACCCTGAGCAAGTCACTTAACCCCCATTGCCCTGCCCCCCCCCCCCCCCCGCAAATGGGGTGAGGGGTGGTTAACCAGGTGGTCATTAGATTTCCTTCCATCTCTAAATTTATAATCATATCTTTTTTTCAATGCTTATTAAAATGAGGTTATTTAAACTGTTAAGGAGGGGGAGAATGAAATTAGAGTCAGTAAAAAACAGTAAAAAAGATGAGCAAACAAGTTCATTGACTATTTCCTTTCGTGAATGCAAAGTGGAAATACATGTTGGTAATCTAAGACAATTTGACAGATGAAGTAAAAAGGTATTTTTTCTGGGTGGAGGGGTGTATGGGAAGAGAAAGGAAAGCATTGTTAAAATAGTGATCATATCTAGAAATAGAATTTAAAGTTCATTAACACTTTTAGGGCATATTACTTATAGTTTATATAGTCTACTGGATATACATTTGTTATTTAATGGAGATTTGAGAATGCTAAAACCACCAAAAATATCACCCCCTGTATCAAAGATGTTTAGAATCTACTCCTGGGAAACAGAAGAGCTGGTGCATGTGTGGGCATACTAAATTGGTCTACTTTATCTTTGGGAACAGCCTTCTTCCATTGTCTATGTAGTCTAAATTGTCTGAAATTTTTAAAAAATAATAATCATCTAACTAAAGCAGAATTACTTTTTTTTTTTTTTAGAATTACTCTTTATCCAATATTCCTAATGAGGTAAAGAGTTCATTTCTTGACAGTAGGTGACATTATGTAGTGAAGGGGTAGGGGCCTAAGGACCATCCTGATACTCTGCCCACCCCTACCCTGCCCCCAGATCATGTGGCCCTGATAAATGGACTTACCTTTTTGGTCCTTTTCAGTACTAGCTACAGAGTGGTGTCTCTGATCTGGTGGTTAAAACCATGGGGATTTTTGTAGCCAGAACTTTAGGTCAGATGTTGTAGCTAGCCCATCAAGGAAGAGAGCTAAGGTTCTCTAACATTGACTGCAGGCCTCAGGATGCATTGGACTTGAAACTTGGGGGAGGGAAGGGGGGGCTAATACTATGTAGTAACTGATGTAGAATGTAATCCCCTTCCTTTCTGAGGGACCTATATATTATAGGTGAGCATTTTGTCCCCAGGATTTGGGGAAGTATTTGTAGGCTTATTTTTTATATGCATTCGAAGTAAAGAATATCTCCTTGTTAAAAAAAAAATCTTATTTTCAGTGATTAACTCCCATTGGGGTAGTAATCATTTGGTGTGTCATTGCTCTTCCCCTCCACTAGTCTTCACCAAGTTATTGCAACAAAATGAACAGGTGATCTATCCAATGTCAAAGAAGAGAGACCCACCCCTAACCCTCCTAAGTGTACTGGAAAACCTTGTTAGTGTTGTGAAAATTTCTAAGTCACAGGCTTTGTCCATCTGTTTGCTTTTTGCAGGGCAGTGAGGGTTAAGTGACTTGCCCATGGTCACACAGTAAGTCACAGTTTTAGATGATGTAAATCCAGACTCTCCAAGCTAAAGAAAATAGGTTTATTGAGAGATCCTGTCACACAAGAAAGCCAGTCTCAAGTCAAGACTCAAAGACCCTGATCCTCAGGATCCACAGATATTTATACACAATGATTCCTCCCTCAATTTAACATAATTCAAGGTATACAAATACAAGTATGGAATAGGAAGAAAGAAACCATCAGTCAGATACTAGCGTAGCCACTTCTCAGTCTATATATCATACTTAAAATAACCCTGTTACTAAGTAACAGGATCATAACATAAGTCATTTACTGGATTGTGTCTTTGCCATCTCAAATTCAGCCTCTCTGGTCTATATTTTTCTGAATTGTTTCTTAACTATCAAGACTTTACACCATATTGGTTAAGCTTGGGTTTCCACTTTCTATAGATTGGATTGATCCCTTATAGCTTAGAAGTTACTTTTTTAGGTATCTGACCTTTAAACTGTTTGGTACCTATACTTAACCAGATCTGGAAGTCAGAAAGGCGAATCTTTGGTTAAGCTTGTAGAGAAGAAAAGTTAAAGTTTTCATTATCTCCTTTCAATATCTATCTTACTTCATTTTCATCTTCTTAAGCTACTAAATGTGATGTTTAAAATCTTAATTGTGGTCGCCAAAAAGTAAAAAAGCTTCAGTACCAGTCTTTGGGCATTAAACATTTATTAAAGTATACAGATACTTACAAAGAGTTCAGAAGATTATGAAAAAGAAGTCTTATCTAGCCTAGAGTTCCAGCCTGGTTGGGTTCTTCCTGAAATCCTCCTCCATGAGCCTGCTTTAATCAGGAACTCCCTAACCAGCTGTTTGTGGAAGCTTTTTTATAGATCTGGAACAGAGGCAGTCCTTACACACTGCTTCAAGCTGATTGGTTGGCATCATCCAAATCCATTGGCTTTGAAGGTGTGAGACTAAAATTGGATATTAGATCATAAATCTACCCTACTTAACCTTTCCCTTAATTTATCTCCCAGACTAGTAAATGGAAGAAGCTTCTGGTTTTCTAGATAGTCCTTTTATTGTATGGTAGTCACAAGGTGATGTTGATTAGAAGGATAGGAAAGTAGAAATACAATACAAATCATCTTAAGTCTAGGCTTAGTCTATATTCTATATAAAACTCACCAAAACCCAAGGCCACCTTTGGGGAGAGAGACCGAGTCAAGCGTGTGCTGTTAAACAAGAGCCGGGCCGAGTCAAACTCCAGTCCGTGTCTGTCTGTGCAGCGCAGCCAGGAGACCAGTGGAGCAGGAAAAAGGCCCCACTTCCATTCTCTCCTTGCCTTTTAAGCTCGCACCCCGGAAGTCGAGTGCTCAGCAGGCAATCTGGCGTGCGTCGCAGGCGGACTGGCGTGTGTAGCTCATGCTGTTGGTCTCCTCCCCAAAAGGGTGGTTCTAAAAAAAAAACCTGGAGTCTCTCCATTATCTAACCGACCGTTAAAACTTTTTACCACATAAAGAATATGACAGTTTGTAGTCTATAAATTGCTTAGTACTATTGCTAAATCGCTTGTATCTAAGGTATGAGGAAAATTTCACTAACATCAGGGAGAGGGTGATGAAGATGAAGAGTATAGAATATCTGATACCTGGACAGTAGGGCCAAAGCCATATGCAACACATATGAACTCAATATGTTTCTCCTTTATTTTTGCGTATTATTTTCAAAAGATAAAATAATCTAACTTCCTTGATAGCAAATCTTGAGAGAGAACAGCAGTAAATAAACTTGAGGTATACTTATATATAACACAATGGAGTACATGTTTTGATGCCGTCATCACAAAACCCCATTTATACTAGCTGATCAAATCCCCTGAAAGTAGCTGCTGCTTTTCTCTCAATTTTCTAGGAGAACTTGAAGATTCCCTCAACCCCCATTATGTGTGGGTTCTGTTTTGCTTATAAGAGCTAATGAGTCCACAGTGGTGTGCTTTCTCAATTGAAAATCAATTTATATAAATTGTCCAAGCAGACTTCATAAGATTTTAGACAAGGGTATTTTCTAAGGTGTAAAATAGGAAGATTTGATCAAATAATATCACCCTAAACTGGAGGCCTTTTTCCTATAAGTGGATACAGAGTTAAGGGGAAGTCAGCTAATGCTAAGGGAAGAACTGTGGCAAATGTTTAACTCACAGCTCGGTGAAGTTTTTTTTTTTAAATACTTTTCTTGAAGTCATTATGAATTTCCTCTACTTATGATGTAGCATTTTGCTTGTTTTCTTGGAAGGTCTTGAAGTCTTTTGCCTGTGGGTATGTAATTTATTCTTGGCCTCCAAGGTAGAAAGACACTGGCATCAGCTCTTGCTATTCTGGGGATATTGCATGGAAGCTTATGAATGGAACAAATTCCCGATGCCTCAAATTTCACTAAGTATTCTTTGATTATGGGCATGGGGAAAGAAAATGAGGCTCTCCTCCCCACTCCTAAAAGGAATCCTTTTTTAGGGAATTTCTGTATGTTTGTAATTCAACTTCCAAAGCTATGAGAATCACTAGAGAACCAGATCTGGCTGGGTGGGAATTGCTAATTATAATTTGTTTAGACATTCCCCATTTGATTAGCACCTACTTGATTTCCAATTCATCCAAAAGTTTTTCTATAAATAAAGTTCTACATGTAGATCTATCTCCTATGTTTCTCACCTCATAGTAGAACAATTGTAGATTTAAAAGGTATATAGAATGAAATGACTTTTGGGATAAAATTTCAATTTTTTTCCCAAACCAGTTCAGACTTCCATCAACATGTCATTAGTGTGTCTATACTTCTCTAATCCCTTCAAAAATTGTTATTTCCCTCTTCTGTCATATTTTCCCACTGGATAAGAAATAGATCAAGCTTCAGAGATTTTTTTTGATTTGTGTTTCTCTTATTATTAATGACTTAGAGCATATTATCTTATTATATTTTAAAAGCTTGCAATATTTCACTTTAGACCTGCCTGTTCATAATTTTTATATATCTATATAAACACCTTTATGATACAGACACAAACCTATATACATATGTATACACATATGTACTTATGTGTGTACCTATTATTTATCTAACACATGTACATGCATATAAATATGTTAGATACTAGAGTTTTATCAGATGAATTTACTATGCATTTATTTCAGATTAACCTTTTTTCTTCTGATTCCAACTACACTCAAAATATGAATTAGACTATGATACAATTAGATTGGGTCAGAACTTTTAGAAAACCAAACTAAAAAAATATTAATTTTTTATGTTTTTTTGCAAGTCTTTAGTGTACTACCACCAGGGTCCTTTATTTGGTTATATGCTATTTAATATTTTTAATTAAAAAATTGGATAAAGACATTTTCTTTCTTTTTTTTTTTTTGCAGGGCAATGAGGGTTAAGTGACTTGCTTAGGGTCACACAGCTAATAAGTGTCAAGTGTCTGAGGCTGGATTTGAACTCAGATTTTCCTGAAACCAGGGCCAATGCTCTATCCACTCTGCCACCTAGATGCCCCTGGATAATGACATTTTCAACAAATTTTCAGATGACACACAATTAGGTGTGATTTCTGACACAGTGCATGACAGTCATTATCAAAAATGATATTGACAGACTACAGCATGGATATGAAACTAAAATGATAAAATTAAACTCTTATGCTTGAGTAGAAAATAACAAATACTATTCTGCCTCCCAAATACAAGATGACACTATCTAGCATGGACAGACAGCACTTATAATGAAAAAGATTCTAGGGCTTTAGTTAAATGAAAACGCAGCATCTGCAGTATACTGTGGAAGCCAAAACAAACAAACAAAAACAACACTAATACAATCTTGAGTTAAACTAATAGAGACATAGCTTCTAGAAACAACAAGAAAATTACACTGTACTATGCCCTTATCAGACTTTTACACTACATATTATGTTCAGTTCTGGGTACCATTGTTCAAATATATTAATAAGTTTGAGAATATCCAGAAAAATAAAACCAAGATGGCAAAGGGACTTGAAACCATGTCATATAATGATTCCTTGAGATAATTGGGCATGTTTTGCCTGAAGGAAAGAAGATTCAATTGAGAAACATACCTGTCTTTAAGGATTTAAAAGTCTGCCATGTAGGGGAGGGAATAGCCCTGCTCTGTTTAGACATTATTAAGAGAGCAATTTAAGCTTAATAGGAGAATAAGCTTCCTAACAATTAGAATTGTCCAAAAGTAGAATTGACTGACTTGAAAGATATTGTTTTGTCGTTTTCTTGATAGTCTTTAAAATAAGATGGATGTTTTATTTTTGTTTTTGTTTTTGTTTTTTGGTGGGGGGGGGGGAGGATATCCCTTACAAACTACAAATTCCATGATTCTGAATTTGTTATTCTTGTGCAGAAGTTTTATAATCTAATCTAATCAAAACATGCATTTCTCTATCATGATAATCTTATGATGCTTTCTAGTTTTCTCAATAAGGGTTATTGAAAAGAAAATCCTTGCTAAATAGGATCTCTTCCAAACATTATGGAAAATAATTTAGATCTATGCTTTAAAAAAGTAATGAATAATCTCCTGGGGCAGCTAGGTGGCACAGTGGATAGAGCACCGGCCCTGGAATCAGGAGTACCTGAGTTCAAATCCGGCCTCAGACACTTAACACTTACTAGCTGTGTGACCCTGGGCAAGTCGCTTAACTCCAATTGCCTCACTAAAAAAAAAAAAAAAAAAAAAAGTAATGAATATGTCTACGTCCTTTGTTCTAGAAATTCTACTTCTTGATATACTGCAAGATATTCAAATACAAAATAAATGTTCATTTATACATTGGAGTATAGACAAAACCTACCTTAGGGAAGCTAGGTGGTACAGTGGATAGTGCTAGTCCTAGAATCCAGAAGATACATCTTCTTGAGTTCAAATCTGTACTCAGACACTTACTAGCTGGGTGACCCTGGGTAACTAGTTCACCCTATTTGCCTCAGTTCCCTCATCTGTAAAGTGAACTGGAAGATGTGACACACAATCCTAATATCTTTGCCAAGAAAACTCCAAATGGGGTCATAAAGTGAGACACAACTGAAACAACTGAGTAACAAAAAATATTCATAGCAGCACTTTTTATGTTTGTAAAGATCTAAAAAGAAAACAGTGGTTTTTTTGCATGACTAAAAAAATTTTGATACATTAAAATAGTGGAATATTATCATATCATAAGAAAAAAAAGTAATATGAAAATTCAGGGAAACATGGTGGAAGCTGTGTTCTGAGTAGAACTCAGAAACTAAAATACACACTTGCCAGACAATGAATGGAAATAAAGAGGAATGTGTAAATGAACTTATCTCCATTCAATGAAGAACTGTCATTTCATGAAGTATAGCACTGAATGTGCTGTTAGATTCAGTTGATTCACTGGTCTGTTTTGATAAAGTCATTTTTCCCTTTTCTTTTCTTTTATTATTTGTTGTAAGGAGTAACTACTAGATAGAAAATGGGGAGATATATTTAAAAATCAAAGCCACATAAAACCAAAAGATATGTATGGATGGATGGATTGATGGATGAATGCAAGTGTGGTAAAAATTATTTGTGGTAAAGATTAATATCAAAAGGTTTAGCTGAATCATTTGGGAGGAGCCACACCTGGCCCACCCTGAGATTGCACTTGCTACTGAGCAGCTTTTGAAGGACCTCCCCTTTTGGGGGAACAAAACTCCACCAGAAGGGAGGGAACTTCTGGTAGGAAGGGCGTGTTCAAAAAGTGTGCCGTCTTGTCGGCTTGATGTTCTGTCTGGTGGCACTTGGCTTGGTGGTGAGGTGAGGTGGGCGTGCTGGTTCTTGGCCTGGTGGGCAGTTTGAGATTGGTGAGTTTTATGAAGGAAAACCCTAAATTCCTTTGAACTAGCTTAATTGGGAACTCTCTGGGATTCCAGAGGCTAAGCTTAGAGTTAGGAATGCCCATCTGTATTTCTACTTCCTTATTTCCCTAATTGGTTTCACCTGTGTGGTCTAATTAATTCCCAAGCAATAAAATCTGATCCTTTATGAACTCAAACTCAGAGGTTCCTTTTCTTATTGGCTTGGGAGGAATTTTTAAAAGGGAAAGTTCAAAAGGGAGATTAATGCTCTGTATATCAGATTTTGGCCCTTACACAAGGATGGATGGCTGGATGGTTGAATTTAATAAAAGCTCAACATATTCTCTAGATTCCTTTTCAACTTTTGAATGAATTTTATTCCTATACATCACAACTTTCTTTAATATATTTATTGTATCCTCTGTTGCTATAAAAGTTTCCCACTCTATGAGTACCATTGTTTGTTACTGCCATTCCTAATTTCTAGCATCCCTTTTATGAATGAGAAGGCTATGTATTTCTTTACCATTGTCTTCTTCCTAAGTTCTCTTTCTTCTGGATTGAACCCTAACCATGCCACTAAAATTGCTTTGAATATTTTTTTCAATGTATCCAGTGCCTACCCCTCATTCATTATCTTTAATTAATTAAATGACATTTATTATCCCTCTCTTCTCAAAATTTTTCCCTTGAATTAAATTATGCTATATGTTGATTATCTTCAAATCTTTCTGATAACCTCCTTTTCTACTTTTTTGTACATCTTCATGCTTCCTCCTTCTACCCTGTGTCCTCCAAGAATGAGCTTTTTCCTGTCTAATCTTCCCAGTGAAATCTCATCTATTGTCATGACAAACTCTCTCCTGTATTCAAATAACTCTCAAATCTATGTATCTGGTTCTTTCTTTGGACTGAAGTGTCAGTCCAATATTTCCAGCTGATTTTGACAGTTCCACATGATAATTTAATGAAATCAATTCCACAAGTGAACAAAAAAGTACTAACTTCACCACTGGCCCAAGAAGAACTAAAATGAGCTACATTTAGCAATTATCACTTCAGAGATAGAGAATGATGGAGGCCCTTAATATGGTCTGGTTATCCTCCCCAGAGAATTAAACATTTTCCTCTCCTAACTTGATACAATTGGTAATAGCCAAAGTAATCAAGGATCCTTCTCCACCAGGGTTTCTACATTTAAAGCACTTACTAAAAATCAATGAAGTTGACTTGAAAATGAGATTTCATGACATTTGAAAGCTGAAGCTTCTATCTCACCTCTTGAAACATTAACAATCAGCAGTATTTTGTCTGCAGTTTAATGATGCCTTTTGTATTATGCAATGAACATTGCTCACTTATTATCTAGGAAATTTGCAATTAACTTAAGGATACATTGCATCTATGAAGTATTTAATACAGAGACATATGAATTTACAATGCTGAAAGACTAATTTATGGTGATATATCATCTTATTTTCATATATCTATAATAGTTTTAGCCTTCTGATACACCATATCATTTTCTTCACTATTGATTTTTGTCTCCATTTGGCAAACAGCCACTATGTCGACTTTTCACATCCCTCTGTGTCAATCAAGAGTTCTTTGATTATTCAATGAAAAGAAACATTTCCTTTCTCATGGGAACTTTAGTAAGTAGGTCATTCCAGCGGTAGGAACATCCTTACAGAGCGTACCTGTCAAGTGAGAATAATGTTGAAAATTTTCCAGTCTATCCAGATGAGAATTGAAAAGCTCATGTTGAATATCCAAATTTCACTTTTCATATTTTTAAATCTAAAAATTGAACTGCAAACTTTATAACTTCATTCATGCATTCATTCATCTACTCATCTCTTTCTTAATTAATTAATTAACCTATCTATGTTTTTATTTACTCATTCATTTATTTGCTCATTTATCTATTTATTTGTTTGTTTTTGAAAGAGAGATAGGTGAAAGGGAACAACAGGTTAATTGCTTCTTGAGGAAACATTGCCCAAGAAACCAAAAGAGAGCAAGCTGTAGAATTTTATGCCATTTGTAAAATATAAAATCTTGACCTCTTCTCTTTCTTTTTTAATAATAGAAGTATTGTGGAAATGTTGAAACTTTCTACCTAGACAAATCTTGACATCTTGAAGTGCAAAGAAGGCTTTTTTACAAATATATTTTGAAGTTAGGCTATCCCAGCAAGGGTCAATTGTTATATATCCTACCATCCCAAGGTTCACCTGCCATCTATTAATCTGACAGATTTTCCCTTTCCCTCATAACAAATATTGCTTTCTCTTGTCAAAGTCAGAAGATATTTTAAATGGTATAGTAGAGTGAAAATATTTTATGAATGGTCCCTAGAAGATGCGGGACTATTTCCTATCTCAAATCACTTTCTTCTAGTTCCATCACCGACTTCTTCCTCCTAGTTACACTTTCAGACATAACATTTAGATAGCTTAAGTAACACCTCCTTCCCTGGATTCTCATCAACCCTATCCTTTTCCTTGTTCCTTTTTTCATTCCGTTGAGAAAGAGACACAAGGAGAGAGAGAGAGAGGGAGAGAGAGAGAGAGAGAGAGAGAGAGAGAGAGAGAGAGAGAGAGAGAGAGAGAGAGAGATCTTTCTTTGTATGTTTATTTACTAAAGTATGTCTGCTTAGGAAAGAAAAATGCATCTTAGAAAAGATTATTTGGGTTTGTTTCTAACTCAGGAGCTCAAAATCACTTTGAGGGGCTATGAAAACCAATTGTAAGTGAATATCATCATATCTGTAAACAAAAATGCACTTTTGCAGGAACTCAATATTTCAGCGTGTCGATTACTTACTTGTTTGAATAACAAAACATTTTAATCTTGGTGAGATGTAGTACACATTAACTACAGTTGTAAAGTAATGTCCATAAGATGTTCAAGTAATTTGTAAATGTGAAATAGTACAAATATATTTCAAGAAAAGTCTTGGGATACCAGACCTGGTCAAAAGCACTGTATTGCAACACCTTAGAATTAAATTTCCTTCCCCTTCATCCCCTTTCCTTATTATTCTACTTTTTATGTGGTTACCTCCCTAATTATCTGATTTTTAAAATGTGCTCTAATGCAATTGCTTTTTGTTGCTGGTGACTTCAAGAAATATATACTGTATCCAAAATGACGCCATATTAAAAGGAAAAATGAATAAAAATTCAGTAGCTATAAAGAAACTTCTTATGTAGGTATCATGCATTTTGGTAAAATTATATCTTCCACACCCACTCCTAAATAACTACATATCATCCAGGAGTCTAACGAAAGCCTATCAGTTCTGTTCCCTGAGATCAATGTTATAAAGTAATTCCATTATGCTAGGGATATCAGTTACAAAAAAAAGAAATAGCTGTTAGATAATTAATTGAAATTTTCACTTTCATTTAGAAAATTTGGCATTATGTAGCCATAGTCATTCAAATAGTCTGTTGATCATTAGCAACAGGATTTAATGATAGTCCAATTGCTATAATCTTACTCTTGTACCTGAGAAAGAGGGCTTAGTTCATTTCCACTTCATTCAAAGATATTTAATATAGTAGCACACAAATCCATATGAAATAAAATGCCTGCATTAACTATTCTTGAAAATGAAGGCTTAGAAATGTAAAGAGGTATTTCAAATAGCAAGACATTTCAGAGGGAATATATGTATAGATATGTGTATCTATACATTTATAAACATGTATACATGCATATGTGTATATATCTATAATACATATATACAGTATGATGACAACCATATACATATGCACAAACATACAGACATACAGATGCAGTATGATCACAAACCATATGGAAATCACCTAGACAAAAAAAAGTCTTTCTTCTCCCATTAAACTGAAAGCCTTCTCAAGGGAGTAAATAATTAGAAGATTAATGTGGAGCAAATATTGTTAGCTTAGAAAAAAAAATTTTTAAAAAGAGTGTCAATTTAAGGAAAACTTTAGAGTACTGTCAAATAGATACTCCTAAATCATGTTTTCAGATGTTTGTGTCGATCCATTTCCCCTGCTTAAGTAGCTTGAGTGATACCATATATCTTCTAGCATCTAGAAAAAAATATAAACCTCTTTCTTTTTGTTTTTAAGCCCATCATATTATAGCTCCAGGCTATCTTTTAAGACTAATTTCACATTTCTCCCCTTCAAGTAATTTATGCTGTAGGCAAACTGGAAACCAAATTTTTAGGAAATTCCATCTCCTGTCTTAAGCTCTTCTGCTTTTCTTTTATCCATTCTTCCTCTTTACTTCCTATTAGAATCTTCATCTCCCTTTAAAGTTCACCTCCCTTGTCTTCTTCCATAAGAGGCATTCCTTTATTGTCCAAGCTGTTAATGATTCCCTCCAAAAAAACATATCAAAATTATTTTCTGTTTATTTTAAAATATCATATATAACATTATAATTATATTATTGTTTTATATACCTCTATCTCTATGCATCTATCAATCTCCATCTCTATCTCTTTATTTGTGTACATGGCCCTCCCTGCCCAAGGAGAATGTAAATTCCATTGAAGACAGGCAGGGACTGTTTCATTTTGAAGATGAGGAGAACTGTGATAATGATGACGACAACAGCATTCATACAACATTTAATGGTTTGCAAAGCACTTTACATATATTCATTCACTTCTTTTGTCTTGTTATTATCAGCAACTAGTACATACTAGATACTAAATTATTCTTTCAAATTGAATTGGATTATGAAATAATGTATTTTCAATGTTATAAAGAATTTCAAAGGTTCTCCTATATAGTACTCTTGAATAAGTAGTATAGACTCTATCAAATACCTTAGGACGCTTTCAAATTTGCCAATAATCTTTTTATCATGTGGCATCCATAACTACACATATGACTATATGGTATGATCATAGCAATGTACTAGAACAAAGCTGGACTATTATAATTTTTGTTTTGGAAATCTAGACAGGCCTAACTGATGAGTTAGGGAGATACCTACCCCAAGCATGTGAAGGCTTCCTTAGGTGGAATGTGTAGATGAGAACAATTTGTACCAACTGCCATAAAGGCAACTGAAGCAGGTGCTGTGGAGTGCTTAGGGTTGGTCAGATTTCAAAACTCCAAGGTTATTCTCTGCATTTTGGGGTATCACCAGTCATCCAGATTTTTGTCAGTACTTCAATGACTAGAAGAAAGAGTGAGACTCATGACTGTGCATCTCTGCCTCACCATCACCCCTGATTGCCATTGATCTTCTAAAATGAAGGATGAGTAACAATATAGCCTAAGGTAAATGTATGCCTCCATTCACAGTGCTGACTCATATTGAGCATACAGGCTGCAAAAGCCATAGCATAAAACTATGTAAATTGTTATAGAAAGATGATAGATAGAGATATACACGCATATATAATATATGTAATATATATGTATGTATATATATATATGTATGTATATATATATATATATATATATATATATATATATATATATATAAAATGAACTACTGAAAGTAAATTTTGCTTTTATTCAATAGTTTTCATATATCCATTTCAAAATGGAGAAATGCCATCAGGTTAACCTTCTTGGATGATCACTGCTTTACAAATAACCCCTTTAATAATATGCTCTACAAAATAATCAGTGTTAAAACTCCATGATAATTTGAAGATTTTGTATACTTTCCCCATTCGAAAATTGGAAGAAATGTTGTAATATTCCATCCTACATAATTACAGAATCTTGCACCTGAAGAGGATTTTATAGTCCATCTAATTGGATACATAGTTGACCAAGAATATACTTTAAAATGTACCCAAAGATTAGTTGCTTAATCTTTGTTTAAAGAACTATAATGAGAAGAAAAGACTATACTTTAGAATAATTCTAAGTGTTAGGAATTTATTTTTCCTTACTTTAATCCTAACAATCTACCTCTTTGCAGTCTCCATCCATTAATCCCTCTGAGATAAAGAACAAGTTAAACCATTCTTCCTTATAAAAAAAAAAAACAACTTTATACTATTAGAGGCATTTCTAATAACACTCAGAGACATTCCATAATTCAGATTCAACATTCAATTAAATTTAGAAAAGATTTAAGCACCTATTTAGTGCCAGGCTAGATGCTAAGGATACAAAGGCAAAAAATGAATTTCTTATGACATTTTATCATGCTTGGAAATTTTTATTATTAAAAAAACAATAGTTATTATTTGTAGAGAACTTTAAGGTTTGAAAGTACTTCATCAGCTTTATCTCATTTGATTCTCATAATACCCGTGTCAAAGGGCACTATTCCTCATTTTACACACACATGTGTATGTATATATGTATATATATTTATATAGATAGATAGATATGTATATATATATGTATATATCCATATTCATATCCATGAACAATAACTCCAAACTTCCCATTATCCTTTAGTAATCTTTTATTATTTCATTTTTTCTATCCCTTATTGCTTCTATATATGAGATACAATTATTAGGTAATAAATATTTTGGCAGACCCAGAGATCTCCCATTCTTTCTTAGCGCCAGCTCTCCTTGAGTGATTCCATCCTGTCTCCTCATGTGGCTTAAACCAACCCAACCCCAGTCTAACAAAGAATGTTGTCTGGGGACAGTTCCTTGTGTCTAGACTGCTGAAGGACTAATGAGATTAAACCATACCTAGAGTGAAACTATTCTGCCCTGAAGAGCTTGAGTAGGGGTCTTACATTCTTTTGCATATATCATCTTTGAACTTCATTTTAATATAACCCACTTCCAATCATGTCAAACAATTATATTTGAATTATATAGACTGATTAGATTTGATAGTTAAATAATGGTCCTCCTACATTGAGAAAGGTAAAAGAAGTAAGAGACAACCAAGAAGAGGGGTCTTTGGTCTAAGAGAGATAATCATAGACCTCCTTTTGTTAATAGCTCATTAGCCTTATTAATAAAATGATTAAATCACCCAGAAACTGTCTCTCTCTCTCTTTTTTTTTTTGGTGGGGCAATGAGGGTTATGTGACCTGCCTAGTGTCACAAAGCTAGTAAGTGTTAAGTGTCTAAGGCCAGATTTGAACTCAGGTCCTCCTGAATCCAGGGCCAGTGCCTTATCCACTGCACCACCTAGTTGCCCTGTCTCTTAGATTTTTAATCATCAAATATAGCACCTAAATTCTTCTTCACCATGAACTCCAATGCCTCCACCCTTAAGTTCCCCCTTAGGCAATTTTAATATTTTGGCTTCACTCATATATTTTTAAAATTATGAGCTCTTATTAAGTTAGTTCAGATCACCATTATCCTCTACTCTCAAATCTCTAGTTCTCTTCTGGTATCTTTACTCACACCATGCCAAAATCAACATTGGGTTAGCCATTCATTTGCTTCGCTATTGCTCACTTCCTGCTTGATAGAGCTAAAAGAAGTGACTACACTGTGCTAAGTGTTTCCAATATATATGTATACTATCTAATCACAACTGGGCCCTTGGGGCAGCTAGGTGGCACAATGGATAGAGCACCGGCCCTGGAGTCAGGAGGACCTGAGTTCAATTCTGGCCTCAGACACTTAACACTTACTAGCTGTGTGACCCTGGGAAAGTCACTTAACCCCAATTGCCTCACCAAAAAAACAAAAACAAAAACACAAACAAACAAAAACAACTGGGCCCTCACCATAAGAAGGAATCTCAACTATTCCTCTCTAAGGTAGCTAGCTCATACAGTGGATAGAAAACTGAGCCTGGGTTTTAAGAAGAACTGAATTAAGATATGACTTCAGAATCTTAAAAGCTGTGTAAACAAGGGCAAATCACTTAATTTCTATTTGTTTCAATTTCCTCAACTTTAAAATGGGGATAATATTAATACCTACCTCATAGAGTTGTTGTGAAGATCAAATAAGATACTTGTAAAGGGGTCAAGCACAGTACCTGACACCTATATGGCTCTATATAAGTGCATATTCCTTTCCCTTCCCTCCCTAAATATTTGGTCTACATTTAAAAATTTGAAGCAATAAACTAAAAGTTTCTACTTCTTTCCATGTCTTCTCTATCCCCCAGACATCATTGTCCACAATCACTTTTTTTTTTTTGCTTTTTCTTTGTATCCTTAGACTTTTAAGAGAACCTGATACGCCAATAAAAAGAATGATTGATTGGTATAAATAAGATAATACACTTAAAGTTCATTTATATAAGATATTTGAATTATTTAATGCCTTCCCTCCATAGTAGAGAAAACAAAGGCAAAATAAAAATTAAACAATATTCCAGTCTCTTATCAACCTTTTACACCATCCTTTTTGTATTAGTCACTGATACTCCCATCTTTTAACTCTGTTCTAGTCCCCTAAGTAACTATGTATATAAAGAGATAAAGAGATAGAGAGATAGAGAGATAGATGATATAAAAGAAAGGAAAAATAATAGCTATCTAGTTTGATAGATGGTGCCTTCTAGAAACTGTACTGTCAAGAAAGTTATTCAGCATCATGAGATTATGGTCAGTAGTACTAAATAAAAGATGCTCAGTAAAACATATACATGTATGTGTGTGTGTGTATTCATACATATTCACATACAAGTATCTATAAATATACTTACATATATCTTTTATTTATTTATTTATTTGTCTAATATTTCATTTAGAAGTACTGGCCTTTATCTCATTGGATAAATCATTGCTTTGTACATTTTTAATTTCCTGCTTTTTCTTCATCTGGCTAGCTGGTGACCTTTTCTCAACTTATCTTCAGTCTCTCTCTCTTTCTTTTTTTTTTTTTTTTGCATTACATTTAGACATAGTTTTCAGCATTTGTTTTTATAATATTTCTAGATTCAAAGTTTTCTCCCTCCTCTCTCTCCCTCCCCAAACAGCAAGTAATCTGATATAGGTTACATATGGATAATCACAATAAACATATTTCTGCATTAGACATATTATGAGAGAAAAATCAGAGCAAACAACAACAACAACAACAACAAAAACAATAGAAATAGTATGGTTCAATCAGCATCCATATTCAACAGTCCTTTTTTTTCCCTGGATTTGGAGAGCATTTTCCATCATGAGTCCTTTGGAAATATCTTGGACCATTGTATTGCTGAGAAGAATCAAGTCTATCACAGTTGATCAACACACAATTTTGTTGACAGTGCATAAAATGTTCTACGGTTCTGCTCATCTCACTAATCATCAGTTCACACACATTCTTCCAGGTTTCTCAGAATTCTGCCTGCTCATCTTTTCTTATAGTACAATAGTATTCCATTACATTCATATACCATAACTTGTTCAGCCATTCCCCAACTGATTGGTAACCCCTCAATTTCCAATTCCTTGCCATCACAAAAAGAGCAGCTAGAAATATTTTTGTACATGTGGGTCCTTTTCCCTTTTTTATGATCTCTTTCAGAAAAAGACTTAATAGTAGTATTGCTGGATCAAAGGGTCTGAAAAGCTTTATAACCCTTTGGGCATAGTTCCAAACTGTTCTCCAGAATGGTTGGATCAGTTCACAGCTCCACTAACAATGCTTTAGTGTCCCCATTTTTCCACAGCTTTTCTAACATTCATTATTTTCCTTTTGTGTCATATTAGCCAATCTGATAGGTGTCAGATGGTACCTCAGAGTTGTTTTAATTTGCATCTCACTAACCAATAGTGATTTAGAGCATTTTTTCATATGGCAAAAGATAGCTTTGGTTTCTTCATTAGAAAACTGCCTGTTCATATCCTTTGACCATTTTTCAATTGGGGAATTACTTGGATTCTTATAAATTTGAATTAGTTCTTCATATATTTTAGAAATGAGTTCTTTATCACAAATACTGGCTACAAAAATTGTTTCCCAGTTTTCTGTGTCCCTTCTAATTTTGGATGCATTGTTTCTGTTTGTATAAAACTTTAATTTAATATAATCACAATCATACATTTTGCATTTCATAATATTCTCTATCTCTTGTTCTGTCATAAACTGTTCTCCTTTCCAAAGATCTGAGAGTTAAACTATTCCTTCCACTCCTAATTTACCTATGGTATCACCTTTTATGTCTATATCTTCAGTCTTTAATATTTTCACTCATTCTCTTCTCCTTGATACTCTCTTCTCTCTAGGTTCTGAGGACACTATTTACTCTTTTTTTTTTTTTTAGTGAGGCAATTGGAGTTAAGTGATGTGCCCAGGGTCACACAGCTAGTAAGTGTTAAGTGTCTGAGGCCAGATTTGAACTCAGGTCCTCCTGACTCCAGGGCCGGTGCTCTATCCACTGCTCCACCTAGCTGCCCCACTGCACTATTTTAATTTTACTCTTACCTCTCTTTCTACCCTATGTAGTCTTCTTTGTTGGATTTTCTCCAAATGTAGAGTTATTATTTTATTCTAGAGGAAATATTGACCCATGATAGTTGATCAAGTATTGAAGTAACTTAGATTAATATTTAAGTAAAATTATTTAGCAGGTGATAGATTGGAAAGAAGAGGGAATTAAGGTAAGAAGACTGACTAGGACACCTTTGAAATGTAGGAAAGAAATAATGAGGATTTATAATAAAGCATTGACTATGTGAGTAGAGATGAGAATTGATTTAAAAAATTAATTGGAGGTAAAGACAGCAAGATTTGAAATTGTGTTCCAAAAGAGATACTAATGTATTCTAATGAAAGGGAAAGACTTGTAGTGGGCAGAAAAAGACAACATAGAAATGCTTGAGAAAAGAAAGAAGATGGGGCAGCTAGGTGGCACAGTGGATAGAGCACTGGCCCTGGAGTCAGGAGGACATGAGTTCAAATCTGGCCTCAGACACTTAACACTTACTAGCTGTGTGACCCTGGGCATATCACTTAACCCCAATTGCCTCACCAACAAAGAAAAGAAAAGAAAAGAAAAGAAAAGAAAAGAAAAGAAAAGAAAAGAAAAGAAAAGAAAAGAAAAGAAAAGAAAAGAAAAGAAAAGAAATAAGATGGTGTGGGGCTTGGTAGGTCACAAATAACCATATTTTTATTTGGTAAAAATGATCATATACAGGTCTTTAAATGAGGAAAGGTATAGAGACTCTAGAAGAGTCACTGGAGGCCTACTACTTAGTATTCTTTCTTCTTGCTTCAGGATTCATGTGTTAGAGGTTGGTAGCTTGGGAAAAGGTACTACAATTCTTGGAGAGAATAGCCAGGGATGAAGTATCATTTGGAAGAAGCAAGTTGTCCGTGAGAATAAGTATATGGAAAGAGTATAAGAAGTCCATAATTAAAAGAAGTTTATTATCATGAAAAAATAATGCAGTGGGCAGAGTAGAGTGGAGGAAGAATATTTGTGAGATAGAGTTGAGGGAGATAGCAATCAGAGAACAGTGGGTAGAGGTTGGGGGTGGTTTACTTTTAGCTAGCTGTCTGGAAACTAATCTCATAGTTTTCTACTGAAATTGCACTATACTAGTCCTTAGAATTCTATATCCTTGAGAACCCTATTAACACACTAACCAGTGGGAGATACATTACTTGATTTAATTTATCATAGGGTTAATCTAACAAAACAAAAAATGATTTTTTTTCATATTTAGTGTCTTGATTTTTAAGAAAAGATTTCTTGGAGCATTAGTCAGAAATTACAGAATAAAATCACAGCCCAGTATTTCAGAAAATGGTTATCTAAAACTTGTAGATTTGAGAAAAGAGGGTTTTTGTTACCGGTTCAGGAGACTGTACCTTAATTCCCAATAATATATTGACATATAGAAATCCCTGCTGAATCTCTTCACATCCTTAAGTGTTAGTTGTACATGTGTAAAACATGTAGCAAGATGACTTCCTGACCTAAGGGCTACTTTATGGATTGATAAAATACTTTTTGTAAGAGTTTCCTTAGAAGCCTCCTTAGAGAAATATATTGTTGTACTATTATGAATCATGATGGAAATTTATTTTAATTATTTTCAGTAATTCAAGGAGATTAACAGGAAGAGAAATTTAAATTAGAAAGCTGATTATGTTCTACATAGTTAAACCTAAGCCCCTGGTATCTGATATACTGAGATCCTTATATGATCCATGTTGAAAAAATATATAAAAGACTATTCTTCTTCAAACACTTTCTTAGTTCAGAGTTAAAACACATTTTTTCAAATGTGATAAGTGTTTTTAAAGTTACATATATTCCATCATATAAGTGATTAGGTTATGCATGGTTTGATTAAATTTTAAAAAGTATTATCAAAAAAGTCTGAAATACTTGGTCAGGATTATCTGGGTCCATTGGTTACCTTAGATAGTGCAGTTTTCATATAGTGGTTAGAAAGGAAGACAGATTGCAGGGAATAAAATGGAATATGGAATGAAATTGAAACCCAACTGGATTATAATCCTTCCTCATTCCATCCCATCTCCATCAATGACATTTATGTCAGAGGGTAGGTGAGCAATTTTCATCCTAAATAAACAAGGTTGTTTTATTTTTTTCCCAGCTCACCCTATGTAGTATGTTCAATCTTTGCATTTATTTCATAGAAATTACCATGTTATGCAAATAAATGAGGGTACTCATGAAAATTAATTATTATGTTGTAGCTAATTCATTTTGAAATCATTTAACAGTCATTGGATTTTATACTAATTGCTTTATGAGATTAATGAATTTACCTACTTATTTGAGTCTCCTCTTACTTGTTTTAGCTTGAGCATTACATTAAGAAAACTGACTTGCCTCAAAAAGAACTTTTGAAAACAAAATTATTTTCCTAAACTTTAGTTTTCTATCAGATTGTACTGAAAATGCATTTAAGCAGACTGCAGAGTATTAATTATTTCTATGAAATTATGTAGGGAGTAAAATGACCAAAATACAGATTAGATTCACCACTGTAAAATTAATTGAATCTGAAAGAAAGATTAAGGAAAGGTCTTTTTTCCCATTTTTCCAGCAGAAGGATTTTTTTCAGATTAGAATAAATACATTATAGAGCTTTAGGTTAAAAAATAAGTTATATGTAGATTATATTCACAGAAGTAAATTTCAGAAGGAAAAAGTAACAAGTAAAAAAATTAAGAATGTTGAAAATATGCGAGATTAGAGAGCAAGCAAAGAAATAAATGACATTATTACATAAAGATATTGAGTTGCTAGGTAGAAGAAATAAGAGTCAGGTTTAGAGGAATATTTTTGATTTTTATTTTATTTCATACTAGTTATTTAACCCTTTAATGAAAAGATGTATATTTCTATTCATTTTGACAGAAATGTATTATATTTAAATATAGTGATAGACTTTCATTATACAAAGAAAAAGCAAAACAAAACAGGTCTTGCTCTTGAAGAGTTTACATCCTATTTGTGTAAAAAGTACATTATATTTCTATAAGTACATTTGAAATCTACATCACAGTTGCAGGTGACATTGAATTTAAAGACATTTTCCAAAGTCAGGGAGAACTCAGGAAAACAGACAACTGTCTAGGATGTCAGAAGAATGTAATTTACAGCCATTTTATAGCATTACTTTTGATAAGTGAATATATTTCACCATTAGAAAATAGGTCAGTATATGGTATTATAACATAGGATTTATAATAAGCAAAGCTACATATGTTGCAGCAATGACAAAACAAAACCACAAATGAAACTCCTTTAAATATTTTTAAATACTATTTTATTTTTTCCAATTATATGTAAAGCCAATTTTTAGTGTTCAGTTTTACAAAGTTTTGGAGTTCAAAACTTTTCTCCCTCCCTATCATCCCCTCTTCCTAAAATGGTAAGCAACTGGTATAGGCTATATATGTACAATCTGTAAAACATACTTTCATATTAGTCACAGATGTGAAAAAAGAAACATACCAAAAGGAAAAATGACATAAAAAATAAAGTGAAAATAGTATGTTTATATATGAATTCAGAATTGATCAATTCTTTCTCTGGATATGGATAGTATCTTCTACTATGTATCTGTAATTGTCTTTGATCATTTTATTTCAGAGAGATACATCTCTCATAGTTGATTTTCACACATTGTCAATAGTATTGTATACAAAATTCTCATGGCTCTGCACATTTCAGTTGGCATCAATTCATATAAGTCTTTCAGGTCTTCCTGAACCTTTCTGCCCATCATTTCTTATAGCACATTAGTATTCCATTGCATTTATATACCACAACTTGTTCAGCCATCCCCCAATTGATAGGCATCCCCTAAATTTCCAATGGTTTTGCCACCACAAAAGGAGCTGCTCCAAATATTTTTGTACATGTAAGTCCTTTCCCCCTTATTATCATCTGTTTTGTGTGACATTAACCTAGCAGTGATATTGCTGGATCAAAGTGGATACACAGTTTTTTTAATTTTTTAGGCATAGTTCCAAATTGCTCTCTAGAATGTTTAGATCAGTTCACAACTCCTCCAACAATGTATTAGTTTCCCAATTTTCCTACATCCTCTACAAAATTTATTATTTTCCTATTCTGTTATATTAATCTGAGAGGTGTGAGGTGGTACCTCAGAGTTATGAAATACAATTTTTGATGGGTAATGGTTACATATTTTTACTGAGGTGCACAAATGCCTTGTTCCACCCTATAGCATTAATTGGCAAGAGTCAAAAATACACATAACTACTAGATATTTGCAATACAGTGATGTTCCATTTTGGAAAAAATAAAGTTGTAATAATGATGAAATTAAATTTAAAACAAGTTACACTATAGGAATACTTTGGGAGACTATAAATATCTAAAGGAATAAGGATGATATTGTTAATAATATGAAATTAATTCTATCAAACCATGCTGGCATCTTCCCTGCAACCGAGAATCTTTGAAAGTTACCTGGAGCACTGAAAAGCTGTAAGTTTTTCATTCACACAGACAGTATGTATTAGAAGAAAAATGAGACTAAGAACCTGGCTCTAAAGTTAGCTTTTTTCTGTTTGCAATTTTATTTTGCAAATTACATGGAAAAACATATTTTGACATCAATTTTTTTAAAACCTTGTGTTCCAATTCCTATTCCTCCCTCCCTACCCAAGAACTCAAGCAATTCAATATAAGTTATACATGAGTATTCATTGAAAACATCTCCACATTACCCAGGTTGTAAAAGAAAACATACAAAAACAAAACTTCAGATTAAGGAACTATCAAAAAAATTATGCTTCAATCTATTTCCAAATACCCTCAGTTCTTTCTCTGTAGATGGATTGCAATTTTTTCATAAGTCCTTTTAGAGTTACATTAGATCATTGCATTGCGGAAAATAACCATGTCCTTCACAGCAGATCATGTTACACTATTGCTGTTATACTGTATATAGTAAATTCACTCTGCGTCAGTTCATGTAGGTCTTTCCAGGTTTTTCTGTTAGCATCCTGCTCATCATAACTTAAACTTGACAAAAGAATTTTCTTCACAATAGCCCAGCAAAGTACGTGCCATGTGTTTTGCCATTTTAGTCAATCATCATAATTGTTTCCCTCCATCTTATTTGCTTCCCATGATATTTATTGTATTTTCTATCTTCTTTTACTCTATCCCTCCTTAAATATGTTTTGCTTCTGACTGCCCTCTCTCCCACTCTGCCCTTCTTTCTTTCACCCTTCCCTCCTTATCCCCTTCACCTCCTACTTTTCTGCAGGGTTAGATAGATTACTCGACCCAATTGGGTGTGTAGGTTACTCCCTCCTTGAGCCAACTCTGATGAGCTTAAGACCTTTGAGGAAATTCTGATATATTTAATGCTCCTTCACTTCCTCCAACCTCCCCCATCTCTCCCCTTACTCCATATGCCCTCTCCTACTTCTTTCATGTGAGATTTCACCCCATTCTACCACTTCCCTATCCCCTTCTGCAGTGTATTCCCCTCCCCCATCAATTTTACCTTAATGATGTCATCATGGGGCAACTAGATGACATAGTGGACAAAGTACCTGCCCTGGATCCAGGAGGACTCGGGCCCAAATTTGGCCTCAGACACAAGACACTCATTAACCCAGATGGCCCCCACCCCCTACCTGCACCCCCCCAAAAAAAAGAAACAACAAAAAATGTTTTACAGGTATCATCCCTTCATAAGCAATTCCCACCTGTGACCTCTGTCTAAATTCATTCCTATCATCTGCCCTAATACTCAGAAGGCTCTTATGATTAAGAAATATCATCGTCCCATGTAGGAATGTAACCAGTTTAATATTTTAACATCACTCATAATTTCCTTTTCCTGTTTATCTTTTTTATGCTTCTCTAGGGTCTAGCTTTTGAAAGTAAAATTTTCTATTTAGTTCAGGTCCTTTTATCACAAATACTTGAAAAGTCCTCTTTTTTTTGAAGTCCCATTTTTCCCTCTGAAAGATTATACTCAGTTTTGCTGGGTAGATGATTTTTTATTGTAAACCTAATTCCTTTGCCCTCTGGAATATCATATCCCATGCCCTCTGATACTTTAATGTAGAAGCTGCTAGATCCTGTGCTATCATTACCGTGGCTCCATAATATTTGAATTGTTTCTTTCTGGCTGCCTGCAATATTTTCTCATTGATCTGGTATCTCTAGAATTTGGCTATAGTATTCCTGGAAGGTATCCTTTTGAGATCTTTTTCAGTATGCGAATTGTGGATTCTTTCAATTTCTATTTTACCTTCTGCTTCTAGAATACCAGGGCAATTTTCCATGACAATTTTTTTAAGATGATTTCTAAGCTCTTTCCTTGATCATGCTTTCAGGTAATCCAATAATTTTCAAATTATCTATCCTGGATCTATTTTCCAGGTCAGCAGTTTTTCAAAGATGATATTTCACATTGCCCACTAATTTTTTAAAAATTCATTTGGATTTGCTTTATTGTGTCTTGGTTTCTCATAAAGTCACTACCTTCCATTTGTTCAATCCTAATTCTTAGACAATTATTTTCATCAGAGAGCTTTTCCATTTGGCTTTTCAATCTATTGACTGTTTTCTTATGTCTTTCCTGCATCACTCTCATTTCTCTTTCCATTTTTTCCTCTACCTCTCTGACTTTATGTGCAAACTCATTTTTGAGCTCATCTTTGGCCTGAGACCAATTCATATTTTTCTTGGAAGCTTTAGATGTAGAGGCCCTGATATTGCTATCTTCTTCTATGGGTACACCTCAATCTGCCTTGTTACTAAAGAGGCATTCTATGGTTTGAAACTTCCTCTGCCTGATCATGCTGGCCATCTTTCACTTGACTTTTAACTCCTTCTTAGTGTGGGGACCTGCTTCCAGGATATACTGTCCCAAGCTTCAGGGGGTCCCAGGTGTTATGATTTAATGAGTGTCAGTTTCTTCACTTGCCTGCCCCTCTCTCTGATCTGTAGATAACCCCAGGCCAGCTTGCCAATCAACCAGGCAGCAAAACTTTATGTGCCATGATTTCTAGCTCCAATGAGCCTGTACCCCTCCCCAACCTGTGTTGCCACTATTCAAGGTTTCTTCCTGGTTCCCCACTGGGTTAGGAAACAAAAATCCCCACTTAGCTCCTGCATACACTCCCCCCCCCCCATACAGCCATTCAGTCCTCTCACCAGACAGTAAACTTAGTTCCAGAAGGTGTCAGCAGTACAGCTGATTTGGAGGCTTAGGGGTAAGTTTCTCTGGCACATGCTGCCTGGGGCTGTATTTGTGAAGGCATAATCATGGGGCTGGAACCCATTCCCAGCCCAGCTCCCCCTTCTGCAGAACTTCCAAGGTGTCTTTGCCTGGAAAATAATCTCAACCATCTTTTTGTGGGTTCAGCTTCTCCAGGAGTTGTTTTCTGGCTGTGTTTGGAGTATTTTTTGGAGTAATTGTGTCAGGAAGTCTGAGCATTTACTGCCTTTCCTCCACGATCTTGGCTCCACCCAAAGCTAGCTTTCAATTCACTAGGCCTTAGCTTCTTAAACTGTGGGTTTCATCCCCATGTGCAGTGACATAACTGAATGTAGGGGTCACAAAAATTTGGCAATAGTAAAAAGTATGTATATATATTTTATATACCTATGTACCAGGGGTCATGTAAAAATTTCTCAGGCAAAAAGGGGTCATGAAGGTGACAAAAGTAAGAAGCCCTGCACTAGGCCATGTTGCCTCTATAAACAAATATATCACTTAAAGAAAAAAAAAACATAGCTCAATTGGAGATTTTTAAATAGGTAGGGTGGGTATATATGTTATTAATATTATATGTGCCCATATGTGTCTGTCTACATGGAGTTGTCAAGGAGGCCTGAATAGATATTTCGCCACCCTTCTACAAGGAGGAATGCAATTCCTGACAGGCAGGGGTCAGGAGACTGTGACCATAAGGGTAGCCATTTAGCTCTCCTCTGAGAGGAAATATCAAACTAGAATATCTATCTGCTGTACCACCCCACCATATTATTAGTAGGTGTATAGTAGTTATTGGTTCAAGTGACTATCTAGATTGCTATTTCTTAATTGGTAAAGGAGAGATACAGGGTTTATATTGAAAGACTTGACTGTCTTTCTACAAATAACACTTCCATAAAGAATATCACACATAGTGGAGAACAAATAAATCTATTTATCCAAGTTGATAGCCAACAGAAATTAAATAAATTATATAGTTCAAAATATACCAAAAACACAGAATGAATAGGCTTTTCCACTCAGAATAGAATATATCAATTTGAACTGAGAGAGCCATTGCTCTCACCCAAGGGGAAATCACTCCAAATCTTTAGAGTAGTAAGCTGGGGTTAGTGACATCATTGAGATACCAACTTCTCTACATGTTATCTTCTTCCCCTTCTTTCTCTCCTTTCATAGACCTCTCTGAATGACCTGGAAAAAATTTTTCCTCTTAGTGCTGGAATGCAGAAATAGGACCTTTCCTGTCACACTCTTACCAACTATTTCCCTCATACAAAACCTGAGAATAAAGGAATCATTCTCTATCAATGAAGAGAGTCTTATACAAATGGGCTTGAGCCCTGGGTTATACTTATAAATGTTAAGGGGTTAGAATTTTCTGTCCAAGATAAATTGTCTTTCAAATTTAGAAAATGTTCTTGTGTCATGTCTAAACTACACTAGCATACTTCACATGTATAATCATTTTGCATTAATTCTCTTGGAGTGAAGGAGGTTAAGGTGGAAGCTAGGGAGAGGGAGAATTTGCATTTCAAGATTAAAAAAGAATGTTTAAAATATATGTAACTGATATTCAACAAAATAAAATATATTTTAAAATTCATCAATTATTAGTTAAAGTTGAGAATTTAAATAATTCATGAACTCACATCCACTTGCACCTGACCAATAATGATAATTGAGGCAATCATATGGAAGATTGTTTGAATATAAGAACTTATAATAAAATTGCTAAAATTCTGAATTAAACTTTGTACTTTATTTCAATACAACATCAACTTCCTTGATATTGTATACTATGTACACTGCTTCAATCAAAGGGAAATATAGAATTACTCCAGGGGAAGTACTTATTCTTTTACTTCTTCAACTCATTCCCATAATTATGGAGATCTTGCCCAGTGAGTTATTGAATACACACCATGGTAAAGCACTAGATACAGAGTTATACATATATTGTGTGTGTTTCTTTTTTAGGTTAGGAGAAAATAATATTTTTATAACCTTAGATATTTAATCATCCAGTTCAAACTTAGTGATCTGTATCTATGAACTAAAAGAATATTTTAAAATATATTTCACCCAAACCTCTTTGTAGTTTCTTTGACTTGATTTTTTTACTTGCACTTTGATCTAGTCAAACCAGCCTTCTTTCTGTTACCTATACACAACACTGTATCTCTTCTATCCTTGCCTTTAAACTGGTTGCTCCACATGAATGTAATGTACTCACTCTTCACTTCTCCCTAATTCAGTTTTCCTCCCTTAGGATTCATGTTAAACAAAATCTTTTGAATGAATATTTTTCTTATTCTTTCAAATATTAACATTCTCCTTTACTGCCTTTTTGAAATGTTTAAGATACTTCCAGTTCAAGACATCAAATAGGCATTTGCTGATGTTTATAACTCTGGAAAGAGATTAGGACCAGATCTGAGAAATTATTTACACATAAATAACAATTGACCCTAACAGATTGGATGAAATCACCTTACTAAGAGAAGAAATAAGAAAAAGAGAACACAGAACTGGACCTTTGGAACTCATGTGATTAACAAAGAGAAATGAAATGGAGCAGTTGGATAAATAGGAGAGTGGAGAAGCAGTGTCATGAAAGTCCAAAGAGTAGAAGGTATGTAGGAGGATAAGATAATCAATAATGTCAAATGCTACAGACACATCAGAAAAAATAAGGACTGAAAAACCTAATCAAATCCATTTAAAAATAATAAGAACTTCCTACCATAAAATGTAGGGAGAATCATTCTAAGAATTCTATAATTATTTTCTTTATACTTAATATATTCAAAATGGTTGTACTTGAATTTTCTCTACTTACTCATGGGATTATCGGATTTTGTAAGCTTAGTTATTTCCTTTCAATATTAAACTACTTTAATAGCTTATATTGAACCATGCTAAGGTAAAGATGATTTAAGATGTCTGTAATATATAACTATTTTGGATTTTTAAGACACATAGATATACACAGACACAGACACACACACACACACACACACACACACACACACACACACACAGAAACACACACACAAATATAGCCTTGATCTTTATGGTCTCAGTGGAGGTCAATTATAAAAACTATGAACACACTGATATTAATTTAGCCTAGTTTTTTTTTTTACTGTCATGGTGACATATTTATAGTGAAGTTGTGTTAATAAATGAAATCAGGTTATTTTATAGACTTTTCCATGTTTGTTCTCTTCATAATGAATTTGATGACAATTTCTTTTTTTTCTTTTTTTTTAATTTTTTTTTATTCTGAATAGAATTTTATTTTCCAAAATATATGAAAAAACAAAATTTTAACATAAATTTTTAAAAACCTTTGTGTTCCAACTTCTCTTCCCCCCTCCATTCCCACCCCCCTGCACAAGAACTCAATCAATTCAAAATAAGTTATACATGAGTAGTCATGGAAAAATTCCCATATTAGCTAGTTGTGAGAGAAAACAGTCAAAAAAACCCAAAACTTCAGATTAAGGAATTGTCAAAGAGGAAATGAAAAAAAAATTTTTTTAAATATGTTTCTATCTGTTTTCAGATACTATCAGTTCTTTCTCTGCAGATGGGCTGCAATCTTCATAAGTCCCTCTGGGTTACATTGGATCATTGCCTTGCTGAAAACAACCACTTGCTTCCCAGCAGATCATCCCCCACTATTGCTGTGATTTTGTATACAGTACATTTCACTCTGCTTCAGCTCATGTAGGCCTCTCCAGGTTTTCCCGATAGCATTCTATTCATCACAACCTCTATATAGTATCTTAAGCTTGACAGAGAATCTTCTTCACAAAAGCCCAGCAAAGTAGGTACCATACATTTTGCCATTATAATCAATCATCATAACTATTTCCCTCCATCCCACTCCCTTCCCATGACATTTACTCTATCTTCTTTTTACCTATTCCTCCTCAGAGGTGCCTTACTTCTGACTATCCTCTCCCTCGCTCTGCACTCTCTTTTTTCACCCTTCCTTCCTTGTCCACTTCCCCTCCTATTTTCCTGCAGGGTTAAATAGATTGCTCCTCCCAATTGGGTATGAAAGCTATTCCCTTCATGAGCCCACTCCAATGAGATCAGGGTCCCTGAGCTAATTCTGTGTTCTAAATTTTTCTTCCTCCCTCCCTCTTCAACCCTCTCTATGAGATCAAGCTATTCCATATGTCATACTGGTGTAGTAATGCAGAACATTTTCATCTTCCTTGAAAGTGTTTTGCTTTTTACTGCTTGTTTGGCTTCATTGTATATATTACAAGTACATCATCAGTTATGCAGCATAACATGCATTTTTACCATCATACTGTATTTGGTGAAATTAATATGAGATTTATAAATTATGGAAACTTATCTCAGAGACTAACTGCTCTTACAATGAGTTTGATATAGGCCCTGTAAAAAATATATGTACAACAGGAGGAGAGACAGGTACATGTAAGTCTATGGTTTGCTTATGATGGCAACTATATAGACCATAATTGCTGGACCCAGTCCAGTTTCTTCCTCTCTCCCTTCTAAAAGTTTTCTTTTTCTTTCACTAAGTCTGATGGCATGGTCAGAATCCATCCACCTGTGGCCCAGCACAATTACTGGATGTCTTAAAACCATGAGATGTGGTAGGATAACCTTTCCATAACATTTTCAGGTGTCAAGCTGATTGGTTGGCATCATCCAAATCCATTGGCTTTGAAGGTGTTCTCAAGTTGAGTTCACAGTCTAGTTTCTGAGAACAATATCTTCTTAAGGGATAGCCAGGTGTGATTACAATTCAATTAACTTGAAGTAGGCTTAATCAGCAGTCAATTGTTCTCACTTGATTCAATCAGTCTTGATTAATCTCCAGGTGGGTCTTTGAGCATCTGCTAAATCCCATTACTTCATCACAATATATACATACACAATAACATTAAGCATATTTCTGCCTTAGTCATGTTATAAGAGAAAAATTAGAGCAATGACGACAAACCTCAAAATAGAAAAACATCAGCACCAAAAACAAAAGAAGTAGTATGGTTCATTCAGCATCAATACACCACAGTTCTTTTTTTTTCCTGGATTTGGAGATCCTCTTCCATCATGAGTCCCCTGGAACTCTTCTGTACCATTGCATTGGTGAGAAGAATACAGTCCATCACAGTAGATCAACACACAATGTTGATGATACTGTGTACAATGTTATTCTGGTTCTGCTCATCTCACTCATCATCAGCCCACACAAGACCCTCCAGGTTTCTCTGAACTCCTCCTGCTTATCATTTCTTACAGCACAATAGTATTCCATTGTATTCATATACTACAACTTGTCCAGCCATTCCCCAATTGATGGGCATCCCCTCAACTTCCAATTCCTTGCCACCACATAAAGAGCAGCTATAAATATTTTTGTACATGTGGGTCCCTTTCCCTTTTCCATGATTTCTTTGGACAAAAGACCCAAAAGTGGTATTGCTGGGTCAAAGAGTATGCACAACTTTATAGCCCTTTGGGTATAATTCCAAATTGCTCTCCAGAATGGTTGGATCAGCTCACAGCTCCACCAACAATGCATTAGTGTTCCAACATTTATTATTTTCCTTTTTTGTAATTTTAGCCAATCTGATAGGTGTCAGGTGGTACCTCAGAGTTGTTTTAATTTACATCTCTCTAATCATTAGAGATTTAGAGCATTTTTTCATATTGGAATAGATAGCTTTGGTTTCTTCACCAGAAAACTGCCTGTTCATATCCTTTGACCATTTCTCAATTGGGGAATGACTTGGATTATTATAAATTTGATTTAATTCCCTATATATTTTAGAAATGAGGCCTTTATCAGAAGTACTGGCCATAAAAATTGTTTCCCAGCTTTCTGCCTCCCTTCTAATTTTGGATGCATTTTTCTGTTTTTACAAATTTTTTTTAATTTAATGTAATCAAAATAATCCATTTTGCATTTTATAATACACTCTATGTCTTGTTTGGTCATAAACTGTTTTCCTTTCCAAAGATCTGATAGGTAGACTATTCCTTTCTCTCCTAATTTACCTATGGTATCACCTCTTATGTCTAAATCATGTATCCATTTTGACCTTATTTTAGTATAAGGTGTAAGATGTTGGTCTATGCCTAATTTCTGCCATACTATCTTCCAGTTTTCCCAGCAGTTTTTGTCAAATACTGAGCTCCTATACCAGAAGCAGGAGTCTTTGGGTTTATCAAACACTACATTACTAGTGCATCAGACAGTTTTTTAATCTCCTTTTCCATTTGGCTTTTCAAACTGTTGACTTTTTTCTCATGACTCTCCTGCAACGCTCTCATTTCCCTTTCCATTCTTTCCTCCTTTTCTTTACATCTTCTTTCTATTTCTCCTACTTTCTCTTCAAAAGTCCCTTTTGAGAGCTTCCATGGCCTGAGACCAGTTCATATATTTCTTGGAAGCTTTGGATCATGGAGCTTTGACCCTGTTATTATCTTCTTCTTCTGAAGTTGTATTGTGGTCTACCTTACCCCCAAAGAAGTTTTTGATGGTCTTCTGCTTTCTCTGCCTGCTCATCCTGGCTTACTATTTCTTGGCTTTTAACTCCTTCTTTAAGTGTGGTGCTGCTTCCAGGACACACTGTTCAAGCTATAGCGTGGCCTGGGGGATGATTTGGCTTCTTCTCAGCCTGCCTGGCCTCTCTTTTACTTGATAAAGTCTCCACTGGCGGGGGGTGGGGGGGGTGCCCACAGGGTGCCGGGCTGCTTCTCAGCTCCACTCCTGTTCTCAGCTTCAGAGGGTCTCAGGTGTTTTTTGTTGAGTGGGGGCAGGCTTTAATCTCACATGGCCTGTTCTCAGTTCTGGAGATAACCTCAGGTCTATTTACTAAGAAACCAACCAGCAAAGCTTTCTGTGGTATGGTTCTCAGCTTCTGATGAGACTGCTCCTCTGCTCCCCTCCCCCACCTCGGTATCCCACTGCTCAGGATTTCTTCCTGGTTGCCCATTGGGGTGGGACAGTCGAATCCTTCCTCCAATCCACTGGTACCCCTGCACTTACCTCACCTCCCCAGGCCAGCTGTTTAGTCTGACCGCGCATGCATGCTCGGTTCCCTTATGACAATTTCTGAACTTCCTTTTGTGAGAATTGGAATTGTACCCCCTACTGGAGAGATACTGTAGGGAAGCTCCATGATGAGGAGAAAGCATGTGATTTATAGACCGTGTGACTTTAGCATCTGGAAGTTACATCTATAGAACCATCTGTGGGACTTGTCAATCAGAGCTACTAGCCAATTAGCTTGGAGCTGTGTGTGTGGACAGCCCTGCTTCCTGTTTCACAGATGGCTTCTCAGAGAAGACATTAAGGATCAGACTTTTTTCGTCCAGGAAATGATCATGGCAGCAGAGGGAGAACAGAAGTTCCCCTTGTCTTTCGGGACATGGGTTTGGTAGTCAGAAATTTCATGTGGGCTGCTAGGAAAGGAAATTGATTCCTTTCCCTCTGGCTATACTGAATTAGATCTAAGCTAGGATTTCCATGCTCTAAGGAATCTGTTCTCAATCTCTCTCTTAAATAATTTATAATCTATATTTTAATAAATCTTTAAAAACCTAAACTCTTGCTGAATTTAGCAGTGATTTTAGCCAGCTTTTCCCCCAAGACTGGGAAGGGGGAAGATTAGGACCTACATTTAATTTTAAACAACACACTTTCCTAATTTATTTATCAATGTGAAGCCAACCTGAGTCCAAAACCTTGTCTTTTGCACATTTTGCAAGATTGCATAAAAATGCAACATAGGACTGAAATTCCTACAGCTATATATAGGGAGTTCTATCTGAGCTTCTGTAGGTATCAGCAGTCAGAGCCCTTTCCCTAAATATATAACTGCATGCCTTGAATTGGAAATATGCGTACTCCAAAGTTTTAGGGTGGTGATGTTATTTGCATAGAAATTTTTAAAAATGGGGTTGGGGGGGGAGAGAACAAAGCTAAGAGATTAAATTATACTTTTGTGTCTGAAAATCAGATCATGATATTTGTTACATAATGAATTTATTTTCCACAGTAGTCAAACTACAATTCTTGCTGATTAAAAAAAAAGTTATAATTTCCTCTTCATGAAATGATAAGAATATTACTACTGCTGTTTCCAGATCCAAATTTTTAAACAATTTATCTTAATGCAAATCTCAAAATAAATGGCGACTTTAAACCCCACACATCTTATTAGAAGACATATTTCACTTAAAATAAGACAAATAAATTCAGTTACAACTGGAACTATTACCAAATAGTAAAATTCTCAATTTATCTGAAGCCCATCTATCAGCATTTCAATATCATAGCATTATTATCAATAAACTCACTTTTACCTGGTGATAAACACTGTGGACTTGAGAAGCCAGATAGTTCCCCAAATTTAAAAAGAACCTGATTAACCTTAATTTGGGATTCATAAAACCTGGATTTAAACTAATATTGGAGAATAATTCTCAACTAAAGTTTGAACAAATTTCTTAAAAACAGGTAATAAAATAAAGCTAGTCTCTCTGCCTCTGTGTAAATTACCTTTCTGACAATTCTACTTTGAGTGTTAAAGAGGATTGCTAACCAAGTGCAAGATAAAGGACTCAACTTGAATAGCAAGGCACACACATAAACATATAGAACATTTTAACACAAATAATGTTCTACAAGGACAGACACAAAAACAATAAGGATAAAAATTCTTAAGATAATTTAGCATGCAAAAATTTAGTTCACCTCTATCCTCAAAGACCTATTAATTTGAGCCAGATCAATTGGTCTTTCGTTTTTTAGACATTTTTCTGAGGGACAAAATGTCCTATCAAAAATTCTATTTCCTCCCCCCCTTTTTTTTTTTAAAGGAATGAGTGTTCAGATTCAGATTCTCACTTAATTGATTCAAAATGCCATTGGAAAGGGAAAAAGAAAAAAAAAAAAAGCAAAGTCTCACTCAGGGCCTTTAGCTGGCAGAATCAAGACCAAACTCAAAAAGGAGTGACCCCACTGTGGCCATCAGTGTTGTGGGTCAGACTTGAATTCTGCTAGCACTTGCAATCATGTGGTACATGATTTGAAAACAAACCCGGGCAGCTGTCCTTTCCAGAACCTCTCTGAGTGGCCACACATGGTCCATAAAAACTGAGAACTGCAAAATTTACTGAGAACTGATTCCCCACCCAGTCCCCTCTTTCCCAGGCAAATGAATTGCCTGGGGCTGACTGTATTTTTCATTTCCAGACTCTTGATGGACTTATGGACCTTCCCCCAAGCAACTTATCCCTTCCCAATGTTCCCCACCTTACTCACTGGACTTTATGTTATTATATAAAAAGGGTCCACCTACATTAAGCAGTTTCTATTCAGAGTCAGTAAGTCCTATAATGAGGAGCAGTTCTATTATTTGTTTTGTCAAAGGTTCATTTGCATTAATTAGCTATATGTCACTCTGGAGCAATCTTTTGGTTCCCTTTTTGTTCTGTTACCCCATTAAAAACCCCGTCCTCTGTTCCCATCTTTGGGTATTCCTAGCTTCCAAAATTTGCAATAATAGGAGCTATAGTTCCTCTGCCCCGATTAAAGACCTTATTTCTCCTATATTGTTTCCTTAATTTCCAGGTTAACAAAACCTGTAGCCATCCCCTTTTGGGGGACCTGTCAGAACAGACCCATTACAAAAATCATCCATGGACATAACCAGATGCCCTGACCAAAGAGCTTTTTAGGAACTCAAGCGAAAAGGACGCGAGTTCTGAATTTGAGAGACCCTTACCCAAGTCAGGCTTCCAGATGATATAGTGGTAAAATGGGTACGGGTTGGGGTTGGGGTTCTTCGGAATTCCTCTTTAAAGAATTACACCCTCTTGCACACAAAACTTAGTTAGAACAAGGTGATAGTTTATTTAGGAGCAAGGGAAGGGTGGGGTGAGGGAAACCATGAAAGAAATCCTTAGACTTTTCATGGGGAGATTTGGCATAAAGCACATGGCTCAGAGGTACCAAATCTCCTCGAACAGGAGACCGGAAGGTACTTTTATAGAGGCCTGATGGGGGTGGACCATCTGCCCATGAAAAGTTCCTTTAGTGAGAGAGGACCATCCCCCACTGGTGGTAGCTGGGGAAATTGGGTGAGCAGTGGAGGACCATCCCCCACTGGTAGTGACTAAAGGAATTGGGTGACGGGTGGCTACGGATCCCTCTTCAGAACACAAAGGCCGAAGCCACACCCAAACTTATCTCTCCAGAGTAAGGGAGACCAGAATGAAGGGTAGGAATCCGAAGCTAGCTCAGTCCGGTTTGGTTCAGCTTATCTCTCTAGGCGTTATCTGTTCTCTGGTTTAGTTTCTCAAGGAGAAGATTCCTCGGTGTGCCCCAGAGAAATTCTGGGGTGCTCTGCGCCCCATGACACAAATTTGATTCCAGACTGGAACACAAAAGATTCCTGCAGGCGCTGAGCATCCAGAGGTCAAAAACAGTGGCTGGCTGGGCATGAAGTCTTCAAATCCCAGAAAGAGCCCCCATATGTTAACCTGGAATTTAAGGAAACAATCAATATAGGAGAAATAAGGTCTTTAATCAGGGCAGAGGAGCTATAGCTCCTGTTATCCCAAAGTTTGGAAACTAGGAATACCCAAAGATGGGAACAGAGGACAGGGTTTTTAATGGGGTAACAGAACAAAAAGGGAACCAAAAGATTGCTCCAGAGTGACATTTAACTAATTAATGTAAATGACCCTTTGACAAAAGAAATAATAGAACTGCTCCTAAGTTAAGTATAGGCTTTACTGACTCTGAATAGAAACTACTTAATGTAGGTGGACCCTTTTTACATAATAACATAAAGTCCCCATAAGGTGGGGAGCATTGGGAGGGGACAAGTTGCTTGGGGGAAGGTCCATAAGTCCATCAAGAGTCTGGAAATGACAAAGACAGGCAGCCCCAGGCAATTCACCTGCCTGGGAAAGAGGGGACTTGGGGGGGGGGGGGGGAGATCAGTTCTCAGTAACTTTTTCAGTTCTCAATTAGTGTTCCAATTTTTCTGCATGCCCTTCAGCATTTGTCCTTTCTTTTTTGGTCAAGTTGATCAACCTGACTAATCTGAAATGGTATCTCAGAGTTATTTCAATTTGCATTTCTCTAATCAGGAGTGATTTAGATCATTTTTTTTCTTGTAACAATGGATAGTTTTGCTTTCTTCTTCTGAAAATAATATGTTCATATCATTCAACCATCTATCAACTGAGGAATGGCTTTTAGTTTTATAAATTTGGTTCAGTTCCCTAAATATTTGAGAAATGACGTCTTTATCAAAGAAACTTCCTATAAATTTTTAAACCCAGTTTCCTGTTTTCCTTCTAATTTTATTTGTGCAAAAGCATTTTAAATTCATCTAATTAAGATATTAAATTTATATCCTGTGAATATCTTTTTTTGTCATAAATTCCTTTATCCATATCTAACAGTCCCATTTTTTTCCCCTATGCGAGGAAATTATTAATAATGGCATGTTTTGGAGGATTTAGAGACCCCACTCCCACCCCCACACCCCTACAGAAAATCTGGCTGGTTTTGCAGGGCAAGCCCAGAGTCAGTAGAATTACAAAAGAAATGTATATTGACCTTCCTGATTACCTAAAGGAAGTTAACTCACCTGAGTGACCCCCTAAGTCATGTCAATCAGTAGGCTTGAATGTTACTGGCCAAGTGACTTGGGTCAAGGTTCAGTTACATGCTTCTACCAGAGAGAGGCTAAAATCTTTGGAGAGAGGGAGGGTTGGCCTCTTATTTCTTGTGCTCATCTTGCTGTGCCTCTCCCCATCCTAGGATTTTATTTTGACATGCTCTCTTGGCCTAGGACACTGGAGGAGGCAGCCATGGGCCCCCTGGCTCTCTCTCTATCCTAGGTAATGTGGGGCTTCTGAATTTTGGAGCCACATGCTCTCTCATTACTAATATTTAATATGATTTGATAAATGCTTAATGCCCCCAAACTTGTGCAGTAGACTCTAATTTTTAAGTAGCAATATATTAGAAACCCTAGCTAAGTTCTCCTAAGACTTTCAACAGACATAGGCATCTCCATATAATTTTAAATGCCAAACCAAGCTCCCCTAATTCACTTATGATATTATATTTTATGTCTAAATCATTTATCAGTTTTGACCTAATCTTGGTATATAGTATGATCTGGTAATCTATGTCAAGTATATTCCAAATTCCTTTCAAGTTTTCACAGCAATTTTTGTCAAAGGATGAGTTTTTCCTTCTAAAGATTGGATTTTGGGATTTAAAAAACATATTACTCTGGTCATTTACTACTTTGAATTGGGTACCTAATCTATTCCATTGATCCATCACTCTGCTCCATAGACAGTGCCAGATTGTTTTGATGATTACCAATTTGTAATATTGTTTGAAATTTGGTACTGCTAAACTGTCTTCTTTCACAAGTTTTTCATTGATTTCTTTGATTTCTCTACCTTTGGTTCTTCCAGATTAATTTTGTTATTTTTTTCTGACTCTAAAATAAGTCTTTGTAGTTTGATTTTTATTATTTTAAATAACTAAATGAACTTAGAAATGTCATTTTTATTATATTGGTTCAGATTTTCCACGAGCAATTAATATATCTTCAATTGTTTAGATATTTTTATTTTTGTGCAAGAGTTTTTACTTGTGTTCTTATAATCCCTGGGTTTATCTTGGCAAGTGGACTTCCAAGTATGTTATATTGTCTACAATGATTTCAAATTAAATTTCTCTTTCTATCTCTTGCTGCTGGTCTTTCTTGGTATTGTATAATACTAATGATTTGTGTGGGTTTGTTTTATATCTTGTAATTTCGCCAAAGGTGTTCATTATTTCAATGACATTTTTTTCATTTGATACTCTATGATTCTCTAAGTCTGCCATGATATGATCTGTATATGATGATAATTTTGTTTCCACATCACATATTTTTTATTGCTTAAATTTCTTTTTCTTGTCTTATTGTTAAAGGTAGCATATTTAGTACCATAATGAATAATAGGGTTAATAAGGACATTTTGCTTCACGCTTGATCTTATTCTCAAGGCTTCAAGTTTATCTGCAAGAAGGGGCAGCAAGGTCATGCAGTAGATAGAGCATTGGCCCTGGATTCAGGAGGACCTGAGTTCAAATCCAACCTCAGACACTTGACTCTTAGTAGCTGTGTGACCCTGGGCAAGTCACTTAAAATTAGGTAACAAGTTTATCTACAAGATAGTGATTATTATTTAGTTTTTGAGGCTCCCTCCCCTTTCTCATCCTACTTCTTTGTTGGATAAGATAGATTTCTATTAACAATTAAGCATGTATACATATGGATACATACTTGCATACATACACACACATATTTACCCTCTTTGAACTAATTTAGATGGGAGTAAAGTTCAAGTACTACCTGACACCCCACCACCATTTTCTGCTCCATTATAAAATCTCTTCAAAGCATGCCTCTTTTTTATAATGTAATTCTTATATTCTATTTCTCCCTTTTCCTTTGTTCCCAGACATCCCTCTTTCTCATCTATTCATTTTTTTATATCATCCTAATATAATCTATTTATTTCCCTAGCCTTTCCTATGCAGAACCTTTCTAAACACTTTTATAAGTAGTAAAGTTTAGAAGGTATATGTTTCAAATTCCCATGTAGAAAGGTAAATGGCTTAATCGTATTTCTTAATTTTTAACTTTGTAAGATTCTTTTGATGGCGACAGCTAGGTGGCACAGAGGATAAAACACTGGCCCTGGATTCAGGAGAAACTGAGTTCAAGTCCAGGCTCAGACACTTGATAATTACTCACTGTGTGACCCTTGACAAGTCAATTAACCCTCATGGCTCCTCAAAAAATATTCTTTTGAACATCCTCTATGTCATTAATAACATTTTTCCCTCAAACAATTATACAAAGTTTTTCTGGGCAGTTTATTCTTCATTGAAATTCAAGCACCTGGGCAGCTTGTAGTTTTGTAAATATTTATCCATTTCATTTAGATTGTCAAATTTATTGGCATACAGTTGGGCAAAATAATTCCTAATTATTGGTTTAATCTCCACTTCATTGGTGGCAACATCACCCTTTTCATTTTTGATACTGATAATTTGGTTTTCTTCTTTCTTTTTTTTAAATCAAATTAACCAATATTTTATCTTTTTTATTGTTTTTTTTCATAATACCAGCTTAGTTTCATTGATTAATTCTATAGGTTTATTGCTTCGAATCTTATTAATTTCTCCTTTAATTTTCAGGATTTCTAGTTTAGTATCTAACTGGAGATTTCTAACTTGTTCTCTTTCTAGCTTTTTAAATTGCATGCCCAATTCATTAATCTCCTCTTTCCCTTCTTTATTTATGTAAGCAGTTAGAGCTATAAATTTTTCCCTAAGCACTGCTTTGGCTGCATCCCATAGATTTTGGTATGTTGTCTTATTATTGTCATTGTCTTGGATATAGTTATTGATTGTTTCGATGATTTGTTGTCTGACCCATTCATTCTTTAGAATGAAATTATTTAGTTTCCAATTGATTTTTAGTCTACTTTTCCATGGCTCTTTCTTACATGTAATTTTTATTACATCATGATCTGAGAAGGATGCATTTACTATTTCTGCCTTTCTACATTTGACTATGATGTTTTTGTGCCCTAATACATGGTCAATTTTTGAAAATGTGCCATGTACTGCTGAGAAAAAGGTATATTCATTTCTATCCCCATTTAATTATCTCCAGACATGTATCATGTCTAACATTTTTAGTAATCTATTCACCTCTTTAACTTCTTTCTTATTTATTT
Source organism: Dromiciops gliroides (assembly GCF_019393635.1). Classification (NCBI taxonomy): domain Eukaryota; kingdom Metazoa; phylum Chordata; class Mammalia; order Microbiotheria; family Microbiotheriidae; genus Dromiciops; species Dromiciops gliroides. Next base: position 83,505,829 of record NC_057864.1, read on the forward strand.
TTCAGCTAGATTTATCTAATTCTGAAAGGGGGGGATTCAGATCCCCCACTAGTATAGAATTACTGTCTAATTCCTCTTGTAACTCATTTAACTTCTCCTCTAAGAATCTGGATTCTATAGCACTTGGTGCATACATATTTAATAATGATATTACTTCATTTATCTATAGTACCTTTTAGCAAGATGTAATTTCCTTTCTTATCTCTTTTAATGAGGTCTATTTTTGCCTGCACTTTGTCTAAGATAAGGATTGCTACCCCTGCTTTTTTTTACTTTAGCTGAAGCATGATATATTCTGCTCCAGCCTTTTACCTTTACTCTATGTGTATCTCTCTTCTTCAAATGTGTTTCTTGTAAACAGCTGATTGTAGGATTCTGGTTTTTAATTCACTCTACAATTCACTTCCCTTTTATAGCAGAGTTCATCCCATTCACATTCACAGTTATTATTACTGTCTATTCCCCTCCAATCTATTTACCCCCTTTGTACTTTTTCCCCCTTCTTTCACCCGATTCCTCCTCACCAACATTTTGCTTCTTACCCCTGCCTCCCCCAATCTGCCCTCCCTTTTTATCACCCCCTCCCTTTTCTTTACCCTTTTCTCCCTTGCTTTTTCCCTCCCTTGTATCAGTCCCCCCCTTTTCCTTCCCCTTTTACTTCCCTAAAGAATGAGCTAAGTTTCTTTACCCAAATAAACGTATATGTTATTCCTTCCTTGAATCAAGTCTGGTGAGAGTAGGGTTGAAACAATGTTCAACCCACCCTTCTTTCTCTCTATTCTAATAGGTTGTTTTTTTCACCTCTTCATATGATGTAATTTACCCCATTCCACCTCCCCTTTTCTCTTCTCCCCATAGACTCCCTTTTTAATCCCTTAATTTTCTTTGTATCATCACATCAAAGACAATTTATATTTATACCCTCTGTGTATGTTCCTTCTGTCTGCCCAAATGCATTTACAATTCTCAAGAGTTATAACTTTTATCTTCCCATGTAGGGATGTAAACAGTTTATCCTAATTGAGTAACTTTTTTCCCCCTCTGTTTACCTTTTTAAACTTCTCTTGAGTCTTGTATGTTAAGATTGAATTTTCTATTCAGTTCTGGTCTTTTCCTCAGGAAATCTTAAAAGTCCCCAATGTCATTGAATGTCCATCTTTTCCCCAAGAAACAGCAAGAGTTTAGGCTTTTGAAGATTTATTAAAATATAGATTATAAGTTACTGAAGTGAGAGAAAGAATGAGAATAGATTCCTTATAGCATGGAAATCCTAGCTTAGATCTAATTCAGTATAGCCAGAGAGAAAGAAAGCAATTTCCTTTCCTAGCAGTCTATTTGAAATCTCTCACCACCACATCATTGTCCAAAGGACTAAGAGCCCCTCCCCCCCCACATCCCATTCTCCATCTGCCGCCATACTGGTTCCTCACCAAAAAACGTGTTCTTGTATGAGTGACTATTCACTTCCCCATTCCTCTTTCCCTCCTCCAAAGGAGAGGTCCTTCAAGCTGGTTGCCTGAGAGTGGTCCCTTGTTGACATCATCAGCATACCAACAAGTCATTCAGGGCTGGCCAAGTGTAGCCTCCATCCAGTCATACTTAGCTTCTCATTCTCACCCAATTCAAGCAATACTAAATAAATCAGGTGGGGCCCCTGGGCATCTGCCAAATTCCATTATTTTATCACATTTGTCTTCTTGAATATTATATTCCATGTCCTCTGCTGCTTTAATTTGTTAGCTGGTAAACGTTGTGTGATCCAGACTGTGTCTCCATGATATTTAAATGGTTTCATTATAGCTTCTTAAAACATTTTCTTTTTGAATTGGGAGCTCTGAAATTTGACTAAAATATTTCTGAGAGTTTTCATTTTGGGATCTCATTCAGTTGGTGATTAGTGGATTCTTTCAAGGTCTCTTTTACATTCTGCTTTGAACATATCAAGACAGCTTTTTCTTGACAGTTTATTGAAATGAGATTTCTGGGTTCATTCTTTGATTGAGACTTTCTGATAATCCAATAATTCTTAAATCATCTCTCTTCAAACTATTTTCTACATCATATTTTCCAATGAGATATTTCACATTTCTATTTTATTTTCATTTCTTTGATTTTATTTGAGTGTTTATTGATACCTCACAAAGTAATTAGGTTTCACTTGCTCAATTCTAAATTTAAGGAATTGTTTTATTTAATGAGCTTCCATACCACTTTATTTTCCATTTGATCAATTCTTCTTTTTAAGGTGCTGTTTTCTTCAATATTTTTGTGCTTCTTTTTACAAAGCTATTTATTTTCTTTTCAAAATTTTCTTCCTTTTCCTTTCTTAACCTAATTTTTCCTCTACCACTCTTATATAATTTTGAAAAAATCATGTTTAGCTCTTCTAGCTATTATTGTTTTAATTGTTACCAATTCATATTTTTAATTATGGCTTTGCTAATGGCTGTTTAACTGCATTATCTTTTTTGTGAGATTGTGTTTTGATTTTCACTTTCACCACAATAGATTTTTATGGTCATTTTGTTGTTGTTTGCTTATTTTTTGTTCCCACTCTTTCTTGATTTGGAATTTTAGGGAAATGATGGGATCTATTCCAAGCATGAGGGGAGGAGAAGGCTTCAGCCTTTTTTTTTTTTAAACTGCTGTTTTCAGAGCTATTTCTGTGGTTTTGGAAATTTCCTATGTTTCTGAGATTGTGTGATCTGTGGAGAAGTCTAGTCACTGCTTGGTCTGCACTTTGGTCCTTACCTAAGAAGGGTTAATACTGATTCTCAGCCCTCCTTCACCTTTGGAACTACAAACTATAGTGTTCCTCAGCTTTACAACTGAGTCTTGCCTAAAAATGCTCCTCCTTGCCCTTGAGCCATGACGCAGAAGAAGGGAGAGGAAATGGAATTGCTAAACAGTTGCCTTTCAATGTTCTTGCTCCTTCTTGACCTAGAGTGTTCTTTTTTGCCCGTGAATTATGACCCAGAAATGTATATAGCAAAAGGAGTTGCTAAATACCATCTGATCCTGTTTCAAGTACTAGCACAGGAATCCCTATACTCTATTTTTGACCATTTTCCAGGTTTCTTTACTGTCTTTGGGCTTGGGAATTCCTGAAGCTGTTGCTGCTTCTCTCACCAGACCCAAATTTTGCTACTGCTGTTGCTACCACATAGGCTCCTCCCCTGTGTCACAGATTTCTCTTTCTGACTTCCTATGTCGTCTTGATTTTGATGAAAGTATCACTCTGAACTTTTGTTGGTTCTTAAACTACAAAATTTAATTTGAGGAATTTTTTTAAAGTTGTTTGGGGGAGAATATCAGAATAGATCAGCTGAGTGCTTTCTCTACTCTTCCATCTAGGTTCTGCCATGCTCATTCTTTTCTTACTCACTCTTTAAATGAAGTATTTATAAGATACTTGCATGAGTCTTCTAAATAGTCTGTAACTCACCGGACCCTTTTATTTCCATGTGACTGGCTATATTTTCGAGTATCAATATAATAAAAATAAAAAGCAGCTTTTATATAAGGATTGTGTATGAAGACATGTATTGACATTCTAGGTTCTTGTAAAGAGATTCATTGAAGTTTTCAATTTCTTCTTCTGTGGCAGTTATTGGTATACAAGTGGTGAGTATATCCATGGCAATCTATTTACTCATTCTTATTGTTTCCACTATAAAATAAGATAACTCAGTGTTCAATGAAATTATGACTTATCATCTTTGGACATAGAGTTAAAGCAACAATAGCAACTTCTACATTTTTCTATCTGAGCAAAGGTAAATTAACTTAACCTCAAATAAAATAGGTAAAAACATAATGAGTGGCGAATCTGGACAATGTAGGTTACTTGAGTTTTTAGATTAGGCACATTATTTATTAGTCAATAACTCAGTCATGATCCAGACACTGTGCTAAGCAATAAAGATCCAAAGTGAGGTTAAAAGATAGTATCTGTTCTCAAACAGCTTTTGGTTTCAAGTGGTAACCTCATGTGAACAACTGTGCAAAATAAAAATATATACAGAATAAAGTTGAAATAATCATCAGAGGGGATTTATTTAAATGAATACAAGATCCTGTGAGAAAATAATGGGGTTCTATGAGACCCAGAGAGCCTGGCCAGACCTTTCTTAAGACCAGCCCAGAGTCAGGAGAATTTCAAAGGAAATATGGTTGACCTTGGACTGTGAATAGGGATTAAAACCACACCTATCTGAAGGCTTTTTCCCCTTTGAGGGCTCTGTACTCTGACATCAGCATGCAATGTGCCAAACCACCCTCAAATCCAGTAAACCAATGGATTTGAATGATGCTAGCCAATTAGCTTTGAGCAATGTGTAAGGGTGGGCTCTCCTCCAGCCCACAGGAAGTTGACAGTGACAGGCTCTCTTTACCCTGGGACACAGGAGGGACAACCCCAGGGCCCACTCTCAGGGCTCTTGGCTTTTAATGCTCAAGGAGGCAAGATGCAGATTTTTCTCTCTCTCCCCTCTATCCCAGGTATATGGGGCTTCTGATCTTTCTGATCAATGTGCTATCTCTTTACTAATATTTATGCTTTATTAAATGCTTAATGTCCCAAACTGGTGCAGTAGCCTCTAATTTCTAAGTAGTTACATATTAGAACCCCAACTAAGTTTCCCTAAACTTGGGACAGTATATAGAGCAACTTCATATAATTTTAATTGCCACAATCCAGATTTGTAAGGCAACAGGGGCTTACAGAACAAGGCTGATGACTGGCATTATAAGTAAATATGCATTATACGAGTTAATAAATACAATGAGCAGGATTGGAGAGAGCAAAACAATAGATAATATGAGTGGGCAGTAGATTGTTTAAAAACCATTTTGAAATTCAATTTCCTAAAGGATTATTAGTACTAAATTATAGTGTGCAATAGCAAAGTAGAAAGAGTAGTTATGTTTGCTATTGAATGAAATTCAGGGAGGGAGATCTACATGTTTGTTTGGGTTTTTTTAATATTTAAGTTATAACAGGAAAATAATTGGAAGTTTTGAGGTCAAACATTTAAACATGAAGTGACTTTCTGATCAAAAAAGGGAATATGTATTTCTGGAAAGTTAAACTCTACATGTAGTACTCTCTTCTCCCTAGAAAGGAGAATTACTCATTTATAAAGACATATTCTACATACAGCTTCTAAAATGTATCCTATAGGAACAAACATACTGGAATAATATTACTATATGATGAAATTTGCATTTGTCTCTCAGATTAAAGTGATGAGTAATGCATTACAAGGATAAGTCTTGCTCAAAGGCAGTGTAGATTCACCCATAATGTTATCCTGAATTCCCAGATTTTGAAATGTATTAAGCCAAGAGGAATTATTAAGTTATGTCTGCAGAAAAAAAAATTAAAAAAATAATGTATTTTATGCTACCTCATGCCCTCATTTTTTTCTGGGCAATATGCCCCAAGGGTTTCAGAACAGAAGTGAAAAGTCTGTAAGATCAATTATTATTGGGCCTACTGGCCCAGTAAAATGTGCCTTAGCTATCCATTTAACTCTGACAATAAAATGCTTCCAAATGTGCTTCAACATATAGCCTCCACTCTTTCCTTCTTTCTGGGACAAAAAGGGTGAGAGGTGGAGATAACTGGTACTCCAAGTTGTAGGCAGTAGCTACCTCCCACTATTTTGGTTCTCTTGTGGTGGAAATTATTTTAGAAAATGACTTAATTGTAAAACTCATGACTATAATATTATGGAAACTGTTATTTCAAAATTCTGAAAATTGCTTCACAGAAAAGTACTTTTCACGGAATGGGAATGGTAAATGAACTTGGGGAGCCAATGTGCATTACCAAGGAACTGTTGCAGCTGAACATATATGAGCTCTGATTCCTATCACCCATTCTTCCCTGGTGAGAGTAATGAATATTATCAAAGGGAAATATTCTTCCCTATCAAATTATCTTAAAGGCTGTATATTCAGTATATCATTAAAGAAAGTATAAAAAAGATAGAAGCAGACTTTCATAGACTATTTGCTACAGATGAATACATTATTGTTCACTACCTACTGAAAGATGTCAACATTAAAAGAATTTTTTTCATTTTTACTGAATAGTCTATTTAAAACCTGAGACCTGATAAACCAAAATGAACCTTGAAAGCTCAGATATTATACACAATCTTTAAAATTGTTTAAGACAATGAAAGTTAAGTCCATGTAGATAACTTTGCTCAAATCTACTCAGCAAAGACAACAAGGGAAATATATAATAGGTAAAGCAATGTTCACTTAATTGCCAGGATTCTGGATGAAGTCCAGGGTAATGTCCAAACTATAAATGTCTCCATTGCTAACACTGTTCTCAAATCATGCAAATTTCAATTAAATTCAATTAAATATATATTAGTTATTTATATGTGATAATAGAAGATAATAGATATGCAAAGATTTGTTAAAATGTCATTCCTACTTTCAAGTTACTTATAATATGTACTTTCGACAGTGAAATCCACAACTCAAAATTCAATTCAATTTGAACAATCATTATTTTATATAAGTGGTTAGCCTGGTTTCTATTATATTTTAAGACCTTTAAAAATGCTTATTGACTGAATATGATGGGCTTATTTCAGTGAATAGAGTCCCTAGTACCAAGCTCACAGGGGAAAAACCTTGAACACTTAAAAAAAGTATTGGTCTGAGTATACACCTTCATAACACGGAAGTGTCAAAACAGATCTTGTTCAGACTATGGTATAAAAATGGATGGGCAAATATGTCTATTCATATGTATGGATATCTCAGAAAAGTGTTAAATGTGGAAACAAAATTGAGATCCATAAATATAGATAGTTCAGTCTGGGGGTTAGGTTTGGATTACTGTGGAGAGTTGGATTTAAATGAAAATACACTATGATGGATCCCTAAATGTTTGTATCATTAGCCAAAAATCCACACCCCCAAAACAACAACAACAACAACAAATACTAGTTGCTAAAGGTTCAAAGGCCATTTTGCTTGATGTCTGCAGTATAGTACCACCAGGATCTGGTACTATTCCAGTGCTATTTTAAATTTTTATCAAGAGCTTTGATAAAAACATACATGATATGCTTATCAAATTTTCAAATGACACAAAACTGAGTGGGATAGCTAAGACATTCTATGATGGACTCAGATTCCAAAGACATTTTGAGAGGCTAATACAGTTGGTTGATCTAATGATTTGAGATCCATAAAGGGAAATGTAAAGCTTGATACTGTGTGTGTATAAAGGTGGGGATGGATTGAGTCAATTCATAGGTTACAAAATCCTCCTTCAAATTAATGACAACAACAAAAAAGAAATTAATGACAAGAAACTATACCTTAATACTTTTGTCATGTATGATAAATCATTTAGAGATGTGAATTAGGTTTGAACTTGGCATGGGGACCAAAATATCATAGGTTCTAAAACAAGCTTAGGGGGGAAAAGTCCTTTATCACACTGTTGTTGTTTAGTCAGTCATATTGCACTCTTACTGACCGTGTAGACCAAGCACACCAACGATGCTTATAAGGTTTTCTTGACAAAAATATTGGATTGCTTTGCTGTTTTCTTTATCAAATTCAGGCAAATAGGGAGTAAATGACCTGCCTAGGGTAACACAACTAGGAAATTTCTGAGGCTGGATTTGATCTCAGGTCTTTCTGACTCTCAGCCCAGTAGTACACCCACATAGCTGCCTCTTGATCATACTTTAGATGTTCTCAAAAAACATTGGATGAACTAGAATTACATTGCATGTGAAGAGTGTTTATATCAGTTGTGGAAACTTGGACAGACCTTGAGGAGTTTGTATAAAATAGTAGATTACTTCAGAATCTAGGGATTAGAACATCTGGTAGTTTAGGGTAGAAGCCTTGATGCCAGATCCCTGAAAAAAGAATCTCTTGTAGGAAGGGTAAGAGCCCATCCAGTTATGGTGAATTTCTGACTTTATTTGGATTTTTTTCATTACCATCTTAGCAGTCTCCTCAAGCAACACTTTCTTGTGGTACTGGAGCAAAGAATAGCCTGGATAAAATGAGTCAAAGCACATTCCAGGTACTACTAGGAAGCCAGCACAAAAGTTACACCATGCATAAAGGGAATATCTTAGAATACAAGCAGAAGGTATTCCAGGGTGTGTCTTACCAAGTTTGCCATATGTCCCCTAAGCTTCAGCCTATTCCAACACAACCACCAATACTACTCTATCCCTGTTTCTGCATCCTGGGTGGAGAGTTTGTCACAAAAATTTATGAAGAATGTTTTATAGTAATTGTTGCTACCTTGCCAAGCATATTCAGAATTCTTTTTTCTAAAACAGAAAAAAAAATGTGGCTTATCAATTAATATCAACTGATAATTACTGGAGAAAAGCATACTAATGATAACTTATGAGCTATTACTTTATATAGACACACCAAACCTTTCTGTGTTTTTCCTTAAGCCTTTAGGAGAGATTTATCACCAACATTCTGGTAATCCAGTCTCACACAGTGATTTAGAGCTAGGAGAATGAGTCCAGAGCATGTGAAACATGTACCAAAAAACAACTTTACAAGGATAAGATTTACAAATTATTTTTAAAAAACAGAATTTTTCCAAAAATATTCAGTTAGTTTTCCTGAACTAGATATAGGACCACTGTCATAAAGTATTTTTAATCCTTTTACTATAATTGGTGTGATGTATTTCTAATTTTACTATAGCTGGTGCATAATGGAAGAAAGTATTCATATCTTCCATCCATTTCATGAGGATTAATGGTTTACCTTCTTTATTTTTCAGTAGCCATAAAATATTTCTAGCAGGTGGGAGGTTTGTATTTCTTATTTTTTAAAGATATTTTACTTTAAGGACTTGGCAGCTTCAACATTAAAGGATTGCAAGGCTTGGAACCTGATATTCTGGAAGGCAAAGGAGCTAGGATTGCAACCAGTAATCAAGTACCCAGCAAGACCAAGTATTCTCTTTCAAAGGGAAAGATGGACATTCAATAAAATAGGGGACTGTCAAGGTTTGCTGATGAAAAGAACAGAACTGAATAAAAAATTCAATCTTAAAATACAAGACTCAAGAGAAATCTAAGAAGGTAAAAAAGAGAAAAATGTTATTCAATAGCATAAAAATGCTTACATTCCTACCTAGGAAGATAATACTTATAACTGTTGAGAACTGTAAATCTACTTGGGCAGACAGAAGGAATATACATAGAGCATATAAATAAAAATTATCTTTGACTTAATGATATAAAAAAATTTAGGGGTGAAAAAAGGGAGTTTATGGGAAGAAGAGGAAAGGGGAAGTGGAATGGGTTAATTACATCATATGAAGAGGTGCAAAAATTATTACAATATAGGGAAATAATGGAGGGCTGAGCATTGTTTTAACCTTACTCTCATCAGATTTGGTTCAAAGAGGGAATAACATATACGTTTATTTGGATAAAGATATTTAGCTTATTCTTTAGGGAAATAAAAGGGTAAGGTGAAAAGGGGGGCAGTGAGAAAGGAGGGCAAAAGCAGGGGAGAAAAGGGTAAAGAAAAGGGAGGGGGGCTGGTAAAAGGGAGGGAAGATTAGGGGAGACAGGGGTAAGAATAGGAATAGGTGAAAGGAGAAAAAAGTATAAAGGGGGTAAATAGTATGGAGGGAAATATATAGTTAGTAACATTAACTTTGAATGTGAATGGGATAAACTCTGCCATAAAACAGAGGCAAATAGAGTGGATTAAAAACAAGAATCCTATAATATGCTGTTTACAAGAAACACATCTGAAGCAAAGAGATACACACAGAGTAAAGGTAAAAGGTTGGAGTAGAATGTATTATGCTTCAGCTGAAGTAAAAAACGTAGGAGTCACAATCCTTAGCTCACATAAAGCAAAGGTAAAAATAGATCTAATTAAAAGAGATAAGGAAGGAAACTACATCTTGCTAAAAGGTACTATGGATAATGAAGTAATATCAATTCTAAACATGTATGTGCCAAGTGGTATAGCAGCCAAATTCTTAGAGAAGTTAAGTGAGTTATAAGAGGAAATAGACAGCAAAACTTTACTAGTGGGGGGGGGGTTCTGAATCTTCCCTTCTCAGAATTAGATAAACCTAGCCACAAAATAAATAAGAAACAAGTGAAGGAGGTGAATATAATGTTAGAAAAGTTAGCTATGATAGATGTCTGGAAAAAATTGAATGGGGATAGAAATGAATATACCTTTTTCTCAGTGTCACATGGAACATATTCAAAAATTGACAATGTATTAGGGCACAAAACATCATAGTCAAATGTAGAAAGGAAGAAGTAGTAAATGCACCCTTCTGAGAACATGATGCCATAAAAATTACATGTAATAAAGAGCCATGGAAAGGTAGACTGAAAATTAATTGGAAACTAAATAATCTCATCCTAAAGAATGAGTGGGTCAAACAACAAATCATAGAAACAATCAATAACTTCATCCAAGAGAATGACAATAATGAGACAACTTAGAAAAACCTATGTGATGCAGCCAAAGCAGTCCTTAGGGAAATTTTTATATTTCTAAATGCTTACATTAATAAAAAAGAGAAAGAGGAGATAAATGAATTGGGCATGCAACTAAGATGTTTTACTTTATTATAGTTTGAGATGACTGTGCCACTCCCTTTACTATCCTCTTGTCAAGCAAATTATCACAAACTTTTTCATAGAACCAGCCTGATTATGTGTGTTATCTCATCCCTCTCTTTAAGTCTCACAAGCTGTTGCATTATAATAACTTGGGAACTGATGCAATCAGTGCTATTTGATAGTTTTATAGGGTTTCTCTCAAGCCTTCACCACTACTTTAATGGTCCCATTGCTCATAAGGTCTCATCAAACATCACATTGATTATTATTTCCTTTTTTTCATTATACCCCAGTCCCTCCAACCACAAGTTGGGCTTTATAGTGAGGTTATTAGTATCATCATAATCACCACCATCAATTTTATTTTTATTCTTCTTATTGTTCAAAGAAAGCCTACATGTTTCTCATTTGCTGAAGCAAGGAGAGTAGAATGCTGTCCTTGAATATATATAAGCTGTTCATCCTTGAGAGTGTAACTAATGCAATTTTTCTTGTGTGCTAAAAATAATAAATAAAATATCAAAACTGAGCATAATTATATAACATTAAAACATATTTAGGGACAGCTAGGTGGTGCAGTGGATAAAGCACCGACCCTGGATTCAGGAGGACCTGAGTTCAAATCCAGCCTCAGACACTTAACATTTACTATCTGTGTGACCCTGGGCAAGTTACTTAACTCCCATTGCCCTGAAAAAAAAGAAAAAAATATTTAGATGGAAACTATAGGACTTAGGAAAGGAATTGCATGGATGACTGTGACTGTAGATTATTATTAGTGAGTGTGCATGATTTCCCATTGATTGGCATGCTCTTTCATGAGAAAATAGTGAGTAAAGGACAAAGCTAATCATTGAATATCTGTCATTTCACTTTTGGATCCTTAGGAGAGGATTTCATTCCAAATGACTTAATGACCACTAAATGGGTTAAGAACAAGTTTTTAAAAATTATTTTACAAAGATATTAAAAGATAATGAATTATTTGAAAGCAGGTTGATACAGTAATAAATGTGAAGAGGAAAAATAATGCATTAGCCAATGAACAGATAATTCCCAAAGGACATAGAATGAATGTATCTTCCCTTAGTGTTTTTGAGAATAATGAGTTACAATAAATTGTTATTATAAAATCAAAGCAGAGATAAATATCAAGGAGAGAAGAAAGGTTTTGTCTAGCTTTCTAACTTGAGGTGATGGCATGATAATTTCCAATTGAGAGGGTAGAGTAGAAAATTGGGATGACAAATCTCAAGGAATAAAAGTAAATTATGACTATCACACTCCTTGGTAAGTTTTGACCACATAGTTCATTAAATGATTTGTGCTTAGATTATAAGTCCTTACTAGAGATTCAAAAATAATGTGAAATATTATGAACTCTGATAATAGTGATACATATTGCTACTGAGTATTATTAGTTTTTTACTCATTTCTGAGGCCACTAAGCTTTGATTCCTACTGATAATTTTATCAATTAATAAACTTTTATTAAGAGCTGACCATGTAGCAAGAACTGGGGATATACTTTTTTATTTATTAATTTTGAGATTATGAATGGGCAATTATTTAAAACATTACCATATTAGTCATTTTACATAAAAAGACTCAAGTAAAAAAAAGGGAGAAAGTGAAAAATAGCATGCTTCAGTCTATGTTCAATCAATATCAGTTCTTTCTCTGGAGGTGTATAGTATGCTACATCATTAGTCCATTGGGATTGTCTTGAATCATTGCATTGCTGAGAGTAGTTAAGTCATGCACAATCCGGCTTCAGACAATTGACACTAGCTGTGTGAACCTGGGCAAGTCACTTAACCCCAATTGCCTTACCAAAAAAAAAAAAAAGTGATTTGCTTCTGAATGCCTCTCCCCCAATATGCCCTCCCTTCTTTTACCCTCCCTCCTTATCCCCTTGCCCTCCTATTTTCCTGCAGGGTTAAATAGATTACTCCACCTAATTCAGTATATATGTTATTCCCTCCTTGAACCAACTCTGATGAGATTAACGTATTTGAGCCTATTCTGATGACTATAAGGTTCATTTACTGCCCTGCTCCCCCCCCCCCATCTCTCCCCTGCCTCCATGAACCCTTCCTGTTTCTTTCATGTGAGATTTCACCCCATTCTAACTCTCCCCTTCCCCCTCCCCAAGTACATTCCTTTCACCCCTCAATTTTAACCTAAAGATGTCATCATGGGGCAGCTAGGAGACACAATTCACAAAGCACCCACCCTGGACCAGGAGGACCCAAGCCCCAATTTGGCCTCAGACACAAAACACTAAACCACTGCACAACCCAAGGCATGCCACCCAAGTACAACCATGTCACAAAAAAGATAAACAAAAAAAATACTTTACAGATATCATCTTTCAAAATCAATTTCTACCTGTGCCCTCTGTCTAAATTTATTTTTATAATTTGCCCTAATACAGAGAAAGTTCTTATGAGTTAGACATATCATCTTCTCATGTAGGAATGTAAAGAGTTTAATATTTTAACATCCCTCTTATTTTTTTCCTGTTTACCTTTTTATGATTCTCTATGGTCTTATATTTAAAAGTCAAATTTTCCATTCGGTTCAGATATTTTCATCATGAATACCTGAAATTACTTTTTTTCATTGAAGTCCCATTTTTCCCCCTGAAAAATTATAGTTGCTTTTACTGGATAGGTGATTTTTTGTTGTAATCCCAATTCCTTTGCTCTATGAAATATCATATTCTATGCCTTCCAATCCTTTAATTTAGAAGCTGCTATATCTTGCGCTATCCTGACTGTGGCTCAACATTATTTAAATTGTTCCTATTTGGCAGCTTGTAATAATTTCTCCTTGATGTGGGAGTTCTGGAATCTGGTTATAATATACCTGGGACTTTTCCTTTTGAGATCTCTTTTAGGAGGTGATTGGTGGATTCTTTCAAATTCCATTTTACCTTCTGCTGCTAGAATATCAAGGCAATTTTCCCTGACAATTTCTTGGAAGATGATGTCTACACTTTTTCCTTAATCATGGTTTTCAGGTATTCTAATAATTTTCAAATTGTGTCTCCTGTATCTACTTCCCAGGTCAGCTGTTTTTCCAAGCAGATTTTTTTTTTTGGGTGAGGCAATTGGGGATAAGTGACTTGCCCACGGTCACACAGCTAGTAAGTGTTAAGTATCTGAGGCTGGATTTGAATTCAGGACCTCCTGACTCCAGGGCCAATACTCTATCCAATGTGCCACTTGGCTGCCCCTCCTAGGAGATATTTCACATTGAACTCTATTTTTTTATTCATTTTGATATGTATTATTGCGTTTTAATTTCTAATGAAGTTATTAGATTCTATTTGTTCAATCCTAATTTTAAGCAATGATTTTCTTCAGAAAGATTTTGTACCTCTTTTTCCATTTGGTCAATTTGGCTTTTCAAGCTGTTGACTTTTCTTACATGACCCTCCTGCATCACTCTCATTTCTGTTTCCATTTTTTCCTCTACCTCTCTTATTTTATCTTCAAAGTCCTTTTTGAGCACCTTTATGGCCTGAGACCAATTCATATTTTTTTTGGAAGCTTTGGATGTAGGGGCCCTGATGTTGCCATCATCCTCTCAGGGTGCATCTCAATCTTCCTCATCACTAAAGGAACTTTCTATGGTCTTTACCTTTCTCTGTCTGCTCATCTTGCCTGTTTTTTACTTGACTTTTAGCTCCTTAAAGTGGGGCACTGTTTCCAGACTGCAGGGTTCTTTAGTTTTGATTACTGCCACTTCTTTGTATAGCTTCAAATTTGGTACAACTAGCCCAACTTCCTGTGCATTTATCATTAGTTCCCTTGATATTCTTGACTTTTTTGTTCTTCTAGATGGATTTTGTTATTATTTTTTCTAACTCTATAAAATGAGTTTTATGTAGTCTGTTTAGTATAGCACCAAATAAGTAAATTAACTTAGGTAGAATTGGCATTTTTATTATATTAGCTCAGCCTATCTATGAGCAATTGATATTTTTTTATTAAATAGATTTTATTTGTGTGAAAAGTGTTTTGTAATTGTGTTCATAGAGTTCCTGGGTTTATCTTGGCATTTAGACCCCCAAGTATTTTATATTGTCTACCATTACTTTAAATGGAATTTCTCTTTCTATCTCTTGCTGCTGAGCTTTGTTGGCCATGTATAGAAATGCTGATGATTTATGTGGGTTTATTTTATATCCTGCAACTTTATTAAAGTTGCTAATTGTTTCAAGCAGTTTCTAGTTAATTTTTTAGGATTCTCTAACTATACCATCAGATCATCTTAAAAGAGTGAAAGTTTTGTTTCCTCCTTGCCTATTCTAATTAATTTAATTCCTTTTTCTTCTCTTATTGCTATAGCTAACATTTCTAGTACAATATTAAATAATAGAGGTGATAATGGACATCCTTTTTTTCACCCCTGATCTTATTGGGAAGGCCTCTACCTTATTTCTATTACATATAATGCTCGATGATGGTTTTAAGTAGATACTACTTATTTTAAGGAAAGCTCCATCTATTCCTATGATCTCTGGTGTTTTTAGTAGGAATGAGTGTTATATTTTGTCAAACTTTTTATCTGCATCTATTGAGATAATCATATGATTTTGGTTAGTTTTCTTATTGATGTGGTTGATTATGTTGATAGTTTTTCTAATGTTGAACCAGCCTTGCATTCTTGGTATAAATCCCACTTGATCATAGTGTATTATCCTGGTGATCACTAGCTGTAATCTCCTTGCTAATGTTTTATTTAAGATTTTTGCAATGATATTCATTAGGGAGATTGGTCTGTAATTTTCTTTCTCTGTTTTGGCTCTGCCTGGTTTAGGTATCAATACCATATTTCTATCATAAAAAGAATTTGGTAGATCTCCATCTATTTTTCCAAATAGTTTGTATAGTATTGGAATTAATTGTTCTGTAAATGTTTGGTAGAATTCACTTGTAATCCTATCTGGCCCTGGAGATTTTTTCTTAGGGAGTTCATTGATGGCTTGTTCAATTTCTTCTTCTAAAATGGGTCTATTTAAGTATTTTGCTTCCTCTTCAGTTAACCTGTTCAATTTGTATTTTTATAAGTCTTCATCCATTTCATTTAGATTGTCAAATTTATTGGCATACAGTTGGGCAAAATTGCTTCTAATTATTGCTTTAATTTCCACTTCATTGGTGGTGAATTCACCTTTTTCATTTTTGATACTGGTAATTTGGTTTTCTTCTTTCTTTTTTTAAATCAAATTAACCAAAGTTTTATCTATTTTATTGTTTTTTTTTTTCATAAAACCAGCTCCTAGTTTTATTGATTAATTCTATAGTTTTCTTTCTTTCAATTTTATTAATTTTCCTTTGATTTTCTGGATTTCTAATTTAGTATTTAATTGGGTAATTTTAATTTGTTCCTTTTCTTGCTTTTTTAGTTGCATGTTCAATTAATTTATCTCCTCTTTCTTTTTTTTTTATTATTAATGTAAGCATTTAGATTTATCAAAATTTCCCTAAGGACTGCATTGGCTACATCCCGTAGGTTTTGCTAAGTTGTCTCATTGTCATTCTCTTGGATAAAGTTATTGATTGTTACTATGATATGTTGTTTGACCCACTCATTCTTTAGGATGAGATTATTTAGTTTCCAATTAAATTTCAGTCTACCTTTCCACAGCTCTTTATTACATGTAATTTTTATTGCATCATGATCTAAGAAGGATGCATTTACTATTTCTTTCTTTCTACATTTGACTATGGTGGTTTTGTGCTCTAATACATGATCAATTTTTGAGTATCTTCAATGTACCACTGAGAAAAAGGTATATTCCTTTCTATCCCCATTCAATTTTCTCCAGATATCTATATTATCTAAACTTTCTAACATTATGCTCACCTTTTTTAACTTCTTTCTTATTTAGTTTGTGGTTAGATTTATCTAATTCTGAGAGGGGAAGACTCAGATCTCCCACTAGTAGAGCTTTGCTGTCTATTTCCTCTTGTAACGCATTTAACTTTTCCTCTAAGAATTTGGATGCTATGAGATGCCCATCAATTGGGTAATGGCTAAATAATTTGTGGTATATGAATGTAATTTAATGCTATTGTGCTGTAAGAAATGATGAGCAGCTGTATTTCAGAAAAACCTGGAAGGGTTTACATGAACTTGCTGAGTGAGAAAAGTCAGTGACTCACCTGAGCTCTCCAGAAAACCCCTCCAAAAATCTTTAAATAATGTTAATAGACAATTCCTGCTGCTGTATAACTCACAAAATGACAAGGTGAAATAATTTTCCAGCTAAAGGCAACTTAGAACATCAGCAGGAAAAGTCTTTTGCACCAGGTGAGAATGGAGCACAGTCCAGTGCAGGTATCACGAGCACATACCTAGCTCAGGCAAACTAGAAGCAAGCTGGGAGTCACTGAAACAGCAGCTGCAGTGGCTGCTGCTGGAGCTCTCAGGACAGACAGTAAAGGATTAAACAGTTGGCTAGAAGGGGATTACAGAAGGCTCTTTGCTAGCACTTGGAGCTAGGTCTCTGGTGTTTTGTCCATGATCAGTTCAGGGTCTCAGAGGTAGCCCTAGTGTAAGGACGAGCAGTAGTACACCAGAGCTGACTGTTATAATGGAACAGGGACCATAATCACATTTCCAGGGCAGAAGAGGGTATTTGTGTTCTCTCACAGACCAGAATGCAGGCCAGGAAAGTAGTAAACACACCTCTCCTTAGATCATATGACCTTAGAAGAACTAAAAACTTACAGTCCCTAGAAGTATCTCTGAAAACAGCTGTACAAAACCCATAAAGCTTGGTATAATATTCCCTCTACCATGGAAGTAGATTCCTACTTTAACAAAGATTTTTTAAAAGGCCTGGGAAAATGAACAAGCAACAGAAAAAAAAAAAAACAACAACAACAAGGAAACAAACAAAAAAAAACCATTATGACCATAGAAAGTTACTATGTGAAAATCAAGATCAAAACACACATTCAGAAGTAGATAACAAAGTCAAAGGTCCGATATCCAAAATCTCTAAGAAAAATACAAAATGGTCTCAGGCCATGGAAGAGCTCAAAAGGGATTTTCAAAAACAAATAAAAGAGGTAAAGAAAAAATTGGGAAGAAAATTGAGAATGATGCAAGAAAATCAAGGAAAAAAAATAAAAGAGGTAACAGTTTGATAAAGGAGGTTCAAAATACACTGAAGAAAATAACACCTTAAAACACAGACTAGGGAAAATGGTAAAAGAGGTACAAAAAGCCAATGAGGAGAAGAATCCTGTGAAAAACAGGATGGGCCAAATGGAAAAAGAGACACGAAAATTTACTAAAGTGTGTGTATATGTGTGGAGAGGGGATGGGAGACCTCCTCAAAAGTAGTATTGGTCAAATGGAAAAGGAGACACAAAAATTCACTAAAGAAAAAGAAAACTATTTAAAAAGCAGAATTTGACATATGGAAAAGGAGGTACAAAAGCTCAATGAAGAAAATAATTTCTTACAAATTACTATTGAGCATATGGAAGCTAATCACTTTATGAGGAAAAAAAAAACACAATAAAACAAAACCAAAAGAAAGAAAAAATAGAAGACAATGTGAAAAACCTCACTGGAAAAACAACTCCTCAGCAAAATAGATCCAGGAGAGATAATTTGAAAATTATTGAATTAGTGGAAAGCCATGATTTAAAAAGAACCAACATATCATCTTTAAAAATTATCAAGAAAACTACTGTGATATTCTATAACCAGAGGGTAAAATAGAAATTGAGATAATACACTGATCATCTTCTGAAAGAGATCCCAAAATGAAAATTCCTAGGAATATTATACCCAAACTCTAAAGCGCCCAGGTCAAGGAAAAGATATTGCAAGCAGCCAGAAAGAAATAATTCAAGTATCATGGAGCCTCATTGAGGATCACACAAGCTTTATCAACTTCTATATTAAAAAATCATAGGGGCAGCTAGGTGGCACAGTGGATAAAGCACCAGTCTTGGATTCAGGAGTACCTGAGTTCAAATTTGACCTCAGACACTTGATACTTACTAGCTGTGTGACCCTAGGCAAGTCACTTAACCCCCATTGCCCCATCAAAAAAAATCATAGCACTTAGACTATAATGTTCTGTCGGACAAAGGAGCTAAAATTAAAACTAAGAATCATGTATCCAGCAAAACTTTGTATAAACCTTCAGGGGGAAAAATTGACATTCAGTGAAAGAGAAGACTTTTTTTCTTTCTTGATGAAAAGGCTTGAGCTGATTGAAATACAAGAAACAACAGAAGCATAAAAAGGTAAACAGAAACAGGAAATCATAAAGGATTTAATAAGGTTAACCTGTTTAATTTCATACAAAGAAGATGATAATTGTAACTCCTAAGATCCTACTCATTGCTAACAATGATTAACTGCCCTAAGGCATTTAGAAGGAATATATATAGGCACAGGTGAGAGGTGAATATGAAAAAAATGTATCTAAAATACAAAATTAAATTAAAAGGTGAAAGAGGAATGCTCTGGGAGAAATGGAGAGGTAGAATGGGATAAATTATCTCACATAAAAGAGTAAAGAAAAACTTTTATCATGGAGGGGAAGATGGGGGAGGGAAGGGGGAGTGTGTCAACCTTACTCATCAGAATTAGCTCAAAGAGGGAATAGCATATATCCTCAATTGGGTATAGAAATCTTTCTTTCTCTGCAGAAAGTGGGAGGGGAAGAGGATAAGAGAAGAGGAGGTGTGATAGAAGGGAGGGCAAATTGGAGGAGGGAGTAATTAGAAGCAAAACACTTTTGAAGAGGGACAGGGTGAAAAGAGACAATAGAATAAACAGGTGAGGAATAGGATGGAGGGAAATACAGTTAGCAATAATAATTGTGAAAAAGAAAATAAAGGAAGATTCTGTGACAAAGCCTAATTTTTCAACATATAGAGAACTAAGTCAAATAAAAAAAACCACAACATTCCCCATATGATAAATGATCAAAAGATATAAACAGTTTTCAGATGAAGTAATCAAAGCTATCTATACCCATATTAAAAATATTCTCGAACTCACTATTGACTGGAGAAATGCAAATCAAAACATTTCTGGGAGACAACCTCATACTTATTTGATTGGCTAATAGGAAGAAAGAGGAAAATGAAAAATATTAGAGGTAATGTGGGGAAAATGAGACATTAATTCATTGTTGGTAGAGTTGTAAACTGATTCAACCATTTTGTAGAACAATTTGGAACTATGCTCAAAGGGTTACAAAACCATGCATACTCTTTGATCTAGCATTATCACTACTAAGTCTGAAACTAAAAAGAGATTTAAAAAATTCCAGCCAAAGAGGAAAAGAACCTACAGGTACAAAAATGTAGTTACTCTTTTCTGGTGGCAAAGAATGGGAAACTGAGGGCATGTCCACCAATTGTGGAATGGCTAAACAAATTGTGGTACATGATTACGATTGAATTATATTATTCTATAAGAAATGATAAACTGGATGCTCTCAGAAAAACCTGGAAAGACTTACATGAACTGATGGAAAGTGAAATGTACTATGTACAACATACCAGCAATATTGTAACATGATCAGTTGTAAATGACAGCTATCCTCATTAATACAATGAAGCAAGAAATCTTTGAAGGACTTATGATGAAAAATTATATTCATCCTCAGAGAAAGAACTGATGATAGCTGAATACAGATCAAAGCATACTGCTTTGTCTTTTATTTATTTTTAATTTTTTCTTGAGGGTTTTTTTTTTTGGTAAATTCTTTCACAAGATGACAAGTTGATTGATGTGGAAATGTTTTGCATGACTACACATGTATAGCCCATATCAAATTGCTTACCTACTCAAGGGAGGCATAAAGCAAAGAAGGGAGAAAATTTGGAAATCTTTAAAATGAATGTTAAAAAATGTTTTACATATAGTTGGGGAAAACAGAAAAATTTTTACAAAAGAATATGAGTAAACATTATTTCTACAACCATGCTCTAAGTCTGATTCTTGGACAATTTCTTTATTAAGTTCTCAAAAATCATTTGAGGTTCATATTTATTGACTTTATCAAGTTTCATAAGTACTTTATTAGGCTTTGTCATTAGTGCATGAAAGAGTTTAGCAATATATAAATTTATCTGCCTGGTACATGGTAAGTCCCAAAGTTTTGCACTCTGAAGTCGTTTCCCAGTTTCTACTGTTTTGTTGAATAATCTACATTGGTCGGTAATAATGGGCTCCATAAGATAATTTGTCCATAAGGTCTGATTTGAAAGACCTTGTGCTAAAATGCCATCATAAATTATTCCAATTTAATAATTGTTTTACAGTCATTTCATTTATGTCTGAGTTTTTGTGCCTCCATTTGGGATTTTCTCGGCAACAATGTTAGAGTGGTTTGACATTTCCTCCTCCAGATCTTACAGATGAAGAACTCAGGCAAATAGAGTTAAGGAACTTGCCCAAGGTCATACAATCAGTATGTTCTGAGGCCAAATTTGAAGTCACAAAGAAAAATCTTACTGTCTTCAGGCACAACACTTAATCCACTCTGCCACCTAGATGCTCCCTATTTTAACAACAACAACAACAACAATAACAAACTGACATTTATATCCTCTTTTAAAGTTTGTAAAGCATTTATATGTTTACCCATTTAATGCTAACAACAATCATGTGAGGTAAGTGCTATTTATTTTTTTGTGGGGCAATGAGGGTTAAATGACTTGCCCATGGCCACTCAGCTAGTAAGTGTCAAGTGTCTGGTCGAATTTGAACTCAGGTCCTCTTGAATCCAGGGCCAGTGCTTTATTCACTGTGCAACCTACCTGGCCCAGGAAAGTGCTATTATTATTTTCATTTTACAGATGAGGAAAGTGAGACAGAGGAAGGCCAAGTGAGTTACTCAAGTTCATACAGCTAATATATGTGTGAGGCAGGAATTGAGGTTAGAGCTTCTTGACTTCATGTTTAGAACTCTATTGTCTGTGCCATATAGCTACCTATACTTAAATCTTCATGAAATAACTGTTGGTTAATATGTGTTCTACTACTTCTTACTATCTTATATAGTCTTTGATTTCTGTTTGGTTTGTTCCAATTGTCAGAGTCTAATCTCAGGTAAGATTTACTATTTTGGGGGTGAAGCCAAGATGGTGGAGGAAAGACATTAAACACACAGAGCTCCTGATACAATCACCCCAAAAATAGCAATAAAAGAACCCCTGGAGCAGAAAAACACACAAAAATATGGGCTGAGATTATTGTCCAGCTATGGATAGATTTCAGGGGACCGTGCTGGACCACAAGTAAAGTCTAACCCCACAGTCGTGCTGACAGACACAATAGACACCCCGCCAGATGAATTTACCCTGGTGACTCTGAATCTGCTACAGTGCTGGAATCTTCTGGAGTGGGGTGTGTGCATGGGTAAGAGGGCTGATCAGCTGGATACGGGGCAAGCAGAAATTGAAGGGGTACCAGTGGTATGGTGGAATAATTTGGCTGTCCCACCCCAGCAGTGAACCAGGAAGAAATGCTGAGTGGCAGGAGACTCGGGTGGGGGAGGTGCACAGGCTCATCAGAAGCTAAGAAACACACCACAGAAAGCTTTACTGGTGGGTTGTTTAGTAAGTACACTTGAGGTTATCTCTGGACCAGAGAACAAGCCAGGTGAGAGCAAAACTGGCCCTCCCTCAAACCAAAACACTTGGTACCCTCTGAAGGTGGGAATAGGAGTGGAGCTGAGAAGCAGCTCCCCTCCCCACCCACCCACCCCAGTGGAGAGTTTAAAATCAATTAAAAGATGAGCAAACAAAGAAAGTTCAAACCTATAGAAAGGTTTTTCAGTAACAAGGAAAATCAAGGTGCAGCTTCAGATGAGGAAATCAACCACAGGGCCCTAAAACCAAAGCTTCCAAAAAAAATATGTACTGGTCTCAGGGCATGGAAGCTCTCAAAAGGGACTTTGAAGAGAAAATAGGAGAGGTAGAAGGAAGATATATATACAGAGAGAGAGAGAGAGAGAGAGAGAGAGAGAGAGAGAGAGAGAGAGAGAGAGAGAGAGAGAGAGAGAAAGAGAGAGGAAAGAATCAAGAGAGAAATTAAAGCAATGCAGGAGAGTCATGAGAAAAAAGTCAACAGCTTTAAAAACCAAATGGAAAAGGAGATTAAAAATTGTCTGAAGAAAATAATTGCCTAAGAATTAGGATTGAACAAATGGAAGCTAGTGACCTTATGAGAAACCAAGACACAGTAAAGCAAATCCAATTGAATGAGAAAATAGAGGGCAATGTGAAATATCTCCTTAGAAAAACAGCTGACCTGGAAAATAAAGCCAGGAGATATAATTTGAAAATCACTGGACTACCTGAAAACCATGACCAAAACAAGAGCTTAGACACCATCCTCCAAGAGATTGGGAGCTAAAATTGCCCTGATATTCTAGAAACAGAAACTAAAATAGAAATTGAAAGAATCCACCAGTCACCTCCTGAAAGAGATCCCAAAAGGAAAACCTCCAGAAATATTATAGCCAAATTCCAGAACTTCCAGGTCAAGGAGAAAATATTGCAAGCAGCTAGAAAAAATGAATTCAAATACTGTGGTGCTCCAATAAGGATAAAGCAAGATCTAGTAGCTTCTACATTAAAGGACCAGAGGGCATGGAATATGATATTCCAGATGGCAAAGGAACTGGGACTACAGCCAAAAATCATTTACCCAGCAAACTAAATCAAATCTTTCAGAGGAAAAAATGGGATTCCAAAGAAAAATAGGACTTTCAGTCATTTGTGATGAAAAGATCTGAACTGAATAGAAAATGTGACTTTCAAATACAAGACCCTGGAAAATAATAAAAAGGCAAACAGGAAAAAGAAATCATGAGGGACATTAAAAGATTAAACTCTTTACAGTCATAAATGAGAAAATAATACTTCCAAATCATAAGAACTTTTTCAGCAAGGAATACACAGAGGACACAGGTCTGAACTGAATATGAAGGGATGGTATTTGTAAAGCATTTATTTTTTGTATATCCTTGATCTTTGTGGAGCAAACAAGGTGCATTGTCTGGTGTCTGGGGCCAGATTTGGACCCTGGGCCTCATGGGCCCACGACTGGTGCTTTGTCCACTGTGCCATCTAGCTAACCCTGATGACATCTTTAAAATAATGGTGAGGGGTTGGAGGAATAGACTTTGGGAGGGGGAAGGGGAGAAGTGGAATGGAGAGAAATGGCTCATAGGAAGGAAACAAGAAAAAAAACTTATGGAGGAGAGGGGAAGAGGGGGAGTGAGTAAATTTCATTATCATCAGAATTGGCTCAAAGAGGGAATAACATACATACTTAAGCAGGTATAGTAATATATTTTTGCCCTGAGGAAAAGTGGGAGGAGAAGGAGATGGGGTGGGGGTGGGGAGAAGAGGTAAAGGAGGGAAGGGAAGTTTGGGGAAGTGAACTGTAAAAAGCAAAACACTTTAGAGGAAGGTGAAGATGTTTGGCATAACACCACACGTATGACATACATTGAATTGCTTGATACATAGGGAGAGTTGAGGATGTAGGGAGGAAGAAAAATTTAGAAAATAGAATTAGCTCAAAGGCCATAACCATATCAGAGCGGGTTCAAGGAGGGAATAACACACACATCCAATAGGGAAGAGTAATCTTTTTAACCCTTCAGGAAAGTAGGAAGGGAAGAGGATAAGGAGGGAAGGGTGAATGAAGGGAGGGTAGAGTGGGGGAGGGGGCAATCAGTAGCAAAACACTTATGAGGAGGATTAGGGAAAAATAATGTAGACAATGGAATAAATATCATTGGAAGGGAAGGGGATGGAGGGAAATAGTTACACTGATTGGCTGCAATGTCAAAATGTATGGTACATACTCTGTGGGGCTATTGTGAAGAAAATTCTCTGTCAAGTTCAAGGTACTATATAGAAATTGTGATGAACAGGATGCTATAAGAAAAATCTGGAAAGACCCACATGAACTGAAGCAGAAAGAAATGTACTGTATACAAAATAACACCATTAATGTAAAATGATCTGCTGGGAAGCACATGGTTATTTTCAGCAAGGCAATGATCCAATATAACTCTGAAGAACCTAGGAAAATTGCAGTACATTTTCAGAGAAAGAACTGATGGTATCGGCAAACAGACTGAAACACTTTTTTTTGTTTTTTGACAATTCCTTAATCTAAAGTTTTGTTTTAATCTGTTTCCACTCACAACCTAGATAAGGTAGAATTGTTTGTCATGACTGCTCATGTATAATTTATGTTTAATTGTTTGAGTTCTTGTGGTGGGGGTGGGAGGGGAGGGAAAAAGAGAAGTTGGAACATAAATTTAAAAAAATGATGTCAAGATTTGCTTTTACATGTAATTTAGAAAATAAAAGTCTAAAATAAATAAATTAATTAAAAAAAAAGATTTACCATTTCCTTTTCAATTCTTTCCTCTATAGCATTCCTTTCATATATATATTTAGGTGGAGCAAATATAGCAGAGGAAAGCCAGTGAATTACCAAAGCTCTCCCTACAAACCCCTCCAAATTCTTTCAAATAATGCCATAAGACAATTCTAGGAGTATAGAACACATAAAAGGACAGGGTGAGATCATTTCCCAGGCAAAGACAGCTTAAAAGGTTGTCAGGAAAAATCTATTGTGTCTGGATGCAAGTGGAGCAAAGCCCCACAGCCAAGCTGTGTGGATCCAGCCCTAGGCTGTGCTATGCAGATCCAGGCCCAGGCAGGTGACTCCAGAGGAGCCTCTTGGCTGTGGCTGCAGCTGCTTCTGGAATTCAGCCCATGAATGGTGAGGGGGTCAAGTGGTTGGCCAGAGGGAGATTAGAGGGGTCTCAGATGGTGCTGAGGTGGGACTCTGTTGTTTTGTCTGAACTAGGATCCAGGTCACAGTCCTGATTGGTGG
This sequence comes from Dromiciops gliroides, assembly GCF_019393635.1. Classification (NCBI taxonomy): domain Eukaryota; kingdom Metazoa; phylum Chordata; class Mammalia; order Microbiotheria; family Microbiotheriidae; genus Dromiciops; species Dromiciops gliroides. Next base: position 83,531,379 of record NC_057864.1, read on the forward strand.
CCCAGGTTAGGGAGAAGCTCAAGCATGCCAGAGCTTGCAGACACAGTAGAACAGGATTCTCTTCCAGGTCAAAAGGCAAGCAGTCCTGTGGTTGCTTGTAAAGCAGAGCAAGGCCAAGGGAGTGGTGAATGTGTCCCTCCTTAAATCATAGCACCTGGGACCCCATGAAGCTTGGGACAGTATGCCCTGGTAGCAGTGCCCCACTTTAAGAAGGAGTTAAAAGTCAATATATAGACTGGAAAAATGTGCAGACAGAAAAAAGATGCTGTCCCTAGAAAGTTTATTTGGTGACAAGAAAGATCAAAATAGAACCTCAGAGGAACGTAGCAAAATCAAAGCTCCTATATAATCCTAAGCTAACAAAAAAAAAAAAATATGAATTGGTATCAGGATATGGCAGTGCTCAGAAAGGACTGTGAAGATAAGGTAAGAGAGGTAGAGGAAAAATGGAAGGAGAAGTGAGAGTGATGCAGGAAAGTCATGAAAAAAGTCAAAATTTGAAAAGCCAAATAGAAAAGGAGATATAAAAGCTCTCTGAAGAAAATTATTGCTTAAAAATTAGCATTAAGCAAATGGAAACAAATGACTTTATGATAAATCAAGGCAAAATAAAGCAAAACCAAAAGAATGAAAAAAAATAGAGGGCAATGTGAACTATCTCTTTGGAAAAACAACTGACCTGGAAAATAGATCCAGGAGAGATAATTTGAAAATTATTGAACTACCTGAAAGCCGTGATAAAATAAAAAGAGCTTAGTTGGACATCATATTCCAAGAAATTGTCAGGGATAATTGCTCTGATATCCAAAAACAGAAGGTAAAATAGAAATTGAAAGAATCCACTGATCACCTCCTGAAAGAGATCCAAAAAGGAAAACTTTCAGGAATGTTTAACCAAATGTGAGATCTCCCAGATCAAAGAGATAATATTGCAAGCAGCCAGAAAGAGACAACTCAAGTACAGTGAAGCCATGGTCAGGATACCACAGAGTCTAGCAGCTTCTACATTAAAGGTTTGGAGGGCTTGAAATATGATATTCCAGAAGTCAAAGGAATTGTGATTACAACCAAGAATTGCTTACCCAGAAAAACTGAATATAACCTTTCAGGGGAAAAAATGACAATTCAAAGAAAGAGAGGACTTTTAGGATTCTCTCTCTCTCTCTCTCTCTCTCTCTCTGTATATATATATACACACACACACATATATGAATGTGTATTTGTATTTGTGTGGGTATTTATGTTTGTAACAATATGTGAACACATAAATACAAGTATGGACTTTTACTGAGCTTAATAGGAAATTTGACTTTCAAATACAAGACCCTAGAGAAATATAAAATGGTAAACAGGGAAAAGAAATGAGGGATATTAAAAGGTTAAACTGTTTATTCCTTCATGAGAAGATGATACTTGTAAGTCGTAAGAACTTTCTCATTATTAGGGCAGGTGTATGGAGAAAATTTAGACAGAGAGCAGAGGTGTGAGTTGTATATGAAAGCATGATAACTTAAAAACAAATTTAGAGGTGAGAGGAACATACTGGAAGGAATGAAAATAGAGAGGTGGAATGGGGTAAAGTGTCTCACATAAAAGAAGCAAGAAAACTGAGGGGAAGGGAATATGGGGGAGTTGCTAGTGAGTGAGCAATCCTTACTCTCATCAGAATTGGCACAAAGAGGGAATAAAATACACACTCTATTGGGTTAGTAATCTATATTACCCTTAAGGGAAGTTGGAGGGGAAGGGGATAAGTAGGGGCATTGAAAGAAGGAAGGGTAGACTAGGAGAGGGGGCAGAGAGAAGCAAAATACTTTTGAGGAGGGATAGGGAGATATAAGATAGAAAATATACCAAATATCATGGGGTGGGAATAGGATGGAGGGAAACAAATTTAGCAATAGTAATCATAAAAAGAAATTAAGCAGAAGCAAGAGCAATGTAAGATGATGAGGAGGAGAAGTATGATGATGATGGTGATGATGGTGATGATGGTGGTGATGATAGTACTTTCCTGAGATATTGTGAAGAAAATTCTTTGTCAAGTATATGGTACTATATCTATCTATATCTATATCTATATCTATATCTATATCTATATCTATATCTATATCTATATCTATATCTATATCTATATCTATATCTATATCTATATCTATATCTATATCTATATCTATATCTATATCTATATCTATATCTATATCTATATCTATATCTATATCTATATCTACATCTACATCTACATCTACATCTACATCTATATCTATCTATCTATCTATCTATCTATCTATCTATCTATCTATCTATCTATCTATCTATCTATCTATCTATCTATGTTACCTATTATTGTTGTTGCAATAATCAACATCATGGCTTTATTGTAAGAAAATTTCTCTTTAAAGTACTATGTAAATGTAGTTTACTATAAAAAGAAATGGGGGCAGCTAGGTGGTGCAGTGGATAAAGCACTGGCCCTGGATTCAGGAGTACCTGAGTTCAAATCTGGCCTCAGACACTTGACATGTACTAGCTGTGTGACCCTGGGCAAGTCACTTAAACCTCAGTGCCCTGACAAAAAATAAAAAGAAACCTGGAAAGATTTACATGAGCTGATGCAAATTGAAATGTACTATATATAAATTAACATCAGTAATGTAAGATGATTTCTTCAGAATGACTTAATTATCTTCAGCAATACAATGATCCAAGAAAACTCTGAAGAACTTATGAAAAATGCAATCCATATACAGAGAAAGAACTGATGGTATCTGAATAGTGATTGAAGTATAATTTTGTGTTAAAAGTAAATTTTTTTTAAATTTAAAAAAATTCATTTTTGGTTTTCATGTAGACCTTTTCCTTGAGTCTTTGTCAGAAAGTTTTTTGGTGTTTTCCCTCCAAAGCTGGATTTGTTGATGTCTCTATATTTTTATAGCCTCTGGATTTCTCTGGACATTTTCTAGTTAGCACGGAAGCCTGGTGTTTTGTTTGCCTTTGAGTACTTTGAAGCTTTTTCCTCTTACCTACTGCCTCTTGTTGAATTTGTGTTTAGTTCTGAATTTAAATAAATTACTTATGCAGTTTCCCTTTTCTGTGTGTGGGGGTGTTAATGGGGGTTATTTGATTTGCCTAGGATCACACAACTAGTAAATGTCAAATGTCTGAGGCCAGATTTGAACTAAATTTTTCCAGAATTCTGGGCCTGTGCTTTATCCTCTGCACCACATGGCTGCCCCCTATGCAGTTTTTTTAAATTAGATTTCTTCATCTTTATTTGATTTGGTGTGAATGTCATTACTTAAAAATGTAGGAATAAGTATGGGGAAACTTTTTTCTGCATCTGTTCAGACAGCTACTTAAGTCATCTAGGCTTTATTTTTCATGGCTATAAATTGAATTTTATCTAAAGGTTTTATCTCACTTATATTACATTATTATATTACAATTATTAAATATACTAATCAATGCCTTATTTATATTTTTGTTGAAACTAGTCATTATTAATAACCAGTGTAGAAAAATGGAATGATCACTGTGTTTAAAATCAGATCTTGCCTTGTCTTATGACTAATTATTATTGAACAATTATGAAAAGCCTCTCTCAACCTGACTTTCCTTTTCTGTAAAATGGGGATAGCACTTTTCCTACCTGCCTCAGAAAGCTGCTATGTGGAATATGTTTGTGGAATTTAAATTAATATTCATGTAATAATAGATTAAGTAGGAGCTTTGGATACCATATATTTACAATACAAGAAAATGGAATAATGGGTACTGACAATTAAATCTCAAGATAAATATGTCTGAGAGAGGCACTGAGAGATGAATGAGAGCCTATTTCCTGAGCAGACTTGAAGAGTTAACTGTCATGGAGAAAGTGTCTATCAGAGACTATGGTTAACTCATGCAGAAAAATTCAGTGAGAGAATACAGTTAACTGTCATGACAGAATGAGAATATGTGGGTCTTGAGAGTTAAATGTCATTCTTGAGGTAGTCTGGAGGGACACTTTGAGAGAACTACGTTTAAATGCCATTCCAGACAGGAACTGAGTAATTTAAGCTGTATCTGATTCCCTGATGAAAGCTGAATGGAGTTAACTCTTATTCTGTCAAGAAAGCATGCTGAAAAGAATTCTTGAGTGATTTTAACTGCCATCCAGAGTGAACTGAATTATGGGACATCCATTGTTTTGAAAAAGGCAGTGGTTGTCGCCTTACAACCACCAGAGAAAATTGTAGTTGACATGTAGTTCTTCCCCCTGCCTTTGCAGAATACAAAGGTGACTCATGCTAGGGAATTTCTCACAAATAATAAATTGCTGAAATATTACCATGTCTTTTTATCATTTGTGTTTTTAGTATTGTTTAATTATTTGTCTAATACTGTATGACCAGGGTTTGAAAATGATAAGGGAAAGAGATTATGATAATAATTTAAAAAATAAGTATTTCTGTTGGGATGGACAACAAAGACAATTAATGACTTAATATTCAATAATTTTTAAATTTTGCATTTCAGAGAATTTATATCCATGTCTACCAGATAGTCTTTAAACCTATAAGAAAACTAATAAGGTAGTGAGTTAGACGTATGATGAGGGTTTGGAGTTTGATGTACCTTCCCCTGAAAACACATGGGAAATATTGGTCTCAGCTTGCATACCTCCCCAGGCCCACTTCCCAAATTCAATTCATCTGAGTTAGCAAAGAGCTTGCTACACATATTCAGGACCTTGAAGCTCATCTTATATTTATATGAAGCTTTAAGGCTTGCAAGGTGCCTTAACATATGTACTCTTATTTGAGCTTTACATCCCTGAGAAGGGAATGTTATTTTTATTTTGAAAATGGGAAAGCAACAGATGAGAGAAGCTATCACAAGGAGTGATCAAATCCAATTCTTCCTGACTATAAGAACATTTCTCTGTCCTACACCATGCTGTCTCTAATTGAAAACAAAACAAAACAAAACAAAATCCCTTCAAAAGAATGGACAAGTAATGAAGATTTCTTTTAATACCCAAGCAACTCTTTCCTTTCCTAAATTTGGGGTTTCCTAGATTGGGTCATGGGTTGAAGGAAAAAGAGAACAAAGAAATCCCAAAAGATTAGTAAGAGGAGAGACAAACAGGCTAGTGTGATGAAAAGTTGCAAAAAAAAATAGCAGTAATAAAGGAAAAGTAAAATAGAACTTTAATGACAAAAGCAACCAAAATAGGCGTTTTGCATCATCCTTATCCAGCAGAATGTGAAAAAGGAAATATGGAAGCTATTAGCCATAAATGTTTCAGTTTGCCTGCCTCATGCATAAAAGGATAACCCATTACTTCTTAAATGTCTTTTTTCAGGAAAAAATGTCAAATATGCATATTCTCTGATAATTAGCTTCCCAGAAGGATAAATAATTGGCCGATATTTTTTATTAGTTCTACACATTGTTTTCTTCTGCTTGAAAACTTAGACCATACAATTTGAAATTATTAGCACTTTTACTAATGTCAAATGAAAAGTGTAAATTGTTTTGGTAATTTACCTTGGTAAATGCAAATTAAATCATAAATCCAGGGCAGTGTATGAATGTATGGATAGTTTATTTGCTACAAATGAGATCAGTCAATGAAACTTAGTGGAATAATGTAAAAACCCAATAAAACTCTGTGTGTATGTGTATATATACATACATACATACATACATACATACATACATACATACGACATGTGTATGCTTGTATATTTGTATTCATGTGGGTACTCAAATATGTTTGTAACAATATGTGAACACATAAATACATATATGGACTTTTCAAATGAAAAGTCTAATACAGTAAAGCTTTATGCGCTGTGACATTTACATTTGAAGAGAACATATAATTATTTGTTTTCAGAATGCTACTCTGTAGGTAACTAGAAGTGCATGGTCAAATATATCTTTAATAGGCTCTTAGGCCTATATCTTTCCTATTTAAAAAACTTGATTTTTGAGGGAAAATAAGATAAGCTATTAATGAGCTTTGAATTTTGAGGCATGAGGAATATTGTAGTCCCTAGGATTTCCTCCTAATTAGTAATTTGGTTCCCATAAGGAATTTTAATGCTCTTGCCTAAATTTAACCATGCATGGTTTGCAAAATGCACACTTAAAGGAACTCCTGCTGGTACATTAGAATTTTCATTTTGTAGAATTCTTGTAAACATGCAAAAATTAATCTGTGCATCTGTTTCTTGTAATTAAAACTGTGAATTTTATGGTGAAAATAATCTGTTGCAATTTACAAAATGTACAAGTCATGCATCTGAGTGCATATTGGTTGTCTATTTGACCATGTGACAGATCTGCTAAGATATATTTATCAGAAAGTTATTTGAATGCTACTCAGCCTGTGCTTTGGGCAAAATTTTTAGCAAATCAGCAAGCTTATAATAAATATTTTTGAGCACCAATAATTTCCTACTCAAATATATTATCTAAATGCAACATAAATTTTGTGAAAGTGTGCCAAAAACTCTAAGAGTAGTAATCATCTCAAAATCCTTAGGCTATTACAAGAATACTTACCATTTTACAATATAGGATTAGGAAGAAAGTCACCCTCATGTATGATTATAGAAGATTTCCCCCTCCCTGTGGTTTTATATGAGTCTAGTGTCTGAACCAGAGACAACTGTGTTAGTTAATGCATTTCAACGAATGTGCTAAATTAGATTTCTTATGGGGCAAATTTGAGTTATGACCCCTGTTGAAAAGAAACATATCCATTTCCCTGTAGTTCTATCCCTAGCACTTTTTTTTCCTATAGCACTCAAAACTCAGGTGCTATTAAATAAAGCAGCCATTTGTAATTTGCAATGCAGGCAGATCTCAGGGAGGAGTGTACTGAGTCAAGAGATGCTGGTGTTAGTCCTAGCTTTGTCAGTAACTAGCCATCTGACCTTGTGCAATCAATTAACCTCTGTGGGCCTCCGTTTCATTGCCATAAAAAAAGAAGATAGAACTAGGTTTTCTCTAAGGTCTCTTCTAGCCCTTAAATTCTATGATTTCATGATCCACTTATTGAGCCAACATTTAATGTATTCCCATGTTCAGAATAGGAAATTCTCTGTCTCCAAACAAGTTCTGATAAAGCAGCTCTTGCAAGCTATAATGTTTTCCTGCAATTAATATTACCTTTTCCTCCTTCACTGGAAACTAACAAAATATCTAAAAAAGATTTTTCCACATGGAAAGAATTTTTCAGTAAAGAGAATATGATATTCCTTGAAGATATTATCTTATTTATCAAATTTGGAAGACCTAAAATTTCATGTAAAAACAGATGCACAGTAAATCAAAAAGTCTAAATTGGGATGATGAGTTTTCAATAGTTAAGATTTCCAAGGGTTTCAATAAGGATTTTTTTTTCTGTTTGAATATTACACTGTGCTCATATGAGACACTTTGTAAATGTCACATACTGTTAGATATGTGGCATTGAATAAAATGTACCAGTAGCATAAATGAATAATATCAGCCTTGCATCAGCAGTTGTAAGTAACCAATCTGGAACACCAGATGGAGAATTAACTGAAATTTAATTATCTGTATTAAAATGACTCCTAGGTACAATTGAGAAAGATATAATATTAAAAAGGAAAGAATTGACCATATGTGACTAGGGAAAGAAAGATTTGTCTAGTCAGTGAGAAATGAATGACTGTAGGAAGTAAGACTTTTCTCTGTGAAAATATACAAATTGGGACTATATTTATATTGAAATATCTAATTAAATGAGGATTTTGTTCTCATCTTATTTGTCCAGCTCTTTAACCTGTACAAAGTTGATGTTTAAATGTAATATACATCAACTGTCTCTACTTCTGGTCTCCTGTGGATTACTGTGTCAATTAAATGCCACTGTTAATCGGCCATTTGTGTCTGTATGTTGGATATCAATTGAAAGACTGTTTCTTTTACAGACTGTGCAATGCCTCATCTCTTTAGAAGTGGCCATGTGTATTGAAAGCTCCAGTATAATCCACAGAATGCAAAAATCTATTTTCTAGGACAATTGGTCTCTTCTAACCTATATTTTCTATACCCTTCATAAGACAAAATTATTTAGAACTGTGAGAATCAGGGTGCTACCCCACTGCTGAGAAAGACATTGTGAGAATCAGGGCAGTGCCACCCTGAGAAGAAAGCATGTGACTAGCGTCAGGAAGTTACATCTATTTATAGGACTGCCTGTAAGTCATTTCAATCAATGTTACTAGCCAACAAGCTTGGAGCTATGTATGGGGACTACCCCCTTGCAGTTTCACAGGGAGCTTCTCTTCTGGGGGAACAGAGGATCCTGCCTTTCAGTGCAGCAGGGCCAGGGTATCTAGGCTTTTTCATTTGGAACTCCATGTGTTCTTCCTCTCTCTTTTGCTAACTTCTCATATACATTAATAAATGCTTAATGCCCAAAGACTGGTGCTATAAACTTCTAACTTAAGGTGACCACACATTAGACTTTAGTCATAACACATTAGATTTTTTTTTTTAGTGAGGCAATTGGGGGTAAGTGACTTGCCCAGGGTCACACACCTAGTAAGTATTAAGTGTCAGAGGCCAGATTTAAACTCAGGTACTCCTGACTCCAGGGCTGGTGCTCTATCTACTGTGCCACCTAGCTGCCCCTTCACATTAGATTTTTAAACAACACAGAACCCAAAGACGGTTTAATGTCTTCTAGTCCAAAAATCTTACATGTAAGGAAACAGGCTCAAAGAGTCACATACTTAACTAACCTACCAAACAGCAGATAATTATTCATGTTTATTTTAAATTCTAAAGCATTTTTTGAACAAACAATTCCAGATACTTTATATAACAAGTACACATAATTTCTTATATCTTCCCTGGCCCCTACAAATAGTAATGCCTTTTCTTCTTTCCTGGAATGTAAGTTCTTAAGTGGGTAGAACTGCATACCAACCTTCTTTGTATGCACTATAGCTACTAAAACAGCATCTATGTAGCAAGTACCCAGTCAGTATTGTTTAAATTAATGAACACTTATTTCAGTTCCAAATGCCTCTTGTATAGATCAAGGAAACTATTAAGTTGTTGTAAGACATATATTCTCTGCTCTACTGTGCTTATACTCAAATAAAGAGTATATAGATTCCTATCAAGGACTGTGTCATGGAGTAGGGCATGAATTAAATTAGTAGATGAGGCCTGTAGGAACAATGTGTTTTACACATGCCAATTGAAATGAAGGATATTTTTGTCAATTAGATAATTCAAGACAAAATTCCATTTTGCTTCATGTAGTCTGTATATTTCATGCAAAAACAATGTATAGGGGGCAGCTAGGTGGTGCAGTGGATAAAGCACTGTCCTTGGATTCAGGAAGACCTGAGTCCAAATCTGGCCTCAGACACTTGACACTTACTACCTGTGTGACCCTGGGCAAGTCACTTAATCCCCATTGCCCTGCAAAATGATGCATAGTCACTTTTATTTGGGTAATTCTAAATGTTCCTATGCATAATGTCTAGAAGAAACAAATAAACTATATTAAGTTTTCATAGGTAATTCAGAAAAATTCATTTTGAAAATAAGTATATATTTTTTTTCCTCAAACTGACAGCCTTACTTACAAATTATTTACATCACAAACATTCCAGAAAACAGAAATTCAAATGAATAAAAGATACCTTTTTCTTAAAAGTAAAATGATCTAAAATGACTGAAGGGGAAAACACTGTCTATAGAGAGTTATGGGATAGGCATCACATAGATGAATTGGTGACATCTTATCCATTGCTTGTGTGAAGGAACATCCTTGATCTTTTTTTCATTATTTTGTAATTTTATAACGCAGTGAAATATTTTGAATATCATAACTGAAGAGGTGGTGGGTCTTTAAAACCATGGATTTCATCTCTACATTTTTGTTTATGTCCATTTGTTCTATATTTCTTCATCTTCCTAATTATCATTGCCACTTTCTCACACTGTATATAAATGATGCTAATAAGGCACTATTGATTGGTAGTTAAGAGTGAGTTAAAAATATTCTAAAAATACAAATTCAATTGGGTGGAGTAATCTATCTAACCATGGAGGAAAATTAGGAGGGGAAGGGGATAAGGAGGAAGAGGTAAAAGAAGGGAGTACAGTATGTGGGAGGGGGCAATCAGAAGTGAAGCACTTTTGAGGAGGGACAAGGTGAAAGAAGACAGAAAATAGAGTAAATATCATGGGGAGGGAATAGGATGGAGGGAAAGAGTTAACAATAGTAACTGTGAAAAAAATTTGAAGCAGAGGCAAGAGTAACGTAAATGATGATAATGATGATTGATTGATTAATGGATGGAAGGATTGAGGATGATTGGATGAAGATGAGGTTTGATTGATGAGGATTGATTGTGGATGATGATAAGAATTGATTGAAGATGATGATGTGGATTGATGAATGATGATTGGTTAATGATGATAAAACATATGGTACTTAAATTTGCTTGGCTATTGTGAAGAAAATTCTCTGTCAGGTATAAGGTACTATATAAATGTTATCTATTATTGTTGTTGCAAGAATCAGGTTCATGGGTTGATTGTAAGAAAATCTCTCTTTTTTTTTTTTTTTTTTTTTTTTTTTAGTGAGGCAATTGGGGTTAAGTGACTTGCCTAGGGTCACACAGCTAGTAAGTATTAAGTGTCTAAAGCCAGATTTGAACTCAGGTACTCCTGAATCCAGGGCCGGTGCTCTATCCACTGCGCCACCTAGCTGCCCCAGGAAATCTCTCTTTTAAGTACTATATAGGGGGCAGCTAGGTGGCACAGTGGATAAAACACTGGCCCTAGATTCAGGAGGACCTGAGTTCAATCCGGTCTCAGACACTTGACACTTACTAGCTGTGTGACCTTGGGCAAGTCACTTTACCCCCATTGCCTTGAACAACAGTACTATATAAATGTATTAGTAGGATGCTATCAGAAAAACCTGGAAAGACCTGTATGAGCTGATGGAAAGTGAAATGTACTGTATACAAAATAACACTAATATTGGAAGATGATCTGCTCTAAATTACTTGGTTATTTTTCACAATGAAATGATCCAAGACAACTCTGAAGGTCTTTTCAAAAATGCAATACACCTACAGAGAGATAACTGATGGTATCTGAATACAGATTGAAGCATAATTAATTTGTTAGTTCCTTTATCTGAAGTTTTATTTTTGTCTGTTATCTTTTACAATCTGGCTAATGTGGAAATATTTTGCATGATTGCTCATGTATAGTTTATCTTGAATTGCTTGAGTTCTCATGGGGGAAGGAAGAGAACTTGGAAGACAAAGTTTAAAAAAATGTTCTATATGTATATGCACTAGTTTACATTTTAAAAGTGAAATTACCAAAATAAAGATTTTTTTTCAATAAAAATGTGTCTTATAGACATCTCTATTTCCAACAGAGGTCCAACTATAATAAATTCCATTAGATAAATAATATGGAAGACTATCCACTATTTGCTTAGGAAAGATAGTGGTGGGAATGCACAGATGCTTGGAGACTTGGCTCTAGCTCATCACCCCCTTACCCCACCAGAAATAAAGCAGGTGCATCATCATTCTGTTGTCTCTAGGCTCCAGAGACAGCTGAGGCAGTTAGAGGATCCAGCAGAGCCAGCCACTATCAAGTTCAGGAAAAGAGTCCCCTGGGCCAGCTAGGAGTGGGGGTAGGCAGAAAAGGAGAGGAGTAGAGAGGAGATTCTTAAGGGCTGTACGTAAAGCCTATGCTTCTTTTGATTCTTGCATTTGAAAATTAAATTTTCTATTGCACTTTGGTCTTTCAATTATGAATGCTTGAAAGGCCTAATTTCATTCTTTTTTCCCCTGAAGTATTATAATGTTTTACTGTATATGTAATTCTTGACGGTAATCCTAGCTCCTTTGTCCTCTGGAATAATAAAATTAAATTCCTCTCATTCTTTAAGTAGAAATTGCTAAATCTTGTAATATACCATGACTTGATATTTAAATTATTTATTTCATAGATGCTTGCAATGTTTTCTCCTTGACCTAGAAGCTCTGGAAATTTTCCATAATATTATTGGGAATATTTTTTGAATTTGAAATTTGGAATTCCATTTTGGGAACTCTTTCAGGAGGTTTTTCAGTGGATTCTTTGCATTTCTATTATACCTTCTGGTTCTTGTTTATCAGGGAAGGTTTTCTTGATAATTTCTGAAATATGATGACTAAGAGCATTTTTTGATCATGGCTTTCAGGTAGTTCAATAATTCTTAAATTATCTCTCCATCTATTTTCCAGGTCAGTTGTTTTTCCAGTGAGATATTTTTTATTTACTTTATTTTTTTCTACATTTTAGTTTTGTTTTATTATATCTTGTCTCGTAATATCAAGAGCTTTCACTTGTCCAATTCTAATGTTTAAGTACTTATTTTCTACAATGAGTTTTTGTACCTCCTTTTCTATTTGGCCAATTATACTTTTTAATGAGTTCTTAAGTGAATTTTTGTACACCTTTTTAAGATGTTGACCATTCTGTTTTATAATAAGTTCTTTTCTTTAGTGGATTTCTGTACCTCTTTGACTCATTTGCCCATTTATATGGGGTTATTTTCTTCGGTATTTTTTTGTGTGTGCCTCCTTTTTACCAAACTGTTGACTCTTCTTTTTTATGATTGTCTTGCAATGCTCATTTCTTTCTTCCATTTTCCCTCAGCTTTTCTGATTTGATATTTAAAATCCTTTTAGAACTCTTCCAGTAAATTCACATTTATCTTTGAGGCTTTGCATGTAGCTGTTTTGGCACAGTTGCGTTCTTAATTTTTGTTTTTGTCTTCCCTGTCACCATAGTGACTTTATATTGGCATGTTCTTTTGTTGTTGTTGTTTGCTCCTTTTTCTAGCCTATTTCTTGACTTTTCAAATGCTGTTAAAGTTGGCCTCTGCTCATGAAATTATGGTGGTACTGTTCCAAGGTTTAGGTTTTTTTGTGCTACATTTTTCAAAGTTTGTTTTGGGAGTCTGTAAGTTTTCAGTTCTTCCAAGGAAGCATGATCTAAGGAGAGGTGTTTTCATTTATCTGTCTTGTGCTTTTATCTGTAACTACAATTACTTTTTTCTGCCCTGTATCTGTAACCAGGGTTGAAGTTCCTGCTAGTGTTCTTCCTAAATCCTCAGACAACAACCCAGCACTGCATATGGGCAATGCAGCAGAGTCCTGCTCTTAGTGCCAGAAAAGAGCTCCCTGTAATTTCCTACACTAGTTGTCTGTCCTCTTTTCTGTCCATTGTATCAGAGCCCCAGAAATTGCTGCTGCTGCTGCTGCTGATTCATTAGCCCCAATGACCTGCTGCTGTCTTTTCAGGGCAGGCCCTGTGCTGTTATGAACTGAGCTGGATGGCATTCCAATCTCACCCTAATAAAACAGATCTTTTTTGCCAAACTTCTAAGTTATCTTGGGCTCATTGATTCTGCCTCTCCAGAATTAGTTTTGTGCCATTATTTTAAAGTTATTTGGTTGGGCTAAGGTGAGTTCCTGCCTTTATTCTGCCACCTTCACTTGATGAAACTTAAAAACTAAAGCTCTTCAGTGTCAGCTCAATGTTGGCTACCAAGCTTTGACTCATAGCCACTGCTTCCTTGAAGGCTAACATAATAGAAATGAATAACATTGCTATTTTAAAAATTCTTTTTGGCAGGGAGAAAGAATAAAAACGATATGTAATTTCCATCCACATAAATCATTCATTCCCTTTTCTTCATATTCTATACACAGTCAGTCAAATCCTGGAATTTCCCTTTCTCTCCTCTCTAAAATAGGTTTTGTGTCTATCACTTCCATGTTTTTACCAGTTTATGTCCTTATCACATAATTTCTGTTTGATTTGGAAAGCAGGGTGGGTATGTTGCAATGCAAAGCAAGAAGTGATTTGAGGGGATATTTTCATTTTATAAACATTTATTAGGAATCTGTTGCAATCAATGAATTAACATGGTATGAAATGATCATGTCTCCACTTTCCAAATAAATTGCAATGCAGTAAGAGGCTATTCACATTCAGTTGCTGGCTTCCTTGCTCATTGGAAAATACAATAAAATATGTGTTTGATTTCAATATAATGAACTAAAAAGAGTAACCATGCAACAGAATTCCATATGTTTTCAATATTGCGTCTGTGATGACTCAAAAGGAATATGTAATGTGGAATTTTAAAAATGTTCTCAAAATGACAAAAATCAGGAAAATTCTAACATTTGTTTGGCTATATGTAACCATATCATTATGATCAATCTTAAGTTTGGGGCCCTGGAAATTTAATCAGGGATAATGCATTTTCTGAGTCAGTCTCTTCCACTACAAAAAAGCCTGATATCCATGATGAGGTTGTTATTGCCTTTTAAAAAGCAATTTATGCCAAGGACATTTAAATTTTCCTTCATATTTTGTAGTTTTAAGCAGGCTGATGTTTCTACCACTGGTCAATTGTCAAAAATTAGAGAAATCAAAAACACCCCCAAAACCCCACCTAAAATCATTCAGTCAACAAGAATTTATTGTCTATTTAGTGGAAGAAATTTTGCTATGCTGGCAGACACAAATAAAATGTTCTTAAATTTCTTACTCTTAAAAATCAAACATGAAGCTACTGGGATATATATTTTTTCACAATTTAGTATAAGATATATACAATAAATACACAGATAAATATTGATGGAGTGGTAATACCAATGGGGAAAATAAAAAAAGGTCTTCTAAAATATGTTGAGGGAAAATATAAGAGAAAAAAATTGGATTCTCATTCCTTTTTGCAGTTACACTCTTTGAAAGACAAAAATAAACAATGAAATAAACAAACAAGTAAACAAATAATATCAAAGATCAAAAAACCCACATTGTACATTATGGCTTGCTTTTAACACACAGAAATTATTGTTTTACTCTAACATCATACCTCTACCCATCATTTACATATTTCATAATTTCATGTCAGTTTTATGGGTTAGTTAGATAAACATTTCCTATGTGTCAGAGAAAAGCTTAATCATGAAGCATTACAAGAAAAAATCACTGAGTCTGCACTTCTCATATGGCTATTGTTATTGTTTGTCCTTTGTTCTGAAAGATCACTATGACATCTGGAGGTGATGTCACACTGCGGTGAGTTGGAATTCAAGTCAGAGAAGGCTGTGCAAAGTCACCAGCCTCATTCCCTCCTATGGAGACTCTGGTTCCAGTGCCAAGTTCCAGAGGCTCCAGAGAAGGAAATGAGTCTGGAGATGGCCCCAGATGTTTGAGGCAATCAGGGTTAAGTGACTTTCCCAGGGTGACAGAGTTAGTGGTTTCAAGTGTCTGAGGCTGGATTAAAACTTGGGTCATCCTGACTCCAGGGTTCTTATATAGGGCAGCTCCTAGTTGTTCCACCTTCTCATATGGATGACAATAATAAAAGAGTGAGTATTTGGCTTCTGGCTTCTTTTTAGAAAATTACAAGTTATAAAAATAGGAGAGAGAGAGACAGAAAGACAGAGAGATAGAGATATACAGAGAGAAATAGGAAAGAGAGAGAGAGAAAGAAAGAATGAAAGATAGAAAGAAAGAAAGAAAAGAAAAATAAAGGTAATCAATATTATTAACAATGTGCCATTATAATAGATATACAAATGAAATATTTACTGCCAAATATTTCATGATCCTCACTTTCAGTTACATGACCCACAGTTTTAGAATCTTTGAACTACAGGATAATTAAATGTCCATACTCTGAGGTCTTTTGTTTAAAATAAAAATAATGGGACACAGAGAGAGTAGGTTAAATTCTACATTAATACCTTATGGAAACAATACAGAGATATACTACACAGTTTTAAACTATGTCAAGAAGAGGTCAGCATCAAAAATATGGAATATTTGTGAGGGAAAATATATATATTATTTATGAATGGAAAATAATACAATTGTGTTGGGTGTGGCACAAGGGTCTAATAATGGTATGTTATTATTAATAGGATTAATAAGTATTGTCATTATTACCATTAGTATATGATTTTTTCGTTTTATATGGTGTTTCTATATAAATTGTATCATGATTTTCAGAATAACTTTGTATTCTGGAAAGGTTGTTTTTTTTTGTTGTTGTTGTTTTTGTTTGTTTTTGGTTTTTTGGTGAGGCAATTGGGGTTAAGTGACTTGCCCAGGGTCACACAGCTAGTACGTGTTAAGTGCCTGAGGCCAGATTTGAACTCAGGCACTCCTGACTCCAGGGCCGGTGCTCTATCTACTGTGCCACATAGCTGCCCATGGAAAGTTTTTACTAGTATTCATTTGTGAAGAGAAAATTGAGTCTACAATAATTGACTAAGAAGATGTGTTGTAGATAACAACTGATTAACATTTCATTTATATGAAAAAGTTACATTAAAAAAATCTCTAACAGTATTTATAAGGAGAAAGAGGGGAAAATATGTAGCAAGGTCATAAATCAAATATCTAAATATTGTTCTGGTCACTATAAAATGTTGAGACTTAATGGAAGGCCTAGATATTCTATGGAATATTTATAGACATACACAGCCAAGAACTTGAGAGGGTGAATAAGAATTTATAATGTTTAATCTGTTGTTTGTTGTTGTTTGTCTTTTGTTTTCTAAGACGACCATGACATTGGTGTGATGTCATGACTTTCAGTGAATTGGATTTAAGAGAGGGAGGGCTATACAAAGTCACCAGTCTCCCTCTCTCTTCTGGAGCTATCCAGACGCAGTCGCAAGATTATACATCAGGAAGACTGGAGATGGCCCCAGATGTTTGAGACAGTCAGGGTTATGATGTTCTCAGGGTCATGGAGCTAGTAAGTATCTGAGGTGAGATTTGAACTCAGGTCCTATTGACTTCAGGGCTAGTGCTCTATCCACTGCAATATCTAGCTTTCCCTATTTAATTTGTACACATCAAAGGAGTAGTCTCATTGATGAGATGAGAGATGTATTAAATGTCATTGAAGTAATTACAGATCAAACAACTCTGAGGTTTCACCTAAAACCCAATTAGTAATAAAAGTAAAATGAAAAAAGTTAGATGGGTTGTATGCAAAGAGGCATCTTGACACATATGTGGAGAAGTTTTGAATGAGAATAGTCTTTCTGGAAAGCAAATGTAAATATGTTCCCAAAGTTACTAAACTGTGAATATTCTTTAATCTAATGATAACAATGCAAGATATATACTCCAACGAGATCAAATAAAGAGGAAAACTACAAATGTATAAAATTATTTATAGCAGTATACATATATATGTATACACATACACATATGTATACATACACATTTATATGTGCATATACATATACATGTATGTGTATATGTAGGGATAGAGATGTGTATATAATTAGCATAGAACTAGAAATTAAGAATATGCTATCAATTAAGGGATAGCTAAAATAATTTGGATGTATTAATTTAGATATTATTATGATCACAATTAAAATAGTTACAGAGATTAATATAAATCATTATAAAAGAGGGACTTCAGAAATAGTCTTTACTTTAGTTCTTCTTGATAGTCATTCATGCAAATAAAGTTTGATTCCCTACACATTTGGCATTTTCCAGATTCCTGATAGGAATACTTTATAATATCAATATATTCCATTAAGTCTTGCATGATGGTTCATGCATCTTGGGAAAATGAAACCAAATGGTAGGGTAAACTCACTAAGGAAAACACATTTTCAAATTAATTTTGTTTGAATTTCATTTGCATATTGAATCACTTCAGGTCATAAAGTGCACTGTATGGATAGTAGCTGATATGCATATTTTAAATTAATTCAAAATATCAAATACAATTTGCCTACCTTTAAGATTGAATATTTAGAATACATTTAATAGAAAAATATTTTGGTCTTAATTTTTATATTTTCACATTAATATCTTCATAAATTATATACATAATTTCAAAGCATTTTTTCAACCTTAGAGACAAAAACTTTGAATCATCATTTATCCAAAAATGAAAGTTACTTCAACCACACTAAAGTTTTTATTCTGTTCCCCCATGACAAATGACTTTTTGCTTCCACTTTCCAAATCAGTGAATTATAAGGTCAAATATTGTAGCTTAATCCTTTTCTGTTTAGAAGTTTCTTTTCCAAATTACATGTAAAAAAAAATTGACATCAATGTTTTAAAACTTTGTGTTACAACTTCTTTTCCTCGCTCCCTTCCCACCCCCCATCCCCAAGAACTCAAGTAATTCAATGCAAGCTATACATGAGTAGTAATGAAAAATATCTCCACATTAGTTAGGTTGTGAAAAAAAAAACAGATAAAAACAAAACTTTAAATTAAGGAACTGGCAAAAAAAAGTATGCTTCAATCTATTTTCAGATGCTTTTCAGTTCTTTCTCTGTAAATGGATTGCAATTTTCATAAGTCCTTCAGAGTTTTATTGGATCATTGCATTGCTAAAAATAACCATGTTTCCTAGCAGATCATCTTACACTATTGCTGTTATTTTGTATACAGTACATTTCACTCTGCTTCAGTTCATGTAGGTCTTTCCAGGTTTTTATGATAGCATTGATAGCATCCTGTTCATCATAACTGTTATATAGTACCTTACACTCCCAAAACAGCAATAAAAAAAGCCCTGGAGTGGCAAAATGCACAAAAAGACACTGAGATTATTTTCCAGATTAAAGGGGACTGTAATGCGCTGCCAGCAGAATCCAACTCCCCATGCCCCACCCCACCTCCGGTCACACCAACACAGATTCCAAACACACTGTGCAAGGGGAATTTATCCCCAGCCTCTGAATCAGCTTCAGTACCATCAACTTCTGAAACTAAGCTTACCATCAGGAGAGAGGGATGAACAGCTGGCATGGGGGATGGAAAACCCAGGGGTGTCTGCAAGAGGAGGAGTTTGCATATTCAACACCAGCAGGGAACCAAGAAGAAATCTTGAGCACTCGGATGCCCAGGTGGAGGGAAGGGCACAGGCTTGTCAAAGCTAAAAGACACCATAGCCCTCTGCTGGCTGGTTAACCAGCAAGTAGGCTCGAGGTTATCTTCAGACCAGAGAACAGGCCATGCAAGCAAAAAACTTGCCCTCCCTCAAACCAAAACACCTGGGACCCTCTAAAATTTGACACAGTGTAGCTCCCAAGTAGGGCCCCACCATAAGAGGGAGCTAAAAGTCAAGTAAAAAACTGCAAGATGAGCAAGCAAAGAAAGTTGAGAATTATTGAAAGTTTCTTTGGCAACAAGGAAGATCAAGGTACACCCTCAGAAGAGTATAACAACCTCAAGGCCCCTATATCTAAAGCTCCCAAGAAAAATATGAATTGGTCTCAGGCCATGGAAACACTCAAAAGGGCCTTTGAAGAGAAAGTAGGAAAGATAGAAGGAGGATTTAGAAAGGTGGAGGAAAGAATGGAAAGAGAAATGAGAGCAATGCAGGAGAGCTATGAGAAAAAAAGTCAACAGCTTGAAAAGCCAAATGGAAAAGGAGATAAAAAAGCTATATGATGAAAATTATTGCCTAAGAACTAGGAATGAACAAATGGAAGCTAGTGGCTTTCTGAGAAACCAAGACAAAGTAAAGCAAATCCAAATGAATAAAAAAATAGAGGGCAATATGAAATATCTCCTTGGAAAAAAAACTGACCTAGAAAATAGATCCAGGAGAGATAATTTGAAAATCATTGGACTATCTAAAAACCATGACCACAATAAGATCTTCCAAGCATCTTCCAAGAGATTGTCGGGGAAAATTGCCCTTATATACTAGAAGCAGAAGCTAAAATAGAAATTGAAAGAATCGACCGGTCACCTCCTGAAAGAGATCCCAAAAGGAAAACCTCCAGAAATATTATAGCCAAATTCCAGAACTCCCAGGTCAAGGAGAAAATATTGCAAGCAGCTAGAAAAAATGAATTCAAATACTGTGGTGCTCCAATAAGGATAAAGCAAGTTCTAGTAGCTTCTACATTAAAAGACCCAAGGGCATGGAATGTGATATTCTAGGGGGAAAAGGAACTGGGACTACAGCCAAAAATCACATCCCCAGAAAAACTGTGCATAATTTTTCAGGGGAAAAATGGAATTTCAATGAAAAAGAGGACTTTCAGGAATTTGTGATGAAAAGTCCTGAACTGAATAGAAAATTTGACTTTCAAATACAAGACCCTGGAAAATAATAAAAAGGTAAACAGGAAAAAGAAATCATGAGGGACATTAAAAAATTAAACTGGTTACATTCCTACTTGGGAAGAGAATACTTTGAACTCATAAGAACCTTCTCAGTAAGAAATTCACAGAAAACACAGGTCTGAACTGAATATGAAGGGATGATATCTGTAAAACATTTATGTATTGTTCTTTGTGGGGCAGACATGTTGGGGTGTCTTATGTCTGGGGCCAGATTTGGGCTTGGGGCCTGCTGGGTCCAGGGCTGGTGCTTTATCAACTGTGCCACATAACTAACCCATGAGGACATCTTTAAAATAGGGTTGAGGGGAAGGAAGAATAGACAGGGGGGGGGGGGAGAGGGGAGAGATGGTCTGGGGAGAGGTAGTGCACATGAAGGAAACAAAAAAAAAGGTTATGGAGGGGAGGGGAAGAGGGGAAAGGAGTTGGGGAGTGAGTGAACCTTAATATCATCAGAATTGGCTCAAAGAAGGACTAACATACATACTCCAGTAGGTATAGTAATATATTTTTTCCATGAAGGAGGTAAGGGAGATAAGGGGGAAGGAGAAGAAGGGAAGGAAGAAGGGCAGATTGGGGGAGAGATCAGTAAAAAGCAAAACACTTTCAAGGAAGGTGAAGATGTTCTGCATAACTTCACAAGTATGATATATTGAATTGCTTGATTTCATAGGTAGGGTTGAGGAGGGAGAGAGTAAGTCTCAATGGATGAGTCCTTCATATCTTCCTAGTTGCCAGGGAAAAAAATAGTGAACAAGCTTTGTTTTCAGCTGGTGAGATGAGTCTGTGATGCCATCTCTGAGTGAGAGGAACAGTAAAGTGGGCCTATTTTGAGTCCAGGTCTCAGTCTACAGTCTATCCTCTGGATTAGAGAAATATTGCTAAAGCTCTTTTGTGATTCTGAGATTGAGTTCCAGGGATTTTATTTTAAACATAAAGTTCAAAGTTATCTGTCATCCAAGTTGGTAACAAAATAAACAACAAAAATAAACCCTCACATTTAAGCAGAGTTTAGATTCTGTAACAAACTTTGCATTTATATTTCTCTCTAGTTATTAGGCCACTAATTAATGTAGAAAATAAAAATCAGGCCTGTACTTAGCAAGAGCTGACTTCAAATCTAACCTCAGAACTTACTAGCTGTGTCACCCTGGGCAAATAATTTAACTGATATATGCCTTAGTTTTCTTATTTTTAAGATGGAAATTATAATAATAGCATATACCTCCTAGCATTTTTATGAGGTGCAAATGAAATAATTGTAAAGCATTTTACACAGTTCCTAACACATATAGTAAACAATATAAAAATGTCAGCTATTTATTATTATCTTTGTTATTTTTCCACTTGAAGTCACAGTGCTATAGAAATTATGGGAAATTTAGACATCTTGCTTTTTTGTTTTGTTTTGTTTTTTGGTGAGGCAATTGGGGTTAAGTGACTTGCCTAGGGTCACACAGCTAGTAAGTGTAAAGTGTCTGAGACCAGATTTGAACTCAGGTCCTCCTGAATCCAGGGCCAGTGCTCTATCCACTGTGCCACCTAGCTGCCCCTAGACATCTTACTTTTAAG
Organism: Dromiciops gliroides; assembly: GCF_019393635.1. Classification (NCBI taxonomy): domain Eukaryota; kingdom Metazoa; phylum Chordata; class Mammalia; order Microbiotheria; family Microbiotheriidae; genus Dromiciops; species Dromiciops gliroides. Next base: position 83,553,165 of record NC_057864.1, read on the forward strand.
TTGGATGGGGTTGGGTACATCAAACATTTCACCTTTACACATACATTACCTCAACTGAAACTCACAAGCCATGATCAATGATTTGAATATTTTCAATCCTTCTATAGATCACAAGGTACTTTAGACTTTAACATGAAATTTTAAAGGAAATATTAAATGTAACTATGTTCCAACAATCAAGATCTCTTTAAGAAATTATGAATGTCTAGAGACTTGGCAGAATATTTCAAACAAATATAAATTATCTCCTATTCACCACTCCTTTTTTTCTGGTCTTATCTCATGAATACAGAGATGCCTTAATTTAAAGTAGACTTCTTTTCTCCTCCTTTTCTTTCTTTTTCTGCCCTCTTCTTTCTCCTCTTCCTCCATCTTTCCAAAACACATGAATACAAGTACAGTCAGTTAATTGGACCCTAATTCCCCAAACAATAGATAAAGCAAACAAATTTTATATCACTTAGAAAGCAGAAGAAATGAAGTTGGCAGAGGAAAGGCAGTAAGCTCTCAGAACTCATAATACAATCACTCTAAAAGACCTCCAAATAATGTCATAGGACAATTTCCTGGAGCAGCAGAACCCACAAAAAAAATTGGCTGAAATCATGTTCCAGTGAAAGACAAGTTAGAATGATGGCAGGATGGGGCTTCTGTGCTGGGGCAAGAGAGAAACACAAACTTATGATCTTGCTGACACATATTTAGTCCCAGGAAGGACTCGAGAGAGAAAGATACCCCCACAGCCTCTGAATCAGCTGCAGACTAAATCAGCTGACACTAAATTCACGGTCTGGTGAGAGGACTGAAGGGTTTGCAAGGGGAGATTACTGGGTTCTCTGCTGGTGCTGAAGCAGAACTTGGGTGTTTAACCCCTACTGGAAACCAGAAAGATTGGGTTTGTCCCAGGTGGGGAGGGGTGCAGGCTCATTAGAGGTAACAACCACAGAACTCAATATTTTACTGCCTGGTTAAATAGCAAGTTGTCCTTGGGATATCTACAGACCAAAGAACAGACCAGGCAAGTGAAGAACCTGCCCCTCCTCAAATTGTACCATGTGGGTCCTCCTAAAGCTTCCGACAGTACATCCTGGAGGCAGAACCCCACTTTAAGGAGTTAGAAATCAAGGCAAGATGAGCAGACAGAGAAAGATGCAGACCATAGAAAGTTTCTTTAGTGACAAGGAAGATCAAGGTGCACCATCAGACAAGGATAGTAATATAAGGGATCTTACTTCCAAAGCTTCCAAGAAAAATATGAATTGGTCTTAGGCCATAGATGTGCTCAAAAAGGAATTTGAAGATAAAGTAAGAGAGGTAGAGGGAAAAATGGAAAGAGAAATGAGAGTGATGCAGGAAGGTAATGAAAAAAAAGGTCAAATGCATGAAAAGTCAAATTGACCAAATGGAAAAAGAGGTACAAAGTTCTCTAAAGAAAATCATTGCTTAAAAATTAGGATTGAGCAAATAGAAGCTAATGATTTTATGAGAAATAGAGCCACAATAAAGGAAATCCAAATAAATAAAAAAATAGAGGGCAATGTGAAATATCTCCTAGGAAAAATAGCTGACCTTGAAAATAGAACCAAGACAGATAATTTGAAAATCATTGGACTACCTAAAAACCATGAACAAAATAAGAATTTAGATATCATCTTCCAAGAAATTATCAGGGAAATTTCCCTGATACTCTAGAATCAGAAGGTAAAATAGAAATTGAAAGAATTCACCAATCGCCTCCTGAAAGAGATTCCCAAAATGAAAATTCCAAGGAACATTATAGACAATTTCTAGAGCTCCAAGGTCATGGAGAAAATATTGCAAGCAGCCAGAAAGAAACAATTCAAGTACTATGGAGCTAGCACAAGATCTATCAGCTTCTAATTTAAAGGATGAAAGGGTCAAGAATATGATATTCCATAGGGCAAAGGGATTGGGATTACAATCAAAAATCATTTATCCAGCAAAGCTGAGTATAATGAGAAAAACAGTACTTCAATGAAAAATAGGACTTTCAAGTATTTGTGGTGAAAAGACCTGAACTGAGTTGCAAATTTGATTTTCAAATAAAGAACCTAGAGAAACATAAAAAGGTAAACAGGAAAAAGAAATTAAGAGACATGTTAAAAAATTAAACTGTTTACATTCCTACATGGGAAGATGATACATCTAACTCATAAGAATTTCCTCAGTATTAGGGCAGATGATAAAAATAAACTTAGACAGAGGGCACAGGTGGGAATTGATTATGAAGGGATGATATCTGTAAAGCATTTGTGTTTTGTTTATTGTTTTCTTTTCTTTTGTTTTCTTTTATTGTGGGGTAGTTAGGGCTGGTTGGAAAGCCTGGGGTAAGTGAGATGGTGAGTGTCTTCTATCTGAGGCCAAATTTGGGCTCAGGTCCTCCTGTGTCCGGGGCAGGTGCTTTGTCTACTGTGTCACCCAGCTGCCCCATGATGACATCTTTAGTATAAGATTGAGGTGTGAGAGGATTGCACTCAGGAAGGGTGAAGGGGAGAGGTAGAATGGGCCAAAATCCCACATGAAAGAAACAGGAAATAGCTTATGGAGTAGGTGGAGAGATGGGAAAGAGATGGGGGAGGAGAGGGGCAGGGAATGGGCCTTAGACTCATCAGAATAGGATTAAAGACCTTAATCTCATCAGAGTTGGCTCAATGAGGGAATAACATACACACTGAATTGGATGAATTAATCTATCTAACCATGCAGGAAAGTAGGAGGGGAAGGGGATAAGGAGGGAAGGGTGAAAGAAGGGAGGGTAGAGCTGGGGAGGGGGCAACCAGAAGGAAATCACTTTTGAGAAGGGATAGGGTGAAAGAAGATAGAAAATAGAGTAACTATCATGGGGAAGGGAATAGGATGGAGGGAAACAGTTAACAATAGCAACTATGAAAAAAAAATTTGAAGCTGAGACAAGAGTAATATAAGATGATGATGATGATTGATTGATGGATTGGTGATGATTGGATGAAGAGGAGGATTGATTGATTGATTGATTGATGATGATGATGGATTGATGATGAGAAAACATATGGTACTTATTTGCGGGCTACTGTGAAGAAAATTCTTTGTCAGTTTAAGGTACTATATAAATGTTATCTATTATTGTTGTTGCAAGAATCAACCTCATTGGTCTATTGTAATGAAATAACTCTTTAAAATACTATATAATTGTAGTTTGCTATAAAAAATAATGAGCAGTATGCTATCCTAAAAACCTACATGAGCTGATGCAACATGAAATGTACTATATACAAAATAATAGGAATACTGTAAGATGATCTGCTTTAAATGACTTGGTTATTTTCAGCAATGCAATGATCCAAGATAACTCTGAAGGTCCTATGAAAAATGCATTCCATCTACATAGAAAGAACTTATGGTGTCTGAATATAGATTGAAGCATAATTTTTATTTTTTATTAGTTCCTTTATCTGAAGTTTTGTTTTTGTCTGTTTTCTTTCACAACCTGGCTAATGTGGAAATGTTTTGCATGACTGCTCATGTATGGCTTATACTGAATTGCTTGAGTTCTTGGTGAAGGAGGTGGAGGAAGAGAATTTGGAACACAAAGTTTAAAAAGAAATTAAAGTAGACTTCCCTCACACACCTTACCACAAGCAGTGAGAAATTACTGTGAGAAAGGTCAACATAAAGCTTAACAGGGATGGGGAATGCTAGAGTTTTAACCTATATAGGCATCCATAATTACCAGCAAAACACCCATTAATCACGAATGTCAATGTAAAAGAAAAAAATTAGTAAAATATGAGAGAGTATGATGTAATGGAGGGACTATTTACCTTGAAATCATTAAGACAAGGCTGTTCCTTAACCACGTATTAGCTGGATGATGATGGGCAAATATTTTCAATATGCCAGACAAGTTTCTACAATGATGTTCCTAAAAATGTATTCCCTCAGTGGAGAAAATTTCCCTATAAGGCCCCTACAAATTAAATCACATTTGATAAAGCAAATACAAAAATAATGCTATAGGAAAGGAAAATATTACAGAAACAGAGGCCAATCAGAGTCGATTTTAAGACAAGAATTTACAGGTAACATTTAAGATTCAGAGAAGAGTTGTATGCATAGGATCATGACTTCTAAATGCACTTTTGGTATTAAAGTCCAGTCCAGTCATTATGCTTTTATTTTGGCATAGAAATAATGGATCTATAAACTGCAAGTATTCGCTTAGCTTCTTAAGTCCTGTCTAGATAGGATAAAGTAATAAAGTAATTGGTACAACTATGGAAGGAGTTCAGTTCCAAGCTTATGTTAGAGCTGAACAATGTTTCTTTTTTTCTTTTCTTTTTTTTCCCTTGCTGCATTAGACTTTAGATTCTGTCTGGCTTTCTAATGAGAATAGACCTACTACTTTTACAATTGAATCATATCTCTAGGGGAAAAAAGAGAGTGATAACCTTTAAAATATGTCTACAAAAGATAATCACCACAATAGCATTTATCCAAGTAGTCCTTTTTCTTAATAATATAGCAATGTCCTTTACTCATGATTTTCCTTTTCCCCTTCAAGGAGCTGTTGTAAAAGAAAGCTATTGAAATACAACTATCCAAAAAGATTACCTTTAATTAAAATGACTGTCTTTAGAAGACGTATGGAAGGACTTCACTATTAAAGATAATCTCATATATAATTTTTAAAATGAGAAATATTCTTCAAATTGTTTTTCTATTATGTCCCTCAGAAAACGTAGAGTTCTTTCATATTTTTTTTGGGGGGGAGGCTGTATTCTGTGAGTCATATTTTCCTCTTTTTTTAATCATGGGAAATAGTTATGGTAATCCTTGCAAAGACAAGGAAATAGAGGGTATTAATTAATCAACTAATCAATTAATTAATTATCTGGTCCATTAATTAATTAGTTGGTATTTCACTCCCTGAGCAAGTTAGGCTGACTGAGTCTATGTACAAAATTAAGGTTCATAGGAATTCTTTGGTAGCTTCTATTCTAACTTTCAAGCAAAAATGTATATATTCTGTTATTTTTAATATATAATCTACTATATATTACATTAGGGAATGATATTATGTCACTATCATTAAGGAGCAAATAGTTGAGGTTATCCCTTCTATATAGTGGATCCTGCTATTGACTTAAAAAAAATGAGGCAATAAGGTAGAGTTGGAATATGTATCAATCCAATTAAATTTTTAAAATGTAGTTTATTTATTGATAATCAGAAATGCACTCTTTTAGGTCCTATGTTCAGAACACAAAACCTAGTCATTCCTTTACTCAAGGAGCTTGAAAACAATTTCAACAAAATAAGTAGAATACAAAGAAAAGTAAAAAATGAGAGAGAGCATTACGAACTCAAGGCAATTAGGAAGCCATCACAGAAGAGAAGTCATGCTATTGCATTAGAAGTGGATAGCTAAAATGTATTTCCAATTTTGCCATTAGGTAGCTGTGAGTTTTGATAAGTCACTTAACTTCTTTGTGCCACAATTTCTACATCTACATGATTAGATCCTTGCAAGTAATATCAAATATTCTTTCAGATCTAAAATGCTATACCTTTCTAATAGTATTTCTTTTGACCCTTTTCATCAGTATTCCCTAACTGATGGCATTTCTACCTAAATCATGAATGCCTAAACTGTCTTCCTACCTTTAAAAATGTTACAGTGTCACCACAGGACACAATGAAGTGTTTTTGACTTTGACTCTCTAGGAGTTGAATAGACCTAAGTTGTTTTAGTTGGCTTATTTTCTGTAAAATGATATCATGTAATTCCATGCTGCATTTCATATTTAAAAAGCTGTCAAAGACCCCTGTAATTCTGTCTCTTGAGGGCTAAGTAGAGGATTTAGGTTAGCTAGAGAGGAGTAATCTTTACATGCACATGAAAAAGAGTTCTTATCTGTATTACACAAGTGCTTGACTCAAACATGTACATATATATATATATATGTGTGTGTGTGTGTGTGTATGTGTGTGTGTGTACATGAGTGTGTATGGATGTGTGCATGTATATATATGTATATGCATGTATAAGCATATACATATACATACATAAGCACATACATGTATGTTTGCATGTGTATAAAATAACTCAATTTTCTCATCTGTATAATGAAGATATTGGCCCCTAAGTTCCCTTACAACAATAAATCTATGATCCCATGACCCTAGTAATTCAATTCAATTGTTGACAAAAATCCAGTTTAGAAGGGAAGGAAAAGATAGAAGTATAGTTAAAAACTTCAAAACAAACTATCTTTCATGTCAGTGAGAGCCTTCATAGGCAAGATACCTGTCTTTAGAATACCTCAGAGAAAAAGTAGAGAACTTGGAGAAGACATATGAGAAAAAAATGTTTGTTAAGCATGCACCAAGTCTAAAGTACTTGGAAAAACACTTTTGATAAATGTTTTCTATTAGTATTATCCACATTTCATATTATCTTTATAGAATTTGAGTTTTCTATGTAAAGGAGTTATTAGAAAGAAAGCTATCTTTGAAGAGAGATAACTTGTTTTCTTATTGTAGCTCTGTCATTTACTATGTGAGCAATCATGAACAAACCTTTACAGGCTTTAAAGCATGGTAAACATAGTCCCTCATTAATAATGTTGTAAGAGAAGAATCAGAAAAAAAAGAAAAAAAAACTATAAGAAAGAACAAAAAGAAAAGTGAAAATATGCTTCTATCTGCATTCAACCTCAACAGGTCTTCTGAATGTGGAAAGCATCTTTCACCATGAGTCTTTTGGCATTGTCTTGTATAATTTTATTGCTGAGAAGAGTTAAATCTATCAGAGTTGATCATCACCTAGTGTTATTGATACTGTGTACAATGTACACCTGGTTCTGCTCATTTCTCTCAACATCAGTCAACTTAAGTTCTTCCAGGTTTTTTTGAAATCCATCTACTTGTCATTTCTTACAGCATGATAGTATTCCATTACATTACTACAATTTGTTTAGCCATTCCCCAACTGTTGGGAAACCCCTAAATTTCCAATTCTTTGCCACCACAAAAAGAAAATGTATAAATATTTTTGTACATGTGGGGTCTTTTCCCTTTTTATGATCTCTTTGGGATATTTAACTTATAATTGCTGGGTCAAAGGGTATGCACAATTTTATAGCCTTTTGGGTATGGGTACAAATTGCTCTCCAGAATGGTTGGATCAGTTCACAGCTCCACCAACAGTGCATTTGTGTTCCAATTTCCCACATCTTCTCCAATATTTATCATTTTCCTTTTTGTCATATTAGCTAATTGGATAGGTATGAGGTGGTACCTCAGAGTAGTTTTAATTTGCATTTCTCTAATCAGTAGTGATTAAGAACATTTTGTTATCATTTGGCTGTAGATAGCTTTGATTTCTTCATCAGAACACTGCTTGTTCATATCCTATGACCATTTCTCAATTGGGGAATGACTTGGATTCTTATAAATTTGATTTAGTTCCCTATATATTTTAGAAATGAGGCCTTTATCAGAAGTACTGGCCATAAAAATTGTTTCCCAGCTTTCTGCATCCCTTCTAATTTTGGATGCATTGTTTCTGTTTGTACAAAACCTTTTTAATTTAATATAATCAAAATTATCCATTTTGCATTTCATAATATTCTCTATCTCTTTTTTGGTCAGAAACTGTTCTCCTTTTCAAAGATCTGAAAGGTAGACTATTCCTTCCTCTCCTAATTTACCTATGGTGTCATTGCTTATATCTGAATCATGTATCCATTTTGAACTTATTTTTGAATAAGGTATAAGATGTTGGTCTATACCTAATTTCTGCCATACTATCTTCCAGTTTTCCCAGCAGTTTTTGTTAAATACTGAGTTCCTATCCCAGAAGCTGGAGTCTTTGGGTTTCTCAAACAGTAGATTACTAATGTCATTTACTACTGGGTCTCCTGTGCCTAGCCTATTCCATTGATCCACCACTCTATTTCTTAGCCAGTACCAGATAGTTTTGATGACTGCAGCTTTATAGTAGAGCTTCAGATTTGGTACAGCTAACCCACCATTCTGTGCATTTTTTTTCATTATTTCCCTTGATATTCTTGACTTTTTTGTTTTTCCAGATGAATTTTATTATTTTTTCTAGCTCTATGAAATAATTTTTAGGTAGTCTGATTGGTATGGTACTGAAAAAATAAATTAATTTAGGTAGAATTATCATTTTTATTATATTAGCTCGGCCTATCCATGAGCAACTGTTATTTTTCCAGTTATTTAGATCTGATTTGATTTGTGTGAAAATTGTTTTGTAATTGTGTTCATTGAGTTCCTGGGTTTGTCTTGGCAGGTAGATTCCCAAGTGTTTTATATTATCTACCATTACTTCAAATGTAATTTCTCTTTCTATCTCTTGCTGCTGGATTTTGTTGGTCTTGTATAGAAATGCTGATGATTTGTGTGGATTTATTTTCTATCCTGCTACTTTGCTAAAGTTGTTAATTGTTTCAAGTAATTTTTGAGTTCCATTCTCTAGGATTCTCTAAGTATACCATCATATCATCTGCAAAGAGTGATAGTTTTGTTTCTTCCTTGCAAACACAATCTTAATTGATTTTTAAAATCCTTTTTGACCTTTTCCAAGAAGGCTTTTTTTATTGAGATCAATTCATCTTCCCTCTTGAGAATTCACATATAGGCAATTTGGGAGTATTTTCCTCATCTGAGTTTGTGTTTTCTTTTCCCTTGTTCATACAGAAGCTCTCAATGGTGAGAGATCTTTTTTGTTTCTTACACATACTGCAGCTTTTTTTTTTTAATTTAAATTGAGGCCTGCTCTGGGGGCACCAGGGTCCCTGTTTCAAGCTTCTTGTGCTGGGGTATAGGGGCTGTGTCACTGGTTTTCTACAGTGAGGCCTCTATGGCTTGTGGATTTCTCACCACCCTGGGCTTGCTGGCTGTGTGCTGGGATCAGTAGGCCTGGTCACACCTGTCCTGTGGATGGCCCTCCAGCTGGCAACCTGCCCTCTCGGATGGTGCAGGTGGGTTTCACCACAGTCTCGCTGCACCACAAGCTTGCTGAGCCAGGATCCAGGGGCCTCAGTTGCTCTGCTGTGGCCCACAGCTTCCTGCTGACTTGTGCTGAGCCCCTCAGTGCTATGCTGCCTTGGCCTGTGCCTCCCTTTTGCCCCAGTGAGACCGACCAATCCTGAAGTCTTCTAAATTATTTCTGGTCGGAAGACAGTGTCTCTCTGTCTCTTTGTAGGTTCTGTAGTTTCAGAATCTGTCCAGAGGCTTGACTTAATGTTCTTTTTGAGGGAATAGAAGGAGAGCTCAAGCAAATTGCTGGCTCCTCTTAGCCATCTTGACTCTACCACCCATCATTTCTTATAATATAATAATATTCCATCAAAATCATATGCCACAACTTGTTCAGCCATTCCCCAATTGAAAATCATCCCATGGATTTCCAATTTATCAGCAGAAAAAGAACCAATAGAATATAATAGAATACAATAGAATACAATTATTTTTGTACATTTACCTCCTTGTCCTTTAACTCTTTGAGATTCAGATCTGGAAATAGTATTGCAGGATCAATGGTTTCAAATTGTTCTCCATAATGATTAAACCAATTTATTCCTATACCAAGAATTATTAGTGTAGCTGTTTTCCTTTATCCATTTCAGCATTTATCAGTTCTGATAGATGTGAGGTGGTACCTCAGACTTACATTAATTTGCATTTCACCAATCAATAATGATTTAGAGAATCTTTTCATATGACTCCAGAAAGCTTTGATTTCTGCTTTTGAAAACTGAGTGTTTTTATCCTTTGGCCATTAATCAGTTGGGAAATGGCTCTTTTTAAAATATATTTGACTTAATTCCCTATGTATTTACTACAAAAACTTTTAATTACTTCATTGACTGTGGTGCATTTTAGTGAAATGTAGTTTCCCTGATTATTTCTTTTAACTTGTGTATGTTTTTTTATTTTAACTTTTATTTATCTATCCTATCCTTTTTATTTCAGCTGAAGTATATTAGATTCCATTCCAGCCTTTTATTTTAACTTTGTGTGTCTATCTGTTTCAAATGTGTCTCTGGTATATATACATATTTATATACATATACACATACATACACACATCTATATATAGTATGTGTATACACACATACAATACACAAATATATATATATATATATATATATATATATATATATTTCCTCTTTAAATCAATTTTGATGAGAGTGAAATTCAAACATTGCTCACCTCCCTACAATTCCCCCCTTCCATTGAAGCTCTTCCTTATGTTCCTCCTTCATGTGAGAAAATTTCCCAATTTTACCTCTTCCTTCTCCTTTTTTCCTTTGGATTTATCAAACTCTAGATTTTTATGGTCATTTAATAAGTACCGATTCTAGTATTCCACTGATGCACCATTCCATTCTTTATATTGGACCAAATTGTTTATATGATTACCACTTTGTAAAAAAGTGTATGAGTGGGGCAGGTAGGTGGCGCAGTGGATATAGCACCAGCCCTGGAGTCAGGAGTACCTGAGTTCAAATCCAGCCTCAGAAACTTAACACTTACCAGCTGTGTGACCCTGGGCAAGTCACTTAACCCCAATTGCCTCACTAAAAAATAAAACAAAACAAAACAAAAAACTGTATGAGATCTGGAGATCTGGTACTGCTATGAGAGCAGCTAGATAGTACAGTAAATAAAGCATTGAGACTGGATTCAGGAAGATCTGAAGTCAAAACCAGCAACATACACTTCTTAATTATGTCACCTTAAGCAATATAAGCATAAATAACAGTGTTTGCTTCATCTGTAAAATAAGCTGCAGCAGGAAAAGTCAAACTACTGTAGTATCTTTGCCAAGAAAACACCAAATGGTTTCATAAAGAGTTGAATATAACCAAACAACAAAACTGCAAGTCTACTTTCTTCTATAATTTTGACTGGTTTATTCTATATTCTTGACCTTTTTTTCTTGAATATGAATTTTGTCTTAATTTTTCTGCTTCTATAAGGTAATTTTCATTATTATTTGACTGGTTTGACACAAGAAATAAATAAATTAGTTAGAATTGTCATTTTTATTATATTTCATTATCCTATCCATTAGCAATTGGTATTTTTGCAGTTGTATAGAGCTGACATTATTTGTGAGAAAAAATATTTTGTAATTGTGTTAATACAGTTCCTGGGTTTTTCTTGGCAGGTAGACTTCTAAATATTTTATATTGTCTTCAGTTATTTTATTTTATTTTATTTTATTTTATTTTGTTTTGTGGGGCAATGAGGGTAAAATGACTTGTCCAGTATCACACAGCTGGCAAGTTTCAAGTGTCTGATTCCAGATTTGAGCTCAGGTCCTCCTGAATCCAGGTCTAATGCTTTATTCACTGTACCACCTAGCTGCCCGCTATGGGAGCAGTCTTCAGTTATTTTAAATGGAATTTCTCTTTCTATCTCTTCTTACTGGACTTTGTTGGTCATATATAAAAATGATGATGATTTAAGTGGGTTTACTTTATGTCCTGCAACTTTGCTAAGGTTGTTAATTGTTTCAAGATGTTTTAGTTGATTCTTTAGGATTCTGTAAGTATACCATCATATCCTCTTCAAAGAATGATGCTTTTCTTTCCTCATTACCTATACTATTGCAATTCCTTTATTTTCTCTTATTCCCTTAGCTAGGATTTCTAGTGAAATATTGAATAATAGTGGTTGTAATGGATATCTTTGCTTTACCCTTGATTTTATTGGGAATGCTTTTACGTTGCCTTCCATTACAGATAATACTTGCTATTTGTTTTAGATCAATATTACTTATAATTTTTAGGAATGTTACCTTCTTATATTTTCTAGTGTTTTTAATGTCACTGAGATTTGTGTTTTGTCAATAGCTTTTTCTGCATCTATTGAGATAATCATATGAATCTTACTGTTTTTTGAAGATCATTATGCTGATAGTTTTTCTAATATTGAACCAGTCCTGCATTCCTGGTATAAATTACACACATTTATAATTTATAATCTTTGTGTTAATTTATTCAATCTCCTTACTAGTATTTCACTGTCATTTTCACTACATTCCTTTATGTAGGCTTAGTTTGGAAGACATGAGAAAAACTCTTCCGTAGAGAATCACAAAGATTCCTAGCCACTGGGCAGTAATTCATCTGTTCTATTAGACATACAGAAGGTGGTCTTTCTCTACCCGATATTCCTCAGAATATGTATTTCCAACTTCTCTATTTTTATATTGCTTTATATTGGGTTTTTTTTTTTTTACTGAAATAAAGTTATTTTGTGAGTCAGAATATCAAAGTGAGATTATTGGTATTTCCCAGGGCAAAGGTGTTTTAAAAATACACAATTTATATTGGTGGTCGGCTTATAGCATCTATAATATTAATTTTAAGAACCTCAAAAGAGTAAATTTAGAACTATTATTTTTATTCTCTACATGTTTATAATTCTGCCAGGGCATCTAGACTAATTAATAGTCAGTAGCTATCAGAGCTGGAATACATATGCACTGCTACTTATATATTTTTGCATTTTCTCCCTTTCCTCTGTCTTTAGCACACTGGAGGATGATAACAAATTTTCTGCTATATGTATTTTTCTTTTTTTTTTTGCAACAAACATTTACTTTATTTTTTCCAGTTACATGTAAGGGTAGTTTTCTTCATTCATTTTTTTTTTTTTTACATATAAGGTATTTTATTTTTTCCATTACATGTAAAGATAGTTCTCAACTTTTGTTTATACAAGCTTTACAAATTTAGATTTTTCTCCCTCCCTCCCCTCCCTCCCCCCCTCCCCTAGACAGCAGGTAATCTGATATAGGTTATATCTATATATCTATATATCTATATTCATATACATATACATATACATATATATACACCCATATATTTATATACACATAATAACATTAATCCTATTTCTGCATTAATCCTGTTATAAGAGAAAAAATCAGAGCAGTGATGCAAAACCTCAAAATAGAAAACAAAAAACAACAGCACCCAAAACAAAAGAAATAGTATGGTTCAATCAGCATCTATACTCCACAGTTCTTTTTTTATTATTTTTCTTGGATTTGGAGATCCTCTTCTACCATGAGTTCCCTGGAATTCTTCTGTACCATTGCATTGGTGGGAAGAATATAGTCCATCACAGTAGGTCAACACTCAATGTTGATGATACTGTGTACAATGTTCTTCTAGTTCTACTCATCTCACTCATCATCAGCTCACGTAAGACCCTCCAGGTTTCTCTGAACTCCTCCTGCTCATCATTTCTTACAGAACAATAGCATTCCATTGTATTTATATACCACAACTTATCCAGCCATTCCCCAATTCATGAGCACCCCCTCAACTTCCAATTCCTTGCTACCACGTAAAGAGCAGCTACAAATATTTTTGTACATGTGGGTCCCTTACCCCTTCCATGATTTCTTTGGGAAAAAGACCTAAAAGTGGAATTGCTGGGTCAAAGGGTATGCACAGCTTTATCGCCCTTTGGGAATAATTCCAAATTGCTCTCCAGAATGGTTGGATCAGTTCACAGCTCCACCAACAATGCATTAGTGTTCCAATTTTCGACAGCTTCTCCAACATTTATTATCTTCCTTTTTTGTCACTTTAGCCAATCTGATAGGTGTCAGGTGGTACCTCAGAGTTGTTTTAATTTGCATCTCTCTAATCATTAGAGATTTAGAGCATTTTTTCATATGGGAATAGATAGCTTTGGTTTCTTCATCAGAAAACTGCCTGTTCATATCCTTTGACCATTTCTCAATTGGGGAATGACTTGGATTCTTATAAATTTGATTTAATTCCCTATATATTTTAGAGATGAGGCCTTTATTAGAAGTACTGGCCTCAAAAATTGTTTCCCAACTTTCTGCCTCCCTTCTAATTTTGGATGCATTGCTTCTGTTTGTACAAAAATTTTTTAATTTAATATAATCAAAATCATCCATTTTGTATTTTATAATATACTCTATCTCTTGTTTGGTCAAAAACTGTTTTCCTTTCCAAAGATCTGATAGGTACACTATTCCTTTCTCTCCTAATTTACCTATGGTATCACCTCTTATATCTAAATCTTGTATCCATTTTGACCTTATTTTAGTATAAGGTGTAAGATGTTGGTCTATGCCTAATTTCTGCCATACTATCTTCCAGTTTTCCCAGCAGTTTTTGTCAAATACTGAGTTCCTATCCCAGAAGCTGGAGTCTTTGGGTTTATCAAACACTACATTACTAGTGTCATTTACTACTGTATTTCCTGAGCCTAACCTATTCCATTGATCTACCACTCTATTTTTTAGCCAGTACCAGATAGTTTTGATGACTGCCACTTTATAGTAAAGCTCCAGGTTTGGTACCGCTAACCCACCTTCCTGTGAATTTTTTTTCATTATTTCCCTGGATATTCTTGATTTTTTGTTTTTCCAGATGAATTTTGCTATTATTTTTTCTAGCTGTACAAAATAATTTTTAGGTAGTCTGATTGGTATGGCACTGAATAAGTAAATTAATTTAGGCAGTATTGTCATTTTTACTATATTAGCTCTGCCTATCCATGAGCAATTGATATCTTTCTAATTATTTAGATCTGATTTGATTTGTTTGAAGAGGGTTTGGTAGTTGTGTTCATAGAGTTCCTGGGTTTGTCTTGGCAAGTAGACTCCCAAGTATTTTATATTATCTACCATTACTTTAAATGGAATTTCTCTTTCTATCTCTTGCTGCTGGAATTTGTTGGTCATGTATAGAAATGCTGATGATTTATGTGGATTTATTTTATATCCTGCTACTTTTCTAAAGTTGTTCATTGTTTCAAGTAATTTTTGAGTTGAATCTCTAGGATTCTTTAAGTATACCATCATATCATCTGCAAAGAGTGATAGTTTTGTTTCCTCCTTGCCTATTCTAATTCCTTTAATTCCTTTCTCTTCTCTGTTTGCTAAAGCTAACATTTCTAGGACAATATTAAATAATAGGGGTGATAATGGACATCCCTGTTTCACCCCTGATCTTATTGGGAAGGCCTCTAATTTATCTCCATTACATATAATACTTGCTGATGGCTTTAGGTAGATACTGTTTATTATTCTAAGGAAAGCTCCACCTATTCCTAAACTCTCTAGTTTTTTTATTAGGAATGGGTGTTGTACTTTGTCAAAAGCTTTCTCTGCCTCTATTGAGATAATCATATGATTTTGGTTGGTTTTCTTATTGATGTGGTTGATTATGTTAATAGTTTTCCTAATGTTGAACCAGCCCTGCATTCCTGGTATAAATCCCACCTGGTCATAGTGTATTATCCTGGTGATCACTTGCTGTAATCTCCTTGCTAATATCTTATTTAAGATTTTAGCATCAATATTCATTAGGGAAATTGGTCTATAATTTTCTTTCTCTGTTTTTGCTTTGCCTGGTTTTCGTATCACCACCATATTTGTGTCATAAAATGAATTTGGTAGAACTCCTTCTTCACCTATTTTTCCAAATAATTTGTATAATATTGGAATTAATTGTTCTTTAAAAGTTTGGTAAAATTCATCTGTAAACCCATCTAGCCCTGGGGATTTTTTCTTAGGGAGTTCATTAATGGCTTGTTCAATTTCTTTTTCTAATATGGGTATATTTAAGGATATTATTTCTTCTTCCATTAACCTGGGCAATTTGTATTTTTGTAAATATTCATCCATTTCATTTAGATTGTCAAATTTATTGGCATACAGTTGGGCAAAATATTTCCTAATTATTGACTTAATTTCCACTTCATTGGTGTTAACATCACCCTTTTCATTTTTGATACTGGTAATTTGGTTTTCTTCTTTCTTTTTTTTAATCAAATTAACCAATATTTTATCTATTTTATTGTTTTTTTTTCATAAAACCAGCTCTTAGTTTTATTGATTCATTCTATAGCTTTTTTTTTGCTTTCAATCTTATTAATTTCTCCTTTAATTTTCAGGATCTCTAATTTAGTGTCTAATTGGGGATTTCTAATTTGTTCTTTTTCTAGCTTTTTAAGTTGCATGCCCAATTCATTAATCTCCTCTTTCTCTTTTTTATTCATGTAAGCATTTAGAGCTATAAATTTTCCCCTAAGCACTGCTTTGGCTGCATCCCATATATTTTTGTATGTTGTCTCATTATTGTCATTCTCTTGGATAAAGTTATTGATTGTTTCTATGATTTCTTGTTTGGCCCATTCATTCTTTAGAATGAAATTATTTAGTTTCCAATTGATTTTCATTCTACTTTTCCCTGGCTCTTTCTTACATGTAATTTTTATTGCATCATGATCTGAGAAGGATGCATTTACTATTTCTGCCTTTCTACATTTGACTATGATGTTTTTGTGCCCTAATACATGGTCAATTTTTTAAAATATGCCATGTACTGCTGAGAAAAAGGTATGTTCCTTTCTATCCCCATTCAATTTTCTCCAGACATCTATCATGTCTAACTTTTCTAGTAATCTATTCACCTCTTTCACTTCTTTCTTATTTACTTTTTGGCTAGATTTATCTAATTCTGAGAGGGGGAGATTCAGATCCCCCAGTAGTATAGTATTACTGTCTAATTCCTCTTGTAACTCATTTAACTTCTCCTCTAAGAACTTGGATGCTATACCAATTGGCGCATACATATTTAATATTGATATTACTTCATTATCTATAGTACCTTTAAGTAAGATGTAATTTCCTTCCTTATCTCTTTTAATGAGATCTATTTTTGCCTGCACTTTGTCTGAGATAAGGATTGCTACCCCTGCCTTTTTTACTTTAGCTGAGGCATAATATATTGTGCTCCAGCCTTTTACCTTTACTCTGTGTGTATCTCTCTGCTTCAAATGTGTTTCTTGTAAACAGCATATTGTAGGGTTCTGGTTTTTAATCCACTCTGCAATTCGCTTCTGTTTTATAGCAGAGTTCATCCCATTCACATTCACAGTTATTATTACTGACTGTCTATTCCCCTCCATTCTATTTACCCCCTTTGTACTTTTCCCCCCTTCTTTCACCCTATTCCTCCTCACAGACGTTTTACTTCTTACCCCTGCCTCCCCCAATCTGCCCTCCCTTTTTATCACCCCCCTATCTTTTCTTTACCCTTTTCTCCCTTGCTTTTGTCCTCCCTTCTATCAGTCCCCCCTTTCCCTTCCCCTTTTGCTTCCCTAAAGAATGAGGTAAGTTTCTTTATCCCAATGAACATATATGTTGTTCCCTCTTTGAGTCAAATTTAATGAGAATAGGGTTGAAACAATGTTCCCCCCTCCTTTCTTTCCCTCTATTGCAATAGTTTTTTTCCACCTCTTCATATGATATAATTCATCCCATTCCACCTCCCCTTTCCTCTCCTCCCCATCGACTCCCTTTTTAACCCCTTAATTCTTTTGTATCATCACATCAAAGACAATTTATATTTATACCCTCTATGTAAAGTCCTTCTCTCTGCCCAAATACATTTACAATTCTTAAGATTTATGAGTATTATTTTCCTGTGTAGGGATATAAACAGTTTAACCTAATAGGGTAACCTTTTTTTCCCCCTCTGTTTACCTTTTTAAACTTCTCTTGAGTCTTGTATGTTGAGATCGAATTTTCTATTCAGTTCTGGTCTTTTCATCAGGAAAGATTGAAAGTCCCCAATGTCATTAAATGTCCATCTTTTCCCCTGAAAGAACATGCACATTTTTGCTGGGTAATAGATTCTCGGCTGCAATCCAAGCTCCTTTGCCTCCCGGAATATCATATTCCAAGCCTTGCGGTCCTTTAATGTTGAAGCTGCCAGGTCCTGAGCAATCCTGACTGTGGCTCCCTGATATTTAAATTGCTTCTTTCTGGCTGCTTGTAGTATTTTCTCCTTCACCTGATAATTCTGGAATTTGGCTACAATATTCCTTGGAGTTTTCCTTTTGGGGTCTCTTTCAGGAGGTGATCGGTGGATTCTTTCAATGATGATTTTATCCTCTGATTCTATGATATCAGGGCAGTTCTCCTTAATAATTTCCTGGAATATGGTGTCTAGATTCTTTTTCTGGTCATGGCTTTCCGGCAGTCCAAATATCCTCAAATTGTCTCTCCTGGATCTGTTTTCCAGGTCAGTTGTCTTTCCAATGAAGTATTTCACATTTTCTTCTATTTTTTCATTCTTTTGATTCTGCTTGACTTATTCTTGGTGTCTCATGGATTCCTTATCTTCCAACTGTCCCACTTTAATTTTTAAGGCATTGTTTTCTTCAGTGAGATTATGCACCTTTTTTTTCCATTTGGCCAAGTGAATTTTTTAAGGCTTTGTTTTCTTCAGTGAAATTATGTGCTTCCTTTTCCAAGCTGCTGATTCTTTTTTCATAGTTTTCTTGTTTTGCTTTCATTTCTTTCCCCATTTTTTCTTCTACCTCTTGCAATTGATTTTTAAAATCCTTTTTGAGCTCTTCCAGGAAGGCTTTTTGTTCTTGAGACCAATTCATCTTCCCTTGCGAGGTTTCAGATGTAGGCAATTTGAGGCTATTGTCCTCATCTGAGTTTGTGTTGGCTTCTTCCCTATTGATACAGAAGCTCTCAATGGAGAGGGCTCTTTTTTGCTTCTTACTCATTATTGCAGCTTATTTATTTAGTTTTTAAGTTGAGGTCTTCTCTGGGGGCACCAGGGTCCCTGTTTTGGGCTTCTTGTGCAGGGGTATAGGTGCTGTGTGACCGGGCTTTTACTCTGAGGCCTTTATGGTGTGTGGAGATCCCCCGCCCTGTACTTCCTGTCTGATTGTGCTTGGCCAGCCAGGTGCCGGACTCCAGTGTCTAATCCCGCCTGACCCATTCGTGGCCCTCTTGGCCCGGTGCAGGTAGGTTTTTCCACTGTCCTTCTTGGCCACCAGATTTTTGAACCAGGTTCTGGGAGCCTCAGTTGTTTGGCTGTGGCCTGCAGCTCCTGCTGACTTGCCCTGACCCCCTCGGCGCTGGGTTGCTGCCCTGCGCTGGGCCTCCCTTTTGCCTGAGTCAGACCAACCTTTTCCTGAAGTCTTCTAAATTATCTCTGGTTGGAGGACTGTGTCTCTCTGTCTCTTTGCAGGTTCTGTAGTTTCACAATCCGTCCAGAGCCTTGATTTAATGTTTGTTTTGAGGGAACAGAAGGAGAGCTCAGGCAGCTTGCTGCTTCCTCTCTGACATCTTGGCTCTGCCCCCATCATTTTCTTAAGACTTAAAGTTCCAAATTTTTCTCCCTCCCTCCCTTTCCTCCCCTTTCCAGAAGACATCAACCAGGTTATATATGTACAATCCACAAGTGCTCTTGTTATCAGTTCTTTCTATGTGGGTGGATAGTATGCTTCATCATTAGTCCCTTGGGATTATCTTGGATCATTGTATTGCTGATAGTAGTTGTCATTCACAATGGGCAGTGAGTTCTTGAACTCATGACATGATCGCTCCAAAAACATCCAAATAATGTCATAGGACAATTCCTGGAGCAGCAAAACCCACAGAAGAATGTGCTGAAATCATCTTTTAAACAAGGACAGCTTGGAAGGTCAGAAGGAGGGAGCTGTTGTGCTGAGACAGGAGTGGAACCCAACCGCACAGATCCAGTCCCAGGAAGGCCTCACCAGAGAAAGAGACTCTGAATCAGCTGCAGTGCCAGTGTTATCTAGAACTAAGTTCAGTCTGGTGACAGGGCTGAGACCTTGGTGGAGGTGGGGTGGGGGAAATTACAGGGGTCTATTTATGCAGGGGCTGAGGCAGGACTTTGGTTTTTCACCCCTGCTGGAAAGCAGGAGATAGGCTTTGAGCAGTAGTGGTCCAGGTGGGGGAGGAGCACAGTCTCCTTGGAGCTAACAACCACAACACACAAAGCTGATTGATTAGCAGATTGGTCTGGGGTCATCTACAGACCATGGAACAGGCCAGGCAGTGAAGAACCTGTTCCTCCTTAAATCATACCACCTGGGACCTTTTGAAGCTTGGGATAGTGCAGCCTGGAAACAGTGCCCCAGTTTAAGGTGCTATATGTATTTTTCAAAGAAAAGGATTTTAAATATAGCAATGTTTCCAATACAGGAATGACTGTAAAAGGATGACATTTCAGGCATCTTCCAGAGGATGGTGGGAAAGATACATTGTGGATATTTCCTATGTAAATATTTTTTTCTGGAAATCCTGATGCTTTAGACTATTATTCTTTCTGATGAGGTTGTTTTAAACAGAAAAAAAGTGGGAGTTGTTTTGTAGTTCCTGCTTTATTGTTTTATGTTAATTTTTGCAATTTAAATGGGGTGGGGGAAATTCAACCACAGAATACTATGCTATATGTATATTCAGTAACTGAATTCTAATTTTTCAAATCTGGCACCATTACAGAACTTGAAACCACATGTACAGATGTTTCCTAATTAAAAGACTATGATTCCTTCAATATTATACACCATGGTCTTTTGCCTTTTTTGGCAGATTTTTATCTTGTTGGCTGAATTAAAATATGATTTGGCCCATAATGTTAAAATCTTTAGAGCAATTACTGGTATATCCTTTATACTGAAAAATGATGTTCAGGGTAATGAATATGGAATAATAGAGATAGCAATAAAAAAGAAAACTGATATGAATGCTAATTTTATAAATAGAAACACCTTAAAGTACAAAAAATAAAATATTTAGTTTTATTGCCTGTTGTTAACTATAACTATACTCTTCACACTAATAAACATTAGAAGAAATCCTTTTCATGGCCGTGAAGTCAATTTGCCTGAAAAAGTAAAGGGATCAATGATAAATCGATAGCGATCTAAATTGCTTTACTTTTAAATTCTAAGGCCCAGATTATGGAGTTGAAATTTAAAGCTGGAAAAGTCATCAGAAAAGATCTTGTCTTATAGTTCAACCTTCTCATTTTACAAAGGAGCAGACTGAGTTCCCAAAGCTTTGACATGACTTTCTTAATGTCTCACAGATAATATTGAGTTGAAGCAAGAATAAAATCCATGCCCTTTCATTCTAGATCCAATGTCCTTTTTCTTGTATCATGATGTAGATATCAACTGACTTCCTTGGTTCCCTGTAGGATCCTTCTTTTGTTTGTTTGTTTCTTCTTCTTTTTGTTTTCTCTAGACCTCTGATTTATTACTAGAGCTGACTCCCAGGAACAAACCTCCCCTTATCACTGAAGATCAATATATGCCTTGCAATTTATAGTCTTAGAATGCTGCATGTGGTAAGAAAAGGTCAAATTACTTGTTCAGTGTTAGTTCACCAATATGCATTGGAAGTAGGACTTAATTTCAATTTTGAGACCAACTCTCTTTTCAGTACTTCTTGTTGCCTTTTGCTATAAATTTGGATGTATCAAATGTAAATATCAAAATTCTTTGGATATTAGTAACAAATATCAGCTCTCAATCCTTAGTCCTCTATATGGCAGAAGAGCTTTCTCATTAGATATATATTGTATTATATGATCTTTGTGACTCCTTGCAGCTCTCAGATTCTGTGATGATGAGTTACAACTTCTGAAGCATTTCATCATGGGTCCACATTAATTTTGTATTATATTTCCTGGAGAAGTCAATCTGTGTATAAGGTTATAAGTATGATTCTCTTAGTAGCCAGCAAGATAGTCCTCACAAAAAAAATTACAAAGACAAGCAATTATTATTGTCATTTCTCCCATCTTGCTTATGAATTACAATCTCACAGTGAAGCCAAATTTTGAAATAAAAGCTTATCAGGTGTTTCTCGATCATTTCAAGCAGCTTATCTCTTGCTTTTGACTTCACCCTCACATGTTCCCAGGTACCTTTGTAGCCCCCCAGGTGCTCAAGACTCTCATGCTGAGGGAATCATTACTGTTTTGCAGGAAACTCTTTTGTATATGGTATGGATCATTGGCTCAATGGGTTACCTTCACAGTATTTTTTTTTATTTTTTAAGACCATGTCATTGGGTCATTATTAACATAAATTAATAAAATAAATGGAGCTTTACTGGTAGAATTTCATGTATCATTGAAAGGCCAGTGGACAACTGTTTGCAAACAAGGGGATATACCTAGCATCTGTGAATTAACACTATGTAGGCAACAATCTATTCTGCTTCTCCATAAAATTAAACATGTCTTGTCCTTCATACTTCTGTAAGGTCTAAGCTTGGGAACAAGAGAACAGATGTGCATATCATATCATATCATATCATATCATTCATATATATATATATATATATATATAACACTCAAGTTTATTTCACATGAATATATAAATGTATCTTACAATAATCATTTTATTATAGTTAATATATATGTAGATAGTATCACATCAGAGATTACATCAAAAGGGTCATTTATATTAAATATAATAAAATGATTATTTTAAGATACATTTATATATTCATGTGAAATAAACTTGAGTGTGTTATTAACTTTATATGAGCCCTGCTTTAAACTGTAAGAGGTTTTCTCATATTAATATAGTTATTCTGTGTGCTTGCAATGAGTGATCAATCTTCTGGGATCCATGTAACCTTGATTCTTTTTATATGAAGGATTCTGTTGTAATTGACTTTTCACTTTATAGAACATTTTAATCATGACTGACTGGTTTGGTACATGTAAAGACATCAATACAAATACTGTCAATGTAGTAAAAATAGCATTGTTTTCTCCTTGCACAATTCTCAGTCAACTTGTGTCTTTCTGAGCATTCTTCCTCTCATGGTGGATATTAGGACACTGTTGCAAAAGGCTTGAGTGACTAAAGAATTTTTATCAGCCCCACAAAATCAGAATAATTAGTCCATTTGGTGAAAAGAGGGAAAAAGCAAATCGATTTTAGTATCTTGTGGAAAAAAATTAAGAAAAGGAATACCACTTACTTTTTGATTTTTCAATCATTTGTGTAAACGTGACTTGCTTACCATTTGTTCCACAATTTAATTGTCAGATGGGTATTATATACATTTTCTTAGCAGATATTTGTATGTATTTGCCCTAGATTTTGTGGTGAAAGTGAACCTTTTAAAACTTAGAGAAAATGAACTATTAGTGTAGTATTCTGAAGGTGAAGCTTGATATTTCTGGGAAATAGACATTTTACAATGTGGAGAAGTTTAAATTCTCAGATTCTGATAAATTGGTGTACTACTGGGATGTGATTTTCATTTTCTTAAGGATTTAAAAAGACCAAAGCTCTTTCATCCAGTCTGCTTTCAAAATATTAGAAAAGAATCATGAGTCAAGGCATACCTGCCAAAAGTGTATTTATTCAGAGAACCTCAGGAGCAAAAGTTCAGCAATGACACCAGGGAACACAGAGACTTCCTGGGCTGTATATCTCCATTCATTCCAGTCAGGACAAAGACATTTCATAAATTCTATTTTAGAAACCAACATTTTCCATAGATAATCTTTACATATTATTGTCATTTCCCCATCACAAAGAGTTAGTCGAATAGATACTGTACAATGAGATGCGAATGGGAGCCTTGATGGATGGCATCTGCAGAGTCTTTTGGAACCTTTGTCAGCAAGAGAGGGCCATAGATCAGCTAACTGTAGACAAAAATTGTACTCTGCTTTGAGAAATGACTAGCACCATCACTGCATGGCTATATTTCCCTGGCCCTGACTTTGCCAGCAATTTAAATGTACTCACTTGGCCCTAATTCAAAGGGCTGCACTTTGAGATCCAAGAAAACACAGCAGAGCCTGTACAGTCTTTCATAGAATTATGACAGTAGTAATGGTCACAGTAATAACAATGGGGTTCTCATCATAATAATCACAAATATAATGGAAGCTTGACACCTACCCTAGAAGTTCAATTAGTATTGTAGGGACATTTGGATGTGCTGCATTGTCTTTAATGGGTTTCTGAAAGAGATTTCTGTTTCCATTCTGTGGTGAACCTTTGACATAATATTCATCTGTCATTATTGAATTTATTTATTTTCATTCTGTAATATAAATGATTTTGTAAATGGAAACAGTATATCAGTAAAAATTTATACTGAAAAAGTTAAACTTCAAAAAAAATTAGTAATCTGCTACTTAACTTCCTTCCACTTCTACTCCTTTGAACTGTCCCCACTGCTCTCCAATACTGTATGATAGCATTCTTTTGTGTGATGCAGGTGGCAATGTTTAAATAGGTTCTTGAGGTAAAACCTAATGTAATGAAAGAAAACATTCTTCAATGTATCTTTATTTTCTACCATCCTTGGCAGCTCATGAATAGACTTTCTATTCTAAAAAAGAAATACAAAATAGTACATTGTTCAGTATAAGTAGTGTATCTTTCCTAGATATCATCATGATTTATTTATTTTGAACTACAAAAAAGGTTCCAGATCAGTATCCTTAGAACTATTAAAACTTGGATTTAAAGGAAGTCTAGAGGGCAATTAAGATAGTGCAAAATAAATGCTAGTAAATATAATAGTTATAATAGTGTGTACATAGAGTACTATTTTTCAAGATTTGTCACATTTTCTTTTTCTCTAGTGACTCCAAATCTTTTTTTTTCCTATTTCACTGATCCTTACCATCTCTACCCAAGGTCATGAACTTAACATGAAGCAATGGATGTTCTTAATAGATATCTTTGGTGACAGTTGCATCTTTCATTATGCTTTAATATTTAGATGGAGATATAAAAATATACACACATGTGTGTATAAATGTATGTATATATACATATTTATATATATGCATTTATTTATATATATATTTGTTTTTCTACTCCTCTTCAGTCATCCTGATCATACTCTCTATATATTTTCTTTCTTTTTTTTTTTTTTTTGCAGGGCAATGGGGGTTAAGTGACTTGCCCAGGGTCACACAGCATGTAAGTGTCAAGTGTCTGAGGCTGGATTTGAACTCAGGTCCTCCTGAATCCTGGGCCAGTGCTTTATCCACTGTGCCACTTAGCTGCCCTTATACTCTATATATTTTCAACCTGTCATTCTTGTCCATGTATTTCCAAAAATCATGTGTAAACTATTTGAAATCTGCACAACTTTATGTAGTTCCTTTAAGTCCCCAAAGTGATAGTTGCAAATATTGTGCTTAGGCTATTCATTGTCTCTTATTTTCTCTTCTTGATCAGTCCTCCCTCCTTTCCTGACCCAGGATCTCTTCAGCACATGAAATTGAATGTCATAAAAATGAATTACAAAACTGCAGCATGATTTCTAACTAGCTGCTAAAATGAATATAATAATCATATCACCTGTATTACAGCAAATCTTTCAGCTATTAATGATGAAATTAGAGAATTTGTCCAATGACAGACTTCCTTGCATATTACCATGCCTCCCATTTAAAATAACTTGATGTATTGGGGCAGCTAGATGGCGCAGTGGATAGAGCACCGGCCCTGGAGTCAGGAGTAACTGAGTTCAAATCCGGCCTCAGACACTTAACACTTACTAGCTGTGTGACCCTGGGCAAGTCACTTAACCCCAATTGCCTCACTAAAAAAAAAAAAACAACAAAAAACAAGAACAACAACAACAACAACTTGATGTATAAAGTACAATGCCATATAGATATGACTAAAGGAGCTTGACATAATTTTAGGTGTATCTTCCTATGGGTCTTAGTTAAATTGTATGAACAAATACAGAAAAATAAATAGAAAATTTAGGAGACTTTTTTTTTGTTCCTAGAGGAAATGTTTTTTATATAAAGAAAAGCATACCTGTATTTATCTTTAGCTCTAGTTAAATGATAGTCCTATCAAAGCTACCCAATAAAAATAATTTTGTTTGATAACCAAGAAGTGACATTGGTCTGTCTGTATTAGTTATCAATACTCTTTAGGGAGAAGCCTGCCATTTCAGGTCCCTCAATGCTCTTTTACAGATTTCAGAACAATGTGCTGTATTCTAAAATTGTTCCCTGCATTAGTCATTTCTCCTTGTCATTGGAGATAAAATACAGGGTGCTAGTGACCACTTTTTGCACAGAACTATACAGTTCCTGACAGTTGGTTCACCCATACTCCTTATTCTTAGGAGAATAGTTAGGAATACAGAAGGCCCGATTTATACATCAAACTTTGCAACACAAAATCAAGCTACTTTCTTCTCATAACTTTTGTTTTTTGTTTTGTTTTTTAGTGAGGCAATTGGGGTTAAGTGACTTGCCCAGGGTCACACAGCTAGTAAGTGTCAAGTGTCTCTGAGGCCGGATTTGAACTCAGGTACTCCTGACTCCAGGGCCGGTGCTCTATCCACTGCGCCATCTAGCTGCCCCTCTTCTCATAACTTTGGATGCAGGAAGTAGGTTTACTTCAAAACTTCACTTGAGAATTCTTACACTGTTAAGCATAAGATGTGATATTTGAAGTGCTAATCTTTTTTTTCAGGGCTTGCCCAGGGTCACACAGCTAGTAAGTAGCAAGTGTATGAGGTTCGTGGATTTGAACTCAAGTCCTCCTAAATCCAGGGCCGATGCTCTATCCACTGCACCACCCAGCTGCCCCTGCAGTGTTAATCTTATACAGTACTATCTGTGACTCTTACTGACTTTTTCTGGGGATGGGATGTGCTAAATGAGACTTCTGTACTGTGCTTGTCCATTAGTGACACTTTTTAAAAGTTATTTTGTGTATTTTATTTTTATTTGACTTGACCACCACATAAGTTGACAGAAAAAATAGAGTGTAACAACTCAATTAAATTCACTAGGACAAGCTTTAAAACTAATTCAGGCTTAACCTTGCTATATGCAGTTTTTCTTAGATACTTTTGCATGTTTTGTTTTTAGTAGTTTCATATTTGAATTTGAAAAATTATCTAATAGTCCTTTTTGCTAAAAATTTTATAATGTGGTTATTATTTAACTGTCTAGTTTTGATAGAATTTTATCAGGTCTGGCTGAAATTAAAATATTGGCAGGTGTCAAATATTTTTTTTATTCCAGGTGTAATGTTATTGCCTTTCAATTCTACAATTAAATAGTTATGAAGCAACCATTAAAATGAACAATTATTTCTAAAGAACATGTGATGTATGTTATAAGTGCTGTGCTAGGGGCCAGTGGGACAAAGACAAAAATAATTTATTTTCCTAAGAAATTTATATTCTATGGAATGAAAACATGTTTACAGAGAAGTCAACAAAAATATATACAAAATATGACCCTTAAGGCCATCATATGAAGTTGATTCAAAATACTAGGGGATTTCTTCATTTTCTCTTGATAGATTAAGGGTAACAGTGGTAGCCTTCCTGTTTCCTTAGAGTACTCTCATCAAGTATGCTTTCAAAAGTGGGCATTAATCAGTGACTGGGGGGGGTTATTTTTTCACAATTAATAAGTTATGAGCTTCCCCTACACATAGAGACACTTTTTGTCTTTTCACCTCTTTCAAATACCTTGTGATTCCAACTACACAATTATTTTGCTTTCAGTCCAATTATCTACATACACGATGTCGTTTGGCTATTTTCCCCCTTCATTGTGCATTGCCTTTTCAAATTCCTATGTAACAACACACTTGACCATAATGTTAGAGTCTGGAATTGGTGGCTCTATTGACCTTAATAGGAAAGTAATTTATGGAGGAAAAAAGATATTGGCAAATTTTTCTCTATTTTATTTTATTGACCCACCTTCTATTTTTGTTACTAAATACTTATACCGGGACAGCTAAGTGGTGCAGTTAATAAAGCACAGGCCCTGTATTCAGGAATACTTGAGCTCAAATCTGGCCTCAGAAAATTGACACTTACTAACTGTGTGACCTTGGGCAAGTCACTTAACTGTCATTGCCCCACAAAAAAAAATACTCATATGGTGACTCTATTCTTCCAATGTTTCTACAATGGAAACCCAGGGGAGGACTACATAGAATTAGAGGCTACTTTGTATTTTCTTTCTTTTATAGTTTGCCATGGTAAAAGTAACCATGACCAACCTACTGAATAACCTACTGGTGATGAAGCTCTACATCTATATCTAGGCTGGTGAGTAAAAAAAAGAGTCAATGTGTTGTTGATACTATATTCAAATCCTTCCAAGTACCATAGAATTTGATAGAATTTACAATTTGCCAGCATAAGCTTTGAGAAATCACCATTACTGCTTTACTGTGCAAGGCATTGAGGGATGATTGAAAAGTTTCATGTGGAGATAGCACTTGAGCTGATCACTGAAACTAGGTCAAGTTTACAAAAATAATCATTTTGATTTCCCCTAGTTTGACTTTGCAGTAATTTGGGGTGGTAATAGTTAATATTAAAGAAGTGTTGTTATCATGGCTTGATTGTTCCTTGCCAGTTTCACTGACAGTCAAACAACAATACACCTTCTTACTTTGGGGGCAAAATTATCCTGAACTATACTAAAGGTAATAATATTCATAAGAAAATCTGATGTAACATAAACATGGTGCAGAGATTATTTCATTTGATATTCATAATATTATGAGGCACATAACACAAATAAATCACCCCCTATTTTACAAATGAAGAAACAGAAGGATTTAGAAATTATTTGAGTTGATGAGGGTCACCCATCTAGAAAGCACAAAGCTGAGGTTCAAATTCAAATCTTTTAAATCTAAATCCAATGTTCTTTCTTTGTGTGTTTTTTTCTGCTTCATGATGGCTATATTTGGTTGGTGTTTTGTGGAAAATGCAGCTAAATTGCTCCCCTTTTCCAAACTTTTGGTAAGGTCTATTATTTTGGATTGTCTATAAACATAAAATTGCAATGAAAAAAATTGATAGTTGAATCAATTATCTGGGTTCTGTTTACAAATCATGTTCTAGTATTATACATTTTTTTTAAAATCCTTGCCTTTGGGGGCTAAAGCACTATTGTGCATACCATCTAAGCTTTTTAGCTTTTTTTCCCTGTTCTGTATATGTTATAGCATTGGCTGGAATAAGAGAAATATCCCTCTGATTTCACTGAAATGCACTGAAGAAAGAATTGGTGCCATATATTAAGTGTCACCAAAGATATTTCCTTTTTAGTTCAGAGGCAAAGTGTTACTAGCTGGAGGGGATGACTTGCCAGATTAAACATGAGCTTTGGAACACATGCCCTGCTTGTAGCTAAGGTTTAGTTTTCAGTAATATCCCTTCAGTATCTTATTCTTCCAAGCACAGAAATGCAATTCCTTGCAAGTAGAGAGAGCATCTTTGGGATGATTCTTTTTTAAACTCCAAGTGTGTTCTTGCCTAATCTGCATTAAAAATTCTTTCCACATCTGAAGTTTTATATAAATGACAAATTGTCCTGGAACAAAAATGTTCTCATTTGGATATATATGTGTGTATATCAAAATGGATGTTTCTGTGTGTATACATGCATATATATATATATGTGTGTGTGTGTGTGTGTACGTATGCTTACACACATGTGCATATATACATATGTATGTATGCATATATACAAACACATACATATGTGGAAAGGAGAGAGAGAGATCAAATAAGCATTTGGTATATTGACTACAATGTGCTAAGTGATTTTTACAAATCATATCTCATTTAATTCTCACAATAAAATTAGGATGTTAGTGCTATTATTACCTTCATTTTACAGTTGAGGAAACTAATTGACTTACCTAGGGTTGCACAGCTGCTAAGTATCTGAAGGTGGATTTGAACCTCAGGACTTCCTGACTCTAACCTTAGTACTTTATCCACTGGGCCATCAGCTGCTTCTATATAAATACATCTATCTTTTATATAGATATAGATATGTCTTTATCTCTATTTCCCTCTCTTTCTAGCCCTAATGCACACATTTTTTTTCTAGCCATTTTTAACTAGCATCCAAATGTTCATCACTTCATTTGGGGTTTTCTTTTGAAAGAAAGTACTAGTTTGCCATTTCATTCTTCAGCTCATACACATGAAGATACAACAGGGTTAAGTAACTTACCCAGAGTCACAGAGGTAGTGAGTGTCTGAGGCAAGTTTTAACTCAAGAAGAGGAGACTTCCTAACTCCAGGTCCAGCACTCTTATCTATTATGCCACATACCTGTCAATGCATAATAAACACAAATAGTGCATGTATATTTATACACATATACATTATATACATATATACACATAAATGCATAAACAAATGTACATGGATGTGTCTATGTATCTCTATAGTTCTATTGTGACTATTAGCATATACATATTATATATGTATATTTGACATATGTTAGAAAATTATTACACATGCTTTATGTATAAATACTTATAAGTATATGTATATATACACATACACACACAACACACACATACATATTCTATCAAATAAGTGATTTTCAGTGGGGAAACTTTTATCAGTTTCTAGAACCATCGTGGTGCTTAATAAATTTTAAAATATACATTAAGTAATTTTTCATAAGATCTCAAAGTACAATTTGTATTGTATTTTGTCCTTAATAATATTTCACACAACTGTACTTTATGGACTAATTTTATATTACTATGTGATAGAAATGTTGGTTCAAATTAGTTCAAACTTTTCCACAGATAATTGCAAGAGTATAGCCAGTCCAAGGGGTTTCTGTGATTGAACAAGACTGTTGTGAAACACTAGTTTCCAAAGAGTAACTGTAATTGGAATTGGAATTAACTTAAGAAGACATATATTCAAATGATATTTTGCCAAGATTGTCATATTCCTCTGGTTCCTGCTGCCTGGGTCCAGAGTCTTAGGTATACTGACAGCAATCGTACCATTCTGCCTTATTTGACTTGATCTGTAAAACACAGGTACAGTGTAATGGTGCAACTCAGAATTCCTTTAGGAGATGACAGCAAATGGGGAATTAAAAAGAGGGAGGGAAAAGGGAATGCAAATTAATTTATTACCTACTATTTACCAGACATTGTGTTAAGTGTTTTACCAATATTTCATTTATCTTCACAATAACCCTGCAAAGCTAGTGCTATTATTGTTATCACCATCTTAGAATTAAAGAAACTGAGACAGAGAAAGTTTAAGTGACTTGCCCGGAGTCAGACAGCTAATAAGTGTCCAAAGCTGGATTTGAATTTAGATGATCATCATCGTCGTCGTCTCCTCCTCCTCCTCCTCCTCCTCCTTCTTCTTTTTCTTTTTTTTTTTTTTTTTGAGGCAATTGGGGTTAAGTATCTTGCCTAGGGTCACACAGCTAGTAAATGTTAAGTGTCTGAGGCCGCATTTGAACTCAGGTCCTCCTGACTACAGGGCCTGTTCTCTATCCACTGTGCCACCTAGCTGCCCCCATGAATTTAGATCTTCTGACTCCATTTTACCTGACTGCATTCTATCCACTATGCCACCTAGCTATCTATAAGTGAGAAAGGTAGTAGCAGAGATGTGTAGTGAATTTTTGAAGATTGTTGTAAAATAAAATAGAACTTATGTATTAAAAAAAAACTGCCTCTTGTAGGTAATTCTCTGGTAATTGTTTAATTGACTAGAGAAGATGCCTGTAGCCTGTACTATGATCTCTAGAAAGGCAAAATAGGATATATCTTTGGAGAGCAGGAAATTCAAGATAAAATAGTCTGTAGATATAATTTAAAATAACATCAATCATAGCTGGCATTTTTATATTGCTTAAAGTATTGCAAGATGTTTTATAAGTATCATCTCAAGTTATCCTCACATCAACTTATTATTATTATGATTTTATAAATGAGAGAACTAAGGTACCTAGAGTTTAAATGACTTGTTCAGAGTCACACAGATAATACCATGTCTGAAATTAGATTTGAACTTTGGTTCTAGGGCAGCTAGGTGGTGCAGTGGATAGAGCACCGGCCCTGGAGTCAGGAGGACCTGAGTTCAAATCCGACCTCAGACACTTAACACTTACTAGCTGTGTGGCCCTGGGCAAGTCACTTAACCCCAATTGCCTCACTAAAAAAACCCCCAAAAACAAAAACAAAAACTTTGGTCCTATTAAGTCCAGATACAAAAGAAAAAAATATTCTTGGGTAGAGGATATATCAGATACTAAATTTATAAGAAAAGAAAATACACTTGATCCACTATTCACCATGCCACTTAGCTACCTTACTTGAAGTAGAATACTAAAAAAGGACAGATATTCATATTCTTTATTTTCCTCTTTTTTTTCTTTTCTTACTTCTTCATTTATGTGATGTCTATAAAACAGTAAATAAACCTGCAAGTTTGCATAATTTGATCAAATAAATTTCAAATCAGTTGAACTATACATATATAGACATATACATATGTCTATATGTGTATCTATGTACACATGTATGCATAGATTGTACACACATGCACACACACACACTGGGGATGGCAGTATGCTATGCACCAAAGTGGAAACAGGTTAAAAATAGCTTAGTACTTTATCTCTAGCTGTTTACATTTTATGATGGGATGAGATAAAAACAAATACTTATGAGGCAAACAATGCTAATTGCATAGGAATACTCAGAATTGAAAGCATGAGAATGAGAATGAGAAAAAGAGTGGCCCTCCCGCCCCCAGACATAATTACTCAGGGATAAGCACAAAAAAATCAGGTTACCAGGGGGGCATTGTGAGGAGTTTGCTTTCCTTTCCTTTTGTTTTGAGGATTGATATTTTCCTTCTAAGAAACTCATTACCAGCAATGCTTTGACCAACACTACAAACTCTGTCAGTAACAAAACCTTTGGACCATTCTTATACATAAATTTCAGACTGCAAACATTAACTGGGGGTCTGTACCTCATAGTTTCCTTTCCTCAGCCATAGAGGAAAGTATTAAATCCTTAGTGACATAATGTTCAGTATAATGGACTTAACAAAGGAAAAGCCAGGAGACCTGCTTTGCAGCCTTGGCACTATCATTAAACAGCTGTGTGACCATAAGCCTGTCATGTAATTCCTCTTGGCTTAAACCTGCTCATCTCTAAAAGAAGGAAGTTGTATTGACTTAATTTTTAGAAAATTTATGTTATTTTACGATTATATATAAAATAATTTTACATGTTTTTTTTTTATTTTGAATTCTAAATTCTCTCTCTCTTCCCCCTCTCTCCTTGAGAAGGTAAGAAATTTGAAATAGATTATATACATGGTGTTAGCCAAAACATATTTTGATATTTTATCCAAGTTACAATAGAAAATTCAGATGAGAACAACAAAACAAGAAAAAATAAGGGAAAAATTAGACTTTAATCTGCATTCAGACTCCCTTTCTCTGGAGGTGAATAGCATTTTTTTTATCATAAATCCTTTGGAATTTCCTTGGATCATTGTCTTGATCAGATTTGCTAAATATTTCATAGTTGAGCATCCTAACAATATTATTGCTACTGTATACAAGGGTCTCCTGGTTCTGCTCATTTCACTTTAGGAGTGGTAATACTGGGTCAAAAGTCATGCACAGGGGGGCAGCTAGGTGGCGCAGTGGATAAAGCACCGGCTCTGGAGTCAGGAGTACCTGAGTTCAAATCCGGCCTCAGACACTTGACACTTACTAGCTGTGTGACCCTGGGCAAGTCACTTAATCCCCATTGCCCCACAAAAAGCAAAAAAACAAAAAACAAACAAACAAAAAAAACAAAAACAAGTCATGCATAGTTTTATACACCACTGGGCACAGTTCCAAATCCTTCTCCAGAATTGTTGGATCAATTCAGAAGTTCACCAACAGGGCATTAATGTACCAAATTTTCCACATCCCCTTCATCATTTATCATTTTCCTTTTCTGTAATATTAGCCAATATGATAGGTGTGATGTAGTACTTCAGAATTGTTTTAATTTGCATTTTTCTGGTCAATAGTGATGTAGAACATGTTTTAATTAACTATAGATTGATTTCTTCTGATAACTGCCTGTTCATATCCTTTGACCACTTACCAATTGGGACATGGATCTTATTTTTACAAATATGACTCAATTCTCCACATATTTAAGAAATGAGGCCTTTATCTGAGAAATTTGCTGTAAATATTTTTCATAGTTTTCTAATTTCCTTCTAATCTTGGTTGCATTTGGTTTCTTTCTGCAAACTTTTAAAAAGTTAATGTAGGGGCAGCTAGGTGGTGCAGTGGATAGAGCACCGGCCCTGGATTCAGGAGGACCTGAGTTCAAATCTGGCCTCAGACACTTAATGCTTACTAGCTGTGTGACCCTGGGCAAGTCACTTAACCCCAATTGCCTCACCAAAACCAAAACCAAAACAAAACAAAACAAAAAAAGTTAATGTAATCAAACTACCCATTTTACATTCTATGATACTCTCTCTAACTTGTTTGATCATAAAATATTCCCTTATGTATCATTGTTATATGTACAATTTTCCATGCTCCTCTAATTTGTTTATATCAGCCTTTATGTCTAAAGCAGGTACCCATTTTGATTTTGTCTTGGTATACAGTGTGAGATATTGCTTTCTACCTACCTTCTGCCAAACTGCTTTCTAGTTTTCCCAGTAGCTTTTGTGAAACAGTGAGTTCTTGTCCCAGATGCTTTGATTTTTTTTTTTTATCAAATGTTAGATTTCTATGATGATTTACTATGTTGTATGGTATGTCTAATCTATTACATTGATCCACCACTCTATTTCTTAGTCAGTATCAGATTGCTTTGATAATTGTGGCTTAGTAATATAGTTAAAATATGTTATTGGCTTAACACTTTTTCATTGATTCCCTTGATATTCTTGACATTTTTGTCTTCCAGATAAATTTTCTTTTTTTCCAGTTCTATAAAATAGTTTTATTAGTTTGGATACTAAGGCACTGAATGAGTAAATTAATTTAGGAAGACTTGTCATTTTTCTTATAACAGTTTGGCCTACCCTTAAGCAACTACTATTTTTCTACATGTTTAAATTTCACTTTATCTCTATAAAAAGTGATTTGTATTTGTGCTCATGTTATTCCTGGGTTTGTCTTGGCAGTTAGATTCCCAAAAGTGTTGTATTTTTTAGAGTTATTTTAAATAGAATTTCTATTTCTACCTCCCTGTTAAACTTTGTTGGTAATAGAATGCTAGTGATATATGTGGATTTATTTTATATTCTGCAACTTTGCTGAAGTTGTTAACTATTTCAACCAGTTTTTGTTTAATTGATTATCTACTCTCTAAGTATGCCATCACAGCCACTGCAAAGAGTGATAATTTTGTTTTGCCTATACTTATTGTTTCAATTTATTTTTTGATAAAGCTAGCATATTTAGTACAGTAATGAATAATAGTGGTGAGAAAGGACATCCATGCTTCACCTCTGTTCTTATTGGGAAGGCTTCAAACTTATCCCCATTAAAGATAATACTTGGTATTGATTTTAAATCAATACTACTTAACATTTTAAGGAAAGCTCGATTTATTCCTGTTTTCTAGAGGTTAATAGGAATGAGTGCTATATATTGTGAAAAACTTTTCTGCATCTATTGAAATAATCATATGATTTGTGCTTTTTTAATTGATTGGATCAATCATGCTGATAGTTTTCCTAATATTAAAAGAGTCCTGCATTCCTGGGACAGATCCCATCTGTTAAAATTGTATGATCATTGTGATATATTACTGCACTCTCTTTGCTAGTAATTTATTTAAATTTTTGCTTCAGTATTTATTAGAAAATTGATCCATGGTTTTCGTTCTCTGTTTTTTTTCTTGTGCTTTAATTATTAGTAACAAACTTGTGTCACAAAAGGAATGTTGTAGAATTTCTTCTTTGCCTATTATTCCAAATAGTTAATGTAGCATTAGAATTTTTTTAAATAAAAGCATTTTATTATTTTCCAGTTACATGTAGAAATAGTTTTCAACATTTGTTTATATAAGATTTCCAATTTCCAATTTTTCTCCCTTCCTCCCCTAGACAGCAGGTAATTTGATATAGGAGATATATATATATATATATATATATATATATATATATATATATATATATGTATATATGTATGTATATATATATATATATATATATAAAACATTAAACATATTTCTGCATTAGTCATGTTATAAGAGAAGAATCAGAGCAAAAAGGAAAAACCTCAAAACAGAAAACCAACAGCACCAAAACCCAAAGAAATAGTATGGTCCAATTAGCATTGAAATTCCACAGTTCCTTTTTTTTTTTTTTCTGGATTTGGAGAGCCTTTTCCATCATGAGTCCTTTGGAACTTTCTTGTACCATTGGATTGGTGAGAAGAATCAAGTCTATCACAGTTGATCAACATATAATGTTGATGATACTGTTTATAATGTCCTTCTGGTTCTACCCATCTCACTTATCATCAGTTCATGAAAGTCCTTCCAGGTTTCTCTGAACTACTGCTCATCGTTTCTTATAGCACAATAGAACTCCATTACTTTCATATACCACAACTTGTTCAGCCATTCCCCAATTGATGGACATCCCCTAAATTTCCAGTTCCTTGCCACCACAAAAAGAGCAGTTATAAATATTTTTGTACATGTGGGTCCTTTTCCGTTTTCTATGATTTCTTTGGGAGAAAAACACAAAAGTGGTATTTCTGAGTCAAAGGGTATTTACAGCTTTATAGCCCTTTGGGCATAGTTCCAAACTGTTCTCCAGAATGGTTGGATCAGTTCACAGCTCCACCAACAATGCATTAGTGTTCCAATTTTCCCACAGAAATATAAAGAGGTAAACAAGGGGGAGAAAAGGGTTGTTCAATGATGTTAAACTACTTGAGTCTATATGAGGAAGGATGATACTTTTAATTCTTGAGATTTGTATCTCCGTAAAGGCATTGTTATTAAATCAACTTTGACATGATGATATAAAGAAACTTAAGGGGCAGAATAAAAGAAGACTAGGGGAAGGAGAGGAAGGGAAAGGTAGAATGGGGTTAATTATATCATATGAAGAGGCACAAAAAGAACCCAGTAAGACAGAGGGAAAGAAGGGAGGGGTGGGCACTGTTGTAACCTTACTCTCATCAGACTTGGTTCAGGGAGGGAATAAAATATATTCCCATTTGTATAAAGAAACTTAGCTTGCTCTTTAAGGAAACAAAAGGGAAAAGGGGAAAAGGGTGGTATTGATAGAAGGGAAGCACAAGTCAGGAAAAAAGGGGCAGGAAAAAGAAGGGAAGCCGATAAAAGGGACAGCAGATTGAGGGAGGCGGTGGTCAGAAGCAAAATACTGGTCAAGTGGAATAGGGGGAAAGAAGGGGAAAAGGAGTACAAAGTGGAAAAGAAGATGGAGGGAAATAAACAGTTAATAATTTTAACTGTGAATGTGAATGGGATGAACTCTCCCATAAAACAGAAGTGAATTGCAGAATGGATTAAAAACCAGAATCCTACAATATGCTGTTTACAAGAAACACATTTGAAGCAGAGAGATACACATAGAGTAAAGGTATAATGCTGGAGCAGAATATATTATGCATCACCTATAGTCAAAAAAGCAGTGGTAGCAATACTTACCTCAGACAAAGCAAAGGAAAAAAATAGATCTAATTAAAAGAGACAAGGAAAGAAAATACATCTTGCTAAAAGGTACTATAGATAATGAAGTAATATCAATATTAAATATGTATGTGCCAAGTGGTATAGCATCCAAATTCTTAGAGGAGAAGTTAAATGAGTTATAAGAGGAAGTAGACAGTAATACTATACAAGTGGGGGATCTGAATCTTTCCCTCTCAGAATGAGATAAACCTAGCCAAAAAATAAATAAGAAAGAAGTGAAAGAGGTGAATAGAATAAATAGAAAATTTACACATGATAGATGTCTGGAGAAAACTGAATGGGGATAGAAAGGAACATACCTTTTTCTCAGCAGTATATGGCACATTTTCAAAAACTGACCATGTATTAGGGCACAAAAACATCATAGTCAAATGTAGAAAGGCAGAAATAGTAAATGCATCCTTCTCAGATCATTATGCAATAAAAATTACTTGTAATAAAGAGTCATGGAAAAGTAGATTGAAAATCAATTAGAAATGAAATAATTTCATTCTAAAAATGAGTAGTTCAAACAACAAATCATAGAAACAATCAATAACTTTATCCAAGAGAATGACAGTAATGAGAAAACATACCAAAATCTATGGGATGCAGCCAAAGCAGTGCTTAGGGGAAATTTTATAGCTCTAACTGCTTACATAAATAAAGAAGAGAAAGCAGAGATCAATGAATTGGGCATGCAACTAAAAGAAAGCTAGAAAAAGAACAAAATAAACATCCCCACCTAAACAATAAATTAGAAATTTTGAAAATCAAAGGATAAATTAATAAAATTGAAAGCAAGAACACTATCATACTAATCAATAAAACTAAGAGCTGGTTCTACGGAAAAAAAAATAGATAAGCCTTTGGTTCATTTGATTAAAAAAAAAAGGAAAGAAGAAAACCAAATTACCAGTATCAAAAATGAAAGGGGTTATCTTACTACCACAGAAGTGGAAATTAAAGCAATAATTAGGAACTATTTTGCCTAACTCTATGCCAATAAATTTAACAATTTACATGAAATGGATAAATATTTACAAAAATACAAACTGCCCAGGGTAACTGAAGAGGAAATAAAATCCTTAAATAAGCCCATATTAGAAAAAGAAATTGAAAAATCCAGCAATGAACCCCCTAAGAAAAAATCCCCAGGGCCAGCTGGGTTTACAGGTGAATTGTAACAAACATTTAAAGAACAATTAATTCCAATACTATACAAATTATTTAGAAAAATAGGTGAAGAAGGAGTTCTACCAAATTCGTTTTATGACACAAATATGGGGGTGATAAAAAAACAGGTATCAAAAACAGAGAATGAAAATTATAGACCAATTTCCCTAATGAATATTGATGCTAAAACAAGGAGATTACAGCAAGTGATTACCAGGATAATACACTATGACCAGGTGGAATTTATACTAGGAATTCAGGGCTGGTTCAACATTAGTAAAACTATTAACATAATCTACTACATCAATAAGAAAACTTGCCAATATCATATGATTATCTCAATAGATGCATAGAAAGATTTTGACAAAATACAGTATCCATTCCTAATAAAAACACAAGAGAGCTTAGGAATAGGTGGAGCTTTCTGTAAAATAATAAACAGTATCTACCTAAAACCATCAGCAAGCATTATACGTAATGGAGATAAGTTAGAAATCTTCCCAATAAGATGAGGGGTGAAACAGATATTTCCCTTATCACCTCTATTATGTAACATTCTACTAGAAATATTAGCTTTAGCAATAAGAGAAGAAAAAGGAATTAGAATAGGCAAAGAGGAAACAAAACTATCACTCTTTGCAGATGATATGATGGTATACTTAAAGAATCCTAGAGAATCAACTCAACAATTACTTGAAACAATTAACAACTTTAGCAAAGTAGCAGGATATAAAATAAATCCACATAAATCATCAGCATTTCTATACATGACCAACAAAGTCCAGGAGCAAGAGATAGAAAGAGAAATTCCATTTAAAGTAATGGTAGATAATATAAAATACTTGGGAGTCTACTTGCCAAGACAAACCCAGGAACTCTATGAACACAATTACCAAACACTTTTCCCACAAATCAAATCAGATCTAAGTAATTGGAAAGATATCAATTGCTAATTTAGTAAAAATCACAATACTACCTAAATTAATTTACTTATTCAGTGCCATACCAATCAGACTACCTAAAATTATTTTATAGAGCTAGAAAAAATAATAACAAAATTCATCTAGAAAAACAAAAAGTCAAGAATATTAAGGGAAATAATGAAAAAAATGCACAGGAAGGTGGGTTAGCTGTGACAAATATGGGGTGGCACTCATCAAAACAATCTGGTACTGGCTAATAAATAGAGTGGAGGACCAATGGAATAGGATAGGCACAGGAGACAGAGTAGTAAATTACATTAGTAGTCTACTGTTTGATAAACCCAAAGACCCCAGCTTCTAGAATAGGGATTCAATATTTGACCAAAACTGCTGAGAAAACTGGAATATAGTATGGCAGAAATTAGGCATAGACCAACGTCTGACACCTTATACTAAAATAAGGTCAAAATCATACGTGTTTTAGACATAAGAGATGTTACCATAGGTAATTTAGGAGAAGAAGGAACAGTCTACCTTTCAGCTCTTTGGAAAAGAGAGCAGTTTATGACCAAACAAGAGATAGAGTATATTATGAAATGCAAAATGGATGATTTTGATTACATTAAATTAAAAAAGATTTTGTGCAAACAGAAGCAATGCATCCAAAATTAGAAGGGATGCAGAAAGCTGGGAAACAATTTTTATGGACAGTATTTCTGATAAAGGATTAATTTCTAAAATATATCAGGAACTAAATCAAATTTCTAAGAATACAAGTCATTCCCCAATTGAGATTTGGTCATAGGATGTGAACAGGCAGTTTTCTGATGAAGAAATAAAAGCTATCTATTCCCACATGAAAAAATGCTCTAAATCACTATTGATTAGAGAGATGCAAATTAAAACAACTTTGAGGTACCACCTGACACCTATCTGATTGGCTAATATGACAAAAAAGAAAATAATAAATGTTGGGGAAGCTGTGAAAGAAATAATTGTTCTTTACATGTTTATTAAAATTCACTTGTGAAACCATGTGCTTCTGGGGATTTTTCCTTAGGGAGCTCTTTTGTGACTTGTTCAATTTCTTTTTCCAATATATAGCTATTAAATAATTCTATTTCCTCTTCTGTTAATCTGGACAATTTATATTTTTGTAAATATTCATCCACTGCAATTAGGTTATTATATTTTTAATGGCTACAATTCTTCCAAGACGGTATGATCTAAAGAGAAGTGTGTTCACTGCTTTTTCTGAACCAACACAAGAACTCTTTTCCATCTTGGAATTTTTGTTTTGATTTGTTTTTTTGTGAGGCAATGAAAGTTAATTGAGTTGCTCAGGGTGGCAGAGCTAGTAGGTGTCAAGTGTCTGAGGCCGGATTTGAACTCAGGTCCTCCTGAATTCAGGGCCACTGCTTTTCCACTGTGCCACCTAGCTGCCCCCCATCCTGGAATTTTGTCCCTGTCGTCTGGCCCTCTGTGGTTGCAAGTGTTTTTTTTTTTTTTTCTGAGTGGTAGTTGAGAATAGGGCCACTCACAACTTTGGGGATGTTCACAAGCACTCTTCTCTACCCTGGAACTGTGACCAATATTTCAGCTCTTCCAGCACCTCAAGTGCACATACCTTAATGCTCTCTCTTGCCCTGGTATTGGGATCTGGAAACACATAAGGATGATGCAAAAGACAACTACACCCAATGCCAGAAAAGGATCCCCTTTAATCTTCTTCTAACCAGTTGTCCTGCCCCTTTATAGTCTGTGGGCTGAGAGCTCCTGAAACTACCCCCATGGCAAGTTTGCTGGTTTTCTAGGTGTGGCCTGTACTGTTCTTTAGGCCAAACTACCACACAGCTGAGACAGACCTGTCGTGTAGCACTCCTAAATTGTCTTGGGCTAGAAAATTGTTTCACTTGAATCTTTTGTTGTTTTGAAGTGTTTGAAGTAAAATTGATTTAAAATGTTGTTTTTTAAAAGTTGCTTAGAGGGAAATTTGAGAAAGTTAAGGTGAGTCCTTTCTTTTATTCTACGACCCTAAGACTGAATTATTTCTAAGTTTTCGTCAGATGCTGACATTACAATGTGTTACTACTGTCCTACAGATTATTTCTCACACATTAGAACTTTAACTTTTTCTAAAATTCCTTCCTTTCTCATGTGTTGGACCTGGTCCATTTATTATATGGTAGAGACTTCAATCACATTTGTTTCCTCTTTTATTCATTCAAGGAAAGAGAGAGTTAAGGAGGTTTAAAAGAGTTGTAATATTAATTCCCTTTTCTCTGATCAAGTAGAAGTTGGAGAGAAAAGGAAAGAATTTGTGAATCCTGAGACTAAATAATTGGATTCATTCTACTTTACATTTAGATGAGCCTATGTTAATCAGGAGAATAATAGATGATATATAGTTAACACCTAAGTCCTCCTCGTTCACCAAAGAAAATTAAATGCTGGATGGAGAAATGAAGAGCAGAGAGTGAGGAAGTTATGAGATGAAAAGAA
Organism: Dromiciops gliroides; assembly: GCF_019393635.1. Lineage (NCBI taxonomy): Eukaryota > Metazoa > Chordata > Mammalia > Microbiotheria > Microbiotheriidae > Dromiciops > Dromiciops gliroides. The sequence continues at coordinate 83,595,173 of NC_057864.1, forward strand.
AAGCTGTAATATTTTCTTAGATTTCTTACTTCAGATTATACAGGTACATTTTATTTATTTATTTTTAAATAAATTACAGTTACATATAAGGATAATTTTCAACATTTGTTTGTTCATCACACAATGTGGCTGTTACTGTGTATAATGTTCTCCTGGTTCTGCTCCTCTCAGTCACCATCAGTTCACGTAAGTCCTTCCAGGTTTCTCTGAACTCTGTCTGGTCATAATTTCTTACAGCACAATAGTATCCCATTAATTCATAGACCACAACTTGTTTAGCCATTCCCCAAATGATGGAAATTCCCTCAATTTCCAAAACAATTCAACAAAGAGAGCTGCTATAAATATTTTTATACATGTAGGTCATTTTCCCTCTTCTATGATCTCTTTGGGATACAGACCTAGCAGTGTTACCACTGGGTCAAAGGGTATGAACAGTCCCATAGCCTTTTGAACATAGTTCCAAATTGATCTCCAGAATGATTGGATCAGCTCACAGCTCCACCAATAATGTATTAGTCTTCCAATTTTTCCACAGCTTCTCCAACATTTATTATTATTCCTTTTTTGGTCATATTAGCCAGTATGATAGGTGTGATGTGGTATACAGGTGCATTTTATAGATCAGTTTGAAGTAGTTTAGGAGGGATAGAGAGAGCTCAATTTTTCTCTTATTATCCTGACCCCATATTTCTATATGGGCACAATAATTAAGGATTTGAGATGGAAAGAAGAGTAAAGACCTTCTCATGACCTTCTTCTCATGAAGAAGGTCTTCAGCTTTCAAGAAAATAAAACTAGATTTCTTCACCTAAGAGCATTTGGGAAAGTTAGTTTGGGACAGGAGAGAAGAGAAATTGTGGAATAGCTTTGGTCATCAGTAGGATAAGGAATTAAATAGGGAGGAATAAAAGAATTGCCATACTCTAATGAAGACCCAACTAAAACTAGATATTATTAATTTGATGTGAAAAGTAAAATCAAGTACACTTGATTGTGTGGCTTCTTCTTAGTTATTTTAATGACATGAGTCAGAGGACACTGATGGTGAAAGTAATCTAGAATTATGATATATCAGGTAGAAATAAGACAAGGGAATAAGAGATTTTTAAATAAAATGATATTATGGAACTGAATTGGACAATGATAGAATCAAGATGGGGAAGACCAGGAAGGAAAGTGAAAATATGGTTACTAACTTGAGAAATTAATGGAGGCTAGATGGATTTGAGGTTACAGAAAGCATTAACAAGAGGAGATGGAGATTTTTTAAATTTCCCTATTTCACACAAATACATGAATATACGCACATGTATCTGAACTAGAGCCACCAATGTGCAGATACTGTGGGATTTTCTTATGATTAAAGAACAATTCAAATTAGGACAGCAGCTGTGACTCCTGAATTCAGCTATTGTCACAGCACCTGCTTTTTGTTGTTGTCTCTTGGAGACTGCTTTCAGCAGGTGATTCTCTTCAAAAAGTAAGATTACATAATATGTTCTATGTAGAGCATATTTTTGTTACTTCATCTCATAATTATATACAAATGTTCCATACACTTCTCTTTGCCTTCAGCAAACCATATCATTTAATGGGTTGAAAAACAAATTCCCTAAATAAAACTTTAGGAAAATTGCACACAGGTTTTCTTTCATTAATATTTTAAAGTAAATACAACTATCTAATTTGGGGTGGGGGGGGGAATAAAATCAAGGGTTGGTTTTGGTTTTGTTTCTAAGAACAGGATTGAGTAGTAAGGTTATTTCTGTCCGCAATGAAATCAGAGTGGAAGAAATCAATCAAATTAATAATAATGAAACATTATTTAGGTACTGTTCAATGAAAATCACTTTGGACTAGACTGGGAATTAGTATAACTGGAACCTCCTGTTGGCCTTTACAGTGATTTGTTTTATGAGCCTGGGCAAATTGCTTCACTGTTCTAAATATCAGTTTGCATATTTGTCAAAATGAGTGGTAGATGACCATGATATCTAAAACTGTCTCCAGTTGTGACATCTTCTAATTTGATATTCAATTATTCATAGAAAGATTGTGTCTAGGCCTCTTTTTTTGTCATTTACTTTTCCTGGGCAAAATCTCCTTTTTTCTAAAAACAAATTTCCCCCAAATAACACATGGAACAATTTTAACCTTGGTATTTTGAATTTTGAGTTCCAAATTCTCTCCAATGCTCCTTAACTGTCTCCTATCACTGAAAAGGCAAGCAATTTGATAAAGGTTATATATATATATATATATATATATATATATATATATATATATATATATATATATATATATATATGTGTGTGTGTGTGTGTGTGTGTGTGTGTGTGTGTGCGCGTGCGCATGTGAGTGTGTGTGTGCAGTAATGCAAAACATATTTCAATATTATACATGTGAAAGAAAATACAGACAAATAAAACCTAAGCAAAATAAGGAAATTTAAAAAGAAAAAAAATATGTTTTGATATGCATTCAGATTCCATCGGTTCTTTCCCTGTAAGTGGATAGAATTTTTCATCAAAGGCTCTTCAGAATTCTCTTGGATCTTTATATTGCCAAGAACTGTTAAGTCATTCACAGTTGATCACTGTGATAATATTGCTGTTATTGTATTCAATGTTTTACTTGATTTGCTTGCTTTTCATCAGTTTATGTTCAACTTTCCAGATTTTTCTGAAAGCATCCTGCGTGTCATTTCTTATAGCACAAGAGTATTCTATCACAACCAAATATCTTAACTTTATCAGCCATTCTCTGATCATTGAGTAATCCCTCAATAATAGCTATCCCCTCAATAAGTTCCAATTATTTCTTACCAAAAAAAGAGTACATATACATATTGTTGTAGAGGTAGATACTTTTCCTATCTTTTAACTCTCTTTGGTATAAAGAACTAGTAATGGTATTCCTAGGTCAAAGGGTATGTAGACTTTTGTAGCACTTTTGGCATAGTTCCGAATTGGTCTCCAGAATGGCTGGATCAGGGGGCAGCTAGGTGGCTCAGTGGATAAAGCACTGGCCCTGGATTCAGGAGGACCTGAGTTCAAATCCGGCCTCAGACACTTGACAATTACTAGTTGTGTGACCCTGGGCAAGTCACTTAACCCTCATTGCCCCACAAAAACAAAACAAAACAAAAACCAGAATGGCTGGATAAGTTCACAACTCCACCAACAGTGCATTTAGTATTCCAATTTCCAATATCCCCTCTACCATTTATTATTTAATTTTCTGTCATGTTAGCAAAACTGAAAAGTGTGAGGGAGTACCTCAGAGTTTTTCTAAATTTGTATTTCTCTAATCAATAATAATTTGGAGCATTTTTTCATGACTATAAATAGTTTTGATTTCTTCATCTGAAAACTGCCTGTTCATATCCTTGACAATTTATCAATTGAGGAATATTTTATATTCTTATAAATTTGACTGAGTTCTCTATATATTTGAGAAATGAGGCCTTTATAAGAGGTACTTCCTGTAAGAAACCTCCTGATTTTCTGCCTTTTTTTTTGTGAGGCAATTGGGGTTTAGTGACTTGCCCAGGGTCACACAGCTAGTAAGTATCAAGTGTCTGAGGCTGGATTTGAACTCAGGTCCTCCTGAATCCAGGTCCAGTGCTCTATCCACTGTGCCATGTAGCTGCCTCATGCCACCTAGCTATCCCTGATTTTCTGCTTTTTTTTAGGATATTGGTTACATTGGCTGTGCTTGTTCAAAAAGTTTAACTTTCATGTAATGTAAATTATCTGTTTTATATCTGATAATTCTCTCTATTACTTGTTTGATTATAAACAATTTCCTTATGCACAGATCTGTTAGAACAGGCACAATATTGTATACTCCTCTAATTTGCTTATGGTATTATCCTTTTTGTCTAAATCATGTACCCATTTTCACCTTATTTTGTTAAGTTTTTTTGAGGTGTTGGTCTATATATAATTTCTGCCAAAATGCTTAAGAATTTTCCTATATTTTTGTCAAATAGTGAGTTCTTGGTCCGAAAGTCTGGATTTTTGCATCTGTAGAACATAAGTTTACTATGGTCGTTTTCTACTATGTATTGTGTATTTAATCTATAACAGTGATCTACCACTCTAATTCTTAGCCAGTACTAGATTGTTTTGATTATTAACATTTGGTAGGACACTTTCATTGCCTATTTTCCCCAAAAGATTATAAAGTATTATAAGTAATTGTTCTTTAACTATTGCATAGAATTCACTTGTGAACCCATCTGGCACTGTTTTTGTTGTTATTGTTGTTGTTGTTTTCCCCTTAGAACTTAATGGCTTGTTCAATTTCTTTTTCTATGATATGGTTATTGAGGCATTTCATTTACTAACCTGTTGATCTAGGTAATTTCTATTTCTGTAAATATTCATTAATTTCAATTATTGTCAGATTTGTTTGCATAAAATTGGACAAATTATTTCCTAATGATTGCTTAAATTCCTTCTTCATTGGTGGTGATTTAATTCATTTCATTTTTGATAATAGTTAAGTGGTTTTCTTCTTTTTTTAAATCAAATTATCCAATGGTTTATCTTTCTTATGTTCTTCCCATAAAACCAGATCATAGTTTTACTTATTAGCTCCATTTTTTAACCTACAGTTTTATTTATCTCACCTTTGATTTACAGAATGTTCAGTTTCGCACTCAAATGAAGATTTCTAATTTGTGCTTTGTCTAGGTTTTTTTTGGCTGTATGCTCAACTCATTATTCTAGTGTTTCTCTCTTTTGTTTATGGAAGTATGTAGAGAAATAAAATTTCCCCTAAGTTTTGCTTTTGCTGCACCCAATAAATTTTGGGATGTTGCCTCATTGATGTCATTCTCTTTAATGAAATTATTAACTGTTTCCAATAACTATTCTTTCACCTGCTTTACAATTAGATTTAGTTTTTGATTAATATTTAACCTATTTTTCCACTGCCCTTTGTTAAATGTATTTATATTGCATTATGATCTGAAAAATACATTTAATATTTCTGCCTTTTGCCATTTGATTTTGAGGTTTTTATGTCCTAATATATGGTCAATTTTTATGAGATACCTTGTGCTTCTGAGGAAAAATATGTATTCCTTTCTGTTCTTTTTCAGTTTTCTCCAAAAGTCTGTCATATATAACTTTTCTTATACTCTAATCACCTCCTTAGTTTCTTTCTTGTTTACTTTTTGGTTGGATTTATCAAGTTCTAAGAGAGGTCAGTTGAAAGTGAGAATGATATCTTATGTGGCTTTGGAATTCCCAACAATAACAATAGACTTACAGATCTATAGTTGTTGGGCCAGCTGGGTGGTGAAGTGGATAAAGCACTGGCCTTGGATTCAGGAGACCCTGAGTTCAAGTCCTGGCTCATACACCTGACACTTACTACCTCTGTGACCTTGGGCAAGTCACTTAACCCTCATTGCCCAGCAAAACAAACAAACAAACAACAAAAAACCTATTATTGTTCCACAATATGAACTTAATTAACTGAATATTGAGAGGAAGCACACCAGGCAGATAATGTCTGACATACTATTTTATGGGGGATAAGATGGTTGATTCTTTTTTGTTGTTGTTTTGTTTTAGTTAAAGAAAATTAGTGACATGTAAGCTCATCTTCTATGGGATCCCTAAAAGTGCCTTTAGGTCAACTCCAAAAAGGCCCTGGATAATTGGAATTATGCTCTTTAAATAGGATTATGAATTTTTCTTCTAGGTCTCTATTTTCACAACTCTGATGTATTTTCCCAATACACTTCATGATAGGCATAATATTATTTAATTGATTTTGGTCTTCGCAACCCTGTGAGGTAGATGCTATTACTATTCCCATCTTGCAGTTGAGGAAACTGAGGCAAAAAGTGATTAAATGACTTGTCCATGGTCAAACAGCAAGTACAAGGACAGTTTTGAACTCAGCTTTCCTGGACTCAAGTCTTCGGACTCTAGCTAGCTGGAACTACCTAGCAGCCAATGGTTTTCACTTCATCTAAAATTAGATTAATACCATTAATTGTGTATTTGATTTATTCAATAGTATTTTTTCTAATAATGTTATTAAAAATTCAGCCTATCTTACTAATTATTCTATCAGAGTTGATGTCATCAATTAGTATAATTAACCTCTACTGTTACATATTAAAACCAATATTGTTTTATTTTTTATGAATCAGTGTTGTGTTTTGATGATTGAGGGGAAAATTCTATCTAAGTACTTTATTCTACTTATCTAACTACTCCAACTATAGTTCAAATTATTTGCTGAATTTCAAATGTGATGTTAGAGAATTTGTATTCTGTCTGTAAAAGAAAATGCAGTTCTCTGTCCTTTATCTAAGAATTCCGTGTCCACCTTACTTTCTTTCTCTCTACTACAGTTTCTGCCTTCGTTTTAGGGGACTTCAACACACATATATGTATGCATATATATATATATATATATATATATATATATATATATATACATATATACATATATATATGCATATAAATACACATATACATGTATGTAATGATTGGAATGACGCCACCTTCTGGAGACTTACTGTAGAAGAGTTCCTCCCATGAAGCGAAGGTCTTTGAGGGCAAGACCAGGAGTCTTTTCTTTGGCGTCAGGAAGTGATGCGGGCTAGTGGGATGAGGAAGGAAGAGACTGGCGATCAGTCTCGCGGGTCTTTGCCTTTGGACTCTGGTGGAGAGCGGAGCTAGAAATGTGCTCTCCCTTTAATAGATAGAAATCTAGGCCTTTCTCTCTCTTGACCAAATTCTTATTCTCCTTAATAAATGCTTAAAAGTCTAACTCTTGCTAAAGCTTATAATTTATTGGCAACCACTCATTAGATATTTTAGACAGTTTAGCTAGAATTTTAGCCCTTAACAGATGGCGACCACCAGACCTTAACAGATGGCTGACCACGAAGAGGAAAGCTAAACCTCAGTCTTCTGATCTTCTGGTTGGGTAAGAAATTTCCCCTACCCTCTCCCTTTAACTGCTAAGTACTGGTGTACTGGCTGTGTTTTCCCTTTAAATTTTTTCGAATGGACCTTTTAAACTCCCTAATTACCCTATTTTTGATTTTAGTTTGTTTAACCAGACAAATGGGAGCTAAGAACATGTTAATGCTTTGTTTTTGTGGATTTTCTATTTTTCTTTTTATTTTTGTTAAAAGAGCCAGCAACTTACTCACACAAGGAAATATCTCTCCCTCTCCCAACCATGCTTTTTCAGAGAAACCTGAAGAGATTCCCGCAGCTTTTCCCAGTTCTAACACTAATTGTTGCTTTAATTTTGCATGCCTGGAGGCAATGACCCACCCTCTAGAAGCTTTTAATCCCCTAGCACCTGGAGGCAAAGTGGGGGAAGAGGAATCCAGGCCTGAGTTCAAAATCAAGTCTGATTCAAATTGCCCTGGTCCCTCCCCTCCTCTCCAAACCCCACCCTCTACTCCTCCCATGGCCAAGCCCATTACTTCCCCTGCCTGGGAAGTCCAGAGATCTGATGCGCATGCTCAACTTTCTGTAACTACATTTGCAGCTTCAGGCTCAGCCCTTCCCCAGCCTGGATGTGCTTCTGAGACAACCTTAGAAAGCCCTTTAAATTCCACATATGCCTGTTTTGTTCATAATTTTGCTAACCTGCTTTTGTCTTTAATTAGTATTCTTATAAAGCATTTGTATGGTGAAAAGACTGACAGACAATATAGAGGGGTTAAAGAAGAAAAACTTAAGCTGAATAAGAATGACAATCATCACCATAGTTCAAGACTCCTCTTCTTTTGCCATGGAAGGGTATATATTGTACAGAAATGCAGAAGTAAGCAGCAAGGTATTGATATGAGTATTGGGGATTTTAGATACCGAAATCAGAAGTGTTCTGAATTCACTCAGAGTATTAATGTCAGTTCAGAGGTTACATAGGATTTCTATGCTATTACATCTATATTTTGAAATTAATGGTATGGATTTATTTTCATAGAGATTTTCATGCTTTTGAGATTGTGTTTTATACTTAGTTTTTAAAACAAGGAGAACATTTGTAAAAGTTTTTTATAGTCATGTGATCAAGTTTATATTTTATAATACTCTTATTAATATTAAGTTCATATTCATTTAGATTTCCCTAGTTTGAATTTCATTGTCTTTTATTGTTCCATGTGTATTTTCTTCTATTCATTCATCTAATTTTGAAACATGGTTTTGATTTCATAATACAATGTTAATTCTAGGAGTATTGTGCTCCCATATTCTGAGTTGTTTGTTTTTGCTATTTTTTCTCAACTGATTATTTGATCAAACTCTTTAAAGCATTTCCCTGGCAAATTGTTTGCCATGGCAAGTGTAAATTGATTCTAGAAGTATTATTTTTGATAAGCATATTCCTCCCCCAAAAAAAGGGGGAACATTTGTAAAAGTTTTTTTTGAGATTGTGTTGTGCTTTAACTTGTATTTAAATATGTTCAGATTTTTCAAAAAAGTAATTGTATACTAAGTAAAAAAAGGGGTATTATTTGAAATTGTTGCATAATTATATATTATATTCTGAGTCAAGATGTATTCATATTTTTTTGCAATCATTTATTATCCTCAATTTTTAAATCCATATGAGACTAGGATTATGGGAACTTATCATTTAAGACATTAATTGACTTTATTCTGAGTTATCAGATGCCAGTTGGCCAAGATGCCATCCAATCACAAGAGGAATACATGCAAGAGCAGACACTGAACTGTCACCTGAGGGGAGACATGCATGAAAAGTCAAGGTAAGGCCTAGGGAACGGCTTTTGACAAATGTTGAGGTTGGATTCTCTTGGTTTCATATTTTATTTTATTTTTCCCCACAATATTGTACAGATGGCTGGAAGTATTGATCCCACCCATCTCACTTCTACACCTGGCTTCTATGCTCCCTCCTATATGCCTGATGCCATGGACATCTCAATCCCATGCATCTGATTAAGTCTGACACAGTTTCCTCCAATATGTTTGCTCTGTTCTTTTATGGTAACCCCCATAATAACCTCAGGTGTCATAATAAATACAGTGTTGAATTTGGCCTTGACACCTGTTACCAATTATATTAGATTTTTTAATTTCTCATAATGGCATGAGGATAATTAGGCAGATGATGCAAAAAGTGATGAAACAAAGATAAAAATTATTTAAAAAAATTAATATCACAGCAATTGTCTTCTCATTTACCCTCCATAAGGGGGGGGCTATATTAATATTAATTTTAAAGAATGTTTCAATTTTTGTTTTATTATATGTTTCATGTGTAACAACCAAGATTCTGAATTCCCTTAGACATGTTTTTGAGAACTTTCATTGTTTGATTTGATTATTGACAAAGCTATTTTAAAGTTGTGTTAAGCTCAATTTTGTAGGAAATTTTCCTGGCTGATTACTAGCATCCACACATCAACCCCTGAAAAGACTTCCATTCCATGATTACACCTAGAGGACATCTGAGAAAAGACTTTTAGAGACTTTAAATGAACAGTTTTGTTTTGTTTTGTTTTTGTTATTTTTTTTCTCTTTTCTCTTTCTGTTATAATATACACTATCTGTAACATGTATTCTCTGCAAAGGCCCTCCCTTTGCAAAACCAATGTCAAAGCATCGGTTCATGAGGACAAAAAAGATCGCCCCTCTGGACAAAACTTTCCTCTCTCCCTTTTCTATATTGTTATTAACATATTGTTAGTCAGCATAGGTTATTATATTCTGTTATTTTTGACTGTTTCATCAAGGAAACGTACCGTTTCTTGAGGAAACAAAGCGGGGAACTGTAACGATTGGAATGATACCACCTCCTGGAGACTTACTGTAGAAGAGTTCCACCCATGAAGCGAAGGTCTTTAAGGGTAAGACCAGGAGTCTTTTCTTTGGAAAAGGAAGTGACGCAGGCTAGTGGGAGGAGGAAGGAAGAGACTGGCGCTCGGTCTCACGCTCTTTCCTCTGGACTCTGGTGGAGAAGGGAGCTAGAAATGCGCTCTCCCTTTAATAGATAGGAATCTAGGCCTTTCTCTCTCTCTTTATCAAATTCTTATTCTCCTTAATAAACGCTTAAAAGTCTAACTCTTGCTGAAGCTTATAATTTATTGGCGACCACTCATTAGATATTTTAGACAGACTAGCTAGAATTTTAGCCCTTAACTTGTATGTGTATCACAAATACATATCTGTCCATGCCCGTGTGTGTGTGTGTGTGTGTGTGTGTGTGTGTGTGTGTGTGTGTATGCATGCTAAAAATACCCTGATTTCTCAGGTCCTCAGTCTATTCAATTTCCCTGACCTCCTCAACTTTCCAACCACCTTCATTTTCTATCACCTGCTCTGTTTTTTTGCTTTCAACTCCAAGAATATTATACCTCCCCCAGGATGAACTCATCTCATCATATCTCCTTATCATGGATTCAGATTTGTTATTGAACTCTCTCTGGACCTTTAGTTGTTTGTCTTCTCTGATCGAAAGGCTGGAGAGTAAAGCAATAAACTCCTCCCAAGACCTCCCTTTAATGTACTCAAAACGGTCCAGCTATCTTCATTTTCAGATCAGCTGTTCTACTTAGTTGTGATGCCACAGAATAAATCACACTCTTGTTTAGCACATGCTAAAATGATGATGATGATGACAACTGCTACTAGTTCTTTTATGCCAAGATGAAGATAATGTAGAGTAGTGAACAGAGCCAGATTTGAATCTAGGAACACCTGAGTTTCACTCCCACTTTCTGACACATATTGACTGGTTGTCCCTAAATAAGTAACTTAATGTCTCAGTACTCTGGACAAATTTCCAAGACATTAAGTTGCAGAGAAATGAGTGCTATTTATTGGTAGAAGGAGTTTTTTCAACCTGCCGTTCTGTATGAATGAAGTTATATATCTAAGATCTGTACCTGTGCCTATAGTAAGATCAAAAGCAGAGGAAAGAGATTTAAATTCTACCCTTTGGTTATTATTTGGTTATTAGGCTAGATACAAAGTTTTTTGAGCTAGATATCAAGCTATAAACTAGCTACTTGTATTTAAAATTTAATAGTTACCAACAGGTGGTTTGATATCTTACATGGGGTTCTGTAAAAATAGGGTAGTTCCAGATGCTCAAGAAGAGAAGTGCATTTATGAGTACATGGAATAAATGTTCTCAAAGGTTCTTTCTAGCCTGTGCATTTTTTCCTAGTACATTTTTCTTTTTTTTTGCTGGAGCAATGAGGGTTAAGTCACTTGACCAGGGTCACACAGCTAGCAAGTGTCAAGTGTCTGAGGTCAGATTTGAAGCCAGGTCCTCCTGAATTCAGGGTCAGTGCTTTATCCACTGCACCACCTAGCTGCCTCCCCTAGTACATTTTCAATTACATTTTCTAAGTGGAAATATATTTACACAAACAGATGAAGTCAAAAGTTGAGAAAAATCATATACACACATTTGTGTGTGTGTGTGTGTGTGTGTGTTTATTTATTTATTTAGTTAGTTAGTTAGTTATTTTATACCAAAGTTCAGTTTTTGTTTTTGTTGTTGTTGTTTGTCTTTGTTTTTGGCTAGACCTATGATTTCATTTATATAATCAAGTCCCAGGGAAAATAAGATCCAGCTACCAAAACATATAAGCAACTATTCTGCAATTTATGAGTTTCTGAGAAATCGCTGTAGTATTGAGTGACATGCCCAAAGACAAAAAACAGCTATGTCTCAGAGACCAGATATTGGACTTGAATCCTGTACTCCATTCATTAAGGATCTCTGCCTTTTTTCCTGCTTCTATCTTATTCCTTTCTCCTACCCTCTTCCCAATCTCCATATATTTGTATGGTATGTGTATGTGTATGTCTGTGTATGTCTGTATGTATATATATTATATATATATACACATGCACACATGTATAAATATATATAACTACATATACACATAAATGTGTACATGAATTAGCTATATCTTTTACTTTTGGTTTTATATTACAAAGCATATGATGATGTATAATGTTGAATTTTATGTCTCGGTCTAGTAAACACAGTTTGAATAAGAATAAAGAGACCTCATGCTCTACCTTTGATTATTTTCCTCTATCTAATTGAAAAATTCTCTCTAAGCCCAAATTTCCATTATCACATTAAGGGCATGATGGTTTTGAGGCATTTGAAGGGAATGCTTTTCATAAATCTAATACAGCACTGCTTTCTAATATTATAGAATACTTTAAAAATAGAGATCTAAGAAACCATAATTTACTTTATTTTCAGACAATATAGTGAAAATGATCATTGAATTTTATTTACAATAAGAATTGTGTTGATTTGATCTCCTACTGTTCATTGTCAGTATCTTAAAAAAACGGTGGGAAGAAATCATTCTGCTGATAATATTCAATTACTCTGTTTTTTAAAAAAAATCCTTATTTCAGCAGGGAAACTGACTATAAATTACTGAAAACAGATGTACACCACCAGGTGAAAATTCACTCTACCATTCTGTTGGAAGCCAACATCAAATAATTTCAATATTTCAAATTTTTCAAACACATACATGCACACAATGTATTTTAACTTAAAAGATACTAACTCCCTACAAACACTTAAGCCTGTGTATTTTATCAGGGTTGGAGATTAACACTCACTAAACAGATTTAATTTTAGAAAAGAAAATAATATTTATTAAATGCACAAATAATTGTCATTTCTTTAGAGGCCATTAGCAAGAAAATTATTATTTCAGTAATTAACTTTACTTGATTAAATGTTAAATGTTAAATTTTATATAAGCTCTTTGAGTTTTTTTTTGAGGGGGTTAGGAGTTGCCAAAAGTCCTAAGCTACTGGGGCAATGGGGAAACAAAAAACATTCTGAGTTTATGTTCCAGTGTCTTGGCTTTTGCAAAACTGGCATAAGTTTTACACCCCGATGAGGCATCAGATTTTTTTGGATAGTTGCTCAGAAAAACATTTTTAAAATTTTAAAATTCTAATTTAACTTAATTTAATTTAAAATTTAAAAAACTTATTTTTCTTGAAACAGCAAATGAAAGGCAAGAGAGATTTTTTTTTAAAGAAAACCATTTTTTTCTTCGCAGCAGTACAATGACCAAAATAATTCCAAAGGAGTCATGATGGAAAATGCTTTCCACATCCAGAAAAAAAGAATTATGGAATCTAGATGTAAATTGTACCATACTGTTTCTATTTTGTTGTTGTTGTTTTCTTTTTTGAAGGTTTTTTTTTCCTTTTGTTCTGATTCTTCTTTTACAACATGACTAATGCAGAAATATGTTTAATATGATGGTACGTACATAACCTATATAAGATATCAGATTGATTCCTGTCTTGGGGAGGGTGGTATGAAGGGAGGGAAGGAGAAAAATGTGGAACTAGGAATCTTATAAAAACAAATGTTGTAACTAGAAAATAATAAAATATGATAAAAAAAGAAAACCATTTTTTTTCCTCTGAGAGAGAAGTTGTGTGGACACTTCTTAAATTAATTGAAACACAAAAAACAGTATTCCTTTTGTCTTTTAGGTGTTTTTATTTTACAAATCATGATGTTTTGTATTATATTTGATTATTTTATATACAGATACCCCCAAAAGCTTATATTTAAGCATTAATAGTTTAAAACTAAACTAATACTATTGAGATATACTCTGTGTGTGTGTGTTCAAAATGGCTGTAGGCTAATGGATTTTTCTGTTGTATGAACTTTCAAAGAGTATCTTATTTCAAAGGGGAGTCATGCCCTTTGACAAGAGAGGCTGTGCCCACTGGGATGAAATAGCAGACACTGAAATATTGAATTATTGTTATTTTTCCATTTGTAACAATTGTATTTGGCTATTTTTTTTTTTGTTTTTGGTTTAAGGAAGCATTTTGCTAGACTGGAAATACCAGTAAACAGAGACACAGAAGCATTTGTTTTCAGTCCCTACAATTAATTAACTCTCAAACCTTCATTAACTGACTTAAGTTGGGATGACCACACCTTGGTTAGTTTACTTAGTCTTTCTAAGCCCCAATTTCATTATTAAATTCCATTAAACATGTATTTTTAAGACCCTGCTCTGGTGACTGCCAATATACAGTTTTAATTTGCTTAGAATTTTTTAAAGTAAAGGAATAATACTTTTCCTCAATGATTTTATGGTCAAATTTTTAGTAAAATGAAAAAATTGGGCAATGTGATTATTACCTTTTTTAATAAAATAAAAAAGAGGAAATGAAAAAAGAACCATAAATGATTTGCCCTTTTACCTCTTCAAAATAGATAATGAAAAATATTCTTTTCAATAATATAGAACTTCAAGATTTGGTGATCTTTTAGAAATTTGATAAGCTTTCCAAAATTTCTATAGGTCCTCCTGCATTTATAATAGTATGTCTCTTGGCACTGTGAATAAAGAGTCCAAAGAATTGCAATGTATTATCTGTGAGTCTGCATTATATCAATATTGTTGTTTTTTTTCTGGATTCTATTTTATTTCTATCAAGTGCAGAGCTTATAAGAGCTTAACTTAACTGAGTTACACACTATACCTATTTACCTACTTTCTTCTTGTGAAGAATTACTGACAAAGTATTTTATCTATCAGACTTCTTAGAATGCTTCATGCTAAATGCATCTGCAAAATTCAGTCTTTTAAACCTTTCCATTTTAATAGATTTCTAAGCAAAATCTCAGCCAGTATTTCATGCTGAAGTAGCTATACATAAACTGAAGTTTTAATAATTTTTTTTTTTTGCAGGGCAATGAGGGTTAAGTGACTTGCCTGGGGTCACACAGCTAGTAATTGTCAAGTGTCTGAGGCTGGATTTGAACTCAAGTCCTGAATCCAGGGCCGGTGCTTTATCCACTGTGCCACCTAGCTGCCCCTAATTATTATTTTTTAATGAATGACTATGGTCAAACCTATTTACAAGGATGGTACAAATAAGGAAAACTCTTATATTGTATGCATCTGGATGTCTTATGGAAGAAATGTTCATAAATTTTCATGATGCATATAATCATGCTATAGAGAAGAGAAATGACTCCCCATTTTCTTGTCTATCTGCATCTTTCTGTCATTTCCCAGGATGCTTTTCACTTGGTTAGCTACTTTGTCCCCTCTGCTCATTTAGAATTAGTGATCACGACTTTGAGAGATATTATAATAATTTACATACAGAATAAAAATTTGTAGTTTTACTATTTTTGTTACACTTTATCTGAATCAACACTGAGGCAAGCACCAAGGACAAACAAAATGAGGTGAGGTGGACTAGATTCATCTTTATATCAGTATAGCCTGCAGTTTCTTGAAGTAGGAGACAGCTTGCATGCAGTAACCTCCATCTCTCACTATTTAAAGAAGGGAGAGATGTTTGTGGTATATACATAGGGGCAGCTAATGTGGCACAGTATATAAAGTGCCAGACCTAGAGTCAGATTCATCTTCCTGAGTTCAGATGTGGCTTCAGACATTTAACTAGCCATATGACTCTCACCAAGTTATTTAATCCCATTTGCCTCACTTCCCTCATATGTAAAATGAGCTGGAGAAGGAAATGGCAAATATCTCCAGTATCATTACAAGAAAATTCCAAACAGGGTCATGAAGAGCTAGACATGATTTTCCTTGATATATCCTGCCATTGACCTTCACACCTGACAATTTGGAAGACAGAGTCTATAAAATTAACTTTGATTCTCAGTAGGGTAGATGAAACATGATAAGAAGTATATGAGCTGAGTAGACTGGATAGAATTGAGCAGGGCTGAAACATGCAGGTGGATTATTACTTTTCTATCATTCCTTCCATTTGAGATGGAAGGTGTTTTGTGCTACCCTGGGCACTTACCTTCTTTTTTTTTCTTGTTTGGCAAAAGAATATACACTCTTATGTGTGTATGTGTGTGTGTATGTGTATGTGTATGTGTGTGTGTATGTGTATATACTATATATATATATACACACACATATACACATATATATACTATATATGCACACATATATACACATATATATATACTATATACACACACATGTACATATATATCTGTATATCTATATAGATATATATGTACATGTGCGTGTGCAGTTATTCCAAGCATCTTCACATTAGTCAAATTGTGACAGAAAACAGACAGAACTCCCAAAAGAGGAACCAACAAACAAAACTACACTTTAATCTGTATTCAAACACCATCATCTCTTCCTCTGGTGATGGTTTTCTCCTTTCATACAATGTACTGATGGCATCCTGCTCATTATTTCTTTCACAGTGATTATTGATTCCTATATTACCCTCCATCCTATTCCTTCCCCTTGATATTACTCCATTTTCTATCTTCTTTCACCCTAACCTTCCTCAAAAGTGCTTTGCTTTTTACTACCCCCTGCCCCAATCTGCCCTTTCTTCCTTCACCTCTCCCCCCCCCACCCTTTCCCTCTTCCCCTCCCACCTTTTCTCAGGTAAAAAATATTACTATACCCACTTGAGTGTTTATGTCATTCCCTCTTTGAGTCAATTCTGATGAAAGTAAGGCTCACTCACTCCACCACTGCTTCCCCATTTTCCTTTCCACTCTATAAGCTTTTTCTTGTTTCTTTTATGTGAACTTTTTTACACCCTTCCAGTTCTCCCTTTCCCTTTCTTCCCATGCATTTCTCTTACCCCTCAATTTTATTTTAAAGATGTCATCATAGGTCTGCTAGGTGATGCAGTGGACAAAGCACCAGCCCTGGACCCAGAAGGCTCTGAGCCCAAATCCAGCCCCAGACATAAGCCACCCCACCCTGCGTGCCCCACAAAAAACAAGGACAAGTGCTTTACAGATGTCATCCCTTCACATTCAACTCACACCTGTGCCCTCTAAGTATATTCCCTTCAGTTGTCTTAATACTGAGGAAGTTCTTATGAGTTGGAATTATTATCTTCTCATGTGAAAATGAAAACAGTTTAACCTTTTAATGTCCCACATGATTTGTTTTTCCTGTTTACCTTTTTATGCTTTCTAGGGTCTTGTATTTGAAAGTCATTTTCTATTCAGTTCAGGTCTTTTCATCACAAATGCCTGAAAATCTGCTGTTTCACTGAAGTCCCATTTTCTCCCTGAAAAGTTTTGCTGGGTAGGTTACTTTAAGTTGTAGACACAGTACCTTTGCCCTCAGGAATATCATATTTCATGCCCTCTGGTCCTTTAATGTAGAAACCGCTAGATCTTGTTGTGTGGCTTAAAAATCTAAGTGGGGAAAACTGGATAAAATCACTGATAAATTCACCAAGAGTTTAGGATTTTAAGGGTTTATTAAAAGATATAAGATAGTAAAGAGAGAAAAGATTGAGGACATGGAAATCCTAGCCTTCCTAACTGCCCACATGAAGTCCTGCCACCAAGCCAATGTCTTGAACCAAAAGAGGCTGTAAGCCCTCACCCAGGGTCCACTTCCTACTTTGTGTACTCCTCCCAGAAATGGGAAGCTCTTCAAGTTGATTGGCTGAGAGCAGTCTCTACAGTTCATAGCCTCTGAGAGCACACTCTCCTCAGGCCTGGCTAGTGAGTAAAATCTAATCACCTTTAAGTGGGTACTTAGTAGTACCTCATTCACATCCAATTCAAACACTACTAAGTCAATCAAGTCACACCCCGGGCATCTACCACATTCCATTATCTTAACATTGTGTTATCCTGACTTCAGCCCCATAGTATTTGAATTCCTTTTTTTTTAGCTGCTTGCAATATTTTCTTCTTGACCTGAGATCTCTGGAATTTGGCTATAATATTCATGGAAGTTTTCTTTTGGGGATCTCTTTCAGTGGATTCTTTTAATTTCTATTTTACTTCTAGAATATCAGGGCAATTTTCCCTTACAATATAATATGTAATTAATAAGGGTGTAATATGATGTCTAGGCTCTTATTTTTGTCCTGGTTTTCAGGTAGTCTAGTGATTTTCAAATTATCCCTCCTGGATTTATTTTCCAGGTAAGCTATTTTTACAAGGAGATATTTCACATTGCCATCTATTTTTTTTCATTCAGTTGGATTTGCTTTACTGTGTCTTGTGTTCTCATAAAATCACTAGCTTCCATTTGTTCAATCCTAATTCTTACACAATTATTTTCTTCAGAGAGCTTTTCCATTTGATTTTTCAAGCTGTTGACTTTTTTCTCATGACTTTACTGCATCACTCTCATTTCTCTTTCCATTCATTCCTCCATTTCTCTAAATCTTCCTTCTATCTCTTCTATTTTCTTTTCAAAGTCCCTTTTGAGTGCTTCCATGGCCTGAGACTAATTCGTATTTTTCTTGGAAGCTTTGGATGTTGTAGCTTTGACTTTGTTATTATCTTCTTCTGAGGTTGTATTCTGGTCTTCCCCTTGCCCAAAGAAGTTATCTATTGTTTGCTGGTTTTTTTTTGCTGACTCATTTTGACCCATAAGCAGATGTCTGATTGAAGTCTGATTCTCTATGGTTGGAAGCTCGGGGTGTCTATGCCTCTCCCCCACCATGTCTCCACTACTCAATTTGGCCCACTGGTTCAGAACCAGGGCACTTCACCCCAACCCCAGAAGAGACTACAGTCACTTCACCCTGGCCAACCACTTTACCCCCTCACCATCTGCTAGCCAAGCCTCAGTAAAGGACCCTGGCACTGAAGACTCAGAAACACAGTAGGCACCCTCTTTTCCTGGCTGGGTCTGGGCCACACTCTGAACTCCTCTCTCAGATGATCTCAATCGTTGTTTTTGGCTGGAAAATAGTCTCACTCTGTTCTTATGTGAGTTAGGCTGCTTTGTGTTGTTGTGTTTTGTTTTGTTTTTTAGCATTATTTGAGAGTTAGTGGATGGTTTTTATGGGGAGCTTCTGGGAGCCATAGCCTCTCTTCTACCATCTTGGCTCCAGCCCCTAATTAGGAATTTGAAGAAGTACCCTGTCTTCCCTATGCAACCAGTAGAAAAACACTAATCTCTGTCCTATAGCAGTCTTCACATAAACCACTGCCATTTCCCCAAAGCAAATCCTTAGCCTTTAATATTTTTTTTTTTTTAGTGAGGCAATTGGGGTTAAGTCACTTGCCCAGGGTCACACAGCTAGTTAAGTATTAAGTGTCTGAGGTCGGATTTGAACTCAGGTACTCTTGACTCCAGGGCCGGTGCTCTATCTACTGCGCCATCTAGCTGCCTTTAATATTTTAAGTGACTGTGGGCCTGTACCAAATCCATGTTGCACTATGATGACAAGAATTTCTCAGACATGCACAATCTACTCAGATAGGATTTGTTTGACTCTTCTCATTAAACATCCCTATTCTCCTTGAGCAACATTGTGTGTTTATTCACAGGTGTTCATCCCGTCAAGTTTTCTGTCATCAAGAAAAAAAAAAAAAGTTCTCTTGAAAGAACCCTGTCTTTTAGAGAAAAGCAGAAAGTATTGGTAAGAGCTTATTTTACTATTATAATCAACAAGCAAAGGTAAGAAACTGAGACAATCAAGAGCTGAAGCACCAAAATGACATGGTATGCATGTAGGACAAATCTCAATCATTAACATTTATGTGACAATATGAAAAATCCAGATTTTTTTTTTTAAAAGATCCTCAACTGGGAAAAACCAAAATCCACATGTAAACCCCTTTATGTTGACTATGATTTTTTTTTTCCTGCCAACAACAAAAAGTTCTTTAAATGTCATTATGTACAGAAGCTATATAGTGCAGTTTTAATCACGGATTTTTATCTGTTGGATTTAGCAAAATGTAACTTGAGGCGATACTATAGCAATGGTAAAGGCAATCAAAATGAGATAGCAGACAGTGCTGCACAGAGGCTTGCAAGATAATTTCTTTTGCTAGAGGTAAAAACCCAAGGAATTTATGAACAATTGCAGAATCTATTCCTACCCCCCTATTATTCCCATAAAGTTGGCAGACATTAAGAATTTTATTTCCACCGTTCCCTTTGGTGCTTCTCTGTAGAGATGAGTAAGTTGTGTATTTTAGTGAAAGGAGAGTGAGCAGCAGGAAACTTAATAAGTTCATTGAATAGATTGCATTTAGTCAGCTTAGTACTTTGACTTTTGCCTATTTTAATGAAGGTAGGGAAAGGAAAAGTAGTAAATCTTTACTGAAGTCATTAATTTCTGTAACATTGTATGGGGTTTTATTGTATGGGAAATTAGAATGATTCTAGGCTGTAACTTCATATTTCAGGGCCAAAAATTGAGGCACTGAGAAACTAAGAGGTTTGTCATGATAATATGTTTAGCTATTGAAAGAGAGCAAAAAAACCCCAACATTTTGCTATTGTACTACATAATGATTAAACACATATACATATGTGTATATTTGTATATCTGTGTTAGCTACTCCATTCTTTCTGTTGATGGCATGGGAAGCCTCACTTTGTCTAATTCTCTTTCCTTCCATCCCTCCCTACATCTCTGTCTCTGTCTCTCTGTCTCTTCCTCCCTCCCCCTTCACTAAATGGATATAGATATGTAAATAGATATATACAGAGAGAGATAGAGATATATCACTAGATAAGAGATTTAGATAAATATGCACATGTGTGTATAGAGACAGAGGGACAGATTGCATATATATACACATACATATGTATATGTGTATATACATATCAATAAAAGTATTACTATTAATATTTTATAAGATGATGTAATATTTTACAAGATGATATCTTTTGTGCATTGACTTGCTACATTTCAAACCCAGGTTTGATTTTTCAACATCAGGAAATCTGTTTCTTCCCCTTTCCCTGCTCCTCTGTGCTTACCTTATTAATGGCAAATGGTACACACAATATGATTAGCAGAATCTACTAAAACTCCAAATTATAGCACTCAAGACCTAAGTTTTCCAATATGTATATCCAATACTTGAGAAGGAATTGCTTTGGCTCTGTTGCTTATAAACAGACACACAGTAGAGCCTCCTCTCCAGGACAATTCTTTAAGTATTGCAAACAATCACCCAATAGCCTGGGCAGTCACACAACTCTTTTGCACTCAGAGACAAGGGACAGTGGAAATAGGGAGAAGTCCTATTTCGAGAGTCACCTGAGCCTCTGAAATCCCTCCCCTCCAAAATGGGATGATGGGACGTAGACCAGCTAACTTAGTGAAGGTCAGTTGTGTAATGATTGGAATGATGCCACCTACTGGAGACTTGCTGTGGGAAAGCTCTGCCTTGAGGAAAATGCCTCAGAGGGCAAGGCCACGTGGCTTTTCCTTGGCATCAGGAAGTGACGTTTGCTCATGGTGCTGGCTATCAAGGCTACCAGCCAATCAACTTGAGGAGCCTCCTATTTTCTGGGAGGAGACAAGAAGGAGGAAAGAGGGCCTGCATGGAGAGCTCTCGCTCTTCTGGGTTCCTGACTTGATGGTGGTGGTGACGGCAGAGGTCTTCACAGGAAATTTGAGGAAAGATAGGAATGCCAGGCTGTTGGAATTCTGTTCTCAATATTTTTCTTTCTATTTTTCAATAAACCCTTAAAAACCTAAACTCATTTTATCAGTGATTTTAGTCAGTTTCCCCAAAAACTGGGGGAACAGATTAGAATCCACATTTACAATCTTAAATTACACAGTTGTCCTGCCTCTTCCTCCCTGTTCAGGTCCTCCTGTGCCTGCTTGAGGAAAATAAAGGACCTAAGATTCCAAGAGATGTTTTCTTTTCAGTCTCCCATGAATTCAGCATTGCCACTAAGAAGACTGTTTTACTGTGACAGAAATGCTTGTTTTATTCCATAAAGTAAAAAAACTAAATAAAATAATGACTGAGAGTGATTCAACCACTATATTGAAGATAATATAACTCCCTAATAACAATAACTCCCTAATAAGTAGAATGAACTGGAATAAAGTGTCTTGTGAGGTTAAGTTTAGCAAAACTGACAGTGTTCAAGTAGGTAGTGGGTGACCATTTCTCAGAGATCCAACTGCTGATATTCTGTATTGACTTACTGTTTAATGGTTAATGTGCATTAATAGTGATAGGAGTAGGAACAGGGCCTTGACCTGTGATATCTTTGGTATAGAGAACTTCCAGATCAAAAGACTCAATCTACTGATTCAGGTTGGCACTTTCTCTGCAACTTAAGATCTTAGTTGCCTAAAGAATGGAAAGATTAGATTCCTTAGCTAAGGTCACACAATCAGTAATGTCAGAGGGAAGACATATACTTAGGTCTTTCTGTCTCCTAGTTCAGCTCTCTTTCCACTATACCATATTATAAAAGCATAATTATGTTTTTGCCCTTCTACTCATCTCAGCTCAATGATTTTGAACCCCAATATACAAACTGTTTCCTCTCTTATCTACTTCAAAGATACCTCTTCAATGCCCCAGGTCTGCCTGTTCCATCCCTTTGGAATGCCTGTTCCATAATTGACAAACAACTCCTGTCATCTAGCCCTTGCTGAGACCTAGATCTCTCCTAATTGCTTCTCTCACCACCCTTCCCAGGACTGGATATATTTTCTCTCAATACTCCTAATTCACTCATCGTAATGGGACATCAATTACTTTTTTTTTTTTTTTTTGTGGGGCAATGAGGGTTAAGTGACTTGCCCAGGGTCAAACAGCTAGTAAGTATCTGAAGCCGGATTTGAACTCAGGTCCTCCTAAATTCAGGGCCAGTGCTTTATCCACTGTGTCACCTAGCTGCCCCTGCTTCTTGCCACCTGTTCAGGTCCTCCTGTGCCTACTTGAGGAAAATAAAGGACCTAAGATTCCAAGAGATGTTTTCTGTCTCCCATGGATTCAGCATTGCCACTAAGAAGACTGTTGTACTATGTGACAGAAATGCTTGTTTTATTCCATAAATTAAAAAAACTAAATAAAATAATGACTGTCTGAGAGTGATTCAACTACTATATTGAAGATAATAATTCCCTAATAAGTAGAATGAACTGGAATAAAGTGTCTTGTGAGGTTAAGTTTAGGAAAACTGACAGTGTTCAACTGACTCTACCACATTCACCAAATTGTCTCTCCTCCTCTGAAGTCCCCACAATCCAAATTAATAACTCAATCCATATTCTGGTGGTTGTTTCAATCCCCAGAATATTCTCCTTTCCTCAAATGAGTTCAGCTCATGGTCTTTCTCTTTTGCCAGTTTCCTGCTCTTATACTCAGGAACCCCACATACTTATTGATTTTACCTCAAATATCCTAATTTCCCAGCTCTTCCACCTTCTCATTTCACATTATTTATTCCTCTACTCAGTCTCA
The DNA here is from genome assembly GCF_019393635.1 of Dromiciops gliroides. Taxonomy (NCBI): domain Eukaryota; kingdom Metazoa; phylum Chordata; class Mammalia; order Microbiotheria; family Microbiotheriidae; genus Dromiciops; species Dromiciops gliroides. The sequence goes on from NC_057864.1 coordinate 83,618,405, forward strand.
CCTAAACACAGATATGGGCATACTCTTGTCCTCACCATTACCCACAAGTATTCCACTTCTTTCTTTACAAGTCTTGAGATATGATCATCATACTCTGACTCCTTCCACCTTTTCAGTTAAGTACTTCTTCTCTTCACCAAAAAATAGAGACCACTCAACCAGAATTCCCCACTATCTTTTTCACTCCATTCTAAGATATAATATTACATGGTACATGATACACAGTACATATTACATGGCACATGGCACATGGTACATAGCACATGGTACATGCTCCATATTTCATGGTACATGATACAAGGTACATAGCACATATTAGACATGACACAGCACACCTAACATATTACATGGTACATATTACACAATACATGGTACATGGTACATGGTGCATAGCACACAATACACATTACATGGTACATAGCACACAACACATGCTATACATTACACAGTACATGGTACATGATACACTTTACACGTTACATGATATAATCTTATTGTCAATGCAAACTCCTCTATATGTACCTTGATTGTCATCCCATCTAGACTTCTCTCAGAAATTGTCCTCACTATCTTCCCACTATCTTTTTCACTCCATTCTAAGATATTACATGGTACACAATACACTGTACATATTACACAGTGCATGATACCGATTACACATTACACGGTACATGGTACCTAGCACATGGTACATGGTACATAGCACATATTACAATTAAACATATACATATTAACTAGTACATGATACATGGTACATAGCACACATAACACATTACATGATACATGGTACATGGTACGTGGTGCATAGAACATATTACGCATTACATGGTACATAGTACATGGCGCATGATACACATTACACAGTACATGATACACACATTACATAATATAAACTTATTGTCAATCCAAATACCTCTATATATAACTTTGATGTCATCCACGGTACATGGTATATGTTAAATGGTACATAGCACACAACACATTATGTGGTACATATTACATAATACATGGCAATATTACATGGTATATGCTACATGATACTCGGTACATATTATCTTGTACACAGTATGACACATGCCACACAGTACATACTACACTTTACACATTACATTATATAATCTTATTGTCAATGCAAACTCCTCTATATATACCTTGATTGTCATCCCCTCTTGACTTCTCTCAGAAATTGTCCCCTCTATCTTCCCACTTTCTCACTCCATTCTAAGATATAATATTACGTGATACATGATACATGGTACATATTACACAGTGCATGATACACATTATAAGTTACATGGTACATATCACATGCTAAATGATACACAGCACACGGTGCATGGTACACAATACATGGTACATGGTACATGACATATGATGCATAGCACCTCATACACATTACATGATACATGATACATGGCACATATTGCATGATACACAGCACACAATACATGCTACACATTACACGGTACACAGTAGATGATACATATTACACGCAACATGACATAATCTTATTGTCAATGCAAACTCCTCTATATGTACCTTTGATGTCATCCCCTCCATTCTAAGATATATTACATGGTGCATGATACATGGTACATATTACATAGTACATGATACACGGTACATATTACACAGTACATGATACACAGTACATGGTATGTAGCACATATTACACATGACATGTATATGTATTAAATGGTACCCAATACACGGTGTGTGGCACACAACATATTGCATGGTACATATTACATGATACATGGCACAGGGTACCTGGTGCATAACACACATTACACATTACATAGTAGATATTACATGTTACATACTATGCAGCACATGCTATATATTACACAGTACATGATACACATTACACATTACATGTTATAAACTTATTATCAATCTAAACTCTTCTATATATAACTTTGATATCATCCCCTCTTGAGTTCTCTCAGAAATTGTCCCCACTATCTTCCCACTCTCTCACTCCATTCTAAAATATAACATTACATGCTGCGTGATACATGGTACATGACACATGGTACATAGCACATATTACACATTTCATGGTATATATTAAATGCTACATGATACATGGCACATAGCACACTTAACACATTACATGGTGCATATTACATGATACAAGGCATTACATGGTACATGACACCACACATATTACATGGTACATATTACCTAATGCATGGTATACATTACATGACATGTGGTACATATCACATGGTACACAGTACACAGTGCTTAGCACATCTTGCACATTACATGTGTGATGCAGATACTCAAAGACCCACCTGGAGATTAATCTAGACTGATTGAATCAAGTAAGAGTGATTGACTGCTGATTCTCCTACTTCAAGTTAAGTGGATTATAATCACACCTGGCTATCCCTTAAGAAGGTATTGTTCTCAGAAGCTAGACTGTGAACTCAACTTGAGAACACCTTCAAAAACAATGGATTTGGATGATGCCAACCAATCAGCTTGAAGCAGTGTGTAAGGACCTATAAAAAGCTTCCACAATCAGCTTGCAGGAGAGTTCCTGATTAAAGCAGGCTCGTGGAGGAGGACTTGAGGAAGAACCCAATGAGGCTGGAACTCTAGGCTAGGTAGGACTTCTTTTTTCTTAATTTTCTAAACTCCTTGTGAATATCTGTATGCTTTAATAAATGTTTAATGCCCAAAGACTGGTGCTGAAGCTTCTAATTTAAGGCGATCACACAATCTAGATTTTAAACATCACACATGGTACATATTACATGGCACATATTACATGGTACACAGTATGTGGCACATGCTACAAATTACACAGTACACAGTGCATGATATACATTACGACTTTCATGATATAATCTTATTGTCAATGCAAACTCCTCCTTGATTGTCATCCCCTCTTGACTTCTCTCAGAAATTGTCCACACTATCTTCCCACTATCTTTTTCACTTCATTCTAAGATATAATATTACATGGCACATGATACAAGGTACATATTTCATGATACACATTACACAGTACATGGTGCATGATACATGGTACATATTACATGGTACACGGTACATATTACATGGTACATGGCACACAGTACATGGTGCATAGCACATCTTACACAGTACATGATACACAGTACATGTTACATGATATAATCTTATTGTCAATGCAAGCTCCTCTATATGTACCTTTGATGTCATCCCCTCTTGACTTCTCTCAGAAATTTTCCCCAGTATCTTTTTCACTCCATTCTTTTTTTTTTTTTTTGCAGGGCCATGGGGGTTAAGTGACTTGCCCAGGGTCACACAGCTAGTAAGTGTAAAGTGTCTGAGGCCGGTTTTGAACTCAGGTACTCCTGACTCCAGGGCCGGTGCATTATCCACTGCACCACCTAGCTGCCCCTTTGTCACTCCATTCTAAGATATATTATTACATGATACATATTACATGGCACATGGTACATGGTACATAACACACATTACATGGCACAGATTACACATTTCATGGTACACACTACATGACACACGGTATATGGTACATAGCACATATTACATAGTACATGGTACATATTGCATGGTACACAGTACACAGCACATGCTACAGATTACACAGTGCACAGTACATGATACACATTACACATTAAGATTATAATCTTATTGTCAATCCAAACTCCTTTATGACCTTTTATGTCATCCCCTACTTCTATTTCTTAACTTCTTTTCTAATCCCTCTATGATATGGTTTATGACATCATCTATGCACAATAGTACTCTCCAAAGTTAGCAATTATCTCTTAATTGGTAAATCTTTCTTTTTTGACCTCTCTACAACATTTGTCATTGTCAATCACCCATTTCTCCTGCCCCCCCGCCCCGGGTTTTCATAGTACAGTTCTCATGGTTCTCTTCCTGTCCAAGTTCTTTTCCTTGGTCTACATTCCTGGTAGTTCCTACATGTAACCCCAATAATATCTTCCAAGGCTCTGTCCTGAGCTTTCTTTTCTTTTTACTTTATATCATCACTCTTGGTGATTTCTTAAATTCCCATGGGTTCAGTTGTCATCTCTATGCAGATGATTCCCAAGTTTAAGTACCCAGTCCTAATTTCTCTCCTCACCTACACATTACCAACTAGACAGTAAATAGCGCTCAGCAAATGTCTGATAAGCATCTTAAACCCAACATTTTTCCCCAAAACCTTCCTAATTTCTCTACTACCAATGAGGCCAGCACAATCATTTTCCCAGTCACCCAGACTTACAGATTTGTTCTTTTTGGATCCAGAGAGTAAAAATGGGAGCAATGAGAGGAAGTTGCAACAAGCCAGATTGCTGTCCAATACAAAGGGGGGAAATCACTTATTGAAGTGTCAGCTAGGTGGTGCAGTGGATGGAGTGCCTGGCCTGAAGTCAGGAAGACTCATCTTCCTGAGTACAAATCTAGCTTCAGACACTTACTATCTGTGTGACCCAGGACAAGTCACTTAACCCTATTTGTCTCAGTTTCTTCATCTGTAAAATGAGCTGGAAAAGGAAATCACAAACCATTGAAATATCTTTGCCAAGAAGACCTCAAATTTGGTCATGAAGACTTAGATATAACAGAAAACAACTGAACAGCAACTAGAGACAATCAGTTCCCCTCAAATTCCTGAAGCAATCACTCCTTATTGGGGATATTATGGAAAGGATTCTTAGGTGTGAATTTGATGCTGAATTCCCTTCTGTGTGATTTGTGTGATTTATACAGAATAACATTTTTCTTCACCATGCCCAGCCTCAAACCAAAGAATGTTAATTAATGGAGTGATGTCACTCTGAGTGATGTCACTGGCCCTATTCTGTTCAACATTTTTATTAATGGTCTGGATCAAAGCATAGATGTCATGCTTATCTAATTTTCAGTTATCATGAATCGGGCAGTAATTACTAATACATTAGACGACAGAATCAAGATGCAAAAATATCTCACCAAACTTCAATACTGGGATTAAGCCAGTATGAAGAAATTAAAGAGAGATAAATACAGTCTTTTTTTTTTAAATGAGGCAATTGGGGTCAAGTGACTTGCCCAGGGTCACACAGCTAGTAAGTGTTAAGTGTCTGAGGCCGAATCCGAACCCAGGTACTCCTGACTCCAGCGCCGGTGCTTTATCCACTGCGCCACCTAGCTGCCCCGATAAATACAGTCTTTCACTTGAGTTATAAATATCAACTCTACAAATATGGGATGCAGAAGACATGACTGACAAAATATAGGTTAAGGGAATTTAAAATGAAGTAAATAAAAGGTTTTTTGACTGAATTTTACTGAATTAACAGAAACATACATAGTTTATAGCTCAAATAAGGTGATAGTTCCATTGTCTTCTACCTTGGTCCAATATATATTATATTGCAATCTAGTAATCTCCAGGTGGGCCCCTAAGTATCTGCTAAATCTCATCTATCACATTCCATTATCTTGACACAACACTCTCTTGAAAAGGCCCTTTCAACAAATCTCCAACAGCTTGATAGGTTTCCAACAAGTAACAATTATATAGTGCTTTGTAAGCCATAAAGCTCAACAGGTCATGAGCTCCTGCTTCCTCTCCAGGCTAATTTATTTATCTCAATGTGCCCTTACATTGGCCAGGTCTGGGTTACTAGAGAAGAAGCTATCATATGACTACATCTCAAACTCTTGTATGGTCCTAGGGGTAATATTGCCATGAGAAAATGTATTCACCCTACATGCTACAATGGGCAAGTAGGTGGCAAATAGGATAGAGTTCTGGGCTTAGACTCACCTTCCTAAATTCAAATCTGGCTTCAAATACTTAATAGCTGTGTGACACTGGCCTCAGTTGGATATAACCAAAGAACAAAAATTTGCCACAATATCCACACTTTTGTGCTTCCAGTTTATAAAAACAGTTATTCACAATGACACCATTAAACCACTGATGTTATCATAAAATAAAATCAATAACAGACACATCAAAATATATACATAAACATAAGTCACACTTACCCACCAATGAGCATAGTGTCTGTGGGAGAGAGTGGGCAAAATATTTATAGAAACCCAACAAGCAGACACATGATTGAGGCTAATTTATATACTTGGGCCACCTCCCCAACTCTGAACTGATGTCCTTGAGGTCCTTGGTCCCATCACGAATAATTTGCATTGCACCAAATCATTTCTTTGCTAATTGATCCTCTTTGGGATGGTGACAAATTAATTTTTCTCACCATTACCCTTACTAGGGCAATGTGACTGTTACACTATTGAAATGATAAGGAATCCCCTTAAGCCAGATACCTGCAAAACTCCTGAGGTTGGCTCTCTTGCCAATCCAGACAAATCAATCTTTTCTTCACTCATCTGAATGATGTCTTGTTCAGCAAGTATACTTGTTCAGTTTTGTCTACATTTCCTCCTTAAAGGAAAAAGAGACAGTAAGAGAATAACAAGAAATTTATGGGCAAACAAAGGATAATTAACTGCAGCAAAGTTCTGCTCCCTCATTCAGAAGAATCAGACTTTCCACAGCCAAAGTACAAATTAATGTTGTTGTGTTCCCTTCCTGTAGGCTGATGCTACTACTACTAGCTTTTCACTCATTTCCTGCTCCCTTATTAACTGCACCTGTTAACCTTTCTCCTGATGGGTTCTTTAGACCTCTCAGGAAGTCAATTTAGCACCTCCTTTCTCAATGATATGCTCACCCTTATGCAGAAAACTAACAAAATCTACCTGCTAGTTATGAAGTGAATAATCTAATTATTTCATACTCCCCAGTTATTCTATTTAACCCAGTTAGTTCTAACCTCTCAAACTCTAAAAGAAGTTATTTGCAGATAAGCTGAAGGACTACAATGCCCCACAGCCTCAGCCTCTAAGTTCTCTGTTCAGTCCTCTTCATAGTGTCTGTCATTTCTGTCAAAAACTTTATACTTGAATTTTTTCATAAGTAAAAGTTTTATTCTGTTACTTTTATACAATCTAATTATTCCCATAAAAGGGCTTATATCCTTTGAAAATTGATTTAATTATTTTTCTTTACACCCAAGTTCATTTTCTGCCTTCTAAAAGTTTAATAAAAATAATAGCTGTCATTTATTTATTGTTTTAAGGTTTGCAAAGCACTTTACACATGTGAAGTTATGTAATCATTTCATGCCTCCTTTCAGTAACTAGACTATTCATATAAGAATGGGGCAGTCTCTTGTGCTTAGTTGTGAAGGCTACTTGATACACATGTTCAAGTACTCTAACTCCAACTAGATTTATGCTTAAGGCTTGAATTTACCTCTGGTAACATGTTTGCTCCTTGGACTGACCTCTAAATTCCTGGCAATCCTTTCACTGTGTCTAACAAATCTAATCTGCTACTGTTTTGTAACTTTCATTGCCCCTTTCAATAGTGCCCTATGATTTATTGGTGGGGCCACTTGACTGCAATTCTACAATATTTTTAGTGAGGCAATTGTGTTCAAGTAAGTGTCAAGTGTCTGAGGTCGGATTTGAACTCAGGTCCCCCTGACTCCAGGACCACTGCTCTATCCACTGTGCCACCTAGCTGCCCCTCTACAAATATTTATTAACCACAGTCTGGGCCAACAGCTAGGTGTGCAACATATGAAGGAAAAAAAAAAAACCCACGCAGCTTCCAATACTAAGGAGTTTAAAGTTTTATTAGTTATATTTACTTCCTTCTATATGTCATCTCTACATTGCTCCTTGTTTTAGAGGAATTCTAATTGTATCTTAATCTCTTCTTTAGTCTTCCACTTGGGGAGCAATAGATGTGAAAGAGGGGAGTATTTCAATAGCTGTTCCAGACCTGTCTCTGGTTCTTGGTTACTCCCTATCATCTGTTTGCAACACTACTACACCTGTAACAAATTAACTTTTTTTCAGAAATTGCTCCAAGCTAAGCCCTGTAAGGAATTAGTTAATTAAGAACATGCCTCCAAGAATTAAAAGTTAGGTAAGGAGCAACCCTTTTGAAAAGTTTTTTCTTGGGGTCCTGAGATTTAAACTTAAAACATTGCATATGACCAATCCCTACTCAGTGGACTTAGGACAGAAATTGAAAATGTAAGATTGAAAACCATCAGGGAGAGTCAGAGTGAGTTTATGTGTCACTTAGAATGTTACATACAGCAATGAAAATGATTAATGGCTATTTGCCTTTATGCAGCTTTTTTTTTTTAAACCAAGCTTTATGATATCATAGAAATTTGGGTCTATCCTATCCCTTTACTGGTTTTTTGATGATATTGATGTCCCAACTGAAGGCCAGAAAATTCTTGTGCTCTGGAAGGAAGAAAGCATATTAGCATGGTAGCCAGAAAGATATGTCTCCTTGAACAAGAAACAGAAAAGCAAAGGGAAAGAGATATTTAAATGGCAGCTCTGACCAAGAAGATGCATTTGTGTTCCCTGGTCATATGGCTTGAAAAATCTTTCTAGAGAGTCAGAAATTATATATTGCAGTACAGTGATGTACAGCACCCTGAGGACAGCAGGGGAATGAGGAAAACCTTTCATACAAGCCAACCTCCATACAAGCCACTTATAGAGAGGGAGATGGATGAGAGAAAGAAGAAAATTGTTCACACGTGTCATGTGTTGTTGTTGTTTTTAATCTCAAATAGACATCTAGGGGTTATGTAGCTACAACATCTAATATGCAAACAGGTGATGAAAATGCTACTAAGGCAAAGCATTAGGAATCAGAACCTAGGATTTCAGGTCTAAAGATCCTAGACTCAGTCCCTAGATCATCCCCATTGGTGGCAAATATTCTGAGAGGCTCACCAAGCTGTGAAGGAGGGAAGTTCTATAGAGTAGTTGACACATTTTTGATACTCTATTAAGTGTGCACCACAGATTCTACTTTTATTGCTTGACCCTACTGCATTAGAACTAGGAGCATGGAGTAGAAGTTGGCAAAAGCCAGATTTAGCCTTCAAAGATCATAGCATCATAGATTTAGAAAGTGAAAGAGCTTTAAAGGCTAGATAGTCTAACTAATCCCTTCATATAATAGATGAGGTATCTGAGGCCTATAGAAGTTGGGATTTACTATAGATCACTGTGTAACAGAAGCAAAATTTGAATCCAGATTATTTGATTATAAAGCCAGTGCTTCCTTCCCTCTCCCTTTCCCTCCCCAAAACACAGACTACCACTTTAATATGAGGGAAAACTTCTGATTAATTTAGAAAGTGGAGTGGTCTATCTCAATAGGTGAAAAGTTGTAAAAAATTGCTTATCTCTAAGCAGAAACTAGATGAACACTTGCGAGAAGACTTGCGTACAATTAATGACATGCTTGTTTGGAATGACACCACCTGCTGGAGAGTTATTATAGGAAAGGTTTGCCATGAGGAGATATCTGAGGGCAAGCCATGTGGCTTTCCTTGGCATCAGGAAGTGACGTTTGCTCATGGCTACTGTCAATAAAGACTACCAGCCAATTAGCTTGGAGATGTGTGTGCGAGTGCATGGAATGTTCCCAGTTTCACAGGAAGTTTGTGGGATGAAGAAGCTGTGGCTCACATTTTTTCCGTGAGGATTCTCATGGGGAGTGGAGCTAAAATGAGTGCTCCTTGAGATAGATAGATGTAGTCATCTAGGCCTCTTTCTCTCTCTTCACCAAATTCTTATTTTCCTTAATAAAATGCTTAAAAGTCTAATTCTTGCTAAAGCTATTGGATATTTTAGACAGACTAGCTAGAATTTTAGCCCCTTACATTGGAAAGCACTCTCTTTCTCACCTGCACTTCTTATACTCCTTAGTTTTCTCAAAGTTCAGCTCACATGTCAATAATTAAGAAAATTATCAACATAATTGATCACATAAATAACAAAAATAATAAAAATCATGATCATCTCAACAGATACTGTTGCCTCCTGTCTGAGGCATCATTGGTCCTCCTGGGTCCAGAGTGGATGCTTTGTCCACTGTGTCACTTTTGGTTTGCCACTTCTTTCTCCAGCTCATTTTACAAATAATAAACTGAAGTAAATAGGGTTAAGTGACTTGCCCAGGGTTACAGAGGTAGTGTCGGAGGAGAGATTTCAACTCAGGTCTTCCTGACTCCAGGCCTACTGTGTACCATGTGCCATGGAATGTGTGTCATGGAATGTGTAATGTGTAATGTGTGTCGTGTGTCATGTGTCATGCAATGTGTAATGTGTGCTGTGTAATGTGTGCCATGTAGTATGTAATGTGTGCAGTGTACCATGTAATATGTACCGTGTAATGGGTAATATGTGCTGTGTACATACTACACAGTACACGGTAGATGGTACATAGTATACAGTACATGGTATACTGTACACAGTACACAGTAAATGGTACACAGGACACAGTACATGGTGGATGGTACATGGTACATCGTAAATAGTACATGGAACATATATTGTGTTTTTTTCACCACAGTATTAAGAGGGATTTTTACACAAGTCACTTGAGAATTTTTCACCAAGTACTGCTATCGCTTTTTTGTCATAAGTCTCATTTGCTACCAAAATATTACATGGTATATTACATATTATATGGTATATGGTACATGGTACATGGTACACGGTACACAGGACATAGTACATGTTACACAGTACATAGTACACAGCACATAGTACATAGTATACAGAACATGGTACATTTTAAATATTACATGGTACATAGCACACAGTACACGGTACACAGTACATGGCACATGGTACATGTTACATAGTACATGGTACATGGCACATGGTATATGGTACATGGTACACAAGTCATGTTGTATGGTACATGGTACATTGTAAACAGTACATGGAACAAATATTGTGTTTTTTCCACCACAGTATTAAGAGGGATTTTTACACAAGTCACTCGAGAATTTTCCACCAAGTACTGCTATCTCTTTTTTGTCATAAGTCTCATTTGCTACCAAAATGTTACATGGTACATTTGATATTATATGGTACATAGTACTTTTTACATGTTGCAGGGGACACAATATACAGTACATGGTGCACGGTACATGTTACACAGTACATAGTACACATTACACAGTTCATAGTACATGGTACACGGTACACAGTACATGTTATGCAGTACATAGTACACAGTACATAGCACACAGTACACAGTACATGGTACACGGTATATTGTAGATGGTATATGTTACATACTACAGGGTACGTGATACATAGTACACGGGACACGATACACAGTACATGGTACATAGTACATGGTATGCGATACATAGTACATGGTACAAAGTACACAGTACACGGTACATAGTACATGGTACAAATATTGTGTTTTTTTTTCACCACAGTATTAAGAGGGATTTTTACACAAGTCATTTGAGAATTTTCCACCAAATACTGCTATCTCTTTTTTGTCATAAGTCTCGTTTGCTACCAAAATGTTACATGGTACATTTGATATTATATGGTACATGGTACTTTGTACATGTTGCAGGGGACACACTATACAGTACATGGTACATGGTGCACAGTACACAGTACATGGTACATGGTGAACGGTACACGGTACAAAGTATATAGTACATGTTACAGAGTACATAGTACACAGTACATAGTACATGGTACATAATACATGGTACACAGTACACAGTACATGGCACACAGTACACGGTACATAGTACACAATACCTAGCACACGGTACACAATACATAGTACACAGTTCATGGTACATAGTACATGGTACATGGTACACATTAAATAGAACATGGTACACAGTACATGGTACATGGTACACGGTACACAGTACATAGTATCATATTAGTCATTTTGTTTAAGAAAACTTGAGTAAAAAAAATGAAAGTAAAAACTACTGAACGAACCTGAAAAGAGACAGAGAGACAAAATCTTCCAACCAGAGAAAATTTAGAAGACTTCAGGAAAGGTCAGTCTCACTAGAACAAAAGGGAGGCTCAGTGCACCGCAACTCAGTATACGGGAGAGGGACAGAGCAAGTTACCAGGAAGATGTGGGCCACAGCCAAGAAACTGAGGCCCTGAATCCTGGAACAACAAGCTAGTGGTGCAGAACAGTGGCAAAACCCACCTGCACCAGCTGAGAGGGCAGGTTGCCAGCTAGAGGGCCACCCACAGGACAGGAGCAATCAGGTCTACTGATCCCAGTGAGCTCTGACAGGAAGCCCAGGATGGTGAGAAATCCACAAGCCATAGAGGCTTCAGTGTAGAAAGCCAGGGACATAGCTCCTATACCCCAGCACAAGAAGCTTGAAACAAGGACCCTGGTGCCCCCAGAAGAGACCTCAACTTAAAATAAAAATAAGCTGCAGTATGAGTGAGAAACAAAAAAGAGCTCTTGCCATTGAGAGCTTCTGTATTGACAGATACAAACCAAAAATCAGATGAGGACAATACTCCCAAATTGCCTATATGTGAAGCCTCAAGAGGGAAGATGAATTAGTCTCAAGAACAAAAAGCCTTCTTGGAAGAGCTCAAAAAGGATTTTGAAAATCAATTGAGAGAAATGAAAGCAACACAAGAAAATTATGAAAAAAGAATCAGCAGCTTGGAAAAGGAAGCACATAATTTCACTGGAGAAAACAATGCCTTAAAAAATTCATTTAACCAAATGGAAAAAAGTGCATAATCTCACTGAAGAAAACAATGCCTTAAAAATTAAAATTGGACAGTTGGAAGATAAGGAATCCATGAGACACCAGGAATCAGTCAAGCAGAATCAAAAGAATGAAAAAATAGAAGAAAATGTGAAATACCTCATTGGAAAGACAACTGACCTGGAAAACAGATCCAGGAGAGACAATTTGAGGATATTTGGACTGCCGGAAAGCCATGATCAGAAAAGGTCTAGATACCATATTCCAGAAAATTATTAAGGAGAACTGCTCTGATATTATAGAATCAGAGGATAAAATCTTCATTGAAAGAATCCACTGATCACCTCCTAAAAGAGACCCGAAAAGGAAAACTCTAAGGAATATTGTAGCCAAATTTAGGTGAAGGAGAAAATACTCCAAGCAGCCAGAAAAAAGCAAATTAAGTATCATGGAGCCACAGTCATGATTGCTCAGGACCGGACAGCTTCAACATTAAAGGATTGCAAGTCTTGGTATATGATATTCTGGAAGGCAAAGGAGCTTGGGCTGCAGCCAAGAATCTATTACCCAGCAAAACTGAGTATTCTCTTTCAGGGGAAAAGATGGACATTCAATGACATTGGGGATAGGAAGCTTTCCCTATCATCTCAGGAAGTGAACTTCTCTGACCTGGGACTTCCTTATTACTTGTGTATCTCATAAATAAATGATCATGTTTTGTTTGTTTTTTCTTATGTGTATCTTATCTCCCCCTACCTCACTGCGACCTTGGGAAGTGGGGATAGGGTGGGGGTGATAGGATCTGGTCTTGGGTTCATTTCAGCAAGTCACCCAGAAAAGTAGGAGCAAAATCCCCACTGAGGCGCTCTTATGATCTCATGCATTTTGACAGAAAAGGAAAACTCTGCCTCATCTCCAGAGGGCAGAAGTTTCCCCCTCTTCTGGCAGAGTCACTGTGAGAGCACAGACTACGTCTGTCTGCTCTCTATTCTCCTCTATTCAGGCATTTTCCTGGCCAAAACCAAGAATTCTTGAGGTGGGAAAGGAGGGGCAACTGTAGAGTGCAGTGCAACTTCCCTCTGGCTTAGGAGGGCATTTCAATAGTTCCCTCCTTCCAGGGAAGGAAAGACTAGAGACCATGGGGGACCCCCAACAGGGCAACATCGAAGGCAGAATTGGACACAGTCCCTGACCTCGTGGCCTTTCAAAATGGCTTGCAAGCCATGTTTCCTAGGTTTCTGGCAGACACTCTTGAAGAAGGCTACATGTGGTTTTTTGGCTGAGACAGTAATGAATTAAATTCTACTTCTGGACTAGTTATCACTTCTACTTTATAATGGTAGATTGTTCCGTCCTTTGAAAAAGCACAGTCAGTACTTTCTGGAATTCCATTGGCTTTACAGATATTTGCTCTACTTCATACAAAACATCTGCAGTGGCGGTGGTATTGTTTTTTAATAGAAATATTGAATTTTGATCTGGAAATTTGGCTTTATATATCTATAGACTTTCAGAATCATATAAATAAGCTCTTCGCATTATCTTTCTTTGTTTCTATGTAATGATCACATTCTATCTTTCAGGAGGTGAGAAGAGGACATGTTAGCCTTGGGAACAACATCCCCCAAAAGCCTTTGCAGAGCACAGCAGGTGATGACACTGCCCCAGGGAAGACTGTTTGGAGAGGTGCATTTCTAGTGTGCCTGGTAGGAGACTAACTCAGTGAGAGATCAGACCCAGGCAGATCCAAGCAAGGCACCAGAAGAGGAAAGAGGATGAAGATGGATGTGGGGCCAAAAGAAGCTGCCCCACAGCTGTGTGTAACTCCTTCTGCTCCTAACAGCAAGTTTTCCCTCCTCTGTGCTCAGAAGACATGACTGTAAAACGGATGCAGGTCCCATCTGGAGAAGCCAAGGTTACAGCACTCCAGTGTTTCAGAGATCCGGAGCTGAGATCCAATGTCTTTCAAACCCTGAGGCTCCTGGGTTCAATCACTGGGCAAGTTGCTAACACCCCATTTCCCTTCCTCTAAGTAGTTGCACTGAGCTGATTTAGCAGTTCATCAACTTGGGGAGGAGGGGTTGAGGGGGGCCAGTTTTGAAAGATTGGACTCTCAAACCTATTTGTCCTGTTCTCCCACTTTATAGCTCCAGCCTGAAAAACCAGGCTGGGAAAGAGAGCTGAGCAAACCCACAAGCTGCAGCTCATAGGAAAGGATGACCTTTGAGAAACCAGTGGTGAGAATGTCTTCTCCTTAATCATCATCTCTTGTTACACATGCCTGAATCTCGTTTTAAGTCAATGTCCTTCAGCATTGTAATTAGTCACGTGCTTTGCTTCATTCTACCCAATTGAAAGAAAGGTTCAGGAAAAGAAATGCCCAAGAGGGCAGTGGTTGAATAGATGTCAAATCTAAATAAAGTTGTAGAAACCTTAATGTGGTTGCAGGGGTGTTTGTTGGCATGTCACAGTTTCCCTCCTAGACTGTAACTGGATGAAAGTTTATCTTTTTATGTCCCTGAAATGTTAGGATATTTTAAGTGCTTAAATGATTTTTTTCTGGACCACTGGTCAATAAACAAGCATTTAAGTGCATACCATGTTCCAGATGCTATGCTAAATCCTGAGCACACAAAGAAAAGCAATAGATGGTCCCTGTTCTCAAAGAGTTCACAGTTTTATGGGGGAGACAACGTGCAAAGGATGATCTGCAAACAAGATCTATACAGGATCAATTGGAGATAATGGACAGAATGGCAACACTAGCTTTAAGGATGATCCAAAAAAAAGGAAAAAGGCTTATTGTTGGCTTCATTCCAGAATATTCCAGGCATGGGGAATGCCTGAATATTCCAGGAATGGAAATGCAGTCAGGAGACAGAGATAGGGTAGCTTGTTGAAGGAACAAGATGTAGGCCAGTTTCTCTGGACTACAGAATAAGTGGAAGTTAATAAAGGTATAAAAAGGGGCAGCTAGGTGGCACAGTGGCTAAAGCACCAGCCCTGGATTCAGGAGGACCTGAGTTCAAATCCGGGCTTGGACACTTGACACTTACTTATTTACAGCTCATCTGTGTGACCCTGGGCAAGTCATTTAACCATCATTGCCCTGCAAAAAAAAATAAACAAAGGTATAAAAAGGTGGGAGAGTGTCTGGTTATGAAGGACTTTGCATCTCAGACTACCTTATATTTGCTTCTAGAGGTCATATGGAGCCAATGGAGTTTACTGAATGGAGGGTGACACAGTCAGACCTGCGCTCTATGAAGATCAGATTGACAGGTGAGTAAATGTAGGATGAATTGCAGAAGAAAGAGACTTCAGGCAAGAAGACCATAGTCTAGGTGTGAGGTACTGATAACTTGGATCAGGGTTCTGGCAATATCAGAGGAAAGAAAGGGTTATATACTACAGGTATTGTGCTAAATATACCCTGAGATATATCTAATATATGTTTATATCTATGGGGCAGCTGGATGGCACAGTGGATAGAGTGCTGAGCCTAGAGTCATAAAGACCTGAATTTAAATCCAGTCTCAGACATTTAGTATCTGTGTGACCCTAGGCAAGTCACTTAACCGTATTCGCCTTATTTTCCTCATCTATAAAATGAGTTGAAGAAGGAAATGGCAAATCATTTCTGTATCTTTGCCAAGAAAACCCCAAATGGGGTCATGAAGAGTTGGATATGACTGAAACCACTCAACAACATTTAAATGTTATTATATGTGTGTATGTGTGTGTAACATTTAAGGCTTGAATATATTCCTTTCTCTCTAGTCTTACTTAGCAAAGGTTCTCACTATTTTATGACTAGATTACTATAACAGCTTCCTACATAGTCTCTCTAATTTCATTCAATCTCTTCTCCCTTTAATGCTGCCTGCTTGAGACCCTAAGACTTCCTTAAATTTGATTTTCATGATGTCACTCCACTGGCTCTATCTTCAATTTAGTTGAAGAACTTAACTATATATTAAGCATCTATTATGTGCAAATGATCATGCTAACATGTAGGGGGTTGGGTTACAAAGATACAATCAAGCTAGTTCTTGCCCTAACAGGGTTCATATAGCTGCAATTATCTGTAGGAACTTCTCAATTCACTTCGCATCCTTGAGCCTCAGTTTACTCATCTAAAAAATGAGAAGTTGGACTAGTTAGCCTTTAAGGTATCCCTTCTGGGGGCAGCTAGATGGTGCAGTGGATAGAGGACCGGCCCTTGATTCAGGAGGACCTGAGTTCAAATCAAGCCTCAGACACTTAACAATTACTAGCTTTGTGACCCTAGGCAAGTCACTTAACCCCAATTGGCTCGCTCACACACACACACACACACACACACACACACACACACACAAAAAAAAAAAAAAAGAAAAGAAAAGAAAAGAAAAAAGGTATCCCTTCTGGGTTTAATTATATGATCCTATAATAATGTGAACTTTTGGGGGCGGCTAGGTGGCGCAGTGGATAAAGCACCGGCCCTGGATTCAGGAGTACCTGAGATCAGATCCGGCCTCAGACACTTGATACTTACTGGCTGTGTGACCCCGGGCAAGTCACTTAACCCCCATTGCCCCGCAAAAAAAAAAAAAAAAAAAAAAAGTGCACTTTTATTCACAGTTAAACTTTTCGCTTTCTCCTGGAGGGCAGATGGGTAGCTGTGAGTAATTTCTCCTTTTCCATTTGGGTCTCCACTTTTATAGCTACCCTGTTAGAGGAGATAGCTCTCGTCCATTCCTATGGTCAGAGGAAAATCAGGTGCATGTCTCATCCTCACTCTTTATTTTCTTTTCTTTGTCAGCTTTAAAGTTGTAAAGCCTTCAGGGCTATCTGCAAAGGTCCTCCCTCCCAGTTAGAGGTTGACTAATTCCATCCTGTTTGCAGAAGCATGTGTGTTTATGTATCTTTAGAGTTATTGTCAAGAATCACAGCATCTCTGAGTTGGAAGGGACCTCATCAGCCCTCTAGTCCATGTTTACCTGACTAGGAATCCTCTCCACAACATACTTAAGCACTTTCCCAGTAAACACCTGATGACCTTTGATGAAGCAGGACTGGGGGCAGCCAGGTGGTGCAGTGGATAAAGCACCGGCCCTGACTTCAGGAGAACCTGAGTTCAAATCTAGCCTTGGACGCTTGACACTTACTAGCTGTGTGACCCTGGGCAAGTCACTTAACCCTCATTGCCCCACCAAAAAAAAAAAAAAAAAGATGAAGCAGGAAACACCAAGATATCCTGCCAAGAATGCCAACTTTGGGAAACTCTTCATTGTTAAGAAGCTCTTTCTTTCATCAAGTCAAGATCTGCCCCAATTTATAGAAGTCATTTTTGACAGTTTTGCAAGTTTTACCAAGCTAGAAATTTCCCCAGACTTTCATATGCTTGCAAGTCTCATTAAATATCTCTCTCCCTTAGCCAAAATAGTCTCTCTTTTTTTTCCAGGGTGTTCCAGAAGCCTTCTGTTGGCCTCAGCTTAAAGATTCCTAGGGTTTCTGGCTGGAAAGAAGGGGCATTTATGTTTTTAAAAATTTTTGTTGAGTGATATTTTTATCAATTCTTAAGGAAAAAAGTAAAAATATATTTTAAAAAATTAATTGATTTATGCTGTTTTGACATCACCTACATTTCTCATTATAACCCATTTCCTCTTCATTATTCTACACTTCCCAGCAGCCATTCCCTATTAAAAAATAAAAAAAAAAAGAAAATGCAAACAAAAGTTTATCAACAAAATGATTAACACTTCAAATCTATTTCACATACCCATGTTCCCCTACCTCTGTAAATAAGGGAAAAGGTAACAAGTGTTTCTTAAACACCTACTGTATGCCAGGTACTTTGTTAGGTGATTTACAAATATTCTCCCTTACAAATGAAAAAAGGAGGAGACATTGAGTTTTATCAGTGTTGTTAACATCTCTAGTCTTTCCTGAAAGACTAACTCAAAGAATACTAGTTTTCTCTTAACCACTTTACATTGTAGACAGAATTTGGAAGGGGAAGTCAAAGCTGACTGAGACAAAGACTAAATAGAAGGAGTATGCAAGACAGACATAAACGTTTCACCAGTGGCTATGGTAGCATCCATGTGGTACTGTTTGCCAAGTTGACTATTTCCACAATAGCATTTGGTGCTGGTGGACCTTCCTAGCAGTCAGCACTCTCCAAAGATAAGCTTCACCTACTTTCCTACATGCCCAGAGGCAGTGTTGTCTTGACTTTGTCCCTTCCTAGCTCAGTGAGCTTGGATAAGTCTCTTCCCCTCTCATACTTTCAATTTCCTCATCGAATAAAATAATATTTGCACTTCCTGCCTTCTAGGATTGTTGTGAGACTCAAATATAAATTTATAAAGTGCTTTGTAAATTATAATGTGTTCAACAAATGTCAGATATAATTCTTATTGTTATTCTCAGTGTAACCACCCTCTAGCTCCCACCTTCCTGGGTGTGTGGCCCAAGCAGGCTGACTGTAGCTAAGCAAATGATTCTGGTATAATTTGGGGGCAACTGGTAAATTTCCACATAAGTCATACATATTACCTTCCCTCTTAAAAGGTTAAAATTCAATGAGGACAAATCTTGGTATGTAATGGAATTCAGAGCTTTCATTCCAAAATTTAACCTCTTGAGTCATACCTTTTACCCTAGTTCATGATAAATATTTAACTAACTCTCCCAGCTAAAAACAGGGTAATGACAGTCCTGCTTTATTCTTCCTTGGATACTGAGTTAAGTTGTGGCCCCATAATTTAAGAAAGACTTTGCTAAACTGAAAATTGTGCTGATCAGGTGGGGACTGTAATGGTGAAGAGACCTGAATATATTTGCCAAGTAAGGATGACTTGGAGAAATTAAGGATGTTTAGCCTGAAAAGAAAAGACTCTGAGGTATAGAAAGCAGGCAATAATGATTGTCCTCAAATATTTGAAGAGTTATCATGTGGAAAAGGGATTTGATTTGTTTCTGCTTGGATTTATGATACAGAGCTTGGATTCATTGGAGCATGCAGAGGGAAATTTAGATTTGATAAAAGGGAAATTTCCTAGTTATTAGAGGTCTCCAAAACTGAAAAGGAATTCTTTGGGGACAGTGGGTTGCCCCCTTTTTGAAGGTACTCAAGCAAAAGCTTAATGGCCATTTGTTGAATATGATATAGAGGAAATTCTTTTTCAGGTACAGATAAGAATATAGACCATGGTGTCTGAGGTCCCTTCCAACTCTGAATTACATGATCTGTGAATAAAACCTCTCTCTCCTCTCCTCTCCTCTCCTCTCCTCTCCTCTCCTCTCCTCTCCTCTCCTCTCCTCTCCTCTCCTCTCCTCTCCTCTCCTCTCCTCTCCTCTCCTCTCCTCTCCTCTCCTCTCCTCTCCTCTCCTCTCCTCTCCTCTCCTCTCCTCTCCTCTCCTCTCCTCTCCTCTCCTCTCTTCTCCTCTCCTCTCCTCTCCTCTCTTCTCCTCTCCCCTCTCCCCTTCTCCCTCATTTCTTTGTTCTCTCTCTGCCTTTCCCACTGACTCTCCATCTTCTCTCTCTCCCTCTTTCATTCTCTCCCTTTGTCTTTCTCTTCTTCTCTCTCTGTCCCTCTCCCTTCTCTCTCTCTTCTTTCTCACCTCTCTTTCTGTCTCTATCTCTCTTTCCCTTTTCTCTCGTCCTCCCTCTCTCTTCCTCTCTCCTTCCTCTCTCTGTCTCTGTGTCTCTCTAAGTATGTCTGTCTCTCCCCTACCTCTTCTCTTTCCCCATCTCTCCTCTCCCATTGTCTCTATCTCTCTCCTTGCTTCCTTCCCTTTTACATTTACAACATACACACATATTCTGTTTCTATTTTTCCTCTCCCCCAACCTTTGTTGTTCTGTTGTTTTTTCTCTTTGCTTCTGTCTCCAAAGAAACTCAAAAAGGACAAAATAGTTAAAAAAAAAACAGTGAGCTTATAAAATCTTTGATCAAGCAATGATGCCCTCAATTCTTCCAGGTAGACTCAGGAGAGCAAGGTGGCATCATCAAGGCAGTGAATCAGGCTCAATGGACTAGCACCACCAGTGAAAAAGATAGAAGCTTGGACAAGATCCCACTTAGAAGAACAGGGCAAGTCCAATTATTATTATATAGGCTGGGCATTGCATCATCTTTGACTTTTTCCTCACTCTCATTTATAATATCTGATAAGTCACCAAGTCCTATCAGTTCTTCCTTTGTAATATCTCTGGAATCTGTCCTCTTCTTTTCCATTTCCAGGACCATCATTTAGACCCTTATTGCCTTACCTCTAGGCTACTGCAATAGCCTCCTCATGTGTCTAACTACAATTTCTCCTCCTTCTCATCTACCCTACACAAATCAGTCAACCTAATATTCTGAAAACACCACATTCATTTGTCACACACACACAGACACACACACACACCACCCTCTTTTGAGAACCTTCATTAACTCCTCTTGCTTACCTGTTGAAGTTTAACCTCCTTATCTACATATGGATTCCTTCACAATATCACCCCACCCTTCCTTTCCAGCCATATCTCTTAACTACCCACTTTTACTCTGTTCCAGCCAAATACTTCTATCCAAAAATCCTCGGAATAGATTTTGTATTTTTCCTTCTCTAATTTTTAAATCCATATCCTTCTTTCACATAAAAATATGGAATTAGAAGTGAACTTATATATCATCCAATTCAATCACTTCATTTTGCAAATCAGAAAACTGAGACCAACAAGCACTTCCAAGGTATTTATGAAGTGAGATATATAACTTCAATTTGAAGGAAGCACACAGGTGATATCAGAGCTAGGATTCAAACTCAAGCCCTCTAAATCCATACCTAAACTACTTCAGAGGCTGCTTTGAGCCTGGAGGCAAGAAGACCTGAGTTCAAATCTCAGCCTCAAATACTTATTACCAGTGCAACCCTAGGCAAGTTGCTTAGCCTTGGTTTGGCTCAGTTCCTCATCTGTAAAATGGGCATAATAACAGCACCAACCTTACAAGGCTATTGAAAGTATCAAATAAGATAATATTTGTGAAGTGCCTAGCACAGTGCCTGGCATATAGTAGACACTATATAAGTGTCTATCTCCTGTTCCCCTTTTCTACCATATGAGGCTTTTTTCCTATGTAACCTAATCTTATCCATCTTTCAAGTTCAATCTAAACCAATTCAACAAGTATTTATCAAGTATCTATTCTATGGAAACATTGGGCAAAGTTTTGAGCATGCAAAGTTCCAATAATAAATTCCTCCTTTTGCATGAAACTTTCCTATCTAGAATCACCTCTTGTTCATGCCACCCAGGCCCACAGGTGCTTTTTGTCCATGTTATTCCTTTTTGATCATTGATCGTAGGCTATTTTGTAGTATTGATACTGAACTGTTAAGTATCTTGTACGTCATTACAATCCTAACTCAGCTAGATGGTTAGCTCCTTGACGTCCAGGTCCCTGTCATATACTCCTTTGTATCACCCCAACACCTTGCACAGTACTATTTGCTAGAACTAATTACTTGCACAGACAATCAGTAACTATTTGTTGATGGCTAATTGATTATGATTGCTAATAAGCAATAAGATACATTGTCACATCTTTCTCAAAGACCTATAGACTTAGATCTAGTTCCCCACCCCAAAACCTATGGGTAAGAGTTCAAATTGTGGATATATTCATCCCTAAATGGGCAGAAAAAGGCATAGGACTGAGGCTTCTCCAATCTAAAGTGCAACTGGGAAGATAAACATATTCAACTCAAACATTAGACATAAGCTTTTAAATTATTCCCAACATATTGACTAAGAATGACTCAGACAAAACAGTTGTCTCAGAGTACCTCTTGACCTACATTCCTATGAAAGGGAAGAGTATAACTGACCACTAAGGATTCAAGGAAGAGGAGAAAATGAAGTAACATCTAGTTGGCCATTTGAACTAATGCTGGGTTGAGATTCTAATAAATTGGAAGAGGTAATAGGAATGAGAAAGAGGGAATTTAGTGAGAAATGATGAGTAGGAGGGGTTCAGAGAAAGCAGAAAGGACTTGCATGAACTGATGAGTGAGATGAGCAGAACCAGAAGAACACTGTACACAGTATCATCAACATTATGTGTTGATTAACTGTGATAGACTATATTCTTCTCACCAATCCAAATGGTACAAGAAAGTTCCAAAGGACACATGATGGAAAAGGCGCTCCAAATCCAGAAAAAAAGGAACTGTGGAATATGGATGTTGATTGGATCATAATATTTCTTTTGTTTTTGGTGCTTTTTTTGAGGTTTTTCCTTTTTGCTCTGAATCTTCTCGTATAAAATGACTAATGCAGAAATGTGTTTGATGTTATTGTATAAATACATATAAATCCTATATCAGATTACCTGCTGTGTAGGGTAGATGGGGGCGAAACATTGGAAATTGGAAATCTCATATAAACAAATGTTGAAAACTATTTCTACATGTAACTGGAAAATAATAAAATACTTTTGTTTAAAAAAAAAAGGGGAATTTAGTGAGAAGTTAATTGGCACTATTATAAGAGGCTGAGTAACCTTGAAGAAGAGTGTGAGACTTCACTAGGAACAGATAACTCATTAAATAGACCAAATACGAGTCATCAAGAAGAGAAGAAGGTCTTTAATCATGACAAAGACTATTTGTCAAAGATACTACACAAGATCTATGTTTTGCATGGGGGCTGGACATTTAGTTAAAGATGACTGAGGTCTCTTCAAATTCTAGCTTTATTATATTGTTATCTCAAAGTAGAATGCACCGTAACTCCTTTAACTGGCTTTCAAGGTCTTTTCCTGACTGATAGCAGCCTGTATTACTAGTATTTTTTTTTCATCTTAATGCCCTATAAACTCTCTATAATCTTCAGGAAAATTTATCTACTCTCTGACCTGCAAAAATATGGTATGCCTATCCACCACTACACCTTTGCTCATGCAATTCCTTGGGCCTGTAATGCCTCTTTCTACTTTTCACTTACTGAATATTCACCCATTCTTTAAGACCCAACTCAAATGTCATCTGTTCTGTGAATCTAGTTGGTAACAATCCTTCCTTTCAGACCTCACAGAGGACATTGTTTTGCATCTCTCTAACACAACATTAAATAATTTTGTGCATCATATTTATCTACATTTGGTATCATCCCCTTCAGGACTATAAACTCCATTAAGTTAGGGATCATGTTTTATCTCAATTTTTCATGTTCCCTGTTAGAAACACGACTAACCATTCCTAGTGTTGCACAACTCTAGTGTCAGCAGCTCAAGTCTTGGCAGCCCTAGTGTTGCTAGCAGGTTGCTGTTCAAAAATTCCAAGCACAAAAAACAAACAAACAAACAAACAAAAAACCCTCCAAGCAGGCAGAAGTTGGTGACTGAAGGCTTTATTCATCTTCACGAAGATGGGCACTCCTCTGAATGTGCTAGAAAGTGCAATGAAGTTAGTTCCCTCAACTCTATTTATACCCCTGAAGGGTTCCCCTCTGACCAATCACATTAAGGCCTTTTGAAACCTCTAATTTACATTTCAGTTATTACAGTTATTACAGTTGCTATTTATACAGAATAATAGTAACAGCCTAAGAGCCCATCAGGTGATACCAGTTAACCAATCAGATTTTACAAATTATGATATCAGGCTTTAACCCATTCTGGGCAAAAGTGTCTGCTCCCCCTCAGAACAATACTGTGTTAAAATACATAACTCCTCAAGAAAGAAAACCAGTATTGGGGTTTGACCAATCAGATTCATCCATTTACCAACTAATCAGATTGCCCCAGCCCTATGCTGGAGTAAAAATGTCCCCATTCCTCATTAAACAGTGCTTGTGTAAACATAACTTTTCAAAACAAAACTCGAGTCAGGGCTTGAGCTCTGAGTCATGTGGGGATCACCTCGGGAGCCTCAAGGTGAACTCCCATCCCAGCCTTACTCCCACAAAACCGAGGCCCTTCTTCAGGTCCAGGTCAGGTTTAAGGCCCAGGAGCCTTGGCTTGAAGCCTCAAGTGCTGAGCCACCCCCTGGTGGGAGGTTTGGGGCCACAAAGCTGTTGGGCCTGAAAGCGGACTCCCTCTCTGCGTTTAGGGCTCTGAGAAGAATCCAAATATAGTGTTTTCTCTCATTTCCCTAGTCCCAAACATGGTGCTCTGCATGGAGATAATAATTTTGAATGAATGAATGAATGGTAATAGTTATATTATATAGTTATATAAATATACACACATAATATACATATATACATATATTGCACATGTCAGTAATATGCACATACATATATATATAATAATATATAGTATTATAAATATATGTTTATATAATGGGGGGTGGGGCACCCATGTGGTTGGCCAATGCAGACTGTCCACACCTATACCAGTTTTCTCCCAGAAGCAGATCACTGGAATCTCCTACATGGGTGCTTCTACCTTCGATGAGTATGCCCGAACTATCCATTATATATAAATAAATGACATTGTAATCAACATTTCAAACTTCCATGAAGGTAAGAATGCAAGTTTTTATGTCAGAAGGAGGATCAAATACAAAGTCCTCTGTTTGACATTTAGAGAACTTTATAATGTGGGCTTTCCCTATTTTTACCATCTTCTTACATTGTTCTACCTCTGGGTGTAATTGTGAATGAAAAGCTTTCAGGTGTAGATGCTAATGATCAACTATCAAGCCTCAGATGTAGAGTTTTGGGTGTGATTGTAAAGTCTCTCAGGTGATTCAGATACTGGTAATCAGCTCGAAAGTTTCCTACAAAACTGATCTTAACACAACTTTAAATAGCTTTGCCAATATCAAAATCAAACAATGAGACCTCTCCAAAACATGTCTAAGAAAATTCAGAATCTTTTAGAGATTTTACAATTATTGTCCAGTTGTTACACATGAAACATATACTAAAAAGAAAAATTGAGTTATTCTCTAAAACTTAATAATATTAATGTCATTAATATTATTATTATTATTATTATTACATTCCCCTCCTGTGGAGAATAAATTGAGAAGACAATTGTGACATTAATTTAGAAAATAATTGTTATCTTTGTTTCACCACTTTTTGAATCATCTGCCTAATTATTCTCATGCCATTATGAGAAATTAAAGGATCTAATATAATTGGTAGCAGATGTCAAAGCCAAATCCAGCATTGTATTTATCATGGGGGTTAGTAGGCTTCCACCAATAATGGACGACCATGGATCAGTGCCTTGAAGAGCCACAGGCCACAGTGTGGCTGTGCAGTCTGATATGGGAGCAGCAGCTCCTGCCGCAACAAGGACATCGGAAAACTGTGCTCCCTGTTGCCCCTTGGTTCCTGCTTCTCATTCGTTTCTCTTCCTGCTGAGTTAGAAGGTCCATCTCAGCTGTGTGCAAGCTGCTCCTGAGTACTGAAAACTCCATCAGGAGCGGTCGTTGGCCATCTCCTCCCAGCTACCAATGTCTATTCCCAGAGCCCTCAAGTCTCACTTGCATACATCTCTGTAGCGAATCTGGGGGCGTCCAGCAGGTCTTTGGCCTGAGGTTAACTCACCGTAGAGTAGGTCTTCAGGAATGTGCCCATCTTGCATGCAGTGCACATGACCGAGCCAGCATAGCCTTCTTTGTTTCAGTAGCATGTAGATGCTTGGAAGTTGCGTGCGTTGGAGGACTTCTGTGTTGGTGATCCTATCTGACCAAGATATACCAATGATGCACTGAAGGCAGCGCATGTGGAAGCTGTTAAGCTTCTTCTCTTGTCTACAATATGTAGTCCATGTTTCGCTGCCATGTGGTAAGGTACTCAGGACGCATGCTCTATAGACAGCAAATTTGGTTTGTCTTGTCAATTTACTGTTTGCTCAGACATGCTTGGCAAGCTTAGCCATGGTTGAAGTAGCTTTCCCAATCCTCTGATTAATCTCAAAATCAAGTGACAAATTGTCACTGATAATAGAGCCAAGATACGAGAATTAGCTTATGACATCCAACTGGTAGCTACCGATGTGTATCAATGGAGGCGACATAGCACTCTGACATATGACTTTCATCTTTTTAAAATTTATGGTTAGGCCAAAGTCTGTGCAAGCTTGGGAGAAGTGATCCATCAAGGTCTGCAATTCAAGCTCTGAGTGCCAGGCAAGTGTGGCATCATTGGCAAAAAGCAGGTTTCTAAGGGTGCTACTCTCACTCTGGCTTTAGATCTCAGACGTGAAATGTTGAACAGGACTCCTTCCAACCAGGAATGCAGATAGATGCCATCAGTTAACAAATCAAAAGCATGATGCAACAGCATGGAGAAGAAAATTCCAAACAGCGTGGGAGCAAGCACACATCCTTGCTTGACTCAGCTGTTTATGCTGAATGCTTCAGAGGTGTTGCCTTCGAACTGTACAACACCCTGCATGTTGCAATGAAAGGAGTGAATGAGGCTATGGAGTTTAGGAGGGCAAGCAATTCTCAAGAGAATTTCAAAAAGACCTTCTCTGTTAACCATATCATACTTTTTGGTCAGGTCTATGAAGGCAATGAAAAGGGGTTTTCTTTGTTCTCTGCACTTTTCTTGCAGTTGGCAAAGTGAAAAAATCATATAGATAGTTGACGTCCTGGCTCGAAAGCCACATTGTGATTCGGGGTAAACATGGTCGGCAAGTTTACACAGTCTTAGCGAGATGACCCTGGCAAACTTTTTCCCCATGACACTGAGAAGTGAAATTCCTCTGTAGTTGTTACAGTCACTCCTGTCTCCACTGTTTTTATAAAGAGTAACTATATGGGCATCACCCCTATCCTGTGGCACTTCACCTTCTTTCCAACACAGGCACAACAATTCATGCAGGGGTGTTAATAGGATGTTTTTAGAGCATTTGATCAATTCAACTGTG